>NC_133332.1:96936576-97573947 GCF_042186555.1 Aquarana catesbeiana
TTTTATATTTTTTTTTACTAGTGAGGGCTACAATCTGCGATTTTTATCAGAACTGTGACATTACAGCGGACTAATCAGACATTTTGACACTATTTTGGGACCATTGACATTTATACAGCGATACTGCTATAAATACCCACTGATTACTGTATAAATGTCATTGGCAGAGAAGGGGTTAACACTAGGGGGCGATCAAGGGGTTAATTGTGTTACCTAGGGAGTGATTCTAACTGTGGGGGGATGGGACTGCCTGGGTGAGGAGAGCGATCGTTGTTCCTAAGCATTAGTCTTTTTACATTGACAGATCTCTGTTCTCTCCTTTTCAGGAGCAATCGCGAGTAGCCGGCAGCCATCAGTCACGTACTTGAGCTCCTACATCACAGCGCGAGCGCGCACCCTATACCCCTTAAAGCGCCCACCATACAGCTACGGCAATTCCCACAGGAGTGACAGCAGGCGGCCGGCAAGCAGTTAAAATTGTACATTTTCTCAGTTGAAACATTAAATATGTTTTCTATTGTGAATAAAATATGAGTTTGAGATTTCCAAATCTTGTTTCTATGTAGATTTTACACTGTGTCCCAACTTTTTTGGAATTGGGGTTCTAGTAATTGGCGTAATAGATTTAAACAATAAGCTCCTTGTAAGAGTAAAACACATTAGGGTCAGTACCACCAAATAGATGAGTCTATGCAATGGTTTCCTCAGTCTTGTAAACAGTGGGTGGCTTCCTCTCCCCTTTTTTTTTGAAGACTGGAGTGTCTATGACTGTTGGGAACCTGCAGTCAGTGCCGGAGGACTAGAGAGGGGGTATGCTTGCAGCGCAATACAACTTTCCTAGTATACTGAAAGAAAGGAAAAGCCTGTAACTCTGACCCCACAAGATAATGTCCTGCTGATGATTATAGGAGTCTGAGGCAGCATAAGGGCTCATTCCCACAAATGTAGAAAAAAAAAATTTGGAAGTGTACAGCATATAGTTTACTATGCACCTGAACCCAGCACTGATTAAAATGGTTCTAAAACCTTAAGGTTTTTCACCTTAATGCATCTGATCCTGCGATGTGCACAAGCACCGCAGCTCCCACTGCTGTCTCTCTCCTCATTGGACAGATTGATAGCAGCAGGAGCTATTGGCTCCCGCTGCTGTCATTCAAATCCATTGACAAGGGAGTGGGGGTGATGCTGTGTCAATGAATGCAGCAGCGGGACTCAGGAGCGAGCATGCACGGGTGCCCCCAGGGAAAGCAGCTTTCCCTAAAGGCACCCAATGAAGAGGAGGGGCCTAGAGCTCAAGCGGGGGCACCACAATAGAAGAGGATTGGGGCTTCTCTGTGCAAAACCATTGCACAGAGCTGGCAAGTATAGACATTATTTTTTTTTATTTATAAAAAAATTTAAAAAAAGCTTTACAACCACTTTAAATCTAGGGGCCCATACACCCCGCTGCCTCTTGTAAATTTGTGCTTCGCTTGGTAGCATAAAAAAGGATTGCCCTTAGTTGCAAAAATACATTATGTTGTTGTATTTTTTTTTCTTTTTTTTTAACCAATGCATAACTGCATTCATTGGTGTTTTTTCATATATACAGTATGTGTTTGGAGTTCAGCTTTAATAGTACAGGCAGATCTCAGCAGTTGGAGAAGAATGCATTTCCATTCTGTTTTATTTCCTTTTTCTTTTTTTTTTCTGGAAGGGAAATCTATTCTAAATAGCAGGGCTTAAGTCAGAACATAAGCCGTATGTATTAGGCTATTGGGATGCATACTGCATGTTACGCAGCAACTCTGCTATCCAACTCTGCTATGCCTCCCTTCATAGACTAGGTTAAACACTGGGCCAGATACCTGGCTATTTATTTGAGCAGCTCTCTTTAGCTGGAAGAAATAAACAAGGCACACGTCCAGGATTGAGGACACGGCTTCACATCCAGTGGTTAAATAAACATTCTCGGCTCACTCGCCCAGCATCCGACACCCTATTATATGTGACAGATCCAATTCATCCATTGCTTGGCTCGGAATCTCTCATTCCTGCTTTCCACTCGCAAACCACTTGCCTCCGTTGCCCGTGTCATGTGCAGCTATTCAACTACAAGAGACAGGTTCCTCTGCATGTCATTACCCACAATGCTCATTCACCGACCAGAGCCACACTCCTCTACGGCTTAGGCCTGATATACACCAAGCTATTTTTGCTAACTGCATGCAGTCCAAGCATTTCTAGACATAATTTAGAGATTTCAGGATCAGTCAACCCGCAATATTATTATAGTTTTAGCTGGAGTCTTCTGGGTTGAGTGACTTTGGGTGGTCTCACTTTTTCTGTTGAATTTTTTACAATAAGCAGTATTAGTGGCAGGGGTACAAACAATCAGGGCCTCCAAAATACATATATAAAAAAAACGGTAGGTAAGTATTTCTCAAAGTTAGTAGGACATACATTATACCCCTTTATAAAAGCCATTATCTAAAGGAGACAAACAAGAAAATGAATGCACAATTTTATTGTAGTTAAAAAAATGTGCATTTAGTATTTTTTTTTCTAAGGAGCCTGCAGAGCACTGCGGGTACAATGCCAGGCTCCTGCAGACTGTTAGGGGAGCTGTCTGCCCGTACTTCCGATATGGGCAGGAAGTTACTTGAGAGCAGGAATGAACTACGAGAGAGCTCACTAGCGCCCTCGCAGTTCATTAAGAACTACAAGCCATCGGCTACAATGGCTGATGGTACTTGTAGTACTTGTAGTTTATTAATTGACAGGAAACTCTCCACACTGCAAAATTGTGACAGCGGGTGCAGGGAGAAGGGGGTACTGTTACAGGTGTAACATATTCAAAAAGGTGAATTTAGCCTTTAAATTATATGTGAACCCTTTATTGTAAAGCAACCCATTTAATTTAAAATAGAAATGAATGGCAAAACAGAAGGAAGGAGCAGGGGAGTACCTTGCCATACTAAGCTACGGGACTGATTGCTCTTCAAACAGCAAAGCAAGTGTAAACAAGCCCTAAACGTGTTTAAGTGTGCATGCATTTGTGAGTAAATTAATTATTTTGGCTGGAATAAATGAATATTTTAGCCACTAGTATGAATTTGTGTGTGTTTCTAACTGTTGTATGCACATAAACATGTACGTAAAGTGGTTGTAATGGTTACGTTTTTTTTTTTTTTATAAAAAAGATAAAACATGTTTTACTTACCTGCTCTGTGCAGCCCCGAACCTCCTCTTCTGTTGTTACCCACCAGTGCTCTCGGCTCCTCCTCTTCTGTGTATGCCACCATAGCAAGCCACATGCAAACATGAATGTGCGTGTCCAGTTCGGTGCTTCCATATACGCAAACCGCTCAGCCCGCCCCCCCCGCCCTCTGCTCATAGGATTAGATTGACAGCGACAGAAGCCAATGGCTCCAGCTGCATCAGAAAGACCTGTGAGAGCAGGGAGAGGGGAGAGAGTCTCTACAGTTGGGCACAGCATTGGTTCGATTGAGAAACTTGTATTTAGGAAAGTGAGGAGGTGATACAGCTACTGGGACATTTTTTACTCTAATGCTGGGAATGCATTAAGGTAAAAAATGTCTTGGGACTTGGAACCACTTTAACAGGCCTTATACTCATTTTTTTTATTTTTTTTTTTAAGATGGATCTGGCTGGCAGCTTCTGGCTGGTATTTAATTATATCCATGTGCCCTTTAAAATCTGAAGTTTTTTCTAAAATAATACCTGGTGATCCTGCAATGAAGCTCTTTGTTTAGGCACATCCTGTTATGGGGATGACAACTGTCTCCAAATTGCTTTCCTGCGTTGTCACCCTTTCACATGCATCCCTGGAGGAGACCATTTAGCCAATGCCAAAGAAAGTGTATGTAGACAGGCAAAAGGAGTCTGGAGGAGGTTCAGATGCAGAAATGGGTAAAAAATATTAAGTGAAGACCGTATTTTATAGAAAAAAAATGGCAATTTTGATACTAGTGTCCTCTAATTGTAAACCTTCACATGCAAAGCAATGGTTATGTTTTTTTTTTTTTTTTAATACTCAAAATGCTTACATCTATTTAATTTTTAATATAGCATGTATTTACTTTTTTAACAAACTGGAGTGCCCCGTAGAGCTATCCAAGGAACCTCTGGGCTATTTGTACTGTTAGCTTAGAACCTACATGTGAGAAGATAGAGCTTTCTGTAATCTGCCGCAAATAGCTATATGGGTGATCTGACCCTTTTAAAAGAAAACTTCACTTTCATTTATAATAATATATAAAATTGCTGCACAAGTCATTTTGTCATGTATTGCTGTAAAAAAAAAAAAAAAAAAAAAGTACATACTTGTTTCGGTCAGCCGTCACTTAGGATTTGCAAATGCTACATCCTCGTAATCTTATACAGAGCACCTCCAGAATTATTAAAGTGATACCAAACACACCCTGTTTAATTTACATTATCCCTTCTATTTCTGTATGCGGCACTGATGACACTGCAATTATTATTTTTTTTTTTTAAAGTACCTTCTTTATTAATCGATATACAGCCACACATGAACCAGCTCTTTCTCGGCCTGTCTGTAAGGAAATTCTGTCAGGAGAAGCTTCTAGTCCTCTGCTGCTGGTCATATGTTCAAAATAAAAAAAATATATATCCCTTGGGATACAGAGTAAAAACAAAATAATATCAAAAATGGGTTTAAATTGTCATATAAATATATATTTGAAATCAAATCTTTATTATTTTTGGCAATAACGTGGTGTGGGAGGCTTTCTGCCAGTCACAGGCTGTCTTGCCCCTCCAGGCTGTGTCTTAGAATAAGAGGGAGGCAATTCCTCCATTAATCTGCATGTAATATCTCACCCCCATCGTGTTTAGCTGGTTTGTTGGCATGGAAGAGGAGGGAGTTACCACTGTGTATATACCCACACGTGTGACTTTATAGTCACATGGGTCGCTCAGATGTGATGGGGAGGAAATGCTTAGGGTAGAAAAACCCTGAAAACTGAGCATGTGCACTAACTGCCAACACTGCTTTGTAAAATCCCCAACTGCAATGGGGACATGGACAGGAAGGGGAGAAAGAGAGCAGTAGGATCAGCCAGTTTTTTTGCATAATAAAAAAAACAATCCCATAGTTACTGAGCGAGTATGAACAGCAGGGCCGTCTTTAGCGCAGGGCAAACGGGGCACTTGCCCCGGGCCCAATCTTTGTTGGGGGGCCCACGCTAGCCGTGAATTGGGGCCCCGATCACAGGACACGGGAGGATGTATTCCTCGCTAGCCAGCTGAGAGGGGGCGGAGCCGGGAGCTCCACTGACGCTCTGACCCCGCCCACGTGCAGCCTGTGTACTCCGAAAAGAGCTTCTGTAGTGAGAGCCAGTGATCAGAGTGCGAGTGTCAGTGGAGCTTCCGGCCCCGCCCCCTCTATACTGGCTGGTGAATACAGAGGTCCGGGGGTGGGTCCGGGAGCTCCAATGACACTCCCACTCCGATCACTGGCTCTCACTACAGGCGCTCTATTCCCAGTACACAGGCTGCACGTGGGCGGGGTCAGAGCGTTAGTGGAGCTCCCGGCCCCGCCCCTCTCAGCTGGCTAGTGCGGAATACATCCTCCCATGTCCTCTGTGCGCTCTGCAAAGCTGTCATCGGGGCGACCATTCACGGGTGATGTGGGCCCCCCAACGAAGCATCAGTGGAGTTCCCAGCTGCTTTAGTGAGAGCAGAGTGGAAGCCCCGCCCACAGTCTTGAATGTATGTAATGAGTTTGGCTGGCCAGGTATGTCCTTACAACCATAAAATGCCTGACTGTTTAAGCCCTGAGCTGTGTTATTTAACTGTAAAGCTGTGCATTGCTGAAAGTCCTCTGACCATCCCTGTATAATGTCTGCAGTCTCTGTCTCCTGCAGTATGTCCGCAGTCTCTGATTAACTCCTGCAGTATGTCCGCAGTCTCTGATTGTCTCCTGTAGTATGTCCGCAGTCTCTGATTGTCTCCTGTAGTATGTCCGCAGTCTCTGATTGTCTTCTGCAGTATGTCCGCAGTCTCTGATTGTCTCCTGCAGTATGTCCGCAGTCTCTGATTGTCTCCTGCAGTATGTCCGCAGTCTCTGAGTGTCTCCTGCAGTATTTCCGCAGTCTCTGATTGTCTCCTGCAGTATGTCCGCAGTCTCTGATTGTCTCCTGCAGTATGTCCGCAGTCTCTGATTGTCTCCTGCAGTATGTCCGCAGTCTCTGGTAATCTCCTGCAGTATGTCCGCAGTCTCTGAGTGTCTCCTGCAGTATTTCCGCAGTCTCTGATTGTCTCCTGCAGTATGTCCGCAGTCTCTGATTGTCTCCTGCAGTATGTCCGCAGTCTCTGATTGTCTCCTGCAGTATGTCCGCAGTCTCTGGTAATCTCCTGCAGTATGTCCGCAGTCTCTGAGTGTCTCCTGCAGTATTTCCGCAGTCTCTGATTGTCTCCTGCAGTATGTCCGCAGTCTCTGATTGTCTCCTGCAGTATGTCCGCAGTCTCTGGTAATCTCCTGCAGTATGTCCGCAGTCTCTGATTGTCTCCTGCAGTATGTCCGCAGTCTCTGGTAATCTCCTGCAGTATGTCCGCAGTCTCTGATTGTCTCCTGCAGTATGTCCGCAGTCTCTGATTGTCTTCTGCAGTATGTCCGCAGTCTGATTGTCTCCTGCAGTATGTCCGCAGTCTCTGACCCTCTCCTGTAGTATGTGTATTAATGTGCCCCTTTACTTGCTCAATTATTTGGGATTGCTCCACTGCTCAGTGAGCGGTAATGATGTGCATGAACCTCTAGCAACCAATCAGCAAACAGTAGTGATCTGCTTTAATCTCTAGCAACCAATCAGTAAGTGCTAATGATGTGCTGTAACCCCTAGCAACCAATTAGTGAGTGCTAATAATGTACATTAACCTCTAGCAACCAATCGGCAAGCAGAAATTATGTGTTGTAACCTCTAGAAACCAGCCATTGAGCAGTAATGATAGGCTGTAACCTCTGGCAAACAATTGCAATCGCTGCGTGATCTGCTGCAGTAAACTGATTTTGAGTCTACCTGCTATTTTTTGTATGTCTCAGAATGGAGAGGGGGCCCCAAGAAAATGTTTGCCCAGGGCCCAATCAAAATTAAAGACGGCCCTGATGAACAGCATGTAATACAGCATTTATCGATCATTTTTATGATGTGTGTTTAATGGCACTTTAACCAACCTGTGTTTCCCAGCAGTTTTTTCATGATGATCATAGAAAGCAGACCCAATCCCTTCGTTCTGAGGAAGTTGATGACAATTTATGTTAAGTAAAATGTTGACAGAAGTATAGGTACTGGGATGGGAGACATAGACCAGTTAACAATATTTTTTATGACTGTAGGTAACAATAACATATGGACCATAGTGCATAGTTCATTTAGTCTAATTCCTATACCAAAAATTACATGAGAGTGGGCAAGCAATGCAAGCCAAAAAAAAAAAGCAATTCTTATACCTTCCTGCAGAAAACAAAGCAATAAAAAAGCTCCACCGATTAAGATATTATCTGTTGCACACAAGCAATAAATCAGGGCTTGATGGTATGCATGTGCAACTATAATGGATTTACAATGGCCTTATGCAAGGACAAAGCTGATAATGGGAAATAGGCCCCTGGTGTGCTGTATCTTATATCTCCTTAGTTTATCTGCTTATGGACATATAGCATACAATGTGGTGTGTTATTTAAAAAAAAAAAATTTTAATTTTCTTTCAGGCGTGTGGCGTTTGCCCCGTCAGGCCACCATGCCAAAGAGCAACACTTTATATAAAGATAAGCTCCAGACATTTAAATACATTTTATGCATGCGTGAATTGTCTTACTTGTCAAAAAATTCTTCTTTGTTCTACTGTTTAGGCCAATCCGGCAGATAGAACAACCAGATCCCTGACCTCACTTTTATCCACTGTGGTTAAGAAATAAAGCCTGGTCACTGACTCACCTTAGGCAGGCCATAGACGATGCAAATGTATTATCTGCAACCATGGGTTGATTCCTCCATCAACACAGACCGAGCCATTGTCTGCTCCCAGTGGTGGTGGGGGGGCAAGTTGTCCCCGCCGCGAGAAGACCGTGTTTATTGTTAGTGGATATAGCAGCCGCTAGCGATGATCGCAAATAAATCCAGCAGGCTGCTTGTAACCAAGTTGATCTATCAACTTGGTACATTCAACCTACCCACACATAGTTTGAATGTCGTTCGGTTTTATGGCCAGCATTAGCCTGGTATTGGACAAAGATGGAAGAGCAGCTCACTGATAAGGCTACCTTTTTGGATAATAGTGCTACTAAAATGTAATAGAATTGGGGAGAAAGGCAGCATATTGCCAGGCAGGCCTCATAGTGAGAATCTCGTAGTAGCAGGGATAGGGATATTTATAACTGCTGGGGGTAATGCACTATAGTAAGTGTTTACATGAAAACCACAATCATGTAGGAAGTGGTTCTTTTTTTAATTATCAAGTTTATTAAAACCAAGCACCAAGTCTAATTTAAGGCAGACAGAACTGTTTACTGTCTCCACATTACAGCATGGTGCAATATTCCTTATAGTTTTACCAGTATATTATTATTATAGATATAATAAGGAAGGGTTAAAACCTTATCAGATTTTTTTCTTTTTTGGTTGTCTGTGTTCTGCTGGGCAGATTTCGAATAATTTTCTGTCTTCAAAGGCAAAAAAAGTGAGAGGAATTCTCATTTTAGACATTTGTCATCAGATCATTTGTCTTGATTGGAAGATGTCTCCACACCTCTTGCTCCCATGGCAACTCTAAAATTTCGAATTTCCCCTCATTTTCTGTCTCAAAAACAACTAGTCACCAGGAAAAATAGATGGGTGAATCTCCTCAGCTGAGACACAGACAGCTTTAAAAACTTGGCAGAGGAATTAAAACTCCCCCACTCTACAAAAAAGTTTTTATAAAGCTGAAAATAAGTCCTACCTGCAATGGTAAACATGAAACGGAGTAGGGAGAATTGGGAAGTTTTACTGCCACCTCTTCATTTCTACAAAATTGGAAGTCATGAGACTGTCAAGACCTGGTTTACCTGCTGGTGGTACTGTGCTTCCAAGAGTGGGAGGCTGCTGTTCCGGTGTCCACCAGCAGGTATCTCCCAGCAGCCAACAGATTTCAATAATCAGTCTCTGCCTGATGCTGACTACTGGGAGGTTATTTAGTATTTCCTCTACTAATTACACTTCGCTTCAGTGTTTTGCTTTGCTGACAGATACTGTTTGACACTTATCCTGAGCCTAGATCCTGATCTTGCTCCTGCCCTGCATCCTGAACAATGCTCCCCTTGTACTAGTACCTGATTTCAGTCCTAGTTCCCCCCTTCCCATCTGTTCCCTGCTTCTCCATTTTTCCCTGTTTATCTGTTTCCCATTATTGTGTATATTGTTTTAAAGTTAGCATGTTAGGTATTTTGTCTTAGGGTTATGGTTCACTTCTATTATCACATTTGATGTGTTTTCTGTTTGTGTGGATCTTAAGCCTTGTACACATGATCAGATTATTGGATGAATTTTTGTCAGTTTTTTGTTGGATGCTAGTCTCAAATTGAAAGTGAAGGGAGTACTTACCATCGGAACATTTTCTGACAACAGAATTCAACGTCGGAAGTGACGTAATGTGTTGAATTGTTTTGTATGTGTTCTTTCATTTCTGAGCATGCCTAGTCTTGCTCTTCAGATTTTTTGGCAGAAAACTTACATACTAATGAAAAGAAAATTTTCGGCGGCTGCACATCCAGTTTTTGTTTGACGAAAATTCGTAATCAGCTGCCAAAAGCAGAAAATCGGCAGATCGTTCATCGGACGAAATTTAATTTCAGATTTTCTGACCGCCTGTATGGGCCTTTAGTTTAACTGTAAATCTTAATTTAAATATATATAGTCGAGTATCAGTTTCCTAGTGTAGCTATGCACAGGGACACATTGCAATCCTGAGCATCCTAAAATACTTTTCAGCTCTATCAAGTCACCCCTCAATACCTTATACTGGTTGTGTTAATTCTGTAAGTGCCCTCTTCAGGGACCTGACAAAATAACTGTGATTGGCAACTGTAGCTCTTGCTTAGCATAGGAGCTTTGAAGGATGGCTATACCTAATTTATGAGAACCTGTGAATCTGATAGATCAGATTGAACTACTCTGCACGGAACCTAAGACAGGGCAGATTTGGCTATTTACAAAAGAATCTGTTGTCTCTGCAAAGGCTACAGTATTTTAAAACTGTTACATTCCAGTCTGTGTGTGGCAGTCAGTGTCACAGACCTTACTTAATATATAACTAAAAGCAAAACTTATTTTTTAGTTTTGGACGGTGTGGAGAGGGAATAGAACCTCTGTTAGTTTGTATTGCTGCCTTTGCCCCTGTTAGGGAGATTCACCCCATCTATTTGCCCTATTTACTGTTATCATTAAAAGTGAAAGTAAAGGAAAACCCCAAATTTTGGGTTGTCCCAGAAAAGTAATACAGGGGAAATCTTCCAATGGGGACACTGGTTCTGGTGACCTGGGAGTCCCCAAAGGATTCCCTTAATTTGCAGGGCTTTCCTCTCACGTCCTGTTTGACTGTGGGGCAGGAAGTGGAGGTAAATCTTCGCAATGGGGCACAGATGGCAAAAAAAAAAACCTGACAGGTTATAACCCTCCCTTATTCTATCCAAAATGGGGGGTGGGGGAGAATTTTGCCTATAGTTCTACTTTAAATGTCAGAATTGCAATAGCACATGCAGTAAGCAGTGCGTGTTTCTGTTAAAACACATGGTACCTACATTTGTTACAGACTGCTCTTAAATTTGTGAATATATGGCAACGCTGGTGACTGGTAAAAGCTAGTTGTATATGCATACCTCCCAACTTTTTGAGATGGGAACAGGGGGACATCTATAAGCAAAAGTGTGTTGGCATAGGACACAAACCGTAATGAAAGAGCAACCCCGCGCCAGGTGATATAATCCCCTGTCTGAAAGGCAGGTGCTGGTCCAGTCTGTGGGCTAAGCGTAGCAAGCAAAGTATGCAAGGAAGGGCGACGGCACCCCAAACGTCAGAGAATAACAACACAGAAGTTCTCAAAAAAGATCACTTATCCGGCGCTTAGGAAAATAAACTAGTAAAGTGGAAGAGCAGCTGCTATAGTGTAAAAAACATTTCTAAAAAGGAAGCAATTAAAACTACAATTTAAAATAAAATTAAATCAAAAAGTAGTCTTTCAAACTTCAGCAGCACTAAAGGTTTTACATAGAAGTCTGATTTTTAGACTATCAGACTTCTATGTAAAACCTTTAGCGCTGCTTAAGTTTGAAAGACTACTTTTTGATTTAATTTTATTTTAAATTGTGGTTTTGATTGCTTCCTTTTTAGAAACGTCAGAGAATGATGAGCTTTATTTTCTAAATTCCATACAGGACATCAAGATCTCACGAAATGGCAGCATGGTTTCATGAAAAAATTTGCTTAATCATAATTTTTTCTGTGAAGTGCGTCAACCATGCTGCTGTCCTCCCTGTTTTGCAAAATCTTGATGTCCTGTATCCATTTGATTCAAATGGATACAGGACATCAAGATTTTGCAAAACAGGGAGGACAGCAGCATGGTTGACGCACTTCACGGAAAAAATTATGATTTGATGAAATGCAAACTTCAGAGAACAATGATCTTTATTTCATCAAATGTATACAGGACATCAAGATTTTACAAAACAGGACAGCAGCATGGTTGACGCGCTTCACGGCAAAAAATTATGATTAAGCAAATTGTTTTGTGAAACGCGTCAACCATGCTGCCGTTTCGTGAGATATTGATTTCCTGTATGGATTTTATAAAATAAAGCTCATTGTTCTTTGAAGTTTGCAATGTGGTCACCCTTCCTCGCTTACTTTGCAGGTATAAGACAAAACCATGCCATGCTCTCCTAAAGCAGAATTATACAAAAAAAAATATTTGTTAAACCCACAAGTGTTTTTTTTTTTTTTTTTTTTTTTTTTTTTAACCACTACTTTTTCTTAATACTGGCTTTTGAAATTTACAAATGCAGCAATTTAAAAATTGGATGAAAGGTTTGGCACCAGAAAACACTTTTTGATAGATAGTGCATTTTATATACAATTATATAGATCAGACCAAAATGAGGGACAAATGAGGAGGAAAGAGGGACTTTGTTTCACATCAGGGACAGTCCCTCGAAATCAGGGGCAGTTGAGAGCTTTGTATTTGGCTGCATGCAAACTATTCTAAACCATCTGATCACATTTGCCTCATGCACACTTGAGCTAAAAAAAAAAAATGCTTGTTTTTACATGCATTGACATTTTTGACATTTTTGACTTTTTTTTTTGCCTCTAAACACCCATCCATGTCCATGTACACATAGGCATTTATAGGAGCTTAGAGGCAGGAGCATTTACAGGCAGGAAAAAAATAAAACCATCACCATAAAAGAGAACGCTTAAAGCTAGGTGCGTTTATTGCTTCAGCATTTTTTCATTTCAGTGGGCAGAATAAATTGGTATTCTGACAAATGAAGTAAACAAACACTCAAGCGCTTGATGTGCCTAAGTGCATCTAAACACTGTTGCCACAAAAGCAGCTTAGGTGCATTTTTGAAGCTGCTTCTCTCCTGCTAGGAGAAAAGGTGTACAAAAGCCCAAGTGTGCATGAAGCCTTATAGGATTTTATATTGCCAATGATACAGTTTAGTATGCACATGCTGAGATTTTTCTACAACTCTGGCAAAAAAGCAATGAATTGTACAGTCACAGTATACAGTATGTATGTGGGTAACCATCAGTATGGTTTTACTAAATGGTTTCCTTATATGTGACCCCATTCTCAGGCATTCTGCACACTCTGTAATAGAACTCCACTTTCTCCATCCTTATCTCTTTTCTTTGTTTGTTTTTCATTATAGACCATTCTTTGTTTCAGGCCCTAGAGCTTGATTTATCATATAAATATATTGTATTTAGTGTCCGTCATGGAAAAACATGCAGCTACGTTATTAAAGATTACTGCCAGAGACCCGCAGAGTTTGAAGATTATTAGGGTTGACTTTTTCTTTTCTCCATAATTCAAAAGAACAAGTAAAAAATGTTATTAGACAGAAGTTGGCCCAAATTGCAGGGGAAAAATCAAGCAGTGGCAGCAGTTGTTTATATGATAAACTTCTATTGAAAAATACAGTTTAATATTTCATAGAATATATATATAAAAGATCCATATGGAGAGCCTCATAACTAAACAACAGAGAAACATATATATAGATGCACATAACACTATATGAGAATACAGCATAAGTGCAACCCAAACCCATTATAAAAACTAAAAAAAAAACTAAATGTTTTTATGAGTTAGAATGGCGGTTATGCTGTATATTCATTCAGTGTTGTGTTCTTATATGCAGTACGTATAAAATAATTGACCATTAATATTTCTCATTGCAATAGTCTGACTCTGTTGTGGATTTTATATATTTATATACATATATATATATATATATATATATATATATATATATATATATACACACACACACACACACACACACCGATCGGCTATAACATTATGACCACTCACATAACATTGATTATCTCATTACAATGGCACCTGAAATTGGGTGGAATATCTTAGGCAGCAAGTGAACACATTGTCCTTGGAGCTGATGTGTTAAAAGCAGAAAAAAATGAGCAAGCATAAGAATTTGAGTGACTTCTTTGACAAGGACAAAATTGCAATGGCTAGATGACTGGGTCAGGGCAACTAAAAAAACCGTTTCTCTTGTGGGATGTTCACAATCTGCAGTGGTCAGGACCTACCAAAAGTGGTCAATGGAAGGAAAGCTGGTGAAATGGCGACAGGGTCATAGGCAGCCAAGGCTCCTTGATGCACATGGGGAGCGAAGACTGGCCCATATATTCTGATCCAGTGGAAGAGCTATTGTAGCTCAAACTGTTAAAAATAAAGTTAAAGTAGTTGTAAACCTCAGACATAAAAATATGAACAAAGCATATCCCTCTATAGTGTGTGGTTGTCTCAATCCAGAGTATGAAGTGCCATTTCTGTTTGCTGCTCGATTCCTCTATCTGCATGAGTCAGTTCTGGCAAGTTTTCCTGGCACCAAGAGAAAAAAAGGGACAATAGGGAGCTTCTGCACACAGCCTGTGACTGATAGCCTCAGCTCTGTTCCTTTGTGCTGTGTGAAGGGGGGGGGTGTGCCCTTTGCCTCCAATCAGCTCTCAGGACTCACCTCACTATGCTGTGCAGTGTGTAATTTCAGCTCTCTGTCCCCTGTTTCCTGACAACCTTTAATACCCTGGACTTTTGAACAGATGAAGAGAAGACAACAGATAAACAAGTACAACTTATGTAGGAAGATTTGTTTCATCTCTGTGTATCACTTGAGGCCAGTCTTTTCACTAGGTATATGTAAGGGTTTACTAACACTTTAATGCTGATTCCGATAGAAAGGTTTCAGAACACACAGTGCATTTCAGTTTTTTGTTTATGGGGCTGCGTAGCCACAGACCAGTCAGGGTGCCCATGCTGACTCATGTCCACAACCAAAAGTGCCTACAATGGGCACATGAGCATTAGAACTAGACCACAGAGCAATGGAAGAAGGATTGCCTTGTCTGATGAATCATGTTATTTTCTTTTAACATCATGTAGATGGCAGAGTGCATGCAAGAAGAGATGGCAGCAGGATACACTATGAGCAGAAGGCAAGCTGGTGAAGGCATTGTGATGCTTTGTCTAGTGGAGTTCATGCCTTGATTGATGTCAAAAGGGGAACCTACTCAATAATAGGTGGGTGGTCATAAGGTTATGATGGGTAGTCATAATGTTATAGCTGATCAGTGTATATGTAAAAGTTTGGACTTTAGATGGTCAGCATACAAGAGTGGTGCAATTCTAACTTATGTGAAGATTTCATAGAATTCGATAGAATGTTGAGATGTAGGATGGGTCATGTGATCTTTTCACTTTTTAAGGCTATTCATATACATAGGAACATAGCTCCTCTTTGTTTTTGGGGTATGTGTCTGAAACTAGTACCCCTTGGTCACTTCGACCTAACTGCCCTAATTTTAGGGGTAAGCTCTACCTACTGCCATCCACCTGACCACTAAGAGTGCTCTTCATAGTCACTAAGGCATGCTCATTTGACAGGTAGGTAGGTGGTGGTTGCTGGGCTGAAAATAAAAGTCTTTAGATTTATAATACTTTGAGTCTGCTAGCAAACCCAAAGAATGATCCAAAATAAAACATTTCATACTTTAAAGAACATTCTTATAAAATGTATAATAGCCAGCCTGACTCCTGAACACACAGGTTATAAGGTGGACATCATGTGGCAGTACATTTCTTTAATTCAGGAATAGTGGTAGAGCCTACAGATAAAATGAACATTACCATATTCCCAAGTTGGAGAAGTCTAATTAAGATGTATGACTATTATTAAGGTCTAATGGATGGCAGCAAATAGTGAAAATTATATCATTGGAGAAGCCACTTAGCCGCTAGGGAGTTTGAGGGATGGGGTTTTTCTAATGACACATATAATTTATAATGCGTATCCACAAGGTGAAAGTCAGAAGAGCTTCTAGTCTAATGAAAACACAAGATATTGTTTTAAAATGTGGAGTCAATGGAATTACAAAATACAGTCAATACCTTGGTCTACCTTTCTTTTGCAAATTAACAGACAGCTGATATACAATCTAACTGATCTACACATGTTTGCATTGAAGCCACCTTGTTCTCAATGATGGCAGACTCTTAAAAGATCTGGTCAGGTTTTGGACACCTAAATATACACATTGTTCCGGGCTAGTCAATAATTAGGATGACAGCCCCAGAGCCAGCAAGCTCCTTCAAATCCAGATCAGAAAAAACAGCTCCCTTATTTCTTTCCTGAGAGTTTCCCTTAAAGACAACAGGGATAGATACTGTTGAATCGTGATAGCTGGGGTTTACTGTGGTTCAAACTGTGGTATAGGCTTGTGTCAAAGGGACTTCCCTTGCTTCGGAACTGCTTCTCTCCTCTTATTGGTCAATGGAGGATGAAAAATCCATTTGAAGTCGTTTTATGATGTATCACAGCCCTGGAACTTGTATCTTAAAAAAAGACAATTGCAACTTTCATATTTGGTCCTGGATTCTTAAAGTGTATGTAATCCCTAATGATTACTTTTTAAATTATAAAATGTACTTTTTTGAAAAAGTATATTGTTACTGTATATTGGGACATGTCAGGAAAATATTAATGCAGACTTGTAAAATTACATGAAAGGTTGACTTTGAGCTGGTTTCATAATGCAAAGGGCAACATGAACATTTTGAATGCCATATGAGCCAATCTGCATTCTGTTTCTTTGTATAAATAAAAAGCAGCAGGCATATTGCTGTAGGGTACTGCACATCATCTTCACTCTTTGCCCTGCTTGTAAAATAAGGCTGATGGAAAGTCCGGCCTCTGAAGGTTGTACAGTGGAGATGTTGGGAGATGCTGTAAAGATGAATTGATAACAAAAGCAATTAGGGTGAAGGTGATATAGAAAATATGAAGTAGATGCTGCTGATGAAGGTCATATGAAAGGCACAATGTAAAGATTCTAAAAGGAGATGAAGAAATATACCTCTCGTGTAGAATGCATGTGAATTGGAGAGGTGTACTGTAGTAGATGCTGGAAGGTGAAGATTCATAAGGCATGTTGGGCAAGACCAGACACATAGCAATATTATGATCATTACATGCTCGGTTCCACTCAGAGATATTCTAAATTGCATTATAATGAGAGAATCCAAAACTGACAGTCCCAGAAGGTTATACTGCCCCCACCCTTGTCTCCACAGCATCAGTGTTTAAAGGAAAACTGCAATCAGGGCATGATCAAGATGTAAGTAAAAAGCCATTAAGATGTGTCAGCTTTTGGAAGAAAAAAATTATATATCATTAAACTTCAGGTCGAAGGTTGTGATACTGGAATGAGTTATAGAAGGGTATAAAGTCATGGTGGGTATGATTAGTGCAGCGATGGTAGTTCAAAAAACAGGCAGAGGCCAGGCATTAGCACACAGGTTTGTTAATTGCAGTGATTTCACTTTCCTTCTATTAAGCAGCTGTATTGTACAGTAAAACTGACAAAGAGTTGCCCTTTAAAGTGAACCCATGTTAAGCTAGGTACCAGGTTCACTTTAATGCAGGCCTCTTCATCACCTTAATTTTGCTCCTTCAGCCCTCCATTCAGCCTCTGAGAACAAAAGCAAAGTCAACCGAGTCATAGCTTACATGGGACAATAGACTTCCCATGTAACAGCGATGATTGGTGCAGTACTGTCCCATGGCTGATATACATGCTGCTCCATACCCGGACGCATAGGTGTGCGCAGCCTCTTGCATTAGGGTGTGCACCCCAAAGCTTAAATACATATGCATGTGTATATGTACTGATGGTGTCAGTAGGGCAGTGGACAGTGTAATTTAGTTAATTTTCTTTTCCCCAAATTTTTGGGCTTGTGTAACATTTTTTGGGGGGGATGAAATATCAGTGGTCAAAACAGGGGGGAATATGCAGCACACAAGGCAATTAGGGTGTGCCCAGGCACACCTGGCACACCCTGTGCGCACGCCTATGCCCGGACGTGTCAGGTATTTCCTTTGACTCCCAATGCTAAGCACTGCATTGGGTGAACAATGGAAAGGTAATTATATGCCACTAGGGAGGGGTGGAAGATTAATGTAAACCTGTTGCAAATACATGCTTTTAGGACTCACATGTGGTAGCCCTGTGAAGGGCAAAGTGTAGTGGATTGTTTTCAGAGGTTGTTTGACAGGTGGTGAGGAGGTATTATGTCATCCCTAAAGGTCCAGGCCACCATGACATGCATTGCTTAGAGTTGTGGGGCAGTTGCAGTGCAGCCCCATTCACATAAATGGGCCGTATTTGGCAGGTAGTCCAGCCCGCCAAACCCAGTGGGTGATAATTTATGCCACATTGTGATGCAAAGCATCATGGCTGTGGCATGTCACTGTGTGTACCCTGTATGGCTCCCTTTGCAGTTTAAAGCGGAACTTTACCCTTACAAACTTGAAAAAAAAAATGATGTTCATCAAAAAAAGAAAATACATTCCACATTAATAATGATGCTACCAAAATTGGTGTGTGCTGTAAATTGCCTCCAGCATTGCTCCTGTTTCTTTTTGCTGAAGGCTACCATTTTGCTGAAGCCCAGAGCACTTAAGCAGCAGTAAATCTTCAGGCTGTCAGCAGATCAGCCTCTAATGGCTCTGATTTTCGGCACAATGCCAACAATGGAGAGCAACTGAGCATGTGCAGAGCAAGGTGAGACAGTGTATTACTTGATTTTACAAAGTACAAGCACTTAATTTTCTGACTAAAGGTCCACTTTAAGTGGAGCTGTAAAAAGGCAGCTCAGCCACCAGATTTTACTGTTCCCCAAGCACAAGTGTAAAGTACGCTTTACTTGTAGATGAGATCTTTTTTTTGCATACTCACAGAGCTCTGGGAAACTTACATAAAGACTTGAGCGGAGCTCCATAGCCATCCCCTGCCCTATTACTCCATTATTAGTACAGAAGTGCGTTGCATTACATGTGGGATGTCAGGAAGGGCTTTCCTAGGCTATCATTTATGCCTAGGCCGATACTTACATACCGAGTGTGCTCAAGGTCAGGGGCTTTCCATATCGGCAAAGAAATGTGTAGACACGTTTGTTCTTTTTGGTGCCTCCATTGGCACCAACAACAAGCAGTTGCTTTCTATAGCTACCTCATTATGTAGGACAGAACACCATTGTGTATCCGTTATGCATCTTCTTTTAGTAAAATGAAACCTAGAAACAAATATAGCAGCACATCCCCGAAGGATTGCAAGCATCTGTCTGCGAGAAGCAGCATCGCGGTGAAATGTACGTCTCAGCAGATAAGACAAACAGCTCTGTATTACTCAGCCCGCTGACACACATTAACGAGCACCCAGCTCATCTGGAGATTGCGGTTGGTGCGCTTGGAATTAAAAAAAAAAGTGTGATTCTAAGTAAAAGTCCTGCCAAAGATGAATAATAATTGTACAGAGCGCAGCATGATAGAGGCAAAAGTCTGGTAGATTAATAATAAAATATGGAACAGTTTTAGAACATTTATTTTCTCGTTCTCTTCCTCATACAAACAGATCAGCGTGGAATAGATTTTAGCATAATGATGAGCCCGTAGCTTTGTAGACTAACTGATGAAGGAGTGGCTGCAATACAAATTGTAGAAAAATTTATCCTTTCAACATTTTTTTTTTTTTTTACCTGTGACATATGTTTTTTTTTTATTTTTTCATTTGTATGCACTTACCTTTCTGTAGTGACTTTAGAGTTATTTTAAAGTCTACAGTATGTACGCTCTAACGTTCTATTAACAAATAGGCTCTGCTGTTTCTTTAATTGCTTGCTATGTGTTTAAATCTTCCTTGTAGGTGTTTTCCAATAATTACTTGTTGATCCTGCCATTTTTACTGTCTCTTTTTGATTGGCTATTACAGAGTGACAATGCTAACCACTGGCTCCCAGTGCAATGGTAGTGTTGTCACCCTCCTGTGCATGCTCTTTTGGGGTACTACAGGCATAGCCATGCTGATATACAGCATGATACTTTCTTTGTTGACTGCCAGTGTCCTTAAAGCTTCATTACTGACTCATTGATTCCCTGATTTTAGTCATATCTGACTTTTCACACAGTAATAAAACCCTGGTGATTGTGCCACTTGTGAATGCCTGTCAAATCTTCTCATTGGTTGTAAAGGCAGAAGGTTTTTTTATCTTGATGCATTAATATAAAAAGCATTCTGTGTGCAGTCCCCTTCAGCCCCCTAATACTTACCCGAGCCTATCTCGATCCAGCGATGTTGCACGAGAGACTCGGCTGTCCCGGACTCTACCACCTCATTGGCTGAGACAGCAACGAAGCATCATTGGCTCCCACTGCTGTCAGTCAAAATCAGTAAACCAATGAGGAGAGAGAGGGCCAGGCCACGGCTCCGTGTCTAAATTATGGAAAAAAAGGGGGGGTTTGGGACTTTATATGAGGCCAAGACATGAATCGTCAAGTGCCTCCATCTCTATTGAACTGACATAACTTTGACACATTGATGCCTCCCCCCAGTCGGTCTCAGCCCATGGCGCTGTCACCTACACTCACAGTTTATCTGTAAGTTACCTATGGGTGATCCATGGATATCACCCTCATTATTTATACCAATTGTTCTTCCACTTCCCTCCCCCCCCCCTTATTTGGCCAATCACATCAATTAATTTTACATTTATGTTTATATATTGTTGCATCTGCTCTGAAGTTTGGCAGTTACCCATAAATTGCGTTGAGCTATATAGATGTCGTCATTGCGTTTTTAATCCAAGAGTGATATAAAACAATATGTACATTATTATGTTGGTTTTATTGGCCTATACCAAGTTGTCATGGACCTGTTACATTATGTTGCGGTTTCCTTTTTATCATGTTGTTAATGTCCTGTACTTTCATGTTACCATGTTACTATGTTATCTTCTTACTATGTGATTCATATGTAATTAAATCATATAATCATGCAATTGGTTCATGTTATGTTACTATGTACATGCCATAACACTATGCGATTAGGCTATTTATCATTTTATACCCACCGTCACTCTTTGTTTATGTTGTGCTTCACACAAAGTCCCAAACTCTCTCCTTATGTCAGTCCGTGTCTAAATAGACACAGGGAGCTGCAGGTCGGCTCAGGTGCCCCCATAGCAAGCTGCTTGCTGTGGGGGCACTGAACAAGGAGGGGCCAAGAGTGCTGAAGAGGGACCCTAGAAAAGGATTATCTGGACTGCCTGTCCATTCACACACAGCCACAGCCCCGCCCCCTCTCTCTCCTCATTGGCTTAATGGTTGTGATTGACTCCCGCTGCTCTCGTGCACATCGCTGGATCGTGATGGGGCACAGGTAAGTATTTGGTGGGGCATGGCCGGGCTGGAGTCAGGGCTGAGGCTGCCATTCACCATGCTTACTTAATGTACACGGGTCTACTTCATGAATTGTGACTTATGGATCTTTTCCTTTGACAAGTATTTGGAGGGGCTGCTTGCACACAGAAGGTTTTTTACCTTCATGCATAGAATGCATGAAGATAGAAAACCTTGAGAAAACCACTTTAAGCCCAGAGAACAGGGGAGATCTATGGACACCTGAAATGTGTTGGCTGGCTGTTGTCCTTTCCCTGGTCATTTCCTAAATCAATAAATCAGCCTTTCTCAACTTTTTCAAGGCAGAGAAACCCTTGAAAAAAATGTCCTTCTCTAAGGGAATCCCTGCTAAAATGATTATATCTAAATTTCATGATACATTAGTGTTATGGTCTGTGGAAAGAATGTTCTTTACACTTATGGTCATTGGGAAGAATTACCCCTTTATAGATTGCTAAAATGATCAATGGTGTCAGTGGGTACTTATTTAAGAGGAAAAAAATATTCATTGTGGTCTAACTCACAGGGGACATCACCAACCCTGCATAGAGGGATGTTGTTCTCATAGGGAGTGTTGCCGTTCTGTCTGCTGCCTACAGTAAGGAAAGGATTTTTGAACTGAGATTGGGGGAGGGGGGATTTTTTATTTTTAATTCCTGTTTGCTAGAGTTGGTCTCTAAAGTCCCTTCTATGGGCAAATCTTACCACTGATCCCTGATTATTAATGGGAGCTTTTATACAGCACTGATCTTTTGACTTGGGGTGAATGACAGGAAGTTAATTCGCTGCCTAATGTTTTTTTTAAAGGCTTAGAGACCTTGGTGAGTAGGGGACAAATGTGTCTGTTTTCAGGCACAAAACCCCCAATTTGCAGTTATTCCAACTCCCAGTATTGATTTTATTGATTTACCGGAAGTAACGCAGAGAGCGATGTCGGCCGCCGGAGCGCTGTACGGGCTTTGATCACAGGTAAGTAATTCATAATGCCTTTGTCTTGCAGGGTTTTTTTTTTTTTTTGTCCTAGGGTTTACAACCACTTTAAATGATTCAGATCATGAAATAAATTTTAAAATTACACAAAGATAACCTGAGTTCCAAGATGCAGTTTTTAAATTATTATTTCATTTATTAAGTGAAAAAAGCTGTTCTACTTGCCTGGCCCTATGTGAAAAAGTAATTGCCCCCTCAATGCTGAATCATGAATGAACTGTGATCAACCACAACTTTTTGGAAAGCCGAGTTAAATTTCACTTGCCACACCCAGATCTGATTACTGCCAGACCTGTTGAATTAAGAAATCACATAAATAGAAGCTGGCTGACAAAGTGAAGCACGCTAATGCCCTGAACACACGACCGTTTTTGCCGCTGGAATAAACTCTGAAGGTTTTTACGACAGAGTTCCGACGGAATTCCGCTCAAGCTGTCTTGCATACACACGGTCACACCAAATTCCGCCCGTCCAGAACGTGGTGACGTACAACACGTATGACGGGGCTAGAAAACAGAAGTTCAATAGCCAGTAGCCAATAGCTTCCGTCTTGTACTTGCTTCAGCGTATGCATCGTTTATGGTGCGTCGGAACAGCATACAGACGAGCGTTTTTTCCGATAGTAATTTGTTCCGTCGGAAAAATATAGAACATGTTCTCTATCTAAGTCCGTCTGAATTTTCGACAGAAAAAGTCAGATGGGGCATACACACGGTCTGTGGACTGATGAGACAAAAAATTAACTTTTTGGAAGGTGTGTGTCCCGTTACATCTGGCATAAAACTAATACAGCATTTCATAACAACAACATTATACCAACAGTCAAAAGAGGGTTCGGGACTTTAATTGAAACATGCAAAATATAAATGAGTAACAAACTGTAATTTTAGTAAACAGATTTATTACATATAACCTTAAATGGGTCGAAACTGGTACACACATACACATAAATATGATGTCAATTCCATACAACATGAAAATACACATCAATGCAAGGGCATGGTGTAAATGGTAGCTCACAGATCAATTTCTAAAATCATGGAAAGATGGAAACATGATAAAAGGGATATCTGATAGGCATTGGTCAAACATAAAATGGTACATGTCTAAATGTGGCTCTAAATAGAAAACGCATTGGTATAGCATCTGTATCTTGATGCGTTTCGTGGTTAATTACCACTCATCAGGAGCAGATGCTGCCAGGGTGTCTAAAAAGTATAAGTGTAATAAATATGCAATAAAATAAAAAGCCAGAAAGGGGGCAGATACTTTTTCACATAGCTGTATACTGTGTGTGTGTGTGTGTGTGTATGGGTATATATATGTTGCGGCTATTCCACTTCTTCAGGACCAGCAATATGCTAGGACATACTCAAAAAAAAGTCAAGCTATGTGATAACATATTTGCGTTCCCGTAGAAGTGGAATGCCTGTGAAAAACACGTAGACTAGCATTTTGGTTTGGATATAATATGCACCTTGAACAAATTTTATTGTTTTTTATAATAAAGTATTACTAATTATTTTATATATATTCAAGAGGAGTGTCTCTAAACCTTTCCTGGGATATTTATTCAAAAATCCCTATTTTTCTTTTTGTTTTGGTTTGCTCTACATTTGGGATGAGAACCCAAGAAAACTATTATAGAGCAAGTTCTTCATGGCCCCCACATCCTCTGTTAGGATCTTTCATAAGCTATGAAGGAATTGTTTACTGTATTTTAGATCTAAATGATATGCATGAAGGCAGGTGCAATCTATTTTCTCCAACTGCAGCAGCAGTGCAGAGGAAGAGAAAGTCAAGAGGAACATGGTTCCTCTACGGTTTCCTGGGTCACTGGGCAGCCATCCGATTCTGACAACCTATGTGACTCTGGCCACCATCTTGAGTCAATCAGAGTCTATTTAAGACCCTGGCTCCTAAGTTTGGCATGCATTTACCATGTGGGTAATGTAAAGATTCCAGATGAGTAGGAAAAGCCTAGGGATCTGCCACTCCTCCTGGAAACCTCCCCACTTTGGCACTGACTGACCAGGTTGCATTCCGCCCCTCAGCACAGACTGTCAGTTCGGCTGAGATCTGCTCTAATACAGTCTTCTGTTCAACTGCAAGTGTACCCGATCAGGCTGACCTCCTGCCGGGCTTGTTGTGAACTGTTATACTCTGACTACAATGCAAGTTATTTCTATTGCATCTGGACTGTGTGTGTGTGTTACTGCCGCTGCACCCACCCACATGCATAACAGGAAGTACATTATTTTTTAAAAAATTAACACTTGGCTATAGTGGAATGTACCTAATAGGATCTCCTTTATTATGCTAATTTAGATAATATTACTGGATTAAAAGAAATCTGTTCTGAGGGAAAACGGCTGCCATTGATGACATCTGCTTCCAATAATGCTACTTGCGTGCCTGTCTCCGGTTTTAGTACTCTGTGTCGCCTACTTAATACAATTTTGCAAATAAAGAGTTCTCACTTGTTGACATGCATCTTCTTGGTCAATGCCTCACATTTTATTGAAGCCAGCAACCACCAGGCAGCTAGCATCTTCATATCAGCAATGGCAGCCTCTGTATTTCTTTCAATGTTCAGGAACCTTGACTGCCGTATTCAACTAGATGGCTCTCTTCTCATGGCATAGTACAGCCTTGTTACACAAGATATCCACAGGCACGGCTTTTTATCTCTGTGATTAAATTGATTCTGTCATATTGTCTTCCGTGTCACAAATTGAGGTCACTGTGTCACTCAAAACACATTTAAAGTGACATTATTTTGGCAATGCAATCTCTATAACTCAAGGTGTAATCTTTGCTAGGTGCAAAGTGTTCCAAAGACAGAGACATGTTTCAAAGGTCACTCCTTCAGCCCTGTCTGCATAAGTGTATTAATGATTCTGATAGTTAAATATAATTATTTTTGACCAGCCTAATATATTTCAATTACATACAATAGAGGAACATTTACAGGACTCAATAGCACTATGGTGACTCAGTATTAGAGAGGAATTTCTGACGGACCATGGACTTTATTAACACAGAACAAACTACACTGATCAGTAGCCCATGGTAACCAATTAGTGATACGCTTTTACTAGTTTATCATATCTAGTCTGTCAAGTGTGTGATTTTTGCAGAATGTGGTGCATCACATGCTGTAAAAGAGGTGTGTAGGTGGTTTAACAGATGTTAAAGGGCCAGTCCAACCATAAATGAATTATAGTGAGCAGTGCGTTCTTAAGATCAAAGACAACCTGTGACTTTTTCTAAGTTCTGGTCACTTAGTCCTACTGCTACAACATGAATGATTCCTGTTACATTTTTCCATAATATAAAAGTAAGGGAGGGGCCATCCGTCTACAAAAGGGTAATTTTTACAGTAAAAGTTGTTATACTGTGGACTGCTTTATCACATTCGGTTGTAATGGCAGTCATAGAAAGCCCTTAACCATTTCATGCAGTTTTACTGCTGCAGGGCAGCCACTATGCACAGGATCATGTATATATACATGATCCCACACCTCTGGGTAGCGGGCACGATTATGTGGGTAACGCGGACTCAATGTGCCGCCAGCACCCGCTGATCGATCGTTACAAAGGCAGAATGGCAATTTAAACAAGGCAGACTGCTGTTAACCCCTTCTCTGCCAAGCACAACCAAACATTAAGGATGGTGTATTAGTGTCTGCAACATTTTGCCCCATCTCCCATCCTCATAGACCCTATTCTGGTAGCTTCTAATATGCAGTGAAGTGGATTCGTCCAGCAGAAGTTAGCATTGATCAGAGCTGATGCTCCCACCAAAGGCTTGTGATTAGTTTAGACCCACTGAAAGTTAGGAAGCAGATGACCGATATGTTCAGCTTTTGTAACAGAATTGATAATGTCTATATAGCTTCGACAGCTAAGAAGCTATCTCCATATAACTTTAGCAGTATCAAAAAACACTGATGGGGGCATCTAATAGACTTGGGCCATAGGTTAAGCAGTTGTGTATTAGGCTGGCCATGTACTGATCTAAATTCGGCTGGTTCAGCAGGAACTGGCAAAATTTCGGTCCATCCATGGACAGGCTGGTTGTACTGAAGTCAATCTGTCGGCTGGTTGTACTGAGGTCAATCTATCGATCTTCTTTAGTACAACCAACCTGTTTTTTTTTTTTGAATGATCACTGTCATTGGCTATACTGGGCAGCAGTGATTATTGTTTTCTGATGGCAGGGAAACCTCCTCTTGTCAGAATACAATAGCGCAGCAGGAGGGATTCTCCCATCAACACAAACTGTGTTGATGGGGGGAATTGAGCAATTTCCTTTCCTTCAACCCGTGGTTGAAAGAAAATTGCATAATATATGGCCTGCCTTAGGCCGAGATTCATGGTGCATGATCCAAAGGCCAAACCCTTTTTAACAACAGTTAAAAAAAATAAAAAAATAAAAAATAAGTATAGACAATTGAACACACTTGGCAGTTCTGCTTTGCTCTGCTGGCATCCCAGAGTATCAGTAGGTCTGGAAAATCCAACCAGACAATCACCTTTCCCATGAACAATTGCATGGGTGTGTCTGCTTAGGTTAGAATGAACCTATAGAAATTCTGTTAATTGGCCAATGCTGATGTTGGTATTTAGGAGCTAAGTGACTGGTGATGGGAGTCCTTCAGACATGCAAGAAAGAGAACTTTATAAAAACAAATTAAAACCTAATGAACGTTTGGATAGAGACCCATCAGAAATATTTTTCTGGATCCCATGTTTAACAATTGCAGGAGGACCAGCACCCCAGCATGACAATTGCAACCTGCACTTTCCTTGTGCTAATAAAGCAGAAAACTTACTGAAGAAATATCAGATCATCAGGAAAAAAAGGGATCATTTTTGTATCCTAACAGTCAGTTTATGGCCTCTTTCACCCGGGGCAGACTGGCTACAATCTGCTTGCTCAGCAGGGGATCTGTCCACTGATCCCGCTGAGCAGGCGGATGACAGGTCCATGTCCGCTCTGCTTATGCAGAGCAGACATGGACACAGACCGCTCCCCTCTATGGATGGCTGGATGTAAATGGACCACCTGTCCGTTTACACCCGACTGACATCTGGCCTGATTCCTTGGATAGAAGGGGAACACATCTGTCGCTTTTTGGCAGATCAGATCGGATTGGATGTAGGCAGGTGTAAACGGACACGTCCATTTATATCAGCCGCTTCATATAGAAAAATGGAGGTTCCAGTCTGGTCCGCCTGAAAAACGGACAGGTGGACCCTATCAGAACCTCTGTTTGAAAGGGGCCTAACCCTAGTAAAAAAATCATAATTCCTGAAGTGTGCAGAAAAGCATTGTGAAATGCAATGTAGCACCTACTTTTCCCCAGACAGTGGGGAGAGGACCACAAGGTGGCTAGGTTGGAGTAGCACTTTATCCCAGGACATAATCCTTAAATCTTTGTGGGGTAGAAGAAATTGGGGGCCACTTTAGAAAGGTTTAACGGTTTATTCAGTTTAAGGTCAATAAATCCATGGAGAGAGAGAGGATAGGAGACATTGATACTAAAAAGATGAAAGGACCTTTCAGCCAAACTTGCACTTTGTATTCTCCAGACTGTAGAGCAATTTTAAGACCACATACATACTTTATAGATGAGCCACTAAGAACTCCCTGCAATATCCAAATCTTGTACCCAGCTCTTCCAGACGCTCTTTATCCCTGCTGCTCCAATCTGGTTAGTAATTTTCCTGCACCGCCTACCCTGGATATAACCTCCAGCAGGAATCTTTAGGTCCCAGGCTTGGACCCTTTTTATCACAACACACCCTCCCCAGGCAGCTGGTCTGGGAGGAAGGGAGCTGCAACAACACACCCTCCCAGACAGTGGGCCTAGAAGGAAGAGCCTTTTCCAAGGTCACCCCAAATATTTATAACCTCCCCAGCATGTACCACTGGCAATAAACCTCCTAATGGTTGGCCAGGGAGGCATAAATATTCATAACTAAGATTTATTGTATCTTTTTACACTATTATTAGGGACACTCCTCAACCGCAAACCGAAACAAACAATGAACTTGGCTTAGAGGAGACCTATTGAAAGCAGAACACCAATTCAAAGCTCAGGTTGCCTATAGCTCAGAATGTAGACTAGGCTGCTGCTTAACCTAGAGTCCTTACACTAATTTTACAATACAATTAATTTAAATTCTGATGTAGATGTGTATTATGCTCTGATGTGAAACTCTGCAAGCATGGTGCTAGTATATAAATTGGGGAGTGGCACTGCCACCCTATTTTTAATTTTACAATGTTATATAAGGTATCTGCCGATTCGCTTCCTTTATCTGAATTGATATTTATAGACCTTTTTAAGTTTAGGTTACAAAAAAAAAAAAAAAAAAAATACAGCAATCCTCTCATGCTGCACTTAACATCAAACAGACTTCACAACAGTACTTGTCAATAAAATGGCAGGAACAGAAAAGATCGTTTTAGATAATAAAGTTTTTTATGACCGCCATTGTACTAATTCCGTGCACCGCATGTAACCAGCGCGGCCAAATATCTCAGTGTACAAACGGCACAGCTAGAAATACAGATAATGAGAAAAACTTGTTAGACTGAAAAAAAAAACTAGAATGAGTCATTTACAATACAAAACCTACAGCCGAAGTTCAAAAAAACACCAATTTATACCAGTTTGTTTCTTTTAGGTGACACTTTTCCACAACATATTAAATAGAACCATTCATATCCGTCACTGCCACAAAGGAGCTTACAGTCTATTGCAGCATTTCTCAACCAGGATTCTGTGGAAACTGTGTGTGAAAACTTGATAAACTGCAAATAAAGAATGCTGCCCTTTGCATATCCATATCCATATATCATTGCATATGCATATTTGGAAAAATACAGATTGTGAATGTATACATTGTCTGCATACTGGCTGCAATGTTTCCTGCAAACAATGGGGATTAGTTTATTTCCACCACTTTTTCACATCAGGGATATATAAAATGTGGATAAAATGCAGATAATTGCAGTGGAAATATGTCATCTAGCATTAAGCAGGTATCTTGCCATATGGATCGGCGTACCTTCCATCTGTCTGACTTTCAGCCTCAATCCCCTCTAGTCTCTAATTTTGCTTCAGACTGTCCCAATTTTAATATTGATGTATAGGTTTTTATGGATAGTCTCTTCCAGCGGCAGAAGTTTGTATATATTTTCTTTCTATATTATTTAGAGATTTGTTTAATACCACTAACCTTTAAGAATTATGCTTTCTATATTGCAATTAAAAGTACTGGTAGAACCGTGTACAATTACTATTAAACCCATTTTAAATGTTGGCTATAAAATGCTCTTCCTTATGCCTTGTATGAGGAATGTCATTGGCATATTGAAAATGAGCTTCTGCTATGGGGAGGAAGAGCTCAATCAGGAGCTTGCAATACAAACAGGCAAGTTGTTGGTCTTTTATGAAGCTAATAAAATGAGTATTACCATCACTTTGCCAGTTTACATGAATACATTTCTGACATGTCATAATATTCAGAAGCTGTATAATGTTTCAAAAAAGCAGTATCTTTTTTCATTAAAGAAAAGTCCTTGAGTTTGTGACATTTTCTAGGCTGAGATGATATCAGTCTGCTGTAGGCAATGGAAAGCATTTCCTCAGTCTCTTCTCTCCCAGTCATCTGGTTGCAACACTGTAACATTGCAACAAATCAGATGGTGACAGGCTGCTGGAGGAACTGGATTTACATGATTATGGCAGATGCTGACCCTGGGCAATGCCAAAACAAAGACATCCATATGCAGTATTCGCTACATGTTTTTAATGCCAGGTGCAGTCCCTGCATTGCCTGTTCCTGTTCCTGCTCCTGCTCCCAGCCCTTGGGCTTTCTATTCTGCTCAGTAAGTGTTGTACTGCTGCAGTGGGAATCAGGGTGGAGATCAGATCAGTGACCTCCCATTTACAACAGAAACTGTGAAATTACAGGTTCTCTTCTATATTTTCTCCTGCAGCAAGGACTTGGCAACTTGCCAGCCTTCTATTAGAAAAAAACAGCAGGATCTGTAAGCTACAACCCAATCTCAGAGTCCCTGATGACAAACTGGAGGGTTAATTACTCCACGGTGCCTGCAGCTCCAGAGGTCAGTGGGGGCTTGTTTAAAGCTCTTTTTCTGCTTGTTTGAAATGCACTCCCTGACCACTTTATTAGGTACACCTGTTCAATTGCTTGGTAAAACAAATTGCTAATCAGCTAATCACATAGCAGCAACTTAATGCATTTAGGCTTTTAGACGGGATGAAGATGACTTGCTGTCAAGTTCAAATGGAGCATCAGAATAGGGGAAAAAAAGGGGATTTAAGTGATTTTGAACATGGCATGGTTGATGGTGCCAGATGGGCTGGTCTGAGTATTTTTAAATTTTAGATTTAAGATAAATTTAAGATTTTCAAGCACATCCCAGAAAGAGAAAGAGAAAATATCCAGTGAGCGGCAGTTGTGTGGGGGAAAATGCCTTGTTGATGTCAGAGGAGAATGGGCAGACTGATTTGAGATGAAAGAAAGGCATCATTGACTCAAATAACCACTCGTTACAACCAAGGTATGTAGAATACCATCTCCGAATGCACAACACATCAAACCTTGAAGCAGATGGGCTACAGCAGCAGAAGACCACACCAGGTGCCATTCCTGTCATTTAAGAACAGGAAACTGAGGCTACAATTCGCATAGGTTCACCAAAATTGGACAACAGAAGATTGGAAAAACGTCACCTGGTCTGGGTAGGGTCAGAATTTGGCGTAACCAACATGAAAGTATGGATCCATCCTGCCTTGTATCAACGCTTTAGGCTGGTGTGGGGGAAATGCCACGGCCTGCCTGAGTATTGTTGCTGACCATGTCTATTCCTTTATGACTACAATGTACCCATCTTCTGATGGCTACTTCCAGCAGGATAATGCACCACATCACAAAGCTCAAATCATCTCAATCATTGAACATGACAATAAGGGCACTGTACTGCAGTGGCCTCCACGGTCACCAAATATCAATCCAATAGAGCACCTTTGGGATGTGGTGGAACAGGGGATTCACATCATGGATGTGCAGCTGACAAATATGCAGCAACTGCATGATGCTGTCATGTCAATATGGACCAAAATCTCTGAGTAATGTTTCCAACACCTTGTTGCGTCTGTCGTGAAGCATTAAGGCAGTTCTGAAGGCAAAAGTGGGTCCAACCTGGTACTAGCAAGGTATACCTAATAAAGTGGTGGTGAGTAGTGTATGTACTGTAGCAGGGCGGTACCTTGCCAGGATCCAGGTCTAATAAACAGCCAGTTCACTAATGAGTCAGCTGTGTTCTGGCCTTTAAGTAATCACCAGACCAAGGCTCTAGGCTCCCAGTTGGAGACGACTCCAGCCTGCAGACAGGAGGTCTGGGCATGGGAGTCAGTAGGGCTTCACCTAGGAGAAAGAGGTTGGAGCCAGTGTAGCATGAAGCTACTTGCTGTACACACGGAGGTGCTGAGTGTCCAGTCTGTGGGAGACAGACCAAGGCCCTAAAGTGTAAGGCCTGAGCTGGAGAGCTGCGTTTACAAGCCAGGAGGGCTGAAAATCATTCACTTTGGTAGCAGGACTGAAATACTGAATACCCCTGCGAGGGAATCATCTGTGTTTGTTTTGAAATAAAAATTCTTTATTTTTCTTTTAAATAAAAATGGGCAAAACCAGCCCTGAAACGGATAAAAGCGAGTGGAGGTGTCCTTAAAGCGCTACACTTGGCGTGAACCCCTGACAGTACATGCCTACAGTGCATAGTCAGAGCACTTCACTGCATTTTCAGGGTTTGTGTAGATAGAGGATTGTTTTACCACTGTCATCTTTGAGGTATTTTGAAAACTCTAACATGCAGTGTTTGAATTTAAAATGGTTTTATAGAGCAGCATACACTTGGGTTTGTTTGGACATTGTGGTATGCTTTAATAAGTATATCATGTTTTATTTTACTGCATGAAGTGTTTCTAATCTTCTGTATACGCCAATGAGAATGCAGTCTTAACACATGATAAACCCATGACAAATGCAGGTGAAAAGCAGCACATTGCCTCTAAAAGCACCTAAATACGTGCTTTATTTTGTCTTCATTTGCCTCGATTTTAAGACTGATGCCCATCTAGAAGGATAAAAAGGCCTCCCAAACCCTGATGCCGCTGTTTAGAGGGTTTTAGGGTATTATAAGAGATGGAAGAGAATTTAAGATGCATTCAATCAGCTATAAATGTAAGATATGCTTTATTGCCTTTTGCCTTTATAGTCCTCCTTGGGGGATATGTAATAATACTAAATGGTCTCTGTGCTGTCATTCCCCTCAAAGCAAAGCTTGGCCACAACCACTATATTATGCAGTGTGCTAGACATGTCCTGCTCTGACACTTTTGTGGTGCCCTGCAATCTACGGGTTTATTCGATTTATTTACTTATTTTTTTAATTTTATTTTTTGCATTGTTGCTAATACACAACAAAAGATGTATTGTTTTGTTGGGTAGCATTTCTAGTAGATGTTTTTTTTTTGCCAACTCTTTATAGAGACCTTCACCTGTCTACTTTCCTGCTCTGAGATGGTTTTCAAGGCTGACGTTTTTTAACTAACTGTATTGCAGGTGTGTTGCGTTTCATCCACCCCTGGGAAGGTCAAGTGCATGCGTGTCAGATGCTGCAAGAGAAATAATAACAGATGCCAGACAAATAGAAGGTGTGATGAAGTCTGTCATGTGTCCTATAAATCTTCCTTAAGCTGTAAACATTTAACAAGGTGGTTTGAAGGAATAGCACATGAAATGTTTTCTAACCTCTCCTGGCTGTTACGTTACTGAAACAATCACATATTTAAGGAGCTCTGTTATATTAAAATAGAGACACTGCCCTCAGGTATTGAATTCATGCACCTAGAGGCAACCCCGGTAGTTTTCTGCTTTCTACCTTGTGCTTATTGCTGTTGGCAAGTGAGGCATCCCATCGCGGTCATGGGCCTATAGGGTTTCAGTATGTGGGAGTTGGGAATGAATGGGCTTGACATTACCTGAAGCCTGGGTTCACGCTATTGCAAACACAGACATTGCTTGTGATTCGCATTGCATTGTGGTGCCGATCGCATGCAGTGTCTGTACAATGCGAATTCAGCCATACAGTTGCATGGCTGAACTCATATTGGATTTGCACGAAAAAGGTGCAGGAACCTTTTTTTTTTTTCCCCAGCACTAGAATGGAATTGCATGTTCACACCCATGCGATCCGATTCCTGTCCAAATTCACAGTTTGCACTGCTAATTGATCTGGGAGTGTCATTAACTTTGTATTAACACCTGCAGTGGTTCGCAGAGAGTAGTGTGAACTGCCTGCAAGGGAGATGAGATGCGGGAACCAGCACGATTCAAGTGCCGGTTCTCGCATAGCAATAGTGTGGACCCAGGCAAAGTGTTAAAGCTACCCAGGCTGATAGGTGCCCAATGATATTATCATTCCTGACAGCTGTTTCTTTTTTTTAGTATAGCATAGTTGTCATATTTGAAAAAAACTTTACTTTATACATTGGAGTCAATTCACAAAAGAATATTGCATGAGATATTTGGGTCACATGACACAATTAACCTGAATATCCCATGCAATATGAAAAGGTCAAAGGTCAAGGCTTATGAAAATCAGAAATACCGCATAAACCTGTCTAAAACTCCATTCACAAAAAGTGTTACGTAAGGTGAGGTCTAGCCACACATTATTTAACAAACTAGCTGGTCGTTAAGGAGCCGGCACCCGCCAGCGCCCTAACAACCATGACTCATCTGTGTCTGCCTCACAACCTGGAATTAACATGGTTTGAGGATTTGCATCATTTAATTTACAGAACATGCCCACAACTTTGAAGAGTTTTTTTTTATTGTGAAGCAAACAACAAATAGGACAAAATAACAGTAAAAGTTAATGTGCATAACTATTCATCCTCCTAAAGTCAATACTTTGTAGAGCCACCTTTTTTGGCTATCACAGCTCCAAGTCACTTTGGATAAGTCTCTATGAGCTTGCTACATTCTACCACTGGGATTTTTGCCCAGCACTCCTTGCAAAACTGCTCCAGCCCCTTCAAGTTGGATGGTTTGCGCTTATGAACAGCAATCTTTAAGTCTGACCGCAGATTTTCTATTGGATTGGGGTCTGGGCTTTGACTAGGCCATTCCAACACATTTACATGTTTCCCCTTAAACCACTCAAGTGTTGCTTTAGCAGTGTGTTTGAGGTCATTATCCCGCTGGAAGGTGAACTTCCATCCTAGCCTCAAATCACACAGAGTGGTACAGGTTTTGCGCAAGAATATCCCTATATTTAGCACCATTCATCTTCCCTCAACTCTGACCAGTTTCCCAGTCCCGACTGCTAGAAAACATCCCCACAACATGATGCTGCCACCACCATGTTTCACTGTGGGGATAGTGTTCTTTGAGTGATGTGATGTGTTGAGTTTGCGCCAGACAAGGTACATTTTAGTTTCATCAGATCAGAGCACCTTCCTCCATACATTTTGGGAGTCTCCCACATGCCATTTTGTTTTTTGCTGAAAGTAATGGCTTTCTTCTGGCCACTCTGCCATAAAGCCCAACTCTATGGAGCGTGCGGCCTATTGTTGCCCTATGTACAGATACTCCAGTCTCTTCTATGGAACTCTGCAGCTCCTCCAGGGTTACCTTAGGTCTCTGTGCTGCCTCTCTGAATATTGCCCTCCTTGCCTGGTCCGTGAGTTTTGGTGTGTGGCCGTCTCTTGGCAGGTTTGCTGTTGTGCCATGTTCTTTCCATTTGGTTATGATAGATTTGATGGTGCTCCTAGGGATCATCAAAGATTTGGATATTTTTTTATAACCTAAACCTGACTTGTACTTCTCAACAACATTGTCCCTTACTTGTTTGGAAATTTCCTTGGTCTTCATGGCAGTGTTTGGTTAGTGGTGCCTCTTGCTTAGGTGTTGCAGCCTCTGGGGCCTTTCAAAAAGGTGTGTATATGTAATGACAGATCATGTGACACTTAGATTGCACACAGGTGGACATCATTTCACTAATGTGACCTCTGAAGGTAATTGGTTTCACCAGAGATTTTTATGGGCTTCATAACAAAGGGGGTGAATTCATACACGCATGCCAATTATTGTTTTTTATTTCTGAAAAATAGTTTTATGTATATATTTTTCTAATTTTATTTCACCAACTTGTAACAAAATAGGTAAAAAGCCAAGGGGGGTGAATACTTTTGCAAGGCACTGTATGTGTGTGTGTGTGTTATATATATATTACACACAGGGCCTTGAAAAGGTATTCATACCCCTTGACCTTTTCCACATTTTGTCATGTTACAACCTAAAACATAAATGTATTTTATAGTGATTTTATGTGATAGACCAACACAAAGTGGCACATATTTGTGAAGTGGAAGGAAAATGATAAATGGTTTTCCAATTTTTTTACAAATAAATATCTGAAAAGTGTGACGTGCATTTATATTCAACCTCCTTTACTCTGATACCCCTAGTGGAACCAGTTGCCTTCAGAAGTGAACTAATTGGTAAATTTTAGGTGAGGCCGTGGCTTCGGCCTAGTCCGCGGCATCCGGCCTCGCGGACTAGGCCGAAGCCGCAGCCTCGCCTAAAAACTCCTGCCTGCAGCTCCTCAGGACTGGAGCGATGTCAGCGTCGGTCCTGGTGAAAAAAAATAATCTAAAAATTCGATTTGCTGAAAATTTTAATCTATTTGACCTCTCAACTCAATTCAAGATTCAAATTGATTTTTTTCTCCAGCCCTACTTTAGATATAAAACCTTTTACAACCACGACACCTGATATTCTAATTGCCACTATTAAGTGTGTCTTGCTGACCGCTCATTAGAGACGGAATGTCACTTCTGGTTGGGCGTGATGTGTCACTTCCGGTTGCTGTACAGCCATGCCACAACGCGTTTCGTCATCACGTCTTCATTCAGCATCAAATATTTGAAGATATGACGGTAAATGATCTCTTTTTATTATGCAGAGTGGCATTATATCCCTGAAGAAGAGATTGTGTTGGGTAAAGCTCGAAACACGTTGGCTATCCTGGGGCTGATAACCCCACAGTTAAAGGCATATGATTGTACGGTTTTGAAAATTGTCAGCTAGTAATGCCACTCTGTATAATGAACATTGCTCTATATTCAACCATGTAAATTTGCCTATGCTTACTGTTTTTATGGTTCTGATCTGTGTTAAAACAATCTCCAAATATGCTTTATCAAAATCTTTTGAAAATCTTTTTAAAAATGAAAAATAAAGTGATGTTTTAAATTTAATTTTGATTTATGTGTATGGTTGCCTTTAAAATTCCACTTCAGAGGTTCAATTTGGATATTAAATATGCCCCATAGTTGGTGTAAGAAGGTGAAGTATTAGACTCCAGTGTCCTCAATTACCACCTTCCGTCTGTTGCTAGCCATGGCTCATTCATATGTAAATCCCATGGCTCATTCCTGGGACACAGCTATTGTGGGACAACTGAACAAAAAGCAGTACTGTCCTGGCAAATTAGGGATAACTTGGTAAATATGGTATAGTGACAGAGTTACTTAATTTCAAGGTAGAAGGTTGTTGTGTGTGTGTGTGTGTGTGTGTGTGTGTGTGTATGTATGTATGTATGTATATATATATATATATATATATATATATATATATATATATATATAGTAAATCTGAAAACTTTCTCTTTTTGACATGTCCAGAAAATGACACATAAACGCTTACGCAACTGAAACGAATGCAGAAACTTTAATAGCAGTAGAACGTGTTTAAGTAACCTGTGTGATTGATGTTTCTATTCTTGGCTCCATTCTGTTCTTGGACTTATGCGGCCTCTCTGCTCTGTTCAAGGACTGAAGTTGTCCCATTCATGTTAGTCCCTTTCCCCAAGCAGAACACACAGCAGTGGAGTCATTGTTACAGGACCTTCTGAAAAATCAAAGCGATTAAGTAGATCTATGAAGTTCAAGTTTCACTCAAAACTTTGTTCTTTAATGAAATTTTTTTTCACAGATTTGGGTAGAGTAAGTCTTTAAAGCACATTTTTTCACATGGCCCTGTTCAGAGTCAATAGGAGATCTTCAGTAATGATTAGAAGTCATTACAGGGAACTTGTGAGGATAGCAATATGGGAGCTGCTATTGCTGACTTCTTTTTCAAGCTGCAGGCTCCCAGTCTGTCATTGTGATCTTGATTTGCTATCTGTTGCCACAGCTACCATGAATAAGCATGCAGGCTGGAAGTTAAAGGCTAAGGTCAACCTTGGAACATGTTACATGCTCCCCTGTATTAAGAGTGAAACGTGTAACATGTTCGAGCTCCTGCCCCAGCTCTCCCTGACCCCTCCTCTCTGGCGTGGGTTCTTCTCCCAGCACCCACTGTCAATTTTTAAATACATTCATTCACAGATTTCTGTGACTGAGTAAACTACAAGTACCGTCTACCACCATAGAAACGGACTTGTAGTTTCAATGGGCTGCGTGAGCGCTCTCGTAGTCCACTGACATGTCCTCTAGCTTTCAAACAGAAAGCCTGTACAGAGAACATGTCTGCAGGAGCTCACATACTGATCACGGGTGCAATACAGTCCAGGCTCCTACAGAAAAAACTAAAATCTAGTGGAAGCAATTGCCTTCAAAGTCACCTAATTTGTAAATAGTGTCCACCTGTGTGTAATTTACTCTCAGTATAAATACAGCTGTTCTGTGAAGCCCTCAGAGGTTTGTTAGAGAATCTTAGTGCGCAAACAGAATCATGAAGGCCAAGGAACACACCAGACATGTCAGGGATAAAGTTGTGGAGAAGTTTAAAGCAGGGGTAGAAGAAGATCAGGGGTAGGTTATAAAAAAAATACCAAATTTTGAACATCTCAAGGTGCACTGTTCAATCCAACATTCGAATGGAAAGAGTGTGGCACAACTGCAAAACTACCAAGACATGGCCCTCCATCTAAACTGACAGCCTGGGCAAGGAGAACATTAATCAGAGAAGCAGGCAAGAGGCCCATGGTAACTCTGGAGAAGCTGCAGAGATCCACAGCTCAGGTGGGAGAATCTGTCCACAGGACAACTATTAGTCATGCACTCCACAAATCTTGGCTTTATGGAAGAGTAGCAAGAAGAAAGTCATTGTTGAAAGAAGGCCATAAGAAGTCCCATTTGCAGTTTGCGAGAAGGCATGTGGGGGACACAGCAAACACGTGGAAGAAGGTGCTCTGGCCAGATGAGACCAAAATGTAACTTTTTGGACTAAAAACAAAATGCTATCTGTGGAGGTAAACTTGAACTGCACATCAGCCTGAACACACCACCCCCCACTGTGAAACATGGGGATGCTTTTCTTCAGTGGGTACAGGGAAGTAGTCAGAGTTTATGGGAAGATGGATGGAACCAAATACTGGGCAATCTTAGAAGAAAACCTGTTAGAGTCTGCAAAACACTTGAGACTAGACCCTAAACTAACAGCCAGAGATGCAGTGGAATGGTTTGGATCAAAGCATATCCATGTGTTAGAATGGCCCAGTCGAAGTCCAGACCTAAATCCAATTGACAATCTGTGGCAAGGCTTGAAAATTGCTGTTCACAGAAGCTCTCCATCCAATCTGACAGAGCTTGAAATATTTTACATAGAATAATGGGCGAAAAATTCTCTCTCTCTAGATGTGCAAAGCTGGTAGAGACATACACAAAAGACTTGCAGTTATAATTGCAGTGAAAGGCGGTTCTACAAAGTATTGACTCAGGGGGGCTGAACGCAAATGCACGCCACACTTTTCAGATATTTATTTGTAAAACATTTTGAAAACCATTTACCATTTTTCTTCCACTTCACAACTATGTGCCACATTTGCGTTTTTGGTTGTAACATGACAAAATGTGGAAAACTTCAAGGGGTATGAATACTTTTTCAAGGCACTGTATATAGGATGGAAGATCTGATCACCACAGAGAAAGCCATGCAGGAAAAATTCAATCAGAAATAGTCATAGGCGTGCGCACAGGGTGTGCACCCTAATCACCCCATTTACATTAGCATTATTGCTCTGTGTGTCAATGTGATCATGGGAAAAATCTCCCACTGTGCAACTCTGCTTATGGAGAGAAGTGTGGAAGCATTTCTCTCTCATTATGAATCTGCAGGCAAGGGAGATCATGCGCCAAAGGGGCAGAGTGCCCCAAGGAAGACTGTGTGTGTGTGTGTGTGTGTGTGTGTGTGTGTGTGTGTGTGTGTGTGTGTGTGTGTGTAATATATATATATATATATACACATACATATATATATACATACACACACGAATGTACATTATATATTATATTATTTTTATTATATATATTGAGCTTTGATGTGCACACCCTAATGCAATAGGCTGCGCACACCTATGTAAATAGTTCTACTGTATGGACTTCTTATACGCCTCAGAATTCCAAAATTTGCTGGCATCCCATGATATTTTCTAATTTCACTGTGGGATGGATGGTCTGTGGGAGCTAACCCCGAACTGGAGAGGGTCAGCGCGCCTCCTATCCCTCTGATTCCTTTCCTATTCCCTTCCCTGACACACGTGCTTGTTTTTTTTTCTTGGTATATTGGTATAACATTTGATGAATGGGAGCGGGGGGGGGGCTCACATATGGGGATATAATCTAGAAAACCGCCAGATACACAAAGAGCTTTTGTTCTGCTCCATCTCTTTTGTTTCTGTGCCTTACAATATTACATTTGTAGCTTTACTAAGCAGTGTGGCTCTCTTGTGATTGCCTGTGTGTGAACTTTTTTTTATGATTGAAAACCTAAATGAAGAATGTTTTGTGTTGTGTAAAATTTTATATATATATATATACATAATATCTTTTCGTGTGACAACACTGAAGAAAGGATCCTTTGCTACAATGTAAAGTAGTGAGTGTACAGCTTGTATAACAGTGTAAATTAGCTGTCCCCTCAAAATAAGTCAACACACAGCCATTAATATTTAAACCTCTGGCAACAAAAGTGAGTACACCCCTAAGTGAAAATGTCCAAATTGGGCCCAAAGTGTCAATATTTTGTGTGGCCGCCATTATTTTCCAGCACTGCCTTAACCCTCTTGGGCGTGGAGTTCACCAGAGCTTCATAGGTTGCCACTGGAGTCCTCTTCCACTCCTCCATAACGACATCACAAAGCTGGTGGATGTTAGAGACCTTGCACTCCTCCACCATCCGTTTGAGGATGCCTCACAGATGCTCAATAGGGTTTAGGTCTGGAGACATGCTTGGCCAGTCCATCACCTTTACCTTCAGCTTCTATAGCCAGGCAGTGGTCATCTTGGAGGTGTGTTTGGGGTCGTTATCATGTTTGAATATTGCCCTGCGGCCCAGTCTCCGAAATGAGGGGATCATGCTCTGCTTCAGTATGTCACAGTACATGGTGGCATTCATGGTTCCCTCAATGAACTGTAGCTCCCTAATGCCTACAGCACTCATGCAGCCCCAGACCATGATCCTCCCACCACCATGCTTGACTGTAGGCAAGAAATGCTTGTCTTTGTACTCACCTGGTTGCCACCACACATGCTTGACACAATCTGAACCACATAAGTTTATCTTGGTCTCATCAGACTACAGGACATTGTTCCAGTAATCCATGTCCTTAGTTTGCTTGTCATCAGCAAACTGTTTGCAGGCTTTCTTGTCCATCATCTTTAGTAGAGGCTTCCTTCTGGGATGACAGCCATGCAGCCCAATTTGATGCAGTGTGCGGCGTATGGTCTGAGCACTAACAGGCTAACCCCCCACCCCTTCAACTTCTGCAGCAATGCTGGCAGCACTCCTACGTCTTTTTCCAAAAGACAACCTCTGGATAGGATGCTGAACACATGCACTCAATTTCTATGGTCCACCATGGCGAGGCCTGTTCTCAGTGGAACCTGTCCTGTTAAACCACTGTATGGTCTTGGCCACCATGCTGCAGCTCAGTTTCTGCGTCTTGGCAATCTTCTTATAGCCTAGGCCATCTTTATGTGGAGCAGCAATCCTTTATTTCAGATCTTCAGAGAGTTCTTTGCCATGAGGTGCGAGTGAGAGCGATCACCCCAAATTTAACACACCTGCTCCCCATTCTCACCTGAGACCTTGTAACACGAATGAGTCACATGACACCGGGGAGGGAAAATGGCTAATTGGGCCAAATTTGGCCATTTTCACTTAGGAGTGTACTCACTTTTGTTGCCAGTGGTTTAGACATTAATGGCTGTGTGTTAAGTGAGTTTGAGGGGACAGCAAATTTACACTGTTATACAAGCTGTACACTCACTACTTTACATTGTAGCAAAGTATAATTTCTTCAGTGTTGTCACATGAAAAGATATAATAAATGGGATGACTGCCTTTACACATACATGAACTTTAATGGCATCCTAGTCCGTAGGGTTCAATATTGAGTTGGCCCACCCTTTGCAGCTATAACAGCTTTAACTTTTCTGGAAAGGCTGTCCACAAGGTTTAGGAGTGTGTCTGTCTATGGACATGTTTGATTATTCTCCCAGAAGCGCATTTCTGTGGTCAGGCATTGATGTGAACGAGAAGGCCTGGCTCACAGTCTCCGCTCAAACTAATCCCAAAGGTGTTCTATCGGGTTGAGGTCAGGACTGCTCTGTGCAGGCCAGTCAAGTTCCCCCACCCCAAACTCTCTCGTCCATGTCTTTATGGACCTAGTCTGTGCACTGGTGCACAGTCATGTTGGAACAGGAAGGGGCCATCCCCAAAACTGTTCCCACAAAGTTGGGAACATGAAATTGTCCAAAATGTCTTGGTATGCTTACGCCTTAGGAGTTCCCTTCACTGGAACCAAGGGGCCATGCCCAACTCATGAAAAACAACCCCACACCATCACCCCCCCTTCATCAAATTATTTGGACCAGTGCACAAAGCAAGGTCCATAAAGACATGGATGAGCAAGTTTGGGGTGGAGGAACTTGACTGGCCTGCACAGAGTCTTGACCTCAACCCAATAGAACACCTTTGGGATGAAATAGAGCGGAGACATTCCCGTAGACACACACCTAAACCTCGTGGACAGCCTTTCCAGAATAGTTGAAGCTGTTATATCTTCAAAGGGTGGGCCAACTCCATATTGAACCCCACGTACTAAGACTGGGATGCCATTAAAGTTCATGTGCATGTAAAGGCAGGCGTCCCAGTACTTTTTGTAAAATAGTATGTATGTATAACCATTTAGTAACACACATAGAAGCATTATATTTTATAACTGAAAGGATACTACACTATACATATATACAGGTATTAACAGAGTGACATGCAGAGAAAGAAGGCATTGCTGTCATGACTCACATATTGTACCATCAATTACTATGTAATTGAAAATCATTAAAACAAGAAATTAATTACAATAAGCCATTTAAAAATATCTCCAAATCAATTATTAGCTCAAGAATGTTCACTAAATGCAACAGAAAAAAATAATTCATGTCTACTAATGTAATTAGGGAAATTTATTAGCTAGAGGAAAAAAAAAAGTTACTGATTGCTTTAAAGTGAATGTGAACCATCACCTTGCAAAACAACCCATTCAGTTTAAAATAGAAACCAAAGGCAAAGCATTTGTGTATACATATAATAAAAACATGATAAATACCTTTTTTTCTTTTCTTTTTTTTTTTTTTATAAGTGATCACAAACCCTCTCTTCTCAGCAGCAAGCTACACAAGGAGCTCAGAAAGCTAAGGAAACAGCAGTACAGTGGTCTTCCCAGTGAATGGCTGTGCAGGGATGGGGTGGGGTGTCAGCACAAGTTAAGCACAAAGAGAACAGGATACTTTTACTTATAAGTACATGTTTTGCTTTGTTTTTAAAGGTTACTTTAAAGGGATAAGCCAAGGAAGCAATTCAAGCTCTGTAGTGTATTAAAATTTGCTTTACTAAATAAGTAGCACCTACAACTGCAGGAAAAACATTTCATAGCATACAAGGTCTCACAAAATATGCATATAGTATATCAACGCCCAAACTAATCGTTCGTCCCAGCAAATTAGCATGGACAATGTATGCAAGAGAGTTAAGCTTCATACACACTAGTATTTTTTTTTTTTTTTCGTTCAACCCAGCCAGGCTGAACGAAAAAAAAAACTGACCACCCAGGAGGAGCCGCTGTACTAACTATGCAATGTTAGTACCGTGAATTCCTGGCAATGAAGGGTGTTCAGTTAAGAGATAGAGCAATTTAACACAGACCTTCTGGATCCACCAATCGGGCTGACAAACTGGCAGTCCAAAATATGAGTGGCTCCTCTATTCTGAGAATGGAGAAGGAAGGAGCTATTTGAAGGTATGATTCCCTGGTGAAAGAGGGGTTGCTAGGGTGCTGTAGTACATGAAAGATCAGAGAGTATTGGTTAGTTTGTGTTAAACCGTAATCTAAATTTTCAGCCTTCCGTTGTTTTAGTGCAGTCCTTCTTTGTGTTCACATACTGTCTACCAACTCCTCAGAGTGCAGAGGTTCAGTCTGCACGATTATAGCAATTTAAATATTACTGGTTCTATTTAGGAAGCTATTCATTTCATCAGCCTCCACCAGTATATGAAATATAAATGTCCAGTATGGACTGACCCTTTACAGCTTCTTTGTCTTTATTTTTAATTGAGGGGCACAGGAAGATAGTAATTCTTAGACATCTGATTATATTGCTTCCTTCAGGAGTCTTGAACACTGGCAAACAAACAAGCATTAAGCCAGCCCCCTATATAACCCCACCTCCAATCAGGGGCGGATCCAGGGGTGACAACAGAGCAATTGCCCCCCCCCCCAGAAAAAATGAGCTCGCTGGCCAGTCAATGGGCCAACGGGTGAGCGGAGTGGGTAGTCATGCCAGTAAGTGGTCCGATGGGTGAATGGTAATGCAGGACAGTGAGTGGGCCAACAAGTGAGCGGAGTGGGCAGTCATGCCAGTAACCAGGCCGATGGGTGAGTGGGAAGGCAGGACAGTGAGTGGGCGGGCATGCGAGCAGAGAGATGACATCTGTCACCGCCCGCCCTGCATCACCGCAGTTCCGCCCTCACTATGCAGCCACAGGCAGCAGAGATTACATCATTTCTCAGCTGCCTGCGTTCAATCCGCACCTTGTGGCAGGCTGACAATCCGCATCTTGTGGCAGGCAAGTTACATGGCAAGTGATAATCTGCATATTGTGTCAGACAAGTGACGTGGCAAGTAACAATCCACATTTTGTAGCAGGCAAGTGACATGGCAAGTGACAATCCACATCTTGTGGCAGGCAAGTGACAATCCGCATCTGGTGACAGGCAACGTGGCAAGTGACAATCCGCATCTGAAGGCAGGTGACGTGGCAAGTGACAAATCGCATCTGGTGGCTGGTGATGTGGCAAGTGACACGCTGCATCTGGTGGCAGGTGATGTGGCAAGTGACACATTCGGAGCTCCCACTGAGTCTGCATTATAGTGAGTTGAACTATTTTATTGTATATTACAGTATAATGATAGAAATAATGTGCTTCAATCATCCTGACACCATATCGACCATGGTACTGTGATGATTAAAGCGTCAACACCAGCCATTGCCCTGATAAATTGCCAGCGAAAAACCTTATTTCCTGGCAGTGCCCCTCCCGGGACTAGGCTCCGGATCCGGATGATTATGGCCTATGGAGAGAGAGAGATCATTCTCTATTGATGGACAACCATGTGATGAATGCTGAGAGCAAGGCTTGGATTAATTCTCTGAATAAAGACAATAAAGCTTCCCTTCTGGAGTGGATGGAAAGAGGTAATATTAATCATGTACAGGTTAATGAGCAGAGGGAATATGGTGGCCCTTCTGCAGACTGGGTTGAAGAGGCTCCTTCACTTGGGACAGAAATATTTATTAACAATATCCCTCAAGAGATCTGTGAAGATTCCACCTTTTCAGACTACTGGAACCTTGTATGAGTTTGTCTCCCAGACTCTTGTAGACTTCTGATCATCTCTTGGAGATGTGATTATTATTTTACCACTTTACCTTGTTATGGAACCATTGTGGGATTTTATGTGTTTATGCTTTGTATCCACGGTTGTGGGCTGGATGACAGACGGTCTGGTCACCTAGGCTGGTTTAATAAGTGGCTAGTTGTTACTTAGCTCATGTTAATTAGATCACTGTCAGCAATTAGTTGCTAGCGGTGGATTAGCATGCTGTTTGTGTTGTCTGTTGCTTAGCTATGTTAATTATATTCCTGTATACAGTTTCCTTTGAATACGATAATGTGATAGACTCACCTGATCTGGTGTACTATATATTCTGTGTGATTTTACAATAAAGTTAGTTCTAGTTCCAGAGCACCTAAGCTAGTGTCGACTAGCACCTAGTGTCGACTAGAATACCTGGTTCCTGGGTCCAGACTGGAGGGACCTTTATCTTGACGAAAGCACCCAAGCCATGTGCTGGATGGTACACATGTAACGTTTGAGTAACGTTTACATGCCTACAAATGTACAGCATTAATGCAGCCAAAAGTTTGCTAGGACACAGCCTGCCATCGCTGCCTAGCATCCTAGGTTGCTAGGATGCAGGATGCTTCTGCAGCCTAGTGTCTTTGGTTGCTTGGAAACAGGTGGCAGCTTTCGCCTACTGTCCTTGTTTGTTAGGATGCAGGAAGCTATTCAGGGCTGACATGTCAACATCAAGTGTATAATCTGTGATACATGCACTGCTGACTACATATTTTTGATAGATGTTGTCTGTCGCTACATTAGTGCTTCATGCTGGTTAGCATGAACATTTGCATGTCTATAACGTTAAATATGGCCTCAGATGGACTCTGTCAAATTTTCTTTTCTTTTTTTATACGCTGGGTACATTATGCTGCCCAGCATACACATGCTGTGTATAGATACGCACAAAAGTAGACGCTGATATGCAGCATTTTTCACATCTGTGTAATTGGGGCTTTATTCAGCAATCTACTTACAAGGGTTTCAAGCACAATCTGGCACATTCCAGAACAAAATCCCATTCTGTTCCTGGTGAAATTCCACCTACAAGTGTGCCTAAGGCTCCTGTTCCTATCTCTGATTCAGGCTCGGAACCTTCACAGCCTTCTACTAAAGAGCTTTATTTCAACAAGTTCCACATGACTCCACCTAACAAGGAGTCCTTGATACTCTGATGCAGTGCATTCTGTTCTCAATTGGAGGATTGACCTGTTCCATGTAAAAGGTCTTTTAGAGCTGTTGATCCCAGGATCTTTCCTTTACACTCGGTATTTATTGAGTGCATTTAGATTTTCTACTTTGATCTCAGTTTGAGTTGTCTGGTATAACTGTTTTTCCCATGTTGGCGGTGATGCAGGTTTGTGATCCTATGTCCGTATGGATAAACTCTTTTTAATGAAACTGTTCCATCCCGAGGTTAAAACCTTGTGTCCTGGAGCTTTTGGATTAATTGCCTGGCGACCTGTGGTTCAGCTGTTATGGTCTCTTGCAAGCATCTAAGCTGGTGTCTCGCATGAGTGTTTTGTCTGTTTAGATGCTTAAGGCCCCTGCACATCCAGGATACACAAAAGAACACTTGAGTTTGTTATCTTTTTAAGGGTAAGTTCCAACAAAGTTGCAAGAATCCCTGCTGTGGTTCCTGTGATTAGCTGCGGAGGCAGCTTTATTGAAAGCAATGGGCGGCTAATCGCAGCCACTCGCTTACTCGGCAATCACATGTGATTGATTGGCCCTGGACACAGACGGTGTCCAAGGCTTATGACTTGTGATCTCTGCCACAATTAACTGCAGGAGCCTGCAAGTCTGCCATTGCTTTCAATGTCGCTGCCTTCTGCAGCTATTCACAGAAACCTCTGCTGGCGGAAACACTGTATCCTGGCCTAGGCCAACAAGGCCCATGCCTAGGGCAGCATGTTGCAGGGGTGCAGCACGGCATGAGTCCCCATCGGCTTGTGCTATGCTGTTAATGTAGCCCCAGTCTTATGGGGTGGACTGGGCTGAGAGGCAAATTAGTCTAGCGCACCCATAAAGCGGCCACACTGCTTCCGGTATGCGGTGGCTAGCATTCCGCAACTGTGGGGGGCGGGAGGGGGCGCGACTTCTAATTTTGACTGTCCTATCTTCCTGGACCACAAACCTTCCTCACTGTGCTTTGTTTTCTGCTGCACCATTGGCATGGTTAGATCTTCTTAGTCCTCTCCTCTCCATAAAATTTTCAGAAATTTGTGCTTAAAGTAGAACTATAGGCAACATTTTTTTTTTTTTTTTTTAAATTTTGGATAGAATTAGAGAGGGTTATAGCCCCTGTCAGTTTATTTTTTACCATCCATATCCCATTGCAGAGATTTCCCTTCACTTCCTGCCCCATAGCCAATCATGAAGAGAGAGGAAATCTATGCAAATTAAGGGAATCCATTGTCCCCCCCCCCCCAGGCCCTCAGAACTAGTGTCCCCACTCAAAAATTTCAGGGCGGGTCTTAAACAGCAAGGAGTGTGGCCTTGACATGAAGGGGTGGGTCATATTTAAATTGGGGGGTGCACGAGTTTAGTCAGGCCTAGGGCAGCACAAAATCTAAATACACTACTGGCTGGCGGTCTCGCATTTAGTCAGTGTGGATGCATTCGCAGGTTTGATTGCACCCTAAGGGTGTTTCCACAACTGGTTGTTGCTTGTTTACTCTTCTTACTTGGTCATAACTTCTCTTTATTCTTTCCATTTGAGGGTAAGTTATCCTAGGTTTCAGAATGCTCCCTTACTTGTTGACAACCTTGCAATTGCTTGTTTTTTTTTAAAGACTTACCATTCTTTTATTATTTGTCATATAAAGTTACATAGTTGGTAATATTGAATAAAGACAATAGTCCATCCAGTTCAACCTATGTTGGTGTGTGTTTGTGTAGATAATTATTTCCCATATCCCTGTATATTATCTCTGTATGTATTATGCTAAAGGTTTGGCTGTCTTCCACATTGTCAGTTGAGACATATCATTCTGTAATGCAGCAAATTCCCTGTCCGTGTCAGTCTATCCCATTTTGGGGCAGCTTATTGATCCTCTGCATTCTTTTTTTTCCTCCTTTGTGGCAATTTTACATGATTGACTTTATCCTTCTGGCCTTCATCTGACATTGATAGCTTCAGATCTTTGTTCTAGATACCTCCTAGATTCCACATCAGTTGGATCTTTAGGTGACTGATACCCAACCCTCGGCTGGACTGCTTTTGGATGTCCCATATGTCTAATGCCGCATACACACGATCGCTTTTCTCGTCGGAAAAAGATATGACGGCTTTTCCGACGTGATTCCGCTCAAGTTTGCCTTGCATACACACGGTCACGCAAAAGTTCGCTGAAATTACAACCGTCAAGAACGCGGTGACGTACAACACTACGATGAGCTGAGAAAATGACGTTCAATGCCTCCGAGCATGCGTCGAATTGTTTCCGAGCATGCGTGGGGATTTTGTGTGTCGGAATTGCCACAGATGATCGCATTTTCGGATAGGAACTTTTTCCAACCGAAAAATTGAGAGCATGCTCTCAATCTTTTACTGGCTGGAATTCCGCCAGCAAAAGACCGATGGAGCATACACACGGTCGTATTTTCCGACGAAAAAAATCTCATCGGTCTTTTGCGGGCCAAAATTCCAACTGTGTATACGCATCATTAGAGTTACTTTCTTTCTGTGTCCCTCAATGGACAATAAAGAAAATAAGATTCATCTACTCACTGAGAAATCTTTTTCTTGAAAACCATAGAGGGACATAGGCATATACCTCATGGCAGTTGCAAATAGGGTCATATGGGGGCTAGCTTAACGTCCTTTGTTTGCCAGTGTCCACTACTCCTGAAGACTGCAGTATACCCAGATGTCAAGAATTACTTTCCCCCTGCATCCATCAATGGACTTCAAGAAAACGATGTGATTTTATGGATAGCACAAAAATTTTCACTGCTACTGCCCTTGAATCCCACCTACACTGGGAAAAAAATCTGACTACTATACAATATCAATAATACATGCAGGAGAAAAATCATAAGACATAAAAACAGCTGTATTTAAGAAAATAAAATCCATGTCCTCTTTCTCCTCCTCCCCCCTGCCTTGATTGCTGTATTTCTCTTTATATATCCACATAAAAGCAGAAGAAGCTCGCTCTTAATGGTAGAGAATTCATACAAAACATGCCATGCTCACTGCTCTATACACAAGGTCAGGATTTATGCTGCCAGCAGTTCGGGATTCATCCTCCCATGGGCGCAGCATTACCTTGAAACTATCCAAACACTAGTCAGGGAAAAAAAGCAACAAAAGACTCCTAAAAGCAATGTTAGCAGTAGTAGCACTGCTTATTCAGAAGAGCAAATACAAATGGAATTTTCAGGTGTCAAGACAAAGGGCAGCACAAGAATTCAATTAGGAAGGTACAGTGGATATTGCGGTGCTTTGAGATTTATATATTAAAATTATGGTGGGTAGAGAAAATGGATTGTTCTCATTAATACCTTACTTTAATGTTCGTTGTGAATATCATACAATGCTTACACTTTTTTTTTTTTTTTTTTTATTACGCCGGAGTCTAATTATTGAAGGAAACCTTTACAGCCTCTTTGAACTTTTTTAAAGTGGATTTCTTCTTAAAATGAGAACAAAGTGTTTTCTGTAAGCTTTAGTAGCCCAAAAATGTGTGACCCTTTAAAGTTCACTTTTTTTTTTTTTTTTTTCTATTTCAGCTTCTTTGTGTACCAGTAATACCATTAATGTATCACCTGTTCCTTCAGTTTCTTATATAGCAAACTTTTAAACAATTTCCTGGCATACATCCTACAGGATGTGAAAATGTAGAATGAGAAAATACTTTCTCCATTTCTAAATGCACAAAATATAACTGGATATTAATATTTAGAGGTAATAACGACAGGTAGTTGATCCAGGAAATATTTGAGTGCCTAATGGGAGATCAAGAAGGATTTCTTTTCCACACTAGAGTGAATTGGGTTGTCTTTTTTTGGATCAACTGTGGGTATAGGAAATTGTATATGGAGGTTGTGTGTGTACAGTCAGGTCCATAAATATTGGGACATCGACACAATTCGAATCTTTTTGACTCTATACACCACCACAATGGATTTGAAATGAAACGAACAAGATGTGCTTTAACTGCAGACTTTCAGCTTTAATTTGAGGGTATTTACATCCAAATCAGGTGAACGGTGTAGGAATTACAACAGTTTGTATATTTGCCTCCCACTTTTTAAGGGACCAAAAGTAATGGGACAGATTAACAATCATCCATCAAACGTTCACTTTTTAATACTTGGTTGCAAATCCTTTGCAGTCAATTACAGCCTGAAGTCTGGAACGCATAGACATCACCAGACGCTGGGTTTCACCCCTGGTGATGCTCTGCCAGGCCTCTACTGCAACTGTCTTCAGTTCCTGCTTGTTCTTGGGGCATTTTACCTTCAGTTTTGTCTTCAGTAAGTGAAATGCATGCTCAGTCGGAATTCAGGTCAGGTGATTGACTTGGCCATTGCATAACATTCCACTTCTTTCCCTTAAAAAAACTCTTTGGCTGCTTTCGCAGTATGCTTCGGGTCATTGTCCATCTGCACTGTGAAGCGTCGTCCAATGAGTTCTGAAGCATTTTGCTGAATATGAGCACATAATATTGCCTGAAACACTTCAGAATTCATCCTGCTGCTTTTGTCAGAAGTCACATCATCAATAAATACAAGAGAACCAGTTCCATTGGCAGCCATACATGCCACGCCATGACACTACCACCACCATGCTTCACTGATGAGGTGGTATGCTTTGGATCATGAGCAGTTCCTTTCCTTCTCCATACTCTTCTCTTCCCATCACTCTGGTACAAGTTGATCTTGGTCTCATCTGTCCATATGATGTTGTTCCAGAAATGTGAAGGCTTTTTTAGATGTTTGGCAAACTCTAATCTGGCCTTCCTGTTTTTGAGGCTCACCAATGGTTTACATCTTGTGGTGAACCCTCTGTATTCACTCTGGTGAAGTCTTCTCTTGATTGTTGACTTTGACACATATACCCCTACCTCCTGGAGAGTGTTCTTGATCTGGCCAACTTTTGTAAAGAGTGTTTTCTTCACCAGGGAAAGAATTCTTCGGTCATCCACCATAGTTGTTTTCCGTGGTCTTCCGGGTCTTTTGGTGTTGCTGAGCTCACCGATGCGTTCTTTCTTTTTAAGGATGTTCCAAACAGTTGATTTGGCCACACCTAATGTTTTTGCTATCTCTCTGATGGGTTTGTTTTGTTTTTTTAGCCTAATGATGGCTTGCTTCACTGATAGTGACAGCTCTTTGGATCTCATATTGAGAGTTGACAGCAACAGATTCCAAATTCAAATAGCACACTTGAAATTAACTCTGGACCTTTTATCTGCTCCTTGTCAATGGGATAATGAAGGAATAACACACACATGGCCATGGAACAGCTGAGCAGCCAATTGTCCCATTACTTTTGGTCCCCTAAAAAGTGGGAGGCACATATACAAACTGTTGTAATTCCTACACTGTTCACCTGATTTGGATGTAAATACCCTCAAATTAAAGCTGAAAGTCTGCAGTTAAAGCACATCTTGTTTGTTTCGTTTCAAATCCATTGTGGTGGTGTATAGAACCAAAAAGATTAGAATTGTGTTGATGTCTCAATATTTATGGACCTGGCTGTATGTTGTCTTTTGTTTTATTGGTTGAATTAGATGAACTAGTGCCTTTTTCATCCTGCCTAACTATGTAACTGCTTTACCAGCTGTCATCATTAAAACACACCCTGCACCCATCCTCTTACTCCAGGAGATTACTCCCGCCCACCTCTGTACTTGCATGCTTCTACACAGCCAGTGTCTTCCCCCTTCCCGGGATCCAAACGATCACATAACAGCCTTTGTGGAGCATATGAATTCCCACTGGTTTATCCCAGGAGTTATAGACTGCTCCATTAGAGAGGCTTACAGTGGTAGTGGTAGATTACGATTAAATTGTCCTATGTCAGATTTTAACAGGCAGCCTATGCTTGGTTTCCCGATTCTATTATCTAACTTCTTTCATTTTTGGACTTTACTGATATTGATTGATACTGCAAACTTCCAGCAACAGTATTAAAGGGTAGTAGTTTAAAGGGTTTTGTTTGCGTTGGACTATTTTTGTTAGAGCCGCAGTACTGAAAACAGAGAAGTTTGTCCCTGGAAGTCTGGAAGAATGGTCAAACATTCCCATAGACACACTCCTAAACCTTGTGGACAGACTTCCCAGAAGAGTTGAAGCTGTTATAGCTGCAAAGGGTGGGCCAACTCCATATTGAACCGTACGGACTAAGACTGGGATGCCATTAATGTTCATGTAAAGGCAGGCGTCCCAATACTTTTGGTAATATAGTGTACCATAGTTTGTAGACTCCTATCTTTTACACAGACTAAGTCCTCATGCACACGGACTTTTTTACAGCTGCTTTTTTGAGCTTTTTTTGCAGCTTAAAAAGGCCTGTCTATGTTAGTCTATGGCTTCATGCCCACCTAGGCGTTTTTGAGCTGCAAGTGGCATAGGCGTTTTTAAGCTGTAAAAAAAACCCAGGACCAGTGGGTTCTGAGAGAAGTTTTTCAGCTGTAAAAACGCTCTAACGCTGAAAAACGATCAAAAACGCTCAAAAACGTCATTCACCAACGTTTTTTAGCGTTTTTGATCCATTGAAAAAAAAAAAAAAAAAAAAAATTTGAAAAAAAAACGCTCAAAAACGCTAACACGGAAATACGCTCAAAAACGCTCAAAAACGCTATTGCAAAAACGCTCAAAAACGCTGAAAAAAGTTACAAAAATCACTGCAAAGATACTGGCGTTTTCATAACGTTTTTTTAACAGCCTGTGTGCATGAGGGCTAAAAAATACACACTGATTTGGGTTATTTTTTACCAAAGAAATGTAGCAGAATACATTTTGGCCTAAACTTATGATGAAAGATTATCTGTTTGCAAAATTTTATGACAGAAACGTTTTTTGTTTTTTTTTTTCAAGATTTTTTTGTTGCATAAATGTTTTATTGAGTAAACAAGGTAGGAAAAAAGGAGAGATTCCAAGTACATAATGATTACAAATTAGGAACATATGTTGCACCATCACTTCCCATAACAAGCAGGGAGGAATATAACATATATAAAACAGAGGCAGGTAGTTATACAAGGTCTCCCAAGATCCCAAAGCAGCTAACCTATTCCCCCTTCTTCTCGCCTGCCTCTACACCAAAAGGCTGCCGTGAAGGGGGTCTTCTGTCTAAACCCAACCAAGTGGAGGAAAGGTAAATGACAAGAGAGTGATACTAGAAATCTGAAAAGATGAGGGGAGAGAGGCAGAGAAGGGAGAGAGAAAAAAAAAATTTTTTTTCAAGATTCTCTGTATTTTTCCATTTATCTAGTGAAAATAAAAAAACCCAGTGGTGATTAAATACCACCAAAAGAAAGCGCTATTTGTGTTATAAAACATATATAAATTTAGTTTGGGTACCATGCAATTGCCAGTTGAAGTACTGTAATACAGTGCTGAATAGCAAAAAAAAAAAAAAAAATGCTCTGGTCATGAAGGGGTTAAAAACTTCCAGAGATCAAAGGACTAAAGTATATTGTATGTGTAGCCCAGTTTCTTCTTTTTTTTTTTTTTTTGCAGTATTGGAGCTCTTGTAAAGTTTTTATGTTTGTGCCCCTGCTAGGCACATTCATAATCTGTTTGTCCTAGTGACTACTGTCACCAAGACAGAAATTGATAGGAAAGCCAACACAAGAACAAAAGGTGAGGACAAATCTTTGGAAGTTGACATTTGTTCCAGTGATCACAAATAGGGGAATTCTTTGTTTGTAGGGATCTCTTTTCACGTTGTGTTGCGTGTCTGGAGCAGTAAAGAGTTTTGGCTATACATACTATTTAATAAGGGCTAATTAAGATTAGCTAAGAATTAACAAATGGGTGAATCTAATAAAAAAAAATCACAAGTTTGTTGGAGTGGATAAGGGCACAAGAGCTAAAAACAAAACAAAACAAAACAAAATGTAAAAATACAGTATATTTATGAAGCCTGAATACAGTGTTTGCATGAGCTGTTCAATAATTTTTTTACATTTTTACCTGGACAGATGTATGGGTGGATGTATATAGTGGATATGCACGTATACTAACAGATAATAAGCTTTGTTCCTTAATTTTTAAGAAAGTATGAATTAAACTCTGCCATCTGTGATGACTCAACCAATCTGTTGTGTTAGAGATCTGACCCCAATCATGTTGATTCAGGAATAGTAGACATACACAAGTTTAAACCCGACTATTTATTGTTTTTTTTCTTTTTCATGCTTTCTTTCTTTTAATTTTTTTTGGTATTAAATGCATTTTTAAGATACAAACCTAGTATAACAACCATATGGGCATGTATCTTTATTAGGACTGCTTTCAGAGAGCCACCTTATAGTTTCACAGTTGGTAAGGTTGAATAAAGAGACTAGTCCATCCAGTTCAACCTGTGTAGGTGTATGTGTGTCAATTAGAGATCGACCGATATATTGGCCGGCCGATATTTGACGTTTTTTTCTTAATCGGCATCGGCCGATTGTGCTGATAAAAAAGGCTGATATAACTCAGCGGACTTGCAAATGACTTCTGAAGTCAATACAAGTTGCCTGTATTCTGTGAAGTGACTTCTCCCTCTCTCTGGGCAGCCTGCCAAATCTGATAAAAAGAACCTGAATTGATACAATGTTTACACTTATGAATGAGCTGAACTCTGTGTGTAGAAGTTCTCAGTTTAACCATTTAAAGACTAAATCTTTTCTGACACTCGTTGCTTACAAGTAAAAATCCTGTATTTTCTGCTGGAAAATCACTTAGAACCCCCAAACATTATATATTTTTTTTTAGCAGAGACCCTAGGGAATAAAATAGCGGTTGTTGCAATATTTTATGTCACACGGTATTTGCGCAGCGGTCTTTCAAACGCAATTTTTTTTTTTTTTTTAAATACACTAATAAATTTACAAAAAAAACTAAGCAGTAAAGTTAGCCCATTTTTTTTCGTCCAAAAGTTTTGATTACCTGTTTTTGTGTATTTATTTTTAAGATATAGTTTTTTTTTATCTAAATTCTACATACAAGTGAACTGATTGGAGGTTTGTTTTGTTTAATAAATGTTTAAATGTAAAAAATTTTCTGTATCACTTTAGGTTGCTTTCACACTGCAGCGGGCATGCGTTGACGGTAAAACGCTGCTAGTTTTAGCGGCGCTTTACCGTCATTTTAGCGGCGCTATTCGGCTGCTAGCAGGGAGCTTATAACCCAGCTAGCAGCCGAGGAAGGGGTTAAATGCGCCCCTGAAGCGCCGCTGCCGAAACGCTTTGCAGGCGCTTTGGCAGCGGTGCGCATTCATTTCAATGGGCAGGAGTGGTGGTATACACCGCTCCAAAGATGCTGCTTGCAGGACTTTTTTTTTAACCTCCTGCCAGCGCATCGCCTCAGTGTGAAAGCACTCGGGATATCACACTGAGACTGCAGGGAAGACGTTTTACAGGCACTTTACAGGCGCTATTTTTAGCCCAAAAGCGCCTGAAAAACGCCCCAGTGTGAAAGGGGTCTAACTGTTAAATTTTATGAGATGAAGGAAAAAAAAAAAAAAGAAAAAAAAAAAAAATCGGCCTAATATATCGGCCCAAAAAAATCGGCATCACATATCGGCCATCGGCCACCGAGATTTCTAAATATCAGCATCGGCATCGGCCAGAGAAAAACCCATATCGGTCGACCTCTAGTGTCAATGTTGATAATCATTTCCCATATCCTTGTATTTTGTGTTCGCTAAGATGCAAGTCCAAGAGTCTTTTAAAACAATCAATACTCCCCGCTGACACTACTAACTGTGGAAGAGAGTTTCACATCCTTATTGCCCTGACAGTGAAAAACTCCTTATGTAGCTTAAAGCGGACCTTCAGTCATTTTTTCATCTTTCCATCTATTAAATCTTCTGCCCTTGTTGTTTTAACTTTGGATAGTAAAACTATTTTTTTCTGCCAGTAAATACCTTATACAGCCCACTTCCTGTTTCTTGTCTGGTCATTAGCCTAGGCTTATGACATCATGCACAGCTCTCTCTCTCACTCTCATGAGAGTTTGCCAGGAAGGGATAGGAGTTGAGTCATAAGAGGGCCAATGAGAGCTGCAGAGCTAGAGTTATGTGTCTGTAAATCCAGGAAGTGAACAGGCAGCAGCTTCAGCTGCCCACAGTTAAAATGGCTGCAGCCAGACTTGGTGGAGGGATTAGACGCCTATTCCTTAACCTAACTATCTCACACGATAACCTGGGGTCCAGAGTTATTGCCTCTCTAGATGCAGAAAAAGCTTTCAATTCGGTCGAATGGAACTATTTATGGGAGGTTTTGCATAGATTCGGGTTTGGTCCCAAGTTTATTCATGGTATTCGATTGTTTTACCATACTCCTAGAGCTCGCGTCCGTACTAACAACTGGGTCTCGGACTCTTTTAATTTGTATCGCGGTACGAGGCAGGGATGGCCACTCTCCCCCAGCGTGTTCGCCCTGGCGCTGGAGCCCCTGGCAATTTCGATCAGGAGTGCTCCAGACGTCTTGGGCCTGCGGGTGGGTATGATGGAAGAGCGCCTCTCCCTCTATGCTGACGACGCGCTTCTATACCTAAATGATGCTGGCCCCTCTCTTCAAGCTGCCCTGCGAATTTTTGATAGCTTTGGGGGATTATCCGGTATAAAAATAAACTGGACGAAATCAGTTTTGTTCCCTCTGGATGATGGTGCTACCTCTGGACCCCCCTCCTTCCCGTTGCAATGGGTGAAGGAGTTCAAATACCTAGGGATCGTGATTACGAGGAACCCCTCTGATTTTATTGTAAAGAATCTAACCCCTTATGTACAAAATGCTCTGTATGGGAGAACTTGCCACTAAATCTTTTGGGGCGCATCAATCTCCTTAAGATGATGATACTACCTAAATTTAACTATCTGTTCAGAAATTGCCTAGTTTGGGTCCCTGTTTCATTCTTTAAGGAAATTGATCGGTTAGTGGGTTCTTTTATTTGGGGTGGGGGGAACCCTAGGTTGGCACGCTCCACACTGTGGTTGCCTGCTGATTTGGGGGGCTTGGCTCTCCCTAATTTCCAGATTTATTTTTGGGCAGCTATGTTGGTGTCGGTCCACTGGTGGTTTTAGGGCTCCAGAACTAATGCAGCAGTCTGCCTTGAGGTGAACTGTTTGGGCTCACTAACTGACCTCCGTAACTTTCCCTACAGGGGACCGGGGGCTTACCTTAAGGTCCCTGGGCCTACTAGGGCAACATGGAAGGTTTGGGTGGCGGCTAGACGAAGGTACCTTAGGCCAGGCCAATTATCACCAGCTCATCCCTTGTGGGGGAACCCAGCGCTAAAGCACTTCCGTACTATCCCAGACCCGCAGGTTTGGGCTAGATAAGGCATTACAACCCTGGGGCAAATAATGCCCAGAGGGGAGTTGCTCTCTCTATCAGAAATGACAGCTACGTTTAATTTACCCCAATGGATGAGGTTCAGATATCTGCAGCTTAGACACGCGGCTAGAGCTCAATTTCCACAAACTCCCATGCTTCAAGCTGATCCCATTGAAGAACTACTATCCCCCGGAGATGTTTCTAAACCCCTCTCTACCCTTTATAATGCACTCCTGGGCAGGGACTCTCCCAAGGTAGAGAAATTATGGGAGAGATGGCGTGCAGACATACCATCGCTTGACAAGGAGGGATAGGAGGACTGTCTGGAATATGGCCCTAAACTAGTGATAGCATCTAAAGACAAATTAATTCAGGTTAAATTTATCCATAGGGTTTATTACACCCCTCAGAGACTCCATCGTATCTTCCCTGATAAAGACCCCCTATGCCCTAAGTGTAAGGTTCAAATTGGAACGTTCTTTCATATGTTCTGGGAGTGCCCCATTATAGCGATATTTTGGTCTGCGATTTTTGGAGAAATGAATTCCAGGTTACAATTATCCATCCCAGCCTCGCCAGAGCTAGCTCTGTTGGGGGTTCATGATGAAGAACAATGGCCCTATCATCTTAAATTATTAATTTCTTATCTTCTTTTTTATGCCAAAAAGGAGATCCTCATGAAGTGGATTGACTCTTCCTCTCCGTCCATTGCAGCCTGGGAAGCACAGATTGAGGCAGCCATTTCCATGTATAAAATGACATATATTAACTGAGGCTGTCCATGGAAATTCGAAAAAGTATGGACTCCGTGGATATCCTCCTAATGGCATACAGTGTTTTGAGAATATTTTGCTTGTCGGGTGGGAGGGTTTCTAGGTGTAGGGAAAAGTGGGGTTTTTTTTATATTTAGTTTTGATATTCTTATACGCTACCCTCCAATCTGTACACACTGACTTGATTTATGTAAAGGCACATATATCTTCCATGAAGTGTTCTGTACTATGTCAATTGGTATTTTGTATTTTTTACCTTCTGTGACAATAAAGCACATCTGTTTTGTTTAAAAAAAAAAAAAAAAAAAGACTCAGTGGAGGGAGATTTCTGCAGCATATTTGGCAAGTACAGAATCACAATATATATAAAATAATATGCAAAGTGGTTGTAGGGAAGCTTCAGAATGGCAAAGATGTTTTTATTACAAACTATTTAAGCAGACTGCAGTTCCTCTTTAAGATTAAACCGCTTCTCTTCTAGTCTCATTGTGTGGCCCTGTGTCTTCTCACACTCCCTGAGACTGAATTGGTTTCTTTCTACATTGGGATCACCATTGAGGTATTTGTATATCACTATCATAGCTCCTCTTATGTGTCTCTTCTTCAGGGAGAATAAGTTTAGTGCTTGAAGCCGTTCCTCGTAATTGAGGCCCTCCAGTCCCCTTATTAATTTTGTTACCCTTCTCTGCACTTTTTCTAGTTCCAGCCCATCCTTCCTGAGGATTGGTGACCAGAACTGGATGGAATACTAAAGATGTGGCCAAACCAGAGTTTTATAAAGTGTCAGGATTATAGTTTTATCTCTGGAGTAAATTCCCTTTTTTATGCGTGCCAATATTCTGCTGGCTTTGCTTGCTGCAGCTTGACACTGCATGCTATTGCTCAGTCTGTTTTCTACTAGGGCCCCCAGATCTTTCTCCATCCTCGCCAACAGCTGGCCAAGAAGTTTGAATTATTTCCATAAACACTGGACACTGTCATTCTTCCCATCACTGCATCTCCATGCCTACTGATTAGTAACAGGAAGGATGCCAAGTAACAGACAAGTGCCAGGTGGGTACAGACCATGTGAGGTGAAGCATGAGGTGCATAAACTGTGATGATTCAACCTTACCCTCTACTTTAATGTATTCTATTACTAAAACAACTGTCTTAGTGTGTGTTACTACCTTTAACCGATCCATAAATCCAATGGAAGTGTCATTTTAACTAGAGCATACTGTATATGGAATTGGTCTCCATTGACCTGAATCACTATTTCCCCTTTAACCCATTAACCATCTTCCCATAGTTAGCACATTCTGGTAAATGGTTTGATTTAGTATCTTGGTACAGTGTGTAATGCTCCAGAACATGCTGACCATTTCTGTGTCCCCTCGGTGTGTTATATACTGTATCCATCACTACAAGGCAGAACACTGCGGGATGTTGCTAATGAATCAACAAGAGACTGGAGGCTGTTCCTTTGAACCAAGTGTCTCATTTCTCTCTCTGTCAGCATTGTAATTACTGCACACCTTGTCCTTAAAACAAGGTTGCCAGCGATTCTGCGGAAAATCAGACAGAATGAGGCTGTGACATACTTGTGCTCAGTCTCTGGACATGAGAGCTTGTAAATGACCCCGGTTTAATGGCTGATCATTCTCTGTATTGATATTTTCATAAGACTGAAAGTCCCAATGAGGAGATGGATTGGATGGAATCAGTGGCGGCTGGTGCTCAAAATTTTTGGGGGACGCAAACAAACCCGTCAATTGCAGCCACTGTGCCATCAAATAAGCCACTGTGCCCATCAAATGCTGCCAGTGTGCCCATCAAATGCTGCCAGTGTGCCCATCAAATGCTGCCAGTATGCCCATTAAATGCCAGTGTGCCCATTAAATGCTGCCAGTGTGCCCATTAAATGCTGCCACTGTGCCATCAAATGCCGCCAGTGTGACCCGTCTGCCCGGCACTTACCCTGTCTTGGTGGGGCAGCGGGTGACGGCAATGAGTGGGGTCCTTCAAGCCAGCCTCTCCTGTTGTCCTCATCTCCCGACTCCTGTCCTCTCCTCCTAATAGGCGTTCAATAGTGGCGCCTGTCGTTTCAGCCAATTGGGTGACAGGTAACATACCCAAGCACCTGATTGGCAGAGAGGTGGTTCAGTGTTAGGAAAGCGAATATTCATTTGCTTTCCTAACACAGCTGAGTAAACTGCGCGTGCCAAGCATGGCGCTCCCAGTTCACCGTTTTTGATGCCTATTAGAGCCTATGGTTCTAATCAGGTGCTTCAAAAACACCCCCCGCCATTGTAATTCAGGCGCCCAGCGCCCGAAAAGGGGCCGGACACCTGAATGGGGGGGTGGCCGCGTGGGCCATTAATAGATTCATGCAGTGCATTGTATCAATTTTTTTACATTTTCATTTGAAAGTTATAACGAGACAATGCTACGCAGACATTTTATTGCAGAAACGCATAGGTAGCTATTGCTGACCTACATTGCGGCCAGCAATACGTTTTTATCAAACAGGGTTTGTATAAACAATCTTGGGTTACCTATGGAGGGGGTGTTGACCACAGCAGCCAGTCAGATTTTCCGCTGCACATTAGAGGATGAATCAATCATCTGGTTGCTATGAGCACTGACTACACTTTTCACTTCCAATATATTTGTGTTTGTAGAAATTCTTCAAGGGAGTCAGCTAGACAAGGACATCCCAGCCCCAGCTGTTTCAGATTCTCACTGTGGATTGATTTTCCTCTGGGAATTTGAAAGTCATTAGATGCCCTAACTGGGATTTTCTACTGTAACTATGTCCCCTCAGGTTTTAGTCAGTTTATATCATTTCAGTGAAGGCCATTTATGATGTGTTTATAAGTCTCTGTAAGCAGCTGTGAAAGTATGACTTTTCTCTGTCATTGCAAAGGGATATTGAGCATCCAAAAACCAAATTTGCAAGCTTTCAATTTAATGGGGTAATTTACTAAGATTGAAAAAAAGGACAGTGATATGTAATGTACAGTAAAGCTGGCCATAGATGGACATTTTGAAGGAAAATGCTTAGAAAATTCCACACAAACATTTTCAGATATTAAAATGTCGTTCAAAAGATTTCAATTGCATTTAAAAAAGTACGTATTTATTGGAGAAAAAATTCCATCAAATTTTCTTGTCACTGCAATAAAGAATGAATGCCGATTTGACCAACTAATGATTAGAAAAACAAACTTTTTTTGAACCTTCTTTTCTGAAGAATTATCATTCAATGTTCTACTTATCTATGGCCAGCCTAACCCACAGCATCATATTTTCTTTCACTATTTTAAAGAATGTAGGGGGATAAATAGAATTGCTTGTTTACACTTAGCTATAGTAGGCACTTCCACTCAAACTGCCTATGATCCATCTCAGAGCCCAGCTAACTATGTTATAGACATTCAGTTTTTTACGTATTTTTTCCAAACAATAAATACATTTTAGGTCCTCGCTGTCATCTGTAGTTATAGACACTGAGGCCGGGTTCACGCTTGTACGACAAACGCTCCGACATTGGGAGCTCATGTCGTATGACATGTGAAAATCAATGTTTCCCTATGGGAGCCATCTTAACTGGTCTGACACAAGTCGGTCCGAGTTTGAAAATGCTCCCTGCACTACTTTGGTCCGACTTTGATCCTACTTCAGCCCCTTGAATATCAATGAAGTCGGATCAAAGTCGGATCGCCATCTTAACTGATCTGACTTTGGCACGCGACTTGTGGTCTGAAGATCATGAAGGGGAACTCCATGCCAAATTTAAAAAAAAAAGGCATGGTCACCCCCCAAAATCCATACCAGACCCTTATCCAAGCACACAGTCTGGCAGGTCAGGAATAGGGGTTGGGGACGAGCGATCGTGCCCCCCTCCTGAACTGTACCAGGCCACATGCCCTCAACATGGGGGGGTGGGTGATGAGAACGAGGGCCCGCAGACCCCCAAGAGCCAACGGCCAGGGTTGTCGGGGGTCTGCGGGTGGGGGGGCTTATTGGAATCTGGAAGCCCCTTTTAACCATATGGCATCATCTGGAGGCCCCGCCCCTTATACTGTCCCCTCCCAGGGCATGATGGGCAGTGACTTCATAAGGGTCAGGCCTCCGTTGACCTGCCCCATGCCAATATACCGATCACTCAGCATTAGAGCGGGAGGGAGCGTTGTTGAGTCAACATCGGAAGAAGAACAGAGAGAGAAGACAGCAGAGAAGACCCAGCAAAAGAGCGAGAAGACAGCGAACAAGACCCGGCAGAGGCAGAAGACAGTGGACAGAGGGAGAAGAACCGGAGAGAGCTTAGAAGACATCAGCGGAGAAGAACCGGCAGAGGACGACAGCGGAGGAGGCAGAAGAGCAGGAGAGGGGGAGAAGAAGTCGGAAGAGACACCGGAGCTGCCTTAATAAATTACTTTAAAAACCTGTGTACTGCGTTTTATTTTTTGACACTCTTTTTTTAGGTAAATGGGTGGGGTGGGGGGGCAGGGATCTGGGGACCCCCTTGTTAAAGGGGGCTTCCAGATTCTGATAAGCCCCCCGCCCGAAGACCCCGACGACCAAAGGCCAGGGTTGTCGGGAAGAGGTCCTCATCAACATGGCCCCCTGCCCCAAAGCAGTCACCCCCCATGTTGAGGGCATGTGGCCTGGTACGGTTAAGGGGGGGGGGACGCTCGCTCATCCCCACCCCCTTTTCTGACCTGCTGGGCTGTGTGGTCAGATAAGGGTCTAGTATCCATACCAGACAGAAGGGCCTGGTATGCCCTTTGAGGGGGGGGACCCATGCGTTTTTTTTTTTTTTTAACATCTTGTGTGGAGTTCCCCCTAAAGATTCATACCAGACACAATGCCTGGTATTGTTGGGAATCAAAGTCGGATCCCTGTTCATTAAAGTCGGACACATGTCGGACTTCAAGTCACAGGGCAAAGTCAGATCCAAAGTGGTATGACTGTCGCGTCGTACCAGTGTGAACCCGGCCTCAGGAGTAGGGATAAGCCGAAACCCCCCCCCCCCAGTTCAGTTTGTACCAGAACATACCAAACAGGCAAAAAATTCAGAAGAACACACGTACACCGTTAAAGTCTATGGGACACTAACATGAAAAAGTGCTCATTTTAAAAGCATATAAAACCTTATATGCAAGTTACTGTCATAAAAAGTTTGGAGACCCGGCTCTTGCCCCAGGGGACATGTATCAATGCAAAAAAACTTTTTAAAAACGTCCGTTTTTTTCGGGAGCAGTGATTTTTTTAATGTTTAAAGTGAAACAATAAAAATGAAATATTCCTGTCTATAGTATGCCTGTAAAGTGGCGTATTTTTCCCGTGTACCACAGCAAAATTACATTTCTAAAGGAAAAATTGACATTTAAAACTGATCGCGGCTGTAATGAATTGTCGGGTCTCGGCAATATAGATAAAACTCATTGAAAAAAATGGCATGGGGTCCCCCCATTCCATCACCAGGCCCTTTGGGTCTGGTATGAATATTAAGAGGAACCCCGAACCAAGATTAAAAAAAAAATTGTGTGGGGATCCCCCTAAAATCCATACCAGGCCCTTCAGGTCTGATATGGAAATTAAGGGGAACCCTGCGCCAAATTTTAAAATGGCCTAGGGGTCCCCCAAAATCCATACCAGACCCTTCAGGTCTGGTGTAGATTTTAAGGGGAAGTCTGTGCCAAAATTAAAAAAGATGTCGTAGGGGTCTCCCCAAAATCCATACCAGACACTTATCCGAGCACGCAACCTGGCAGGGGGGGGCGAGAGAGCGCCCCCCCTCCTGATCGTACCAGGCCACATGCCCTCAACATGGGGAGGGTGCTTTGGAGTAGCCCCCAAAGCACCTTGTCCCCATGTTGATGGAGACAAGGTCCTCATCCCCACAACCCTTGCACGATGGTTGTGGGAGTATGCGGGTGGGGGGCTTACCTAAATCTGGAAGCCCCCTTTAACAAGGGGACCCCCAGATCCCGCCCCCCGTGTGAAATGGTAAAGGGGTATCCCTACCATTTCACAAAAAAACTGTCAAAAATGTTAAAAATGACAAGAGACCCCCAGACCCCCCCCCCCCCATGTGAATGCGCCCGAAAAAAACGGCCGTTTTAAAAAAAAAAAATTGCATTGATACATGTCCCCTGGGGCAGGACCCAGGTCCCCAAACACTTTTTATGACAATAATTTGCATATAAGCCTTTAAAATTGTTCACGTTAGTGTCCCATAGACTTTAACGGTGTTCCGGCGGCTTTCAAATTTGCCCTCAACACTGTATATAGTTCGGTGTTCACAGAATATTCGAACAACCAAAGTTCGGCCCGAACTTATGCTCGGGCCGAACCGTTCGCCCATCCCTACTCAGGAACAATTCATTCTCGGTTCAAATCAAGCACTAAAGTCTTCATGTAGAGAAAATGAAAGTAAAGCTAAGTATATTGGACTTTGAGAATGATTTAACCACAGTGGCTGCAGCTAGGTAAATGGGGGCCTATTCTGAGGTTTATTTAATGGTTGTTAGGAATATGTAAATACTGAATGAGAAACAAAATTCTCTGGTCTGATGAAACAATAATTTAACTTTTTGACCTGAATGACAAGCGTCATGTCTGGAGGTAACCAGGCACCGCTCATCACCTGGCCAATACCATCCCTACAGTGAAGCATGGTGGTGGCAGCATCATGCTGCGGGGATGTTTTTCAGTGGCAGGAACTGGAAGACTAGTCAGGATCGAGGGAAAGATGAATGCAGAAATGTACAGAGACATCCTTAATGAAAACTTGCTCCAGAGCGTTCGGGACCTCAGACTGGGGCAAATGTTCGTTCTCCAACAGGACAACGTCCCTAAGCACAAAGCCAAGATAACAAAGGAGTGCCTACAGGACAACTCTGTGAATGTCCTTGAGTGGCCCAGACTAGAACTCGATTGAACATCTCTGGAGAGATCTGAAAATAGCGGTGCAGCGATGCTCCCCCTCCAAACTGATGGAGCTTGAGAGATCCTGCAAAGAAGAATGGGAGAGAAACTGCCCAAAAATAGGTTTGCCAAGCTTTTAGCATCATATTCAAAAAAGACTTGAGGCTGTAATTGGTGCCAAAGGTGCTGCAACAAAATACAAAGCAAAGACTGTGAATACTTTATGTACATGTTATTTTCGTTTTTTATTTTTAATAAATTTGCTAAGATTTTAAACTTTTTTCACGTTGTCACTATGGGGTATTGTTTGTAGAATTTTGAGGAAAATAATGAATAAAATCAATTTTGGAATAAGGCTGTAACCTAACAAAATGTGGAAAAAGTGAAACGCTGTGAATACTTTCCGAATGCACTAAATGATAGAGTGCAAAATATGGCCCAGTATCATGGTTGCTGACCTTGGTCTATTACTTCATGCTAAAATTGCATTTCATGGTGATGAGCAAACTTACTAACTAATATAAAGGCGTATGGGTGGGCTACAGCCAGCGTCCTAAAAGCAGGCTGCCATTTTTATTTAAGATTTTTCCAAAGTTTGCTACAGTAGATTCAGACAGTGTGCAGGCTTCTGCACAAATAGCATCCCAAGTATCTTGGACTTCTAAGCAACCTTGGTGTATGTGCAAATTACACATAAGGTTGCTTTCAGTTCTTAACAAAAAGAGCCCAGAAGGAAAAGGGCGTGTTAGCACACTTAAAGGGGTTGTAAAGGTAAAAATTTTTTCACCTTAATGCATTATATGCATTAAGGTGAAAAAACTTTTGACAATACCGCCGCCCCCAGCCCCCCCGTTTTACTTACCTGACACCTCGAATCTTCGCTGCTCGTTCCCGTCATCTCTATTGCAGCTCAGCCTGGTCGCTGATTGGCTGCAGTGGATGGATTGAAAGCAGCGCAGCCATTGGCTCGCGCTGCTGTCAATCACATCCGATGACGCGGTGCGCCGGGGGGCGGGGCCGAGTGATACAGCGAGCGGCTATAGCCGCCGGCTGTATCACGGGAGCGCGCCCGCAACAACTAACCACCATGCGAGGGAGCTCGCATTAAGGTGGTTATTTCTTGCGGGGAGGAGCTGAAACAGCCGCCGAGGGACCCCAGAAGAGCAGGTTCGGGGCCACTCTGTGCAGAACGAGCTGCACAGTGAAGGTAAGTATAACATGTTTGTTATTTTTTTTTTTAAATAAAATTACCTTTACAACCCCTTTAACTAAAATGTCCAGTTGGGCAATTTTAATCCTCTATTCCAAATAATGAGTGTATGAGATCTTGCGGCTACAAAAAATGGTCGAAGGAGAACCACAACTACAACAAACAAGAAAAAAAGGGCTCAACAACCTTGTATATTGTCTTAAATGTACAGTGGGGATGGAAAGTATTCAGACCCCCTTAAATTTTTCACTCTTTATTATATTGCAGCCATTTGCTAAAATCATTTAAGTTCATTTTTTTTCCTCATTAATGTACACACAGCACCCCATATTGACAGAAAAACACAGAATTGTTGACATTTTTGCAGATTTATCAAAAAAGAAAAACTGAAATATCACATGGTCCTAAGTATTCAGACCCTTTGCTGTGACACTCATATATTTAACTCAGGTGCTGTCCATTTCTTCTGATCATCCTTGAGATGGTTCTACACCTTCATTTGAGTCCAGCTGTGATTGATTATACTGATTGGACTTGATTAGGAAAGCCACACACCTGTCTATATAAGACCTTACAGCTCACAGTGCATGTTGGAGCAAATGAGAATCATTTGGTCAAAGGAACTGCCTGAAGAGTTCAGAGACAGAATTGTGACAAGGCACAGATTTGGACAAGGTTACAAAAAAATTTCTGCTGCAATTAAGGTTACTAAGAGCACAGTGGCCTCCATAATCCTTAAATGGAAGATATTTGGGACGACCAGAACCCTTCCTAGAGCTGGCCGTCCGGCCAAACTGAGCTATTGGGGAGAAGAACCTTGGTGAGAGAGGTAAAGAAGAACCCAAAGATCACTGTGGCTGAGCTCCAGAGATGCAGTCGGGAGATGGGAAAAAGTTGTAGAAAGTCAACCATCACTGCAGCCCTTCACCAATCGGTGCTTTATGGCAGAGTGGCCTAACATAAGCCTCTCCTCAGTGCAAGACACATGAAAGCCCGCATGGAGTTTGCTAAAAAAACACCTAAAGGACTCCAAGATAGTGAGAAATAAGATTTTCTGGTCCGATGAGACCATGATAAAATTTTTTGGCCTTAATTCTAAGCGGTATGTGTGGAGAAAACCGGGCACTGCTCATCACCTGTCCAATACAGTCCCAACAGTGAAGCATGGTGGTGGCAGCATCATGCTGTGGGGGTGTTTTTCAGCTGCAGGGACAGGATGACTGGTTGCAATTGAGGGAAAGATGAATGCGGCCAAGTACAGGGATATCCTGGACGAAAACCTTCTCCAGAGTGCTCAGGACCTCAGACTGGGCCGAAGGTTTACCTTCCAACAAGACAATGACCCTAAGCACACAGCTAAAATAACAAAGGAGTGGCTTCACAGCGACTCTGTGACTGTTTTTGAATAGCCCAGCCAGAGCCCTGTCTTAAACCCAATTGAGCATCTCTGGAAAGACCTAAAAATGGCTGTTCACCAATGTTTACCATCCAACCTGACAGAACTGGAGAGTATCTGCAAGGAGGAATAGCAGAGGATCCCCAAATCCAAGTGTTAAAAACTTGTTGCATCTTTCCCAAAAAGACTCATGGCTGTATTAGATCAAAAGGGTGCTTCTACTAAATACTGAGCAAAGGGTCTGAATACTTAGGACCATGTGATATTTTAGTTTTTCTTTTTTAATAAATCTGCAAAAATGTCAAAAATTCTGTGTTTTTCTGTCAATATGGGGTGCTGTTTGTACATTAATGAGGAAAAAAATGAACTTAAATGATTTTAGCAAATGGCTGCAATATAACAAAGAGTGAAAAATTTAAGGGGGTCTGAATACTTTCTGTCCCCACTGTATGTGGAAAGACAGGAAGAAGCCAGTTTTGCCCTTATAGAAGGGTGGATTAGATGCTGCATGTCATTGATCTTCCATTGTAGTGCCCATAATCCACCCAGAATTGCCAGTCGATGCAGGAATGTAGTATGTAGCAACTTTCCACAAGCAAACCGACTCTGGTGTAGGAAGGGACAGTCAACCAGCCCAGAGGTAACACTTTCATAAAAAAAAAAAAAAAAAAAAAACATATCCAGCCCCCCCCCCCCCCCTTTTTATTCACTCCTCCTATTCCCTCCTTGATTTTAGAGACTTTGGCAGACAAATCATTGGAGCAAGCCTTTTGAAGGGCAAGCAATATCCAGATTTGGACATATTTTCAAAGAATGTATTTTTTTCTGTATTGTGATGCTATTTACTATATTATGAAATACTGTAAGGTCTAGATCCAAGTTTATCTGCACGTCAGGCATTCAGCTTAGGAGGGATTTTCCTTTTCTCTGTTTAAATTCCATTGTCATTTTCAGTATATTATTTGGGATATAGTGTGTACACCATACACCTAGTGTGATAGGTTTTCTTTTTGTATATGATGTAATGTTGCATCCTGCTTTGTGATGAGTCTCTGTACGTCTATTTTTTTTTTTTTTTAATTTTATGGAACAAAAAAAAAAAAACACATATCCACTTACATACAGCCTCAGGAGTAATACATATCAAACACTCCAGGAATATGGAAAAAGTCCTTCCTCCTACATGGGCAGCTATGGGCTAGCCATGCAGCCTCTGGGGTATACACAGCAGAGGACCCACTCACAGGTGGTTCAGCCAGCGTCCTTGTTGCTAAATAGCAACCTTGCCAAACAGAAAGGTGTCCACTTCACTGTGCGGAAACCACAGTGGTATCCCACCTTTTTTTTAAGCATTTACTACAGATTCACTCAGTTCTTTACATTTGCCAGACTACAGGAAATATGTTTGTAGAATGAATGAATTTAATCCCATTAAACCGCAGGATGCAGTGTAAAACATCAGTTTGTTTTTCCCTTCCCAGTAAGTGTTAGAGAGCTTGGCATTCTGCCTGCTCCTGATTTGGAGAGCTAAACTTTAGGCAGTTATAAAAAAAAAAAAAGAAATATTAATAAATGCAGTCAGGAGTTCATTCAAAAACCTTAAATGGCATTTAATCTAAGTAACTGAATAGGTTTAATCAGCCTTCTGTTATTCCCTGCACAGTAGGACTATTTGTGGGCCCCTCTGCAACTCTGACCGAGCTTACTTGGAAGAAAGCTAATCCTGCACGGCTAGCCACAGTGTATATTTTGCATGCATCTTTAGACTAAAACAGGGAGGGTCAGGACTAGTAACCAATCAGGCTCTGCTGTGATGCACATGTGCTGACCGGAAACATTGATGACAAGAAGAAAGAGCAGAGTGGCATATAGAGGAATGGCATTTTTAGTGTGCCGCTGCTCCATCATTGTCCCTTCAGCAGGTGGTGGGGGTTCTGCTTACCAAGTTGTGTTGTGCTGCATGGTATGGGTGTCTGCATCTCTAGACTGGCTGAGCAGAATTATCCATTTGAAGACCGCATTACATACTGACATGCCTGTACTTCAAGTGGTTATACCAGGATGATGCCTGCAGCTACAGGCCTCATCCTGATATTGCTTTTTCCAGGAGACGATCGTCTTTTTTGTAACCGTCATCCAAGCGGTGAATTAGCTGCTGATTTGCTTTTGCAGGCGCCCCACCCCCACTGTCTGCTGGTACCTCCCTGGGCTCTTAGTCCCACCAAAGAACCTGGAACTGAGGCCGGAAGTTCCGCCGGCTTACCATAAAGCTTTTCGAGGACCGCAAGGTCCCAAATCAGCTCTATGGTATAGAAACCTGGAAGCGACCTGTACTTTGTCACTGTGTTTCACCGAAAATGAACAGCGCTATTTTTAAAAATAAAAAATAATCTGATCAGACCGATCTTGGTGTGATCAGATGCTTTTAAGGACAGAGGAGAAATCTGGGGTCTAATGGACCCCAGATCTCCCCATAAAGGGTACCTGTCACTGCCAATTGCTGTCACAAGGGATGTTTACATTTCTTGTAACAGCAATAAAAGTACTATAAAAAATATTAAAGAAACGGTTTAAAAAAAAATTTTAAACCATCCATGTCCCCCCATGCTCGCGTGCAAAGGCAAACGCATACATAAATGGCAATCTCACCACACATGTGAGGTGCTGCCCAGAACATCAGAGCAGGAGCAATAATTTAATCACCAGACCTCCTGAGTAACTCTCCACTGGTAACCTGTAAAGGCTTTTAAAGTGTCACTTATGAGATTTTTTAAATACCATAGTTAAAATATCTTTCATATTTTCCAAAAAAAAATTAGTGTGTTTATATTGTGTGTGTGTGTGTGTGAATTAACATTCAATAAAGTGTATTTTTTTCCACAAAATGCTCTTAAAAAACTGCTGTACAAATACCGTGTGACATAAAAAAATAGCAAAACCCACAATTGTATTCTCTATGGCCTCTGCTAAAAATATATATATATGTAATGTTTGGGGGTTCGAAGTAATTTTCTAGCAAAAAAAGCTATTTTTTACATGCAAACCTAAAAGTGTCAGAAAAGGCCTGGTCTTAAAGTGGTTATATATCCTGTGGCAGGCAAATCACTACCCATATACACCGAAAAGCTATAGCTTTATGACAACCCACTTAATATTAAGCAAGTCCCCCTTTTACCTTCAATACAGCCCATTTTGCTGCCATCTGCTGATAGTACAGAGCCCTAGGAGGCAGTCACATGCTCAATTTAGTGTGTATTGCTAGAATGTTTTTTTTTTCTTTTTTCTTTTTTCTTTTTTTTTTTGGGGGGAGGTGCATGTGATCAGCACAGAGCCAATCAGCACTGTCCAGACAGAAAGTCAAGGGTCATACAGCCTCACAGGTCAGTTCGAGTAGAATGAAAACTACTCCTACAAGCTTTAACCAGTGCTTGGGCAGACACTGATAGATGTCACAAGACTGCTATATACTGCTGATGAGAAAAGGTATTTATCAGTTTATAGTTAATAAAATAATTGCATTTCCATGTTCTGTGTACTGTGGGAGACCAGATATAGTGACTGTAGGGTCCTGGGTTTAGTAACACTTTAATGCAAAGAAAAGCAACTGCCTGAGTACTCTGTACAGTAGATTTACTTTGTGAGCTTTGTCCTGGCTATAGCTTCCCATCTCTCGCAAATATAATGCCATAAATCCCCTTTTCTCCTCTAACATAGCCCAGTTTGCCGTTTTATGCAAGTAGTTAACAGCAAAGCATTGTGCTAATTGCCTTTATTAGGCTGCAAGGTCACAGAACAAGACTACAGAGGAGATCTGGGTAGTGGGAAGTTCTGCTTTCATAATGATAAGGATTGGAAGGAGCGGCCAGCTGTCACAGTGCCATCATCATCCAGTTTGTTCAATTAGTACTTGGCAGAGAAAAGGTGAAGAGTAGACAATATTACAACTTTCTGCATTGCTCAGATATTTAAATAACCATTTTCCAGCTGAACAGGATGTAGTTACATGTCAAGCAGATCAGACATCCCATTCTTGCTTTATCTAGTGTTGTTCTTCTGCTTTTGTCCCTTTCGTTGGATATGGTCCATTATGGGCTGATGCAGGTAATTGGTTTTGTTACTTCTCCTATTCAGCAAGTGTTATAGAGGAGATGTGGTGTTGAGAACTGCAGTGATGATCACAAATCAGATCTCATTGTCATTTATTTGTGATTTTGAAAAAGATATCATGTGACCAGGGACAGATTTTTAAGCATTTCAAAATTCTTAACATGCAGTGAATGAGCCTTTAAACAAGCCCTCGTTGACCTCTCTAGTTGCAGGCACTATGGAGTAATTTATCCTCAACGTTCACAGTAGAAGCACTAAAGTCACAAACCTCTCCCCCAGAAGGTCAGCTAACCTTCAATATTTCCTATAGGCTATCTGCGCCTAACCTTTTTGAAGTGAAAAAAAAATAAAAATCAACCAACAAAATGTGTATATACGAGAGGGTCTTTAAAAAATGTCTGCACTTTTTTATATTGATTAGAGTTTTAAAAAGTGTGGAACCTTTTTGAAGAACCCTCGTATAAACTATGGCACGCTAAATACAAATAAATCAATCCTATGTAGTATATCAAATGATATGATCTCTACCCATACACCTACTATACGGTATATCATCAATTGCAATAATTCATAAAAACATGTGCCACTTGAATACAATTAATCAGATTAATATAAAAACACAATAAGAAATCTTTAAATGTGAACAAAAACTTGAATAATATGTATTGCAAACAAATGACCATAAAGTGTCCATTAATTATATCTTCTAATTTCCTTGTGCAATATGTGAAGTCATAAACCTGCATTGGCGCCAAAACCATTGTGACCTCCACCTTCCCCAGTGGGCACACACTCACCCTCACACACTCACCCTCTTAGATAGACCTTTGTATCAAAAGGTCATGCAGAGCATGTCCCCTACTCCAAAGGCAAATTCAACTCGCTTGATGCAGAGAGCTCCCAGTATGATGATGAACTAAAAAAGATTAACATAAACCATAGGGCTCTCCATAACATCCAACAGCTTTATTATAAAGATAAAAGTGACACTCAAGCAATCAGGCTCATTAGTGACTGCAACAAAAACATCTTTCAAAGTCTGCTGCAGTACAAATTTTTACCACTCACAAACCCAGGCAGTCCTAGGTAGCACCTCCCAAATGTGCACTGGGTTTGTTCCTAGTGTAGCGCTGTCCCCTTAGGAGTCACTTGAGTATTACACAGACAGTCCTCACTTCTTCACTGGCAGCCAGGCACTTTAGCTTGGTGTAGTCAAAGACCAGTCTAGGGGTGTTTTGTAGTTTTTCTTTTGTAGGAACATGGTTAGGGTAGGGGATTTGTAGTAGGATACTCCAGAACAAAATTTTGCACAACTTGAGGACTAATTTGCCTTTGGAGTTTGCCCTGCCCTGGCTTTGTAGGGGACATGCTCAAGGAAATTAGAAGATATAATTAATGGACACTTTATGGTCATTTGTTTGCAATACATATTATTCAAGTTTTTGTTCACATTTAAAGATTTCTTATTGTGTTTTTATATTAATCTGATTAATTGTATTCAAGTGGCACATGTTTTTATGAGGAATTGAGTAGTAGCAGTGCAGAAATAAACAGGTAGATAAAAATCTTGGGATCACTAGCCAGCGATCCCTTCAGTTGGACACTTAGCTAACTGTTCTAGCACAAAATGCCAAAAAGAAAAGGCCTCTAGATCTTTGGTCTGTACTCACAGGAGTCGCAAACAGATCATCTTGCTCTCATTCAGGCAACTCTTCAGAAGCACCAGCGTCATTCCTCTACTTTAACTTCAGGCCCTCAGGTTGCCCACCTGAGGCCGCATTGCAGCAAGTGACAGGGGTGGCAAACCTGCCTCACCGCTGGCTGGTGCACTCCACCATCTGGGAAGGACCCAGAGCTCACATGTTCTCTCAATATATAGGCCAATCTCAGCATGCTCAGGGGCACCTCCCTTGTAATTGGCTGCTACATACTCATGCCGCCCATTTGCCTAACTCCCACCCATGTTTCAGAAAGCACTACTAGTTTCTGGAAGGCGGGAGGAGCCCAGGCAAACTTAACAGCATCAGAACACATGAGCAGCCCTGAATGAATGAATTGCAGCATTCTGTTAAATAGACATGCTAGACAAGATAGATTTGCCTGTAGCCCCACCGTTAGGAGGAAGAGCAGATTACACTAATTTAACTATTTACATCTAGCACCTATACTAGGAGGGTGCTACACTAGTTTAGTCAATTCTGACATCATCAAGGGCTTGAGGAGGACTATGCGGGGGGGTGGCTCCCACTGTTGCCTCTCTGTCCAGTGAGGAGGGAGAGAGCAGAGAGAGTCGCTGTTCTCAGGCACAGTGCTGACTCATCATTGGGCTCAGATAAATTTAGGGGGGGGGGGGTGTGCATAAAAAAACCTTCTGCCTTTTACGACATTCAGTTTAAATCCCATGTCTGGACAAATGTAGTTCCCATCACCCAGTCACTCCTTCCCACCTTGATCCCTACCATTTACAATTAAGACACCTCTTCTCTGACTCGCCTGATATTTTATTACATGACACCTCCTCTGTAGGCGGGGACTAGTAATCCATTGCTGCCACCCCCTCTTGCTGTTGCCCTTCATGCTGCTGGTAGATTCTTCTGGACCCTATAAACACCCTTCCAATGGACCGCCAATAGAAAGCCTCCCCATCATTAGGGTTGAAAAAGGACCCTCCCACTATTCAGTGTGAAGGAATAAAGACTCTGGACCCAACAAGTCACATGACGGCACAATCAGAATTATGGAGGGGTATGTAAAGTTTAATTGGGGTTAGGGATTAGGCCAGATATTAGCTAGAAAATAAACCAGTCATAATAGAACCTAAAATAAGCACATAGCTAGTAAATAGAAACCCTTGAATGCTGAATAAAACAACTACTTGTGGGGGAACTGTAGTCTTTTTAATGTTTTTCAATATGCATGTCAAGGGAAAGACCAGCTGAATATAAAATCATTTTTTGGGAAGATCTGACAAAGATTTATTCTTTAAAAATTCAAAGACTATTCAATCAATATTCTTTATCAAAATGGTCATACGTGAACAAACAGGAGCTCATTCGTTGTTTTATGTGAGTTGTGCAATTTTAGGACATTCATTTCCGAATGTTTGGACTTTAAATAGCCTCAGATATCTTTTAGACTCTGACTGCCCTGTGTGTTAAACAATCATTTGTGCTGATATAATTTCTTCAAAAACGATCTTCCACTGGGAATGATTTTTCAACAAGGGGAAAAATTGTTTTTACTGATATTTCTCATTGCGTTTTTCATCGGTTATTGTCTTTGTTCCTAAAACGCTGAAGTCATTCTTATTTATTAAATATTCAAATCATTTTTGTTGAATTTCTGTCAAATATTCCCATCTCTTTCAGCTATGGCCAGGTTATGTATAGCTTGTAATGTAAAATACACAAAGGATCCGTCATATTTGCTCTTTACACATACAGGCTTTGCTGATCCTTTATGTCACTTAAAAGTCTGCCGGATGAGGTTTATTTGATTGCCAAGCGGATTTCGGCACTACTTCAAGCTTGCTGAAAGCCCACTTTGAGCTAAAGTAACAGTCAGTACTCCCATTAAAATCCAACTAAACCCTCTTCATTTATTAGTGAAATGCAGTCTAGCCACATACAGTATATATAAAAAAAAAATCCAATGAATGTCAGACCGCAGCTCTCACATACTGTACTCATCTCTTGTGCAGTCCGACACATTCTATGGAGCGACGCTCCATTCCACATGGCTTTCACTTCCTGAGCAGCACTGTTGATTAAACTGGTCATAAAAGCAAAAGGCTTTTTACTTTAATGCATAAAACTGTACCGGTTCCCCCCATCCCCTAAACACTTACCTGAGTCCTCACTCGATCCATCCCTGTCTCTCTCGATTTGTTTTTCTGTATTCTTTCTATTTCAATTACTGTCTTCCAATTCGTATCTGCTCTTTTGATTCAGCATTGCTGCTCTCTCTTCCTGGTCTCACAGGAGACTGTGTGCAGTGGGAGCCATTAGCATCTGCTGCTGTCAATCAAATCCTGCAAGAAGAGAGCGGGGCAGAGCCTCGTTTTGTGTGTTTATGGATTCACACAGTCTGGCTTGGGAGCGCACCCACACAGGTGCCCCCTCAGCACACAGCTTCCCAGGAGCAGAGAGCACCGACAGGGAATTCAGAAGAGGCGGTATGGGGTCTCTCTCTGCAGTACCCAGAGAAGATAAGTAGAACTTCTTTTTTTCAAATTTCAAAAAATAGCCATTAGGAGGTGGTAGATTGCTGGGCTGATTCTTGACTGTATGAACTACCAGCACAGGATATTTTTTATTCTTGCTGCAGCACTTAGCAGGAAAAAAAAAGGCATATTTATTATTCAATATGCCCCTGACTGCATTACAGTAATACATTTAAGCAGACTTGCATTCCAATAATAAATAGTTTTAATTAAACCCTCCCCACCTCCATAGTCTACATTGAGGACTTTTTCGGTTATGTTGTTTGTTTTTTTTTCTCTGTTCTGGCCCTCCTCCTGGCTCCATTCTCACATAGGCGAGAATGACATGCCCACTGCTTCTAAAGCCTTCTGGGATATGCATGTCACACATCTCAAGAGGTCCCCAGATTTGTAGTGCAGCAGATCAGGGGACTTGGCTGTCTGAGCCCAGAAGAGGCGCCTCTTAAGATGTCAGAAGAAAAGGAAGGACTGCGGGACCACAGCAAACCAAAGGTGGGTTGGCAGGCATGTGAGTATATTTTTGGAGGGCAACTCAGCTCAAAAGTTAAAATGGTATTGAAAAATACACAAAGGGGTAGTGAAGTTCCTGTTCAAGAAGGTTCAATTAGGGTGCACACCACATATCCCAAGAGGCATCATCTGCAGTACAGAAGATCAGGGGACTGGCTGTCTAAACCCCGAAGAGACAGTCTGCCTATAAAGATGTCAGAAGCAAAGAAAGGGGAGGAGCTGCGGGACCACAGCAGACCAAAGCTGGATTCGGCAGGCATGTGAGTATATTTTTGGAGGACAACTCCGCTCAAAAGTAAATATGGTAGTAAAAAGAAAACCCAATTGGTAGAGAAGTTCCTGTTTAAGAAGCTTCAATTGGGATGCACACCACATATCCCAAAAAGCATTATCTGCAGTACAGCAGATCAGGAGGCTGTCTGAACCCAGAAGAGACAGCCAACCTCCAATGTGAGCAGTGCAGGACCTCAGGAGGCCAACTCTGGATTCACTAGGTGTGTATGTTTTTTAAAGATAGCCCAGCATAAAAGGAAAGTGTGTATTAAAAAAAAAAAAAACAGGGTAGTGAAGTTTTTCTTTAAGAAGGTTCAATTGGACTTTAAGATCTATGTTGAACATCTCCATAATGTACATAAAACTTTGTTTTGAAGGTTTAAAAAAAAGCTATAAACCTTGCCCAAAGCTTTACAAATGTATTACAAAAGCTTGCTGCACACATTAATCTTATGCAAGTTGGGGCCTGTGTGAACGAGATCTTAGAAGCACATTTTGCACTGCTATTATGTATCTGTGAAAGGTACGTTTTGCTGGAAGGTTCTTCAAGGACGAACTTTTCAGGATTTTTATTTTCTTCACATTAAAGAGGTGTGAATGTAGCCTAAGTCAAGGCTGTAGATCACATAAAGCAGAAGTGTTCATATAAGGAAAGACACATTAATAATGTGAATTGGTAATGCTGACGTGGGCAACGCTGATTCATTTGAAGTGTGAATTTTAGTCATTAGTCCACTTTATATTGTTTTTGCTCTGAATACACCTTGGCTAATTTAAGAATTCTGACTGTTCTTCACATAGAATTTAGGATGAGCTGTACCAAGCATGGCTCAACTGCTTAATGTATACCTAAGAGGAAATATTTGTAAAAAAAAAAAAAAAAAAAAAAATGAATCACTGCATCCCACACATGGATTAGTAAATGTATTATTTGTTAAAAGAAATCCACAAAGTGCATTTTTTAGAATGTCATTGCTACAAACACTGATTAAAATAATGAAGCTATCACATTTCATACAATGGCTGTAAAAATATTCTGAATGTGCTTTTGCGTAAGAGATTTTATACTATTTTTTCTATTTACACCCCCTTTTCACATTTATATGGAATGCTAAATCTGTTATATAATCCGCTTTATATAAAAGTGGCATTAGCTAAAGCAGAAACCCAGCAAAAATACAACATAAACATGATTAGCCTACTAAAAGAGAAAATAAAAATCAAGCCTTTGCTGTAATATTTCCCTTAAATTAATAGATTCCTTCAGTTTAATGGTCCGCATCATTCCACCTACTTCCTTTCAGCCCAGGCAATCATGGACCCTACCCAACCTATGACTGGACAGTGAAAGAAGAAGCACCCCGGTGATTTGCTAATCTCTCTGTCACTCTGCATTCTTCTCCTTATGCTTCTGGTCAGCACATGAACTGATTAGCTTCTTGTACTGCTTCTTCCTCTTACACTCCAGCTCTGCTACACAGATACTGCAAGAAGCTGATACCGTGTATGAGAACTAACTTCAGGTGATAGAGCTTTTAAAGACACTGACAATTGCTTTTCTTCTTTTTAAGGGTTTCCTTGCTCATTTTTATTAAAAGTAAGTCTCCAAAAACATGTTTCCCTCACAGGGGTATTCAGCAATGTTCTTCCATCAACAAAACAAAGGACATTCCACCTCCTGGCTTACACCTTCTGCACAGCTTCTCTGGCCTTGCTCTTTAGGCCCTTGTCCATGTCCTAGACCATGGATGGCGAAACTTGGCACCCCAGATGTTTTGGTACTACATTTCCCATGATGCTCATGCACGCTGCAGTGTAGTTGAGCATCATGGGAAATGTAGTTCCAAAACATCTGGGGTGCCAAGGTTCGCCATCACTGTCCTAGACCATCTCCATGCACAACTTTGTGCACATACCTAGCAGCCTCTTGCCACTCTGGCTCCCATCTGCCTCTCGTAGGTGGAGTCGTCCTGACTCCTGGGCAGAGACCTCCTCTTTCTGCCGGGGTAGAGCCCAGAACCCTAGTCAGATCTCTCCTAAAAGCCCAGCACACACCTGTCCAATTAGTGTGTTGGTGGTGCACAAAACATAGACCCAGGATTGGCAATTTCATCCCTCTAAAATCTTTAAGAAATCTCCAGGTTCCATGTCCCAAACTGCCTTTTACCAGCGGAAGAGACAACAGTTTCCTCTGGATTAAGCAAACCCCAGCAGCCCCTCAACCTGTCCAGATGAGAATCCTGGGTCATAACCTCTTTTTAAAGCGTGGTCATGCCCAGTACTGCCACACATGTCAAATGTATTACTTTTATTTATGACTTTATGCCTAGAGTTCCACTTTAATGCCCCTGTCAGAATAAGTGAGGATCTGTTTCTTGGATTAAGAAAAAGTGATAGAAAGGCTTCTTCACACCAGAACACAATGCGGAAAAGGCACATTTCACGTGCCGTGTTCAAACGCACTGCCCTTGTGATCTGCATACAGGTGCCAATGTATTGTTAACCGTACCCCAAAATGCAGTTTGCAATTGCGCTGCGTTTGCGGGCACCAGATCGCATGGTACTGCATTACCATGTGATTTGGTGCAGTGCATTTTTAAAAGTAGTGTAACCAAATTAATGGGCTGTCAAAATACAAACCCTGCAGGAATCACATGGGAACAAATGGATTTGAACCCATACGTTTCAGTGCTATCCCGGTGTGAAGGGCCCTCAAAGTAGATGTAATCTCCAGTTTACATTGAATGCGGCTTTGAAATCACGCTACTTCAGTGCAATTTTAAAGCCACCAGTCAGTGCGATTTCATGGGCAACTTGCCATCATCTGTGTGACTTCATGCACGGATGTCTATGCAAGTCGCACAAAAATAGTGCAGAAACCTTTTTTAAAATTGGTGAAAGTCAGTTGCACCGATTTGAACGGTTTCATAGGCACAAATAGGATGCGACTTGTCATGCGATTTTAAACTGTCAAATCACATGACGAGTTGCACCGGTGTGAACCGGGGCTAAGCCATTTTGCTAAAATCTCATTTAATCTTTATGCACGTGCATTACATGTTAAAGTAAGTAATTTTATCTTAAATCTGGTGATCATGACATGAAAATCATTGTTCTGGTTATGGGGCGATAACATCCTGTCCTTTTCCCCAATTGCTGTGGGTTGTCACCCTCTCATTTAGTCAAGTGGTCATGCTAATGCACAATGAACAGGCATTTGCTATCAGGAAGCCCAACATGAGAAATGCCATGCAGCCATCTTTGGGGTGCATGAAGACAGAATCTGGCTGCAAAAGAGCTTCAGGAGATCAGCTGCGCTGATGTGCAACAAAGGATGAAATGTAAAAAAGATGAAAACCATATACTTGATTGAAAGAGGAAATAGTTTGCTATAGCAAACTACATGTCATTGCGTTAGGGTTCACATCTAATTTATTCAAATGATTATTCAAATGATGTTATCTGGGAGGAAGTTGTGACATGTGGTTACCCCTCCATTCAAAGGATCCCCAGTTGTATAGGGATTTTTAAAATTCTTTTGGACATCTCCTTTAAACAGATGCACTCCTAAAACATATTATCTCATTTTCACTCACTGGCTTTGACTGCATCATGTAAAATGTTCCTGCCACACAGAGGATCTGCCCCCTGGGTACGTGGGATGGGTTAATAATGAAACCAGCTTATAATGGGATCTGCCAAGTTATTGTGTCCCCGAAGGTGCATTAAAACCCAGCTGGCCTAACTAATTGAGTGGCAGAAACCAGTGACTTCCTTAATATCTCTCAGCAGAGAGTAAAAGAGATGAATGGCACGATTACTAATTGATCGATAATTCTGGCAGTATTAGTGGTGTTTGTTCCTTTCTGGGAAAATAACATCTACCAAGTGCATACAAAGAAGTCATTGACTGTGTTTATGCTCCTCCATACTGCATGAACGTTCTGTTATCTGCAGTACAATGACATGCCTGAATTTAAGAATGTTCTTCTACATTAGGCCCGAGGCTTATCCATTGTTGACCTTGTTATGTATTAAAAATGTATTGTAGTTTTCTATTTTTAGTCAGTAACTTTTGCTTTTTGAAAAAATATATAAGAAAGCAAAATGGATCTATTGTTGCCTTGCTTTATGTTTTCCCAAAATGATAGAGGAAACAGTTTTTCTCTGATTTTCCTTTCTACAGTTTTTGTATATGTGAGCTTTGGAAAGTATAATCCAGAACAGGGTTTCTTAACCTTTTTTAAAGTCACAATGCACTTTAAAAGTATGCAGAGACTCAAGGCATACCTGTCAAAAATGTAAAAAACTTAACTGTTATTTCTCAATGGGAAACTTGAACATGGGACAATGAACACAGCCACGTTACCCTGGCTGAGAAACAGGGTTGATTCAGAAGGTTACGTTTTCTCATTGACCACCATGTCTTCTGCAACAAGCCCAATGTTTACCATTCACTGCATTGTTGATGGTTAGTAAGCCTAATACACCTGTACGCAGTTTTAAAAAGTAGCTCTACAGTATATTAGGCTATAACTGCTCTATGCTTCAAAAGTTCTGAATGTACAGATTAGTCAATGAGGTGAAAAGGAATGATTTGCACGCCTCCACCTACTATTCTGACATGAGTATTATGCAGTGGAGTGAGACACGTGAATACCTTCTGTTTTAAGAAGGCTGTACTCTGCTATTATTTTTGAGTTCCATAGGTGCAGGATTGCAGTAGTCTACAGTTCCATGTGGGAACATAAATGTCACGTACCTGGTCGAGGCCGAGTTCACTACAGGGCTACCCTTACACCTCTTGTCCTGTTTCTCCTGAGGATAATGACCAGGTATACCAGGGCACAAAGTGCCTGTAGGAGATCTGGTTCCGAATATCTTGATAGCAGATGCAGAGCTGGAAGCAGGCAGATTCTGGATACATAGTCAGACAGACAGTGGTCAGCAACAACCGGGCAGCAGGAGTGCAGAGTCAGGAATGAGGAGCAGAGTCTGAGCCAGGCCAAGGTCAGCAGCAGGCGAGCAGAAGTAGTACTGGAGCAGCAGGCAGGAAGCAGGGTCAGGTCCCAAGCCAGAGTCAGCAACAGAGGTTCAAGGACAAACAGGAACAGCAAGCTGGGTCAAGATACGGATGAACACAGGATCAGGTCACAAGCAGAAGGTGCTGGCAATGAGTACTGTAAAGTCCAGTACACACAATGACATTATTAAACGAATGATCTTCGTCTTTTTTTTTTCTGCATGCTAGTCTCCATAACGAAAACGAATAGGTTACTAAAGTACGAAAATTCTCGTGTTTATCCCTTCAGGTAATTTTAGATGAAAGCTGTGTACTAACGATCAGATTATCGTATGAACGCTTCAAAAGCAGTATTTTTTGTATAATAGTCTGTTCGTGTGTACAGGCCTTAAAGGAGTTGTAAAGTCAGAAGGTTTTATATCTTAATGCATTCTATGCATTAAGATAAAAAACTTTCTGTGTGCAGCAGCCACCCTCACCCCCAAATACTTACTTGAGCCCCATCTCTCTCCAGCAATGTTCACGAGTGTCTGGCCATCCAACTCTCTCCCTCCTGATTGGCTTAGACAAAGCAGCGGTGCCATTCAGCCAATCAGGAGAGAGAGGGGGTGGGGCCAGGCCGCAGATCCATGTCTGAATGGACACAGGGAGCTGTGACTCTGCTCGGGTGCCCCCATAGCAAGCTGCTTGTTGTGGGGGCACTCAACAGAAGTAAGGGGCCAGGAGCACCAAAGAGGGACCAGACAACAGGAAGATTGGGGCTGCTCTGTGCAAACCCACTCCAACATAGCAGGTAAGTATAACATGTTTGTTAGTTTTGTTGAAAAAAATGAGACTTTACAATCACTTTTAGGCTACTTTCACACTGGGGCGGGCGGGCGCCAGCAGTAAAGCGGAGCTATTTGGCCACTAGCGGGGCGGTTTTAACCCCCGCTAGCGGCCGACAAAGGGTTAAAACCGCAGCGGCACTTTGCCGGCGGTTTGGCAGCGCTGCTCCATTGTTTTCAATGGGTAGGGGCACTTTAGGAACGGTGTATAAATAGAGAAGGCAGTACAGCGCATATGAAATCTTAAATAAAATAGAACAATCAATAAATGTCCATAAAGAGATTAAATCCAATTAAAGTCCAGCAATTCCTTCAGTGATAATCGTGACATGCAATAGCTGATTATGTGACTGTAGTGACATGGACCTCCACCTTCGGTAGCACAAGCCGCTCACCTCTACAGATGGACCCCTGAGTTAATCAGTCAGGCCAAATCAGCAGTTCCCTCACAGGGATAAAAGCAGGGAGTGGTGTATGCAGATCCCGGTCAAACTTCAGCAATAGATAGTCTTGCAGTCATGACATGTAAAATATATAAAGGAGATCTAGTGCTCTCTGTAGATCGCTAAAAATGGTTTATTTATAAACAAGTAAAATCCTCCCACGTGTCTGGATCGTGACGTCACCCGCGCGTGACGGCACCTCCCACGTGTCTGGATCGTGACGTCACCCGCGCTCCGCTCGTCCATCCGATGTGGATCATCCTTTCACATATGCTGTTGTCCTTTGCACTGGGGTACAGTGCGATGCTTGTAAGTGATTTTACTTGTTTATAAATAAACCATTTTTAGCGATCTACAGAGAGCACTAGATCTCCTTTATATATTTTACATGTCATGACTGCAAGACTATCTATTGCTGAAGTTTGACCGGGATCTGCATACACCACTCCCTGCTTTTATCCCTGTGAGGGAACTGCTGATTTGACCTGACTGATTAACTCAGGGGTCCATCTGTAGAGGTGAGCGGCTTGTGCTACCGAAGGTGGAGGTCCATGTCACTACAGTCACATAATCAGCTATTGCATGTCACGATTATCACTGAAGGAATTGCTGGACTTGAATTGGATTTAATCTCTTTATGGACATTTATTGATTGTTCTATTTTATTTAAGATTTCATATGCACTGTACTGCCTTCTCTATTTATGTCTTTTTGGGATTTGATACATTTTTCCCCCAGTACTACAGCTGCTTATAGTTAGGTTGTACGGTTTGCGCTGGTCGACTTTGTTTGTATTTGCCATAGGAACGGTGTATACACCGCTCCTACAGCGCTGCAAAGATGGGGCTTGCAGGACTTTTTTGACTATTCTGCAAGCGCACTGCTCCAGTGTGAAAGCACAGGAGAGGCTCTTTACAGGCACTATTTATAGCGCTGTAGCTCCTATAAAGCGCCTCAGTATGAAAGTAGCCTAAGGCTGTATATAGGCCGCTGGGCCTATTTAAAGTCCATCAAACAAGCACGCTCACGCAAATGAGCACACAGAACGCTAGTTTGCATGCGCACAGGGTCCTAATGCTGTGCACAGTCCTATGGACCTTTCTGCAAGCAGGGGCATTCCTTTGAGCACAGACACTCTTTTGAGCATGGCCTAGAGCATGAATTTCCAGAGAACAAAGTAAACATAGTAATATATATATATATATATATATATATATTTTATCTTTTAATTCATGTTTTATTATCTTTTCAAAATAAAATATGCTTGTGTATATCTCCCAACCCCTATATTTGTGACCATGTGTAATAAGATGGTCACACATGGTAAAATCACAATTCCAAAAAAGGTGGGGACACTATCTACATATAATCAGAATGCAATGATTTCCAAATCTCATAAACAATATTCACAGTAGAAAAATGGAAAACATATCAAATGTTTAAACTGAGAAAATGTACCATTTTAAGAAAAAAATAGGGTCAGTTTGAAATTAATGTCAGCAACACATCTCAAACAAATTGGGGCAGGGCAACAAAAAGTTGGCAAAGTAAGTGGTACTAACAAAGAACAGCTGAAAGAACATTTTGCAAGTAATGAAGTTAATTGGCAACAGGTCAGTAACAGCAACCTCAGCCCCCCCCCCCTCTCTTTGCTTCCCCAACCACCCCCCCCCCTCCCTTTGCTTCCCCAACCACATTACCAATATCTCTTTGATATGTATGCAGGTGGAATCATTTTATTAACTTCAGCAATCAAGTATATTTTCATTTGTGTATGCTTAGTGTAGTCCTTGCAAATGTGTGCCAGATTTTCCTACTTTGGATGGTACATAGTGGGTTATAATGGGTGATCCAGGTGAAAACTGAGACATGGCTAAAGTTGTATGGTGGTACATGATTGATCAGGGCTTGTTGCCAAAATTATTTTATGATCAGCTGTTGTGGGTCACTGCTTCCCATTACTATATACATTCATTCATAAACCTTTTAGATAGTCTATGGCCATGACCTGTAAAAGGAGTTTAGCAATGCCCTGAATGTTTTCAGTGTCATTCCTTATTCATCTGCTCAAGGACTCATTTACAAAGGGGTACATTAGGTTAAATCCTTTGCTTTCTTTATAGGAAAAATTTGTTTTGGTATTGAAGGGTTGTGTGAGTAATGGAGCTGTTGTCTTCATATCATGTAGATGCATGAGAGCATCTGTCCATTTGACTGCTTGTCATGACCTGTCTGGTCTGGGAAGAAAGTCACAAGGTTCCAGGACTCAGCAGGGACAATTAGAAGATAATGACAGATGCTCTGCCCCTGTGCTTTGTTTGCACTTTGTAGACTGTTATTATCCTGGCAAGTAGCAAACACTATTAATACTGCCTGTGTTATTGATCAATTAGTAGTTGTGCCATTCATCTCTCTTACTCTCTGCTGGCTGATGTTAAGGACCACAGAATTGATTGAAAATACAGATTTGTGCCATCCATTACAATAAATTGGAGCTGCACTCTTTCTTGCAGAGCAGAAAATTTTTTTGGAGGGATTATGGCTTTATAAAATAGAATTCCACTATGTACCATTTATTCCAATACTGAGCACAAAAATGGCAGCTTATTTTTTGCTCTTAAAGCGGTATTAAACCTAAAACCAAAAAAAAGGTAATCAATCGCAGTTTATAAATCATTCGATGTGGTGGCTGCACCAGTTCTTTTTTTTTGGCTTTTTCCCTCTGTGGTGATCTGGCCAATAACACACCACCTGTATTAGTGAGAGATAATTCTGGAGGAATGAGAACAGGAGGCACAGCAGTCAGCAGCAATGTTAGTCATAGGCTAGGGTAGTGTTAAATGTATTAACATTTTAATACAGTAATAAATTGAAGCCAAACTCCAGTTCACATTTTGTGATCAGTTACAGTAATGCCCTGTACACACGGTCGGACATTGGTCGGACATTCCGACAACAAAATCCATGGATTTTTTCCGACGGATGTTGGCTCAAACTTGTCTTGCATACACACGGTCACACAAAATTGTCGGAAAATCAGATCGTTCTGAACGCAGTGACGTAAAACATGTACGTCGGGACTATAAACGGGGCAGTGGCCAATAACTTTCGCCTCTTAATTTATTCTGAGCATGCGTGGCACTTTATGCGTCGGATTTGTGTACACACGATCAGAATTTCCGACAACGGATTTTGTTGTCGGAAAATTTTATAGCCTGCTCTCAAACTTTGTGTGTCGGAAATTCCTATGGAAAATGTGTGATGGAGCCCACACACGGTCAGAATTTCCGACAACAAGGTCCTATCACACATTTTCCATCGGAAAATCCTATCGTGTGTACAGGGCATAACAGTTTTTTTATCCTTTTGGGATAAAGGCTTTACATAAAAATAAAAGCTGACCATTTTAATCACCCCTGCCAGTGGTTAATGGATTGTCTCACTCAGGTAAACTGATGGAAGCTTATGAAAAACGGACTTGCCGACAGAAAATAGAAGAAAGAAAGCCTAAAAAAGGAAACTAATGCAGCCATCACACCTAAGAAATGATAGGCTGCAATGTAATAAATGTTTGCTTTTGGGTTTGAAGTTCACCTTTAAAAAAAATTAAATAAATGCACATTTTTTTGCAGGTTAAAAAAAATGTCCATTTACAATTTTTTTTTTTTTTTAGGAGCCTGGAAAGCTTTGCACCAGCGATCAGCAGAACGCTGATGCCATGCAGGTCTACTGCAGAGACTGTCAATGTGAGATGTCTGCCCCGTACATCGCATGGGCAGGCAGTTTCACACTGACAGGAGGAATCAAAACAGCTCAAGAGTGCCATAATAGTTCATTGAGCGCTACAAGCCGACAGCCGCAAAGGCTGTTAACAGTTGTAGTCCACTAATTCACAGAAACCGTGAATGAATGACGCAGGACGAGCTCTGCATGGCCGCATATTCTTCAGATTGTGGCAGCAAACAGGGAGATCCAGGTGCGTGCGGTGGCCAGTACATTTGTAACATGTTGCATCCTGAATATGGGTGTAACATGTTACACAAGGTGAACATATCCTTTAATACTGCTTTGTGCCACCCAACACGTTTTCATTTGTTTTGGACACAGTAGAGAAGGATTAGCCTTCGTTCACATAGAACACGGCTTTGAAATCGTGTGACTTCCTCTGAAGTCACACGATTTCAAAGCTACATTTCAGTACGACTTTTGGGGCAACTTGAAAGACAACTGTGCAGGTTCATGCACAGATGTCTATTGAAGTCGCCCCTGAAGTCGCCAAAAGTAGTGCAGGAACTACTTTTGGAAATTGGTGCGGCGCCGCAAAGTCCTATTGCCGGAAATAGGCTGTGTTTTGACCTGTCAAATCACATGAGAAAAGTGGGCATTTTATTAGATGCCCACAGCATGGGATTGTGGTGGTTAAAATAAATTTAATACATTTATAAAAAAAAAAAAAAAAAATTGTGTTACTGTCCCTTTAATGTTAGACATGACAGGACACGAGTTTTGCGGGCGGGAACAACGTGACTTTGGACGGGAAAAACACGTGTTTTTAAAAAAATTACATGTGAGTAAGGGCTATATAAGACCCCCGCAGTTAGGCTCCTGTCAGAGTGTGACCCAGAGTGATTTGGCGAGCTCCCCTCCCTCCCACACTGTCGCAGCACTTTTATGTGGTTTGTCACCCTTGGATCAAGGGGGGACTTTTAATGTTTTTTATTTAGTGTACTCGCTCAAGTTCTATGACTGAGCGAGATATTGATTGATATTTTTAAAGTTTTAAAATTTTTGATTTATTTATGAATTTAAGAAAGTAAAATTAATTAATGTATTTATTTATACCAATAAAGGTGCAGCGGCCATTTGTATTACCAAAAAATAAAAAATAAAAAAAAAATAATAAAAAAAATAAGATATAATAAATATATAAATAAATATATAAATAAATAATAAATAATAATAAATAAATATAAATAAATAAATAATAAATTTCATTTTCTAGCGATTTACAGTACTTTCACATTCTTTTGCATCTCATCTCCTTATTTCAAGCACAGCAATAAATAAACTTATAGGATTGTAACTCTTCCCTGCTCTATTCTTAAATACTTGACACTAGACAATATCCACTACTTAATGTAATCAATTTTTCATGAAATTGTTTCTCCCTTCTTGTAACGTCCTCTGTGAACTTCTCCTTTTTTCCCCTTATTTTCAATTGTTTGGCATGAGCAGTGCATGCTAGTTGTGCTCTTGTGCGCTTTTCTATGCACAAAACAAATCCCATAGTCCATAATCAATTTCGGGATGGAGGAAGGTGGTCTATGTTTCTACATACAGTGGTACCATGGACAACAAAGGTAGCTACCCTCTAACAGGAATTCAGACCACAAAAAAAAGGGGTTTTCAGGAGGCTAAGAGCAATAGAAGGCACAGTTTTGGGTTAAGAGTACATACTTGGTTAGATTTTTTATTTTTTTAAACCAGAGTTTAAGGTCACTTTAACTAAAGCAAAAATGTTTCAATATACACCTTTAAACTATTGTGCATATACTAAAGTACATGCAAAATGAAGTGACGGTAGCTTGAAGTATCGTGAACATGTGAAATTAATTGGGATGTTTTTGTGGCCATTGCCTACTGATAACAGTATTGGAGGTTTTGGTGGGGCTTGGCATAGCTCCTGTTAGTTACCTTAAAATATCTTTAAGAAGATAAATAAATGACAGCGTGAAAAAAATTATCTTTCACTGATGTTTGTTTTCATAAAAAAATACCATGGTACAATTCATTTCTGAGTAATCTGCAGCTTTTTAAAGGAAACCTAATCTCATACTTGTTTTTCCACAGCCATCTACATAGAACTGCCAAACAAAGATCTATAGTACTTACAGGTATAGTTACTGCAAAAAAGTCAAAAGGCTTGTATTTAAAATCAGGCTAAAGTGCCACATGTTTATTAAGACTCTGGCGATACTCCTTCAAAAAAAAAAAACTAAATAATATAATAGTTTAGCTGTCAATGCATATTCATTTTATCTGCTATTCAGTAACAGCAGAGGAAAAACCACATTATACATCATCTTCCTGTGTTTAACTGGTATAGGCGTATAGATTTTTTTTTTTTTTTTAATGAAGGTGTTGGGCTGCTTTCACAGCTCATTTTTATATGCAAAGCTGTTGCTTTTTATCTTCTACCAATAATCCTTTAATCTTCTGGTGCTCGGCTAGTTTTCATAATACAATAATTGAGTGGCGTGGCCTAACAACAAAGAATTTTTGTGACATCACAGGATAGTCATGGTCTAAGTTACTAGGGTTTATAAAATACAAAATTTGAAGGAAATAAGGCTATAGTGGGGTTTTTTTTAGGTATCATCTAGGTTCATTATAGGCAAATGTACCTGCTTCTATTCAAACCTCCCATCAGAAAAAAAAACACAAAGAAAGCATGGAAGCTTGTATTCATCAGTCAGTATATCCCTATTTCCTGCCTTAAGGCTATCCATTTTAGTTTTATCGTATTGTCTCCTTACTGCTATGCACAGACATGATTAGATAGTATAAGAATGGAAAATATGGGTGCAGGATATAGCTGGATGTTTACACTCCTCTTGAGACAGGTTACATTTAATGAGTCCTCTATCACATAAATGCTGGAAGCAGGACAGATCAATACTATCTCAGCTGGCAATCTTGTAGTTTCAGGTCATCAATTATTTCAGCACCATGGACAGAGTGGACATAGGAAAATGAAATGGCTTATGTGCTGTCCATGGTGCTGAACCATTTCACAGTTCTCATCTGTATGCTTGGTAACAGAGAATTCCTCTGTGTTAGGAATCAATTGAGTCTGAAAAAATGAATATTGATACCTGTTTTTTTTGGCTGAGTAGAGTAGAAATGGGCTTCCTTTTGGCACTCATGGACCTATATCTACTGTCCACCTTCATTTATTTTAGTTTAGGCTTTTTCGTTTTTATCCTGAAGTGCTGATTTCTTCATATGTATTGCCTATGTACATTCAATATAAAGGAGATAACACTTATACTATCAGATTGCAAAATACATGGTCTGATTGGTCTGTTAGATTGTAGAGTGCACTGGGCATCATGGTCCAAGTCTGGTGAATACTGGACTGCATGGTCATATTTAGACACTAACAGAGAAGTGGTGGTAAGATTATGAAAACCAAGATTTATCAGACTAATGCTGGGTAACCAGCAGGCTAAAGGGAAAAAAACCTTAGATTGCCGTATTAACATATCCAATGTTAGTGTGGTGACCTTCATGCTGAGCTATTGTGTCCTGACAGGGGACTGCCCCCCACCAGAACACAGTGGTCAGTGCTCCCTGCTGTTGGCTGTGAGCATTGATCGGATTCTGGTTGTCCACCATGCTCGTTCAACAGAAGCCAGTTGTGGGACCAGTTTCTGTCAGACGAGGAGCTGTACACACGTGTCAAATGTCGACCAGTTCCTGCTGAACTGACCATTTTTGGCCGTGTGTACCCAGTTTTAAAATCTATTTCTGTGGCATCAATTGGGCTTCAAGCTCTTTACAGTGGGGTTTAGATAATAAGTGATTTATATAAATAAGAGGCAGGGCTTTATATCACCTTCCAGATAAACTTTATTGCAGCTCCTAACTTTGGAGGGATTGTGCTTCCTTTGGAAGAATATGCAACTGTTCCCTTTTATCTCCATTTCCCCCTCCTTTTTAGTCTGATTTATATGCCAATATAACAAAATGTTTTCCAAACATGTTATATTACTGTAAACCATTTTATTCAGCCTCTAAATTATTTCATATTTTTCTTTTGAAAAACCAAAAGAACAAATGCAGAAAATACTAAAGTAGTATCTAGTAGTAGTTAGTCACATTCAACTGAACTTGTTCTGCAATGTTTAAGTCCTTCTGTAGCCTATCCAAACCATTTCTTTAGTTCAAATGTAATGGAAGAAGTGGCTTGGACAAGCTGCAAAGCATCTTCAACATTCCAGAGCAAGTCCAGTTGAATGTGCTTAACTACTACTAGACACACTATATTATCAAAAATATCGGGACGCCTGCCTTTACACGCACATGAACTTTAATGGTACCCTAGTCTTAGTCTGTAGGGTTCAATACTGAGTTGGTCCACCCTTTGCAGCTTTAACAGATTCAACTCTTCTGGGAAGGCTGTCCACAGGCTTAGGAGTTTGATGTTGGATGAGAAGGCCTCGCTTGCAGTTTTGGCTCTAATTCATCCCAAAGGTGTTCTATTGGGTTGCGGTCAGGACTCTGTGCAGGCCAGTCAAGTTCCTCCACCCCAAACTTGCTCATCCATGTAATCCCTTGTCCACATCAGTGTCTGACTTCACAAATGTGCTTTTGGAAGAATGGTCAAACATTCCCATAGACACACTACTAAACCTTGTGGACAGCCTTCCCAGAAGTGTTATAGCTGCATAGGGTGGGCCAACTCAATATTGAACCCTACAGACTAATGCTGCGTACAGACGATTGGACATTCCGACAACAAAACCGTGGATTTTTTACCTTCGGATGTTGGCTCAAACTTGTCTTGCATACACACAGTCACACAAATGTTGGCGGAAATTCCGAACATCCAGAACGCAGTGACGTACAACACATATGACGGGACTAGAAAAAGGAAGTTCAATAGCCAGTGCGGCTCTTCTGCTTAATTCCGAGCATGCGCGGAATTTTGTGCGTCGGAATTGTGTACACACGATCAGCATTTCTGACAACGGATTTTGTTGTCGGAAAATTTGAGATCCAGCTCTCAAATTTTTGTTGTCAGAAATTCCGACAGAAAATGTCCAAAAGAGCCTACACGCGGTTGGAATTTCCAATGATAAGCTCACATCGAACATTTGTTGTTGGAAATTCTGATCATCTGTACGCGGCATAAGACTGGGATGCCATTAAAGTTCATGTAAAGGCAGGTGTCACAATACTTTTGGTGTATATCACGACCCGCAAAAGTAAGAACCTTCACGGACAACAAAAGCAGTAATAAAAAATACACTTGTTGGCTTATTTATTTTTTTGCTTGATCATTTTTCCTGGACTATGAGACTGGGCTGTGACAGTGGAATGTTTTTTTGCATACACCGTTTCTAAGTGCTCCTCTCTTCCCAAAGAGTTGGTAGGTAGGCTGGTAACACTGAAAAAAAGCAAGACTTCTTTTTTCATGATATTGTTTTTTCCAGCACTACAGATGCACTGCTTACAATGTCTTTATCTGCAGCTGTTCTGCATAATGGTGGCCATACACAAACACAGCTCTCACAGGGAACAGGTGGTGCCTATGCCCTTTCAGATCCCCTTACCAACAGGAGCATCATGTTTTTTTTTTTTTTATCTGTAGCTCGGACAGCTTTATGTAGTGATGCCCACTTGTTTGCCTTTCTGTGGCGTAAAAGAAAATATAGGTAAACAATCGCCGGTTGGACAATCTTTGCATGTGATAATGAGCACTAGGCTTGGAAGTGTTTGTCATATTCAGGAGTTAACCCCTTGATTGCCACATGCAGGGTTTAAATTTTTCACATCCCTGACAAACATCATTTAAGACTGCCCTTAGGACTGTACAAAATAGTTTACTTTCATATTGCTGAGTTGGTTAATCACTTGCTGGTAATCATTTCATATACAGCACACTGATTTGATTGGGCTGCAAATGAGTTGATTGCTGGCAAAAAAAAAAGGTAAATTGCTCATGAGCATGATATTAACAGTTTCCGTGTAGTTTGATCTTTACAAATCCCCATATGACTTTTGTTCAAAGATGTTTGTAATAAAAAAAAAAAAAAAAGGACAGTTTAGAAATATTGTTTTCCTCCTAACATAAGGTGACCAGGTTTTTAAAATGAAATCCGGGGACATATTTTTTTTTCATTGACAAATGATAAACTATTTTATAAGCATATTTTCCTCAAATGATATATGCAGTGTTTATGGAATGATTGTATGATGTATACGTTATTTTTCATATTTGTCCATGAGATTAAAAAAAAGGTTAGGGCAGTACAGTCACAGTATACGGCAGGTTAGGGCAGTACAGTCACAGTATGCGGCAGGTTAGGGCAGTACAGTCACAGTATACGGCAGGTTAGGGCAGTACAGTCACAGTATACGGCAGGTTAGGGCAGTACAGTCACAGTATGCGGCAGGTTAGGGCAGTACAGTCACAGTATACGGCAGGTTAGGGCAGTACAGTCACAGTATACGGCAGGTTAGGGCAGTACAGTCACAGTATATGGCAGGTTAGGGCAGTACAGTCACAGTATGCGGCAGGTTAGGGCAGTACAGTCACAGTATGCGGCAGGTTAGGGCAGTACAGTCACAGTATATGGCAGGTTAGGGCAGTACAGTCACAGTATGCGGCAGGTTAGGGCAGTACAGTCACAGTATACGGCAGGTTAGGGCAGTACAGTCACAGTATACGGCAGGTTAGGGCAGTACAGTCACAGTATACGGCAGGTTAGGGCAGTACAGTCACAGTATACGGCAGGTTAGGGCAGTACAGTCACAGTATACGGCAGGTTAGGGCATTACAGTCACAGTATACGGCAGGTTAGGGCAGTACAGTCACAGTATACGGCAGTACAGTCACAGTATACGGCAGTACAGTCACAGTATACGGCAGGTTAGGGCAGTACAGTCACAGTATACGGCAGGTTAGGGCAGTACAGTCACAGTATGCGGCAGGTTAGGGCAGTACAGTCACAGTATGCGGCAGGTTAGGGCAGTACAGTCACAGTATACGGCAGGTTAGGGCAGTACAGTCACAGTATACGGCAGGTTAGGGCATTACAGTCACAGTATACGGCAGGTTAGGGCATTACAGTCACAGTATACGGCAGGTTAGGGCAGTACAGTCACAGTATACGGCAGTACAGTCACAGTATACGGCAGGTTAGGGCAGTACAGTCACAGTAATATGGCAGGTTAGGGCAATACAGTGACAGTATAAGGCAGGTTAGGGCAGTATGAAGTGACAGTATATGGCAGGCTTGTTCAGTATGTAGTGACAGTATACGGCAGGCTCGTTCAGTATGAAGTGACAGTATATGGCAGGCTTGTTCAGTATGTAGTGACAGTATACGGCAGGCTCGTTCAGTATGTAGTGACAGTATACGGCAGGCTCGTTCAGTATGTAGTGACAGTATACGGCAGGCTCGTTCAGTATGTAGTGACAGTATACGGCAGGCTCGTTCAGTATGTAGTGACAGTATACGGCAGGCTCGTTCAGTATGTAGTGACAGTATACGGCAGGCTCGTTCAGTATGTAGTGACAGTATACGGCAGGCTCGTTCAGTATGTAGTGACACTATAAGGCAGGTTAGGGCAGTGTAGGGTGAAATAGTGACATGTTAGGTCTGTATGTAGTGACAGTGTGCTCATTCATTCTTACAGCATGGCAGGTGATGGAGATTCCCGGGCAGCTGTGCTCTCTCCTCCCCTTTCTTCTTTAGCTGCAGGATCAGCCTGAGGGGAGGAGTCTGTAGGAGGAGTGGAGGAGGTAGCCACACCCCGACCCCGCCCACTAACTCTGGCTGCCTCAAGAGATAGTGAACATCCCCGAGTGACATCATAAGCTGATTAGACAACAGGGGAGTGTTACAGACAGCCTCCCCCACACCGCTGGACTCTCAGCTATCCTGATCGACTTTTTACAAACTGCAAGGACAAGGAAGGTGCAGCCCCCCCCCCCATGGACCTGGTGCCCGCTCATTAAGAATAGTGTACTGGCTTAAAAGTGGCCCTGCCTGACGCCGCCCCTGCAATCCGGGGACAAATCCGGGGACAGATTTGAGTGTCCTCAGTCCGGGGACGTCTGGTCACCCTATCCTAACATTTACTTATATGTGGCATTTCTTTATCCTACATAGCACACACATGCACTGACCTATGGATTTGGATAAGATGGATAAGGAGGCAAAGTTGGAAAACAAGTATAACTGGGTGTTTTGCAGCTGTCTATAGCCATCTGTTGCTATATTGTGCCACGTTGTTGCCCAGGTTTGTTGAGATTACAATGACCAGCAAAATGGTCTCCAAGGTTATAGGTAACTCATTGTGTAGCTCTACAAAATGTCCATTGTTCACCTAAGCAATCATGAGTCCTTGCACACACAGCTTTTCAAAAACTTACCTATAAGTAAAAGTAAGAGGCAAACGAAGAATTGTTTCCCAGTAGACCTTGGAATCCTTAGGAAGGGTTTGCCCCAAACTACAGAATTCTGATTTAGGCTCGGTTTCCACTATTGCATCCCCAAAGTCGCGTGACTTTGCTGCAATTTTTTTGCTGCACCTTGAAGCAATGCCTGTGTATTCTTGAGGTCTATGGACCTCAAATTGCATCAAAGTGGGACCAAAGTAGTGCAGGGACTACTTTGAAGTCGCTGCGACTTGAGGTCGCACAGATATGAACGGTACTCATTGGAAATCATGGGGTACGACTTGTCATGCGACTTTTCAGTCCCAAATCGCATGAAAAGTCACGCTAGTGAAAACCGAGCCTAACCCAGCATGACCAAAAAAAATTTAAAAAAAGAATGACTAGGCTAGGCATTAATGACATAGCAGCTAATCTAAATGCAATATTCTGTACTATAGTATTCAGAGTATTAAACTACTGTAGAATGCAAAGAAGCAAACTGACCACACTGGGTGGTTGTGCTTCTATGTCTAGCGTGGTCAGTTTGAAATAAGAAAGTAGGGGAACTGGCAGGATCATCCGGAATTTCACATAAAGGAAATCCTGCACAGAGAACATTATACACTCACCACCACTTTATTAGGTACACCCTGCTAGTACTGGGTTGGACCCACTTTTGCATTCAGAACTGCTTTAATTCTTCATGGCATAGATTCAACAAGGTGTTGGAAACATTCCTCAGAATTTTGGTCCATATTGACATGATAGCATCACGCAGTTGCTGCAGATTTGTCGGCTGCACATCCATGATGCTAATCTCCTGTTCCACCACATCCCAAAAGTGCTCTATTGGATTTAGATCTGGTGACTGTGATGGCCATTGGAGTACAGTGACCTCATTGTCTTGTTCAAGAAACCAGTGCTGAGATGATTTGAGCTTTGTGACATGGTGCAGATAGGTACACTGTAGTCATAAAGGGATGGGCATGGTCAGCAACAATACTCAGATAGGCCGTGGTGTTTAAATGATGCTCAATTGGTACTAAGGGGTCCAAAGTGTGCCAAGAAAATGTCCCCAACACCATTACACCACCACCAGACGGAACCGTTGATACAAGGCAGGATAGAAGATCCATACTTCCATGTTGTTTATGTCAAATTCTGACCCTACAATCTGAATGTCGCAGCTGGAATGGAGACTCATCAGACCAGGCAACATTTTTCCAGTCTTCTATTGTCCAATTTTGGTGAGCCTGTGCGAATTGTAGCCTCAGTTTCCAGTTGTTACCTGACAGGAGTGACACGTGGTGTGGTCTTCTGCTGCAAGGTTCTGCATCATGGTTCGATGTGTTGTGCATTTGGAGATGGTATTCTGCATACCTTGGTTGTAACAAGTGGTTATTTCAGTTACTGTTGCCTTTCTATCATCTAAAACCAGTCTGCCCATTCACCTCTGACCTCAACAAGGCATTTTCATCCACACAACTGCCACTCACTGGATATTTTTTCTTTTTCAGGCCATTCTCTGTAAAACCTAGAGATGGTTGTGCATGAAAATCCCAGTAGATCAGCAGTTTTTGAAATACTCAGACCATCCCATCTGACCCCAAAAACCATGCCACGTTCAAAGTCACTTAAATTCTTCCCCATTCTGATGCTCGGTTTGAACTTCAGCAAGTCATCTTCACCACATCTGCCTAAATGCATTGAGTTGCTGCGATGTGATTGGCTGAATAACAATTTGTGTTACCAAGCAATTGAACGGGTGTGGCCAATGAGTGTTCTTTTTTTAATACAAATACAGTTGTGCTCATAAGTTTACATACCCTGACAGAATATATGATTTCTTGGCCATTTTTCAGAGAATGTGAATGATAACACAAACACTTTTTCTTTCACTCATGGTTCGTGTTTGGCTGAAGCCATTTATTATCAATCAACCGTGTTTACTCTTTTTAAATCATAATGACAACAGAAACTACCAAATGACCCTGATCAAAAGTTTACATACCCCAGTTCTTAATATTGTGTATTGCCCCCTTTTACATCAATGACAGCTTGAAGTCATTTGTGGTATTTGTGGATGAGGCTCTTTATCTTCTCAGATGGTAAAGTTGCCCATTCCTCTTGGCAAAAAGCTTTCAGTTCCTGTAAATTCTTGGGCTGTCTGGCATGAACTGCACGTTTGAGATCTCCCCAGAGTGGCTCAATGATATTGAGGTCAGGAGACTGAGATGGCCACTCCAGAACCTTCACTTTATTCTGCTGTAGCCAATGACAGGTCGACTTGGTATTGTGTTTTGGATCATTGTCACGCTGGAATGTCCAAGTGTGTCCCATGTGCAGCTTCCTGGTGGATGAATGCAAATGTTTCTCAAATATTTTTTGATAACATCCTGCATTCATCTTGCCATCAATTTTGACCAAATTTCCTGTGCCTTTGTAGCTCACACATCCCCAAAACATCATGCAATCCACCTCTGTGTTTTACAGTAGGAATGGTGTACCTTTCATCATGGGCCTTGTTGACTCCTCTCCAAATGAAGCGTTTATGGTTGTGGCCAAAAAGCTCAATTTTGGCCTCATCACTCCAAATGACTTTTTGCCAGAAGGTTTGAGGCTTGTCTCTGTGCTGTTTGGCGTATTGTGGCATTTGCATAGTAATGGCTTTCTTCTGGCGACTCGACCATACAGCCCATCTTTTTTCAAGTGCCTCCTTATTGTGCATCTTGAAACAGCCACACCACATGTTTTCAGAGAGTCCTGTATTTCACCTGAAGTTATTTGTGGGTTTTTCTTTGCATCCCGAACAATTTTCCTGGCAGTTGTGGCTGAAATTTTAGATGATCTACCTGACCGTGGTTTGGTTTCAACAGAACTCCTCATTTTCCACTTCTTGATTAGAGTGTGAACACTGCTGATTGGCATTCTCAATTCCTTGGATATCTTTTTATATCCCTTTCCTGTTTTATACAGTTCAACTACCTTTTCCCACAGATCCTTTGACAAATCTTTTGCTTTCCCCGTGACTCAGAAACGTCAGTGCAGCAATGGATGAAAGATGCAAGGGTCTTTCTGGAGTCCAGAAATTCATTGAACTTTTATACACACACTAATTATAAGCAAACAGACAACAGGTGAGGATGGTTACCTTTTAATAGCCATTCAAACCCCTTTTTGTCAACTTGTGTGCATGTTATCAGGCAAAAATCACCAGATACAAAAACCATGCCACTCCACGAAGACATTGATAGACGAAGCAAACGTAGAGTGAGACAAGGAAGCTGACGGTATCGCAATTTTGAGTGGTTGGAGCCCGTGTTGTGTAATACAACTGCAGCACCACCAGTGTCTGAGCTGAGCGTGTTTTCCTTAGTGCCAGATGGGCACTTGGAATATGTGAGTGGATCTTGTATTTTATTTTTCGAATGCCTGTCTTAATTAGAAGCATTTTTTTTATTGTCCTTCTCATTCATCGTGTATTCCATGGCGAGATACATATTGGACCGATTGAATACAGCAGAGCATAGCAGAGGCTATTGGAAGTTCATGATGCCAGCTGTTACGGTCTTTTAGTAAGATTGGTGAAGGAATCATTGTTTGAACACTGGTGGTATGTGGCTTGGTTAGCCTTCAGAGCATCATTATTTCCCCCCTCACTCACTATTTTTGGGACTTTCTAATATTATTTGAATATTTTTATATATAATATATATTAAAAAAAAAAGTTTACATATTTGTGATTTTATTTTTATTGTATTTTTCGGACTTAAACCAATTTAAAGTGGAGTTCCACCCAAAAATGGAACTTCCACTTTTTGGATTCCTCCCCCCCTCCGGTGTCACATTTGGCACCTTTCAGGGGGGAGGAGGGAGCAGATACCTGTCTAATGCAGGTATTTGCTCCCACTTCCTGGCATAGATCACTGCGGAGCTTGCGGTGACCTACGCCACTTCCGGCGCCTGCGCAATCCTCCACCGCTGTGTTCTGTGAGACACAGAACACAGTAGGGACCAGAGAGGACACGCAGCGTGACTCGCGCATGCACAGTAGGGAACCAGGAAGTGAAGCCGCATGGCTTCACTTCCTTATTCCCTTACCGAGGATGATGGCGGCGGCAGCAGCCGAGAGCCGAAGGACGGATCGGCTTTCGGCTGCCGACATCGCGGGCTCCCTGGACAGGTAAGTGTCCATGTATTAAAAGTCAGCAGCTGCAGTATTTGTAGCTGCTGGCTTTTAATATTTTTTTTTTTTTTAGTGAACCTCCGCTTTAACTCTTTTGATGATTGCATTGCAATTCCAGCACTTTATTATTGCTTATTTGCACAATTTTGTATCCATACATAATATGGTGTTTTGCACATTGTTGCATTTTTGCACTCTACTTTCTATTCATATAATAGGCTAATGCCATTTATTATTTTTTTTTTATATATACAATTTCGATCTTTCACAATTCATATTGTATTGATTTTCACTTTTTTTTTTTTTGCCTTTCAGCTATTGGGGTTTTTTTAAACACTGTTTTTTTTTTTGTTTTTTTTTTTTAATTTGTAGTATTTACACAATAAGGTATATAATTATTCACAAGATTACATATATGTTGTAGAATACTGTGAACCTGTGCTAATCTCGACTCTCATCCAAAATTACCAGGGTATGTAAACTTTTTAGATCAGGGTCATTTGGGTCGTTTCTGTTGTCGTTATGATTTAAAAAGAGTAAACACAGTTGATTAATAATAAATGGCTTCAGCCAAACACTAACCATGAGTGAAAGAAAAGTTTTTGTGTTATCATTCATATTCTGCCAGGGTATGTAAACTTATGAGCACAACTGTACATGTGGACATAGACACATATCAGACATATGAAATGTGAGGATAACATACACTTTATTTTGTATTTTATTTTTATACTGTAAATCCTCAATATTATTTTTGTATGCCACAGCATATTGCAGTGCATTATGATGTGTTACAGTGTGTCAGAACGTGCTGTGCTGCTCAAAAATGCAACATGTTATGTTTTTTCTTTTTTTTTTTTTTTTTTTTTTACCGCATGTCAACATAGCCTGTTGGTGTGAACTCAAGCAATAAGACATAAGTTACATAAGTTGCATTAAGACTACATTACACCAATGCTGTTGGTTTGAACGGGCCTACAAAGAACATGGTTTGGTTAGGAATGCACTTTAAGGGATGTAGTTATACAAGATCTGCAGAGCTGTTTACCCTGCAAAACTACATGTACATTTGTTATGTGCAAATCCCAGAAAAATCAATCTTTACTAGACTATTTTCTGTCTAGGTGGGAAATTCTTCATTCATAAGAACAGGTTAAATCAGGAAAATGCCACATCATGGTCATTAGATGGAGCTGATGATTGTAAACAAAAGTAAGCATTGATTGCCAAAATGCATTATTTTTCTAAATCACGCTATTGAATGACACCTGACCCAGACAGAAAATAGCCTGGTAACATTTGATTTTGCAGAGATTGGCACAGAATGGATGCAGTTTCACAGGATGAATAGCTCTGCAAATGCCTTATGAATATATCCATAAGTATTCAATCGCAATCTGATTTCGATTTATGGGGCTGCTGGTGTAGTTAATATATGGTTTATGATCATGCAATGTTAAAGATTCCTATATCACAGACAGTATTTCAAGATGTCTTCCATACTGAAATTTGCCTTTTGTCTAGATGAAATGTTTGCCCTGATCTAAGGAGTTACAGTAAACTCGCAATTAAAACTTGCTCTTTTCCTCTTTTCAGGATGGGAGGCCGGGCTCGGCTGTGTAGAAAGCTGCATCGCGAGTGTGATCGAGAGAATCCATTATTGGCTAAGGTCCACAAGCAAATGAAAAACGAATGAAAAGACTTCAGGAGCCAGTGAGGGAGCGGTGACCTTCCCAGAGCTTCTTAAAGGTCATTAGAAAATAACATTCACTCTTGTCACTCAGTGCACAGTCTTAAAAGCAAGCTAGCCCTTCTGGAAAACACAGGTGTGTAGGTAGCACTAAAACAGTCATTCAAACGTGCAGGCGGCATTATATAGATGCCTGTGACCTTTATGTGCTATTCAAAACCCATATGCTTGCCTAGTGCAAAGCTAGTCACATGGTCAATGGATTAAAGGGACAATTCCAGGAACAAAGAGATGGGATAACATTAATGTTTCCTTCTTTTTTTTTTATTGGTAAAAAGACCGGTAAACCTAGATGACAGCTTGATCTATGGAAAAGTGTAGTGATTATTGTGTGCATGTACTGTATGTTTGTGTGTTTTGAAGCAAGCCTGTTACAGACCTGAGCAATTCAAACTGAAAAATACATAAGCAGCAGTTACTTTAAATGACGACACATGTCAAAATGATGATTTAGAAATATAAGCAACTGGTTTTATATAAGTTTTTCTATAAAAATTGGAATTGGCACTGCGTCCTGAGCCTACTTGTTTGGTTCTATTAATTCAGAATTCTCCCCATAGGTTTTTGCTGGACTGTTTTGGCATCTTTGCACATCTTTCCCGTTCAAACCCCCCCCTCCCCCAGCAGTCTCTGGGATTACCATGCTCTTTGAGCCTAAGACAGCTGCAGAGGAACCCAGTATGAAGAGTGACGGTAGACGGCTAAACTCTCAATTCAGTGATCTCCTCTAGGTCCTCTTTATTGGCTGGATGTAGAAAAGGCATCAGGAGTCTACTATACCCTTGGAGCAGGACTGGGCAATTAATTTTCCCAAGGCACCATGAGAAACTGGGACTGTTGTGAATGACCAAACCAATAGGCTGAACTTAAAGAAGAACTCTGGGATAGGCAAAAAATCACCCATCCTCAGCCTTAATGAGAAACTTTTAGTTGAATTTCCATGACCTCATCTCTGCAATTCAAAAGATAACAGCATCTGCTCTGCCAAGGAGGAGGTGCAACAACACGGCTTATGTCATATCCTCTCCTCTCTCGCTGCAGTAAATTAAATCTACAGTTCCCATTAACCACAGGGAATTGTAGTGAATCTTGGCAGGTACACTAAGCCTGTACATGTTGAATGTGTCTGATAGTCACGGCCCTCCCACCACTGCAAGTGGGGCTGAATTACATCACTGCTTCCTGAAAATAAGAACTACAGAAGGGATGTGCCAAGACCAGTGGCTGGGGGAATAGGAGGCATAACAGCCACTGTTCTTAGAAACAGGAAACCAAAGAGAATTAACAGTTTGATTTGAAAATGAATAGGCTATTTTAGAGCAACTACCGAGTGAACCAGAAGATAGATGACATATTCAGTGAAGGTAGGAAATCCGTAGCAATGACATGGAAAGACGTTTTTGCCTGGAGTTCTGCTTTAATTCTGCTCAATTAAATATTAAAGGTATATGGATGCACATAACTAGATATTATTTCCCCCTTAATACAAATATAGAATTCAAATCCATATAGGGAACCAACCTTATGTAATATGGTAAGCTAAAACCACCTTTGCCCAAATATACAGTACATAGTCAGCAGAGAAGCCTGTCTATGGGAATCCCATGAAGATATTTTATATATTCCCTCCAATGTTATACACGTCCCCAAAGTGTGTGATATCACCTACCCAGCAAGGTAGAAGTTAATGCCAACTACTGGGGGTGTAAGCTCAGCCCTCTACCTGTGGGATGGAGAGCGAGACCTGGCAATATGCGCCCACATGCCTTCACCTGCATCATGCCCTTGCTTCCATGGCCTGCCACAGTCCTTTTAGAGGCAGCGCCGCCCCCTACGTAGCTGAAGCCTCTCGAAAAGGGCAGGAGTGCGGCCTCCGCCATCTTGGCAACCAGCGTACCAACTAGGGCAGAAATACAGCTGCCACCATCATGTTGACTGGCTGGCCTGGATCCAAGGGACCCACACTCCACTGCCAGAGCCATGGAGTAGTGTCAAATGCTCTGGGTGGTGGAAGTGTAGACACCTGTGGAGGGTGCTTTGGCACACACACATACATACATAAACCGGGAAAAAAATAGCAGTCTCCTTCAAAATAAAAGCAATGCAGTTGTCATGCATAGCATACGCTTATTTACATTTCATTTCTAACTTCTGGTTCACCTAATGCAGGCCAGGCAGGGACAGCCAAAGGGCTGGAAGTGACCCGGGTCCAGAAAAATGTCCAGGTCTGCCCTATTGTCTCCAGAAAAAGTACCCAACACTACTGTGAGATTACTTGCCATCTCCCTGTATTAAAACATATATAAACGATTGTAGTGTAACTGTAAATTTGAGTGCATACCCCCTCCTAAGGCTTGATTCACATATGTCTGGCCATAGTTTACCTGCATTTTTTTCTAAAGAAGTCCAATGCAGTTTTCTTAATTGGTTTAGGTGCAATTCAGGTGCAAATTTTGACTTGAAATTTCACCTGAACCTGACTGAAAAACTCACAGGACTCTTTTAAAAAACAGACCGTGGTCAGCCTGCAGATATATGAACTGGCTCCGTAGAGAAGGCTGTCGGTTCACGTGTTATGCGAATTAGATGTGGTTCAAAACGCATCCAATTCGCATATATGTGAACCGAGCCTAGTTTTTCAACTTTTCTGTCCTTGATCCAGCTTCCTCAGTAACGTCTCTTTTCAAAATTTTCTCTCTCAGGCCCACACATATTTGGCACGATCACCATTAACATTTTACTATTGTGTTAAACACATTCCGCATCCCTACTGAAGAAAAATAGCTGTAAAGTTATTAGTGCATTTCCTACTCATGATTTTCAGTATTATAGTTTTTCACTGTTTCACAAGCACGCGCAATGTTTGGTACCTCAGTGCAGTCTCACCTTATATCTTTAATGGAAAATTCTGAAATCATATGTCACCGTAGCTCTGTGTCTGTGTATATACTTTATATGTGCACATATACAGTATTTCTGTTTCTCATGAGCTTACAACCTGGCTGCTATTTCATTCTACTTGGCTGAAAAAAACTTTAGAGACACTGTAATGTAATGTGATATGATGATGGGACCTCATTCACCAAAATGGAGGTTTGGAATGGAGGCATGGTACAGGAATAGTCCACATTTGTATAGCTATTCAATTGCCTATGTGTTTGGACTTAATTATTTTGGCATGTGGATTCCCCTGTAACCTCTGCTTATGCTATATTTTTTTTAATTTTCAGTTTTAATTGTATGGCATTTAGGCATGTGTATAGTTGTAGTTACTTATAGACAAGCCATATTAGGTCATGTTGTACCTAATATGATGTCAACTGTCACAATGAATGCTCATGAAGTGCAAATCTTCTTGAATGACAACTGTTTATGCACACATAAGAGATTGTGCAATGATCCTATTGTACCTGCAAAGTCTAGCCTGTATCTGGCCCATGTGTCTTTTTTTTAAAACAGAAAGTCAAATTTATAGCTATGTACATTGCATCCCTGAGTTTTAAAAGCCTATTGGAAGGAAAAATACCTGAGATAATACTCATATTATGAGGAATGTGTCCTGCACATAGCTAGCTTCATGACTAGCAGTCCTCTTGAAGGACATTAGAAGCAACTTCTGGTAAGCCTTCTGTAGTCCAAAATGATTACCAGCACAGAGCAGTAGACTGCACTTCACTCTGTGGCACCATGCAAATACAATGTCAAATATTTCAAATATTGCACAGATGAGTTTTTACAGATGAAGCTGTGCGCAGTATTAAGAAGCTCTGTATCTTAAAGGTGACTTCATTTTTTAGTTTATGGTCCTTAAAGTGATCTGCCCAGTGTAGTAACAGAGGGGATCTAATTATAATGACCTGTTTAATGGGTTCAAAATCTATAAATCTATACTTCTATAGACTCATATAGGCACACGAAGATCTAATGACAGGGACATGCTCAATAAGATAGATGGCCTGTCCTGTGTGAGGTTAATGTCAATAAATGTTGATAATGATTATTTGTTTAATGGTTGCAGTCCTCATTATTTTGTATTGACCAGGGGAATGAATAACAGTGACGTGCTTAGTAGATTAAATGATTAGTCTCATGGGAATATGGTGAGCATTATATGCTAGCAACCACTTGTTTTGGCTGCCATACAATGGTCATTTTGGGTGCGTTAATTCTGGAAATTACTATAAAAAACATGCTTACAGTGGGGCCTTTCCGCACTGTTAAATGCTCATTAAGTTTGGGGGTAGAAAAATAAGCTGTAATATCTACATTATTCCTCACTCTAGCAGGCTCCCTCCATCTATGTGACTGGTGCTCCGGTTGAGAGCCATGCGCTGACATCATAGCCCTACATTGTACATGAGGGTGGTGAGAGCCCAGCTACAATCCAGAGCATTAGAGAGGAGGGCACTGGAGTGCTGATATTACACATTATTCCTCCTCTCCCTTTGGACTTCTAGCGTTTGGTACCCCAATGCTTCATATTCCTGATATGGGCCTGCTGTACTATGTACTTGTATGGAGAAGTATCCTGTTCTCTTTGTATTGTTTCCTTTATGTGAAATCCCGATTGTTCCTGCTATTCTCTTTGCTTTCCTATTACAAACTGACCACAAAAAAACAAGCTGACGTTAGAAGCTAATTGGCTACCATACACATCTGCACCAAATTTGACACTCTCCAGTTTTAGTAAATCAACCCCTTTGTATTCTGCGAAAAGAATACAAGGTGTTTAAGGAATGGATAAGGTGGAGAGCGCATGGACCACTATTCTTCACTGTACTATTGCCTGAACTGTAAGTTTTAGCACTTACAGTGCTCTTCAGGATAAATGAAAGGATGACTTTTGAGGAACGCAGCACAACCCACACATGGTATACCCATCATTAGAGGTGATTTTACATTATTTTTTTTTTACAGTACAAATGTCTGTAATTTTTTATTTTATTTTTCTCCAGAGTTCAACTTTAACAGTGCTATGCATATTGTATATGGACTTCAACAGTGATAAAGTAAAACCCCAGGCTAAAAGATAAAAAAAATATATAAGCACTCATTTAAAGTTAAAGTAGCAAAACCAGCAATATTGACCCTAAGGCCTGGTCCACCCCTATGCATTTTTTAGTGCATTTTTCAGTTGTGCAGAAATGCACTACAGTCCATTTAACATGGTTTCCTATGGATGTAGTTCACATCTGCATTTTACGAAAAGGGGCAGGGACTTGTTTTTGGTTCCATAGACTTCAATAGTTTAACCATTTGCCGATCGGGCCATAGCCGAAAGACGTCTACAGTGCGGTCGGGTTTTTCTGGGTGGGCATCCATGGATGTCCTTCCAGAATGTTGCTCCCGCGCGCCCCCTGGAACATCTGTGACCGCCTGAGGACCCCTGGATCACGGTAAATAGCCGCTGATCGCGGCCGTTTACCACGTGATCGTTCCGTCAAGTGATGGAGCGATCACTTGTAAGCAAACCGGCGTCACGTCATGACGCCGGTTCCTCCCTCCCCTCTGTGTACCGATCGGTACAGTGCGAGGGGAGAGGGGGACAGATTGCAGCAGCGCTGTGGGCTGGATGTGTAGTGCCCACAGGCCTGCTCACTGCCAATAATCTGCAATACTCTGCAACACTGTGCAATACTCTGCCAATACTCTGCAACACTGTGCAATACTCTGCAACACTGTGCAATACTCTGCCAATACTCTGCAACACTGTGCAATACTCTGCAACACTGTGCAATACTCTGCCAATACTCTGCAACACTGTGCAATACTCTGCCAATACTCTGCAACACTGTGCAATACTCTGTAACACTGTGCAATACTCTGCCAATACTCGCCAATACTCTGCTAATACTCGCCAATACTCTGCAATAAATTTTAACAGAAACAAATATTTTTTTTTTTCTTTTTACCGAATTTTCAGTATTTTTTTATTTATAACGCAAAAAATAAAACACTCAGTGGTGATTAAATACCACCAAAAGAAAGTTCTATTTGTGGGGAAAAAAGGACAGAAATTTCATATGGGTACAGTGTTGCAGGACTAGTAATTGTCATTCAAAGTGTGAGAGCACCGAAAGATGAAAATTGGTCTGGTTAGGAAGGGGGTTTAAGTGCCCAGAGGGCAAGTCGTTAAAGATGTGTATTGAACAAAATGCAAAACGCACCTGCAATATGCAAACTGCAACCTGCACAGGTGTGAATCAGGCCTCAATCAGGAAAGTTCTGAAGTCTTATTCATTCTGCCACTAGACTTCCTCAGTCTGATGACCAGCATCATCCAACCTTTGAGCCCCAGATCCTGGACTGATCTCAGCCCAAAACTGGCCATTGAAAGGAAAAGTAATACAGGCCTGATCTCCTATCTCAGTCATTCTGCTCTCTCCTCCTAACAGCACATGAACAGCACATGGGCACTTTGTATTGTTTCTTCCTCTCATACGCGCACTGTACAGAGATCACTAGAGGGTGATTCCAGGTCAAATTCAGGTGCACCATTTACATATAAAAAATGCATTTAATTATGCGTTCATAATTACAAAGCTGTATTCATTTGTGTGTTTTGTGACTCCCTAGAGCTTAGTTTCTAAGGCATTTGTTCAGATCTAAGGCATTTGTTCAGATCCATTTTTACTGTAAATTGATTGACACGTGCTTGACATTTAATTGTTCAAGAAAACTGTTCAATTCACATTGTCTCACCAGCATCAATCTGAATGTGATCTGTATGGGAAATGATTCTAAAGGATAAAAGGAAGAATGTGTCTGCTAAAGAGAAGTTACACGTGCCTGGGACCTCTCTTCCTTCAAATACTTTTCATAACTTAGACGCGTTGTGCCAAGCTTCAGTCACTCTTGTGTATAGACAGGCAGCAGCTTCCAGACTCTTCGTCTTTTACTAGTTTTTCTGATATTAACCATGACTCATAAGTATGTGAAGGATGACTGTCATCTTAATTATTCATAGTGGGAGCACCACAGTGGCTAAATAATATATTCTGAAAACTTGGCCAAACAAATTTCTGTAAATCATCAGAGTTTGATGCGTCTCCCGGTTTTCCAGAATCTATACAAGGCACAATGTAATCTCTTCCTCACACTGCATCGGTTGGTTGGGTCTGAGCTACTCATAGCAAACTTTGAAATTAGGCTGAAATCAAAATGCAGAAAGCTGCTAATGGACATTTCTAGTATTTCACAGATTAGTTCCAGGCTTTATTTACTTAATAATTAGCTTTACTGCAATCCATCAAGCAGTCAGTCTGGTTGTGGATAGGCTGCTAATTCCTCTGGCCTCTGGTCTCAGTCCAAGGCAGCCCACTCCCTCCTCCGGAGTCCTCAGATAATTCTGTTATGTTAAAATGACCTCACAGTCAGGCATTCATTTTTACAATCCAGCTTTCTTAAGGTCACTGATTTTTTTTTTTTTAATTTTGTTTTTATTTGAAAGCAGATAAAGTTACAAATTAAAAAGCTGTTTAACCGATTGCCGACCAGTCGCCGTCTTTATACGGCGGCAAGATGGCACGATCTTATGAATCGCCGTAGCTGTACGTCAGCTTGGGAACTCACTATTCTGGGGGCGCGCGCGTGCTTCCATTGGCCAGCGGGGGAGCCAATCAGCGGGTCCAGCAGACTCCCACCGGCCACCCACGATCGTTCCCCGCAGTGACAGAACGAGGATCTGCCTGTATAAACAAGGCAAATCTCCGTTCTGACAGGGGTGATCACACAGATCCTGTCTTTCTGCTAAGGAAGATCCTGTCTGTCTGCCGCAATGTCGCACTCCCATTAAAAATCACTGATCACCGCCATTACTAGTAAAAATAAAATAATAATAATAAAAATGCCATAAATCTATCCCCTATTTTATAGACGCAATAACTTTTGAGCAAACCAATCAATATACGCTTATTGCTTATTTCGTTACCAAAAATATGTAGCAGAATACATATTGGCCTAAATTGATGAATACATTTTTTTTTTTTTTTTTTTTTTTTACATTTTATTCAATTTTTTTAACCACTTTAATACTTGGCACTTTCCCCCTTCCTGCCAAAGCCAATTTTCAGCTTTCAGCGCTGTCGCATTTTGAAAAAAAAGTTTTTCTTCGTTTCGGTTATAAAATTTTGTAAATAAGTATGTTTTCTCCTTCACTGATGGGCACTGATGAGGCGGCACTGCCAGGCACTGATAACGTGGCACTGATGAGCACGGATGAGGTGGCACCAATGAGGTGGCAATGATGGGCACTGATATGTGACACTGGTGGGCACTGATAGGTGGCACTGATGCAGCACTGATGGGCACTCAAAGGCGGCACAGGTGGGCACTCGGTGGCACAGATGGGTACTGAAAGGCTGCACTGATGGGTACTTATGGGTGGCTCTGATGGTCACTGTCAGGCGGCACGGATGGGCACTGATAGATGGGCACTAATAGATGGCACTGATGGACACTGATGAGTGGCACTGATTGACACTAATGGCACTTATTGGCATCACTGATTAGGAGGCACTGGTAGGTCATCAGTGGTGGCCATGCCTAGTGGTCCTGGTGGCATCCCTGGTGGTCACGGGTGGGCATCCTTGAGGGGGGCTGGGCTGATAAACAATCAGCGCAGACTCCCCTGTCAGAGGAGCAGCCGATTGGCTCTCCTCTACTTGCGAGTGAGGAAAAGCTGATAAACAGCTCTTCCTGTTTACATCGTGATCAGCTGTGATTGGACACAGCTGATCACATGGTAAAGAGTCTGTCAGAGACTCTTTACCTAGATCGGAGTTGCAATGTGTCAGACTGACACACCTCAACAACGATCGTCGTGATCTGCGCCCCTGGGGGGGGGGCAGCGGCTTGTTATCCTGACCACGTCATATGACGCCCAGTCAGGATAACACAACCACTTTGCCGACGTCCTTTTGCTATATGGCGTCCGGCAAGTGGTTAATGTTTTATAGCAGAAAGTTCAAACTTTTTTTTTTTTTTTTCAAAATCGTCCCTTTTTTTGTTTATAGCACAAAAAATTAAAACCGCAGAGGTGATCAAATACCACCAAAAGAAAGCTCTATTTGTGGGGAAAAAAAGGACATCAATTTTGTTTAGGTACAGCATCGCACAACTGCGCAATTGTCAGTTAAAACGACGCAGTGCCGTATCACAAAAAATGGCCTTTTCAGGAAGTGGGTAAATCCTTCTGGGGCTGAAGTGGTTAATGGCAGAAGAAACCCTACTAATCTTTTTGTGTGCACAGAGCCACGCATGCACATCTTTAGTGAACATTCACGCATGCGTAGGATTTAGGTTTGCCCGGCCAATTAAACAGCTGAACAATCTGAACCCAGAAGAAGATCGGAAGAGGATGGCATAGCCCATCACACTACAACGCTGGAGGCGTCACTTGCCAGGTAAGTCAAGTCATAAAATGATCTTTTTCTTTTTTTTTCTGCAGAGGTTTACTTTATTGTTCCTAAATGCACATGTGAAATAGTTCAGCAAAAAGTTAACTGGGAATTGAAAGGGTCTTGTAAAAAAAAGCCCCCCTAATGTCTATACTGTTTTGTGCGATGTTATTGAGATCCAAGGGTGAAATACTCCTTTAAATGTATTATTTTGCTTAGTAGTAAGTTTTAAATATATTATTGCTTATCAAGTAAGCTTGTGTTGAAATTGAAACTCGATATGAGGAACTTGCATATGTACCAGACAATGTGTCTTAGCTGACAGGAAACCATTTTTTCTATATATATATTTTAAGTGACGTAATAGTTTTGCTTAGATACAGATATGTAAAGAATTCTAAATATATGTATCGTTATAACTGGCTAATTGAATAAGTAGGTTTATAAAGGAAACCTGTAATTTGAACATGTACCACTTATTGGTGGAATTTAATTAATAACACCCATTTCATTCTGTGTATTTAAGATCTTGTACAAGCCAAACACGAATGAACAGTGTGTAGACCTGATCTGTGTTGGTCATTATTATTATACGCTGTTTCCTGCGCAGATCTGGGTGTGGCTAATGGAGTAATGCCAGCAATAAGGTAATGTAATTAGACAATAATAAGGTGATAGGACTAGAAGCTATAGGTTAAAGAAGTATCCCAACAGGAATAGTGTTAAGTCAGTTCTTGTTGTTTTTTGGCTATTTGTTATTTATTTATTTATCTATTTACAGTCTTTGTTTTGAAAATAAAAGTATAATATATAACTAGGGCTTTTTTTCTCAGAAAATAGGTACTGGAACTCACCCTTCAGGGCCAATGCCCCGCCCCCAACCACACCCACAACCCCGCCCCCAGCCATGCCTTCCTTTTATAGGTGAAAATTACATGGTTGCCAAATAGTGGGCTCGAGTCTCAGAACTAGGTATTGCAGAAGGCACAAGGTTCAGAAAAGTGAAACACACAGAGTGCAGGACTCAGGAGTATGTATTGTGCAGTTGAGGAGTGCATATCATACAGGGTAAAAAGAAAAAACAGAAAAACTGCGCTAGATTTATAGGAAGAAACAGATGCAGCAACTCAATGTGGGATAACACAATAGGCAAATAGAATGGAATACAGTTGCGTCAATAGATGAGATTAGTCTATGGAGAACATGAATTAACACAGTCCATAACTTCAGTTCATATGCACCACGGTGAGTCCACACATAATGAGAAAGGGGTGCCCGACACCATATAAATTGTCTGCTTACCAGATGATGGGCAATAAAGAACGATCAGCTGTAACCCAGCCACGGTCTTGACTCCAGGAGCAGCTGCTGGACACACACAGAAGGAGCCCGTCCTCCTCACAAACAGCGCAGTGACGTCAGTGCGTGCCCTTCGAGACGCGTTTCGTCATAGGTGACGTTTTCAATGGGCCAATAGACTAATCTCATCTATTGGCACAACTGTTTTCCATTCTATATCATACAGGGTGCAGCAAAGTTCCCTTGTCCTCTCCAAGCAAAATTCCCCCACCCCTCAAAGTAACTATCAATTACTCGCCTCTGCACACCTCTTTGGTTTTCTCTGCGCCCCATCCCCAGCTCAACTCTGCGCCCAACATTAACAGCTCACCTACACACCTCTCCATCCACAACCCACCTCTTCTGCCCCCATCCACAGTTCAACTCTGCACTTTTTTCACAGTTCACCTTAGCACCCCGTCCACAACTCACCGTTGTACCCCATTAACATCTCACCTCTGTACCCCTCCCCCCACATATTACACCCCAGTCCACAACTCACCTCAGAACCCCCATCTACAGCTTATCCTCACAGCTTTCACCTCTGCACAATCCACACACCCCCTTCCCTGCTATCACTCCTGCACAAATCCCCCCTTCCCCAGCTCTCCCATTTGCACAAATCCTGCCCCCACCCAAAGCTCTCGCCTTTTCACAGATCCTCCCTCCCCCCAGCTCTTTCACCTTTTCACAGATCACCCTCCCCCCAGCTGTTTTACCTTTTCACAGATCCCCCCTACCCCCAGCTCTTTCACCTTTTCACAGATCCCCCTCCCCCCAGCTCTTTCACCTTTTCACAGATCCCCCTCCCCCCAGCTCTTTCACCTTTTCACAGATCCCCCCTCCCCCAGCTCTCTCACCTTTTCACAGATCCCCCCTCCCCCCAGCTCTCTCACCTTTTCACAGATCCCCCCTCTCCCCAGCTCTCTCACCTTTTCACAGATCCCCCTCCCCCCAGCACTCTCACCTTTTCACAGATTACCCTCCCTCCAGCTGTTTCACCTTTTCACAGATCCCCCCTCCCCCCAGCTCTTTCACCTTTTCACAGATCCCCCCTCCCCCCAGCTCTCTCACCTTTTCACAGATCCCCCCTCCCCCAGCTCTCTCACCTTTTCACAGATCCCTCCCCCAGCTCTCTCACCTTTTTACAGATCCCCCCTCCCCCCAGCTCTCTCACCTTTTCACAGATCCCCCTCCCACCAGCACTCTCACCTTTTCACAGATTACCCTCCCCCCAGCTGTTTCACCTTTTCACAGATCCCCCCTCCCCCCAGCTCTTTCACCTTTTCACAGATCCCCCCACCCCCCAGCTCTTTCACCTTTTCACAGATCCCCCCTCCCCCCAGCTCTTTCACCTTTTCACAGATCCCCCCTCCCCCCAGCTCTTTCACCTTTTCACAGATCCCCCCTCCCCCCAGCTCTTTCACCTTTTCACAGATCCCCCCTCCCCCAGCTCTCTCACCTTTTCACAGATCCCCCTCCCCCCAGCACACTCACCTTTTCACAGATCCCCCCTCCCCCCAGCTCTCTCACCTTTTCACAGATCCCCCCTCCCCCCAGCTCTCTCACCTTTTCACAGACCCCCCCCCCCCAGCTCTCTCACTTTTTCACAGATCCCCCTCCCCTCAGCTCTTTCACAGATCCCCCCCTCCCCTCAGCTCTTTCACAGATCCCCCCCTCCCCCCAGCTCTTTCACAGATCCCCCCCTCCCCCCAGCTCTTTCACAGATCCCCCCTCCCCCCAGCTCTTTCACAGATCCCCCCCCAGCTCTTTCACAGATCCCCCTCCCCCCAGCTCTTTCACAGATCCCCCTCCTTTCTGTGCTGGTAACTCATTGGAATTATGGGTTTCTTACAGTACTACTAAAAAGTAATCACATAGCTCCAGCGGCGGCTGGTGCTCCATTTTTTGGGGGGGTAAACAAACCCCCCACCAGCCAGCCTCGCACTTACCCCATCCAGGTCGTGAGCGGCTTCTCCTCCCAGGCCAATCCGGTCGCTTCTCCTCCCTGCCAATCCAGTCTTAGGACCCGCTTCCTGTCTTGATTGGCCGGGAGGAGAAGCAAGAAGACAATAGCACATGTTGATTCGCTATTCACAAGTGGGTGGGCTCGGCCCAAACTTTTTGAAGACAATTAGAGCCTCAGGCATTAATCATGTGCTTAAAAAAAAAAACTCATAGAAATCTATGCGTCCCACGCCCTGTGTGGAGATTAGAGGGGCTGCACCTCTTATGGACCGGCCGCTGCTGCTTTTTCTAACTAAATCTCTCTCTCCCTTTTTCCTTCTCAAATGTCTCTTTTGGTCTGACCTGTATTAACAAAAAATATTATTTAATAATAATAAATAATAAAAAGTTTTTTTTTTTTCGCTGCACAAAACCTTGAATACAACCTTTAATTATTGCATTTGCTATTTTCTAAAGCCAGTATAATGGGAAAATTGTGGTGTATTAATAATTTGTGCTGTGCAAAACTGTAGGCATTGTAGGAGGGGGATGTTGTCCCTTACCTACATACTTTGTGCTATTGGTGTCCCTCTTTTCCATTCAGAAAGTTGGAGGGTATGTTCTCATTCTAAAGCCTGGCACACACTAGTAATTTAACCCGGTGAGCTGAAGAAAAAAGAAACTGAAGAGCTCAGGAGGAGCTGCTGTACTAAAAAATCTGCGATGTTAGTACAGCGATCTCCCTTTCTGAGCTATTGTGTTTAGAACACACTGGTTGGATGTTGATCGGCAGACCTTTTTTGGTGATGCCCCTTTTTAACAGAAGCTAGCCAGTTTGTAATGGGGGACCTGCCTGTATCCCAGCTTTAGAGCAGCATATGCTCCCATCCAGACCTTAACTGGTCTGCCTGCAATCCAGATCACCAATTGGAAATATTTGGTGCATCTTGAAACAAAAAATATGACAAAGAAGATCCAGGACTGTTGAACAGTTGGAATCCTTTATCAGGCAAGAATGGGACACCATTCTTTTACCAAAACTCCAGAAACTGGTCTCTTCTATTCCTGCGCCATGGTAAACATGATCTCGTCCCAACTTTTTGGGAAGTGTTACTGCCATCAATTTCAAAAGTTTTTCTTAAAATGGTCCATTTTCTCAGTTTAAACATTTGATATGTTTTCTATTGTGAAGAAAATATGGGTTTATGAGATCTGCAAATCATTGCATTGTTTTTATGTAGATTTTACACAGCCTCCCAACTGTTTGGGAATTAGGGTTGTAAATCGTCATCATCTTTATAAGATGAATACTCCAGCCTCTACCTTCGCGATCCACTGCACAATCAGTAGAGCACTGATACTACAAAAAGGAACATTTACAGAGATGCGATCACCAACATACTTACTGTACACTGTCAGAAAGGCATCCCATAGAGATACAATCAGTTCTGCAGTGGCACACACACATATCTACAGAGATACAATCAGTTTTGTGACACCAACAGCAACACATCTACAGAAATAAATTTAATTCTATAGTGACAGCACCAGAAAAACACATCTGCAGACATAGTTACATAGTTACATAGTAGGTGAGGTTGAAAAAAGACACAAGTCCATCAAGTCCAACCTATGTGTGTGATTATGTGTCAGTATTACATTACATATCCCTGTATATTGCGGTCATTTAGGTGATTATCTAATAGTTCCTTGAAGCTATCAATGCTCCCCGCTGAGACCACCGCCTGTGGAAGGGAATTCCACATCCTTGCCGCTCTTACAGTAAAGAACCCTCTACGTAGTTTAAGGTTAAACCTCTTTTCTTCTAATTGTAATGAGTGGCCACGAGTCTTATTAAACTCTCTTCTGCGAAAAAGTTTTATCCCTATTGTGGGGTCACCAGTACAGTATTTGTAAATTGAAATCATATCCCCTCTCAAGCGTCTCTTCTCCAGAGAGAATAAGTTCAGTGCTCGCAACCTTTCCTCATAACTAAGATCCTCCAGACCCTTTATTAGCTTTGTTGCCCTTCTTTGTACTCGCTCCATTTCCAGTACGTCCCTCCTGAGGACTGGTGCCCAGAACTGGACAGCATACTCCAGGTGCGGGCGGACCAGAGTCTTGTAGAGCGGGAGAATTATTGTTTTATCTCTGCAGCTGATCCCCCTTTTAATGCATGCCAATATTCTGTTTGCTTTATTAGCAGCAGCTTGGCATTGCATGCCATTGCTGAGCCTATCATCCACTAGGACCCCCAGGTCCTTTTCCATCCTAGATTCCCCCAGAAGTTCTCCCCCCAGTGTATAGATTGCATTCATATTTTTGCCACCCAAATGCATTATTTTACATTTTTCTACATTGAACCTCATTTGCCATGTAGTCGCCCACCCCATTAATTTGTTCAGGTCTTTTTGCAAGATTTCAACATTGTTATTGCCCTGCTTAGCTTAGTATCGTCTGCAAATACAGAGATTGAACTGTTTATCCCATCCTCCAGGTCGTTTATGAACAAATTAAATAGGATTGGTCCCAGCACAGAACCCTGGGGAACCCCACTACCCCCCCCTGACCATTCTGAGTACTCCCCATTTATCACCACCCTCTGAACACGCCCTTGTAGCCAGTTTTCAATCCATGTACTCACCCTATGGTCCATGCCAACGCACCTTATTTTGTACAGTAAACGTTTATGGGGAACTGTGTCAAATGCTTTTGCAAAATCCAGATACACCACGTCTACAGGCCTTCCTTTATCTAGATGGCAACTCACCTCCTCATAGAAGGTTAAGAGATTGGTTTGGCAAGAACGATTCTTCATGAATCCATGCTGATTACTGCTAATGATATCATTCTTATTACTAAAATCTTGTATATAGTCCCTTATCGTCCCCTCCAAGAGTTTACATACTATTGATGTTAGGCTAACTGGTCTGTAATTCCCAGGGATGTTTTTTGGGCCCTTTTTAAATATTGGTGCTACATTGGCTTTTCTCCAATCAGCTGGTACCATTCCAGTCAATAGACTGTAAAAATTAGGAACAACGGTCTGGCAATCACCTGACTGAGTTCCCTAAGTACCCTCGGATGCAAGCCATCTGGTCCCGGTGATTTATTAAATACATACGGCCAGTCTTCTTGCCCAAGTACTCCTCTTGCTCCATTCCCACTAGATTCACCTTCTCTTGCCCCAGTACCCCCTCTAGCCCACCTTTTGCTGCACCTACCTCCAGTTGGGAGTGTACTGGCCACTTAAGTAGCGGGTAAACAAAATCCATAGCACTGTGCAGCAGGTCCTCCAGACTTCGGAGCCTGATCAATGCTGTTCCCGTCACTCTGCCTTACCTCCTCTGGTCTCCTTGTCCTGGCCAAAACCAGGGAACAGCTTGCACGGTATTACATGGTGGCACTGAATGGGTGGGTGATGGCCAGGAGGAGTATTGGGCCAGGCGCAATAGCAATTGAGAGTACAAGGGTTGTCTGCAGAGCTGTGGGAAGCATGAATGGTGCATAAATATATAGCGGCCACTTATGCTTCTCAGGAGTCCTTAAAAAAAACCTGAGAAAAGTGTAACTATGGGAGACTGAGAGAGGTTACATTTTGGGTGACTTGAAAGTGTGAGAGACTTTTTTGCTTAGTGCCTGTGTTCTCCACCACTTTCATGTATTTTTCATTTTTTGTATTGAACTGAATAAGGTTATTCTTTTTTCTGTAGTATACTGGCATCCAGTGGCTGTTTTGAGCCACTACAACTTGTTGACTATGTGGTTTTGGTGTCTTCCCTCATGTTTAGTGCTAGGTGGTTTAGTCCTAGTTAGACCTTCCCCATTTCTTCCATGTTCCCGCAGTCTGAGTTAGCTTTTTGCAGCCACATGGTTTAGGAAAATCCTTGTCTTTAAAAGACTGGAAACATAGACTCTGTGCTGCAATTAGCTGAAGTAAAATTATGTTGGATTCAACTTCTGTGTCTTATTGAAGAGTGGATGGTGCAAAGTCAGCAGGTGACCATACTGTCTGGAAATACTGGGTACAAAGAAGTATGTCAATTCTTAAATCGCCATTTGAAACAGGACAGCCTGTGGGGATGGACTTTTTTTATGTTCAGAACCGCTTCTCTTATCATATAAGTCAATAGGAATGCAAAGAGTAAAAGAAAAATTCCTCAAATAATGGGATTTTAACTGACCAAAAACAGCGATATCATAAAAGTACAAAATATATTGACAAGACAATTGTACAATGTGTGATAGAAAAGAAAGTTGATCAATAAAAACAAGCACATGGTATGGTAAACAACATCGAATCAAACCAATGGAATAACCTAGGAATCAACTGTCAAAGTGAGACAGAGGAAATCCAACGCGTTTCAACATAAAAGGTGAAAGTCTTCAGGGCTAGTAGGTTATATAATTCCAGATTTTTGCAAGATCAATCTACAATTATAGAATACACATAATTACAAACATGAACAAAATTCATTGATGTTTCTAAAAAAGGTCATATACAAAAATAGTCATATGTAAAACTGAACATACTGACCCTATGTGTTGATGATTCAACCAATGGAAGTCATAGCTCAAAAACGAAAAAGAGAATATAGACTGCTGGAGTTGCGCCAAGCAAGCAGGGAGAAAAGGAAGCGCAAAAAGTGGCCCCAGTATCAGACCGCAAACCCCCAACAAGGGCCAGAAGCTTTTGCAAACTTAGAGGAGCTCCAGCCCCCCCCATCAAAAATTAAAAATTCAGCAGCTACAAATGCTGTAGCTGCTGACTTTTACTATTCAGGCACTTACCTGTCCAGGGAGCCTGCGATGTCCTCACCCAAGCCAATTTGTGAATCGGCTCTTAGGTGCTTGCACCGCCATCTTGGGTAAGGGAAACCGGCAACAAAGCCTTATGGCTTCACAGCTGGTTCCCTACTGCGCATGTGTGAATCGCGATACGCTTTCTCAATGGCCCTGCTGCAGCGAGGGTCGAACTTCCAGTGAAGTGTGAGCGGGTAACTGTCAAACTAGGTACCTCCCCCCCCCCCCCCCAGGTGCCAAAAATGTGGCACTGGAGGGGGGGAGGAAGCAGACAAGCGAAGCTTCCTCTTTTGGGTGGAGCTCCGCTTTAAGTTGAAGCTCAATGATGCAGTCTAGTGAAAAGTCAAAAGCAGGTTAGGAAGTCAAATGCACATGTCAGTGACCTCTAATTATCTTAGAAGTGTCTCCAAGGCAAATTGAAGACACATGAAATCACACCGCTTTTTCCCATCAACGTAGGGCCACAGAACAGACACTGACCGGTCCCGTTGGTATGAAAAGTCAACTAAAGCTCCACCGGCTGGCTAGACAGAAGACTGCGTAATATTTATATGCAATATTTCATATTTACAAAAAAAAAATCAGATTTTCTTTTTGTCCTGACCCTAATAAGAAAAGAAAAAAGAATCAAGTACAAATGCACAAAAAGATATTTGTGTTTATTTGACACTTCCCAGTGGCTGGCTTTACTGTGTGTGCACAGAGCTATAAAAAGAATCCATCTATTCTGGAGAATGGTAACGGAAACCATAATAATAAAGAGATGATATTAGTTTGGCAGAGATGCAGCATAAACACTCGCTAGTTATCAGCATCAATGTCTCCGAGTGGAAATGCTGACTCTGAGGTAAAATAATCCCCCTGGAGGCCGGGAAAGTGGTTGTGTGATAGAGAAACATTATAGGTCAGCAGATGAAAGGAATATTGGCAATACGTCATTTACTGGTATCCGGCATCCGTGTCAGTGGACGATGTGTGTACTTGTGTTCAATGTCACCAGTAATCTCTCATATCATATTTGTGTTCCATGTCTGCCCTAGTTCTTCCCTTACCTCATGTTTTATTCTCTTTCATAAGCTGCCCCTCTCCACTCAGACTCCATCTTGTCCTCTTTAGCTGGCTCGTCTTTTCTGTGCTGCCATTTCGGACTGCCTCTTGTGTCCCAGCTGTCTTCCCTGACTAACGCCGCTAAAAGTAAAAATAAAAAATCCTTTAAGCTTGTGTACAAACCTGCAGTTAGTTCATTGAGATTGGGAAGTCAGATTTATTTGTGCTTTAGGACAGGCTCTTAAAATGTTAAGTTAAAGCAGTATTAAACCCAAAAACAAAATTGTAATATATTGCAGCTTACTAGTTTTTAAATGTGGTGGCTGAATTTGTTTTCTTCTTATCGTTTTGTTTTATTTTATTTTCCCAAGATGATCCTGCCAGTAATGCACTTAGGGTGTCTCCATTTTGGAGCAGCAGTGTACATGAGGCCTTAGCCGAAATTCAACTTCAATTTATTAGTCAAGTCAGTCTAAGGCTTCATGTACACGGGACGTTTTTAGAACCTCTCCTGAACAATTTAACTTGACAAATAGTACCCCACGTTTAAAACGTCTCTTTTGCCGCGTTTGCGTTTAGAAGCGTTTTAAAAAAAAAAAGATTTTTTTTTTTGTTTGTTTTTTTTCACAATAGCCAAAAAAGGAAAAACGCCTGTAAATGAAACGTGGCTAAACGCGATATATATATATATATATATATATATATATATATATTATTATAATTTTTTTTTTTTACTTTCATTTGTCTTTGCACGCTGTCAAAAAACTCATATCACCAAACTGGCCCAGGCAGATGTGGTACTCGGATCATCTCATATCCTGGCAGACTTTCCATGAGCCCTTCTAGAGTGGCCAGATCTCAAGTCCCAAGGTTCAGTTTACCATCCTAAAGCCAGTCTGTGGCTTTATCGGCCTTGCTGTTGAAGCCCAGGTCCTGAAGGATAGGTGCCTACTCAATTCTGTTATCCCTGTGCTAGGAAATTCACCTCCCACAAAGTCTAACATCGTATTTCGCATAGAGGGGGGCTAGGAAATTCCATCCTAGGAAATTCTCCATGGGATGAATGCTGTCTTTTCTCTAGTCTGGGCTGGATCAATATCTTGCGCTGACCAATGACCTGACAATATTGCTCTAACCTGTAAAAAACCCTTTCTAGTTTTACACAAGGACAAGGGTGCTTTGATGCCTAAGTCCCCCCACTTTTTTTTTTTTAACCTGTGGTGGTTTCATCCTTTCACCTTAACAAGGACTTTGTACTCCCCTCTCTATCCTGCTCCTAAACATCACAAGGAGTTTTCTCTCCATTGTTTGGATATGGTGAAAGCTGCTTGAGTTTATCTTGCAGCCACTGTCTCCTTTAGACTGACTGGTGCTCTTTTTATCATTTCTAAGGGATAGGATGTCTCTTATTCCACTATTTCCAGGTAGGGTTTAGAAGCTCATCACTCAAGCCTATTGGCTCAAGGACAGGTTTCCTGTTAAAGAGCACTCCACCAGGTGAGTTAGCATTTGTTGGGATTTTCAGCAACACACATTTTGTTTTTCTTAGATTTGCAGGGCTGTCACCTATACTGTTCATGTTTGCACAATTTTAGCAGGTGTATGTTCAGGTCTTTTCTGATAAAGGATCTCCAGGTGGCCCTCTGTTAACTTGTGGTTAATTGTGGACTTGTTTAGTATTTTGTTTTGTAGTGTTGTCCACGCCTCAGCTGGGTCATTTTGAGACATCCCTATGTCTCTGTGTCCCCTAATGAACGATTAAGAAAACAGGATTTTTGACTTATGGACCATAAAGTCCATTTCTTATGCCCCGTACACACGGTCGGATTTTCCGAAGGAAAATGTGTGATAGGACCTTGTTGTCGGAAACTCCGACCGTGTGTGGGCTCCATCACACATTTTCCATCGGATTTTCCGACACACAAAGTTTGAGAGCTTGCTATAAAATTTTCTGACAACAAAATCCATTGTCGGAATTTCCGATCGTGTGTACACAAATCCGACGCACAAAGTGCCACGCATGCTCAGAATAAATAAAGAGATGAAAGCTATTGGCTACTGCCCCGTTTAGAGTCCCGACATACGTGTTTTACGTCACCGCGTTCAGAACGATCGGATTTTCTGACAACTTTGTGTGACCATGTGTATGCAAGACAAGTTTGAGCCAACATCCGTCGGAAAAAATCTTAGGATTTTGTTGTCGGAATGTCCGATCATTGTCCGACCGTGTGTACGGGGCATAAGAGTTCATTAGGGGACACCAGTCCCACCCCCCTGTTCTTGTACTTCTCTCCTCCTATTGCATGCTTCAAAACTGAAAATCACTGAATATCTTCCTATGTCTCCTAATGAACCAAGGAAAAGATTTTTACAGTATGTCATAAATCCAGTTTTTAGTGTGGCTGATGACCAGTAGATATTCACCAGCAAACCAAGGATCATCAATTTCATCCAAACGTTTTTTTTTTTCAAGAAAGATCACATCACAAAGCAGTGTAGGACCCCTTCGTCAGGCATGTGATAAGTGCATACTGTTGTGCAATAGTATTTAAGCGAACATCCACCAATCAGAACCAGAGAGTAGATGACAACCAAGCAACCAGCAACGTGTCTCCTGATCGGGTGCATCTGCCGATTGGGCAGATGCTCATGATCAATATGTAATACAAATATATAATTATGCTATGTGTCTCAGCACTGCCAGAGTTTACCATGTTTTCAAGCTGCAGCTGGCATAGCCCATACAGGTATACCTGTATGTGTGTGTGTGTGTGTAATAAATAAATATATATATATAATATATAACATTTGTATATAGTTTTGGCAGGATTGATGACGTCATATGCTGTCATGGGGTGGGAGGGGCCGACTACTCTCTGGTTCTAATTGGTGGATGTTCGCTTAAATACTTTTGCACAACAGTATGTACTCATCACATGCCTGACAAAGGGGTTCTGCGTGACTCCGAAACATTGCACTACACTGTTTTGTGATGTAATCTTTCTTGAATAAAAAAAAAAGGTTTGGATAAAATTGATAATCCTTGGTGTGCTGGTGAATATCTACGTATCATATGGGCTCCAGTATCCAGCTGGTGATCGCTACAGCACCCAGAAGCCAAAACTGCTTATTCCAGGATGGGAATATGGGCTGTGGTGCTGACCAGTTGAATCACACACCAACCTAATCCCATTGCTGCAGTCAATACAGTGCCAAAAAATGGAGCGGCATTCTTATGACAGATATTCCAGTTCCGTAATTTACCTACATGGTAGTAACACCTTGTGAGAGCGGATGGAGATAACTTCCTACAGAGAGATCTCAACTTTGGAGTGTCTAAGACACTTTGAGAGAAGACAGTGGCTGTTTTTACCCCTTGCTGCCTACGTAATTCTGAATTTTTTTAGCATTCGCTAAATTTAAGGGAAATGTATAGTCCTTACATTTAAAGAAATCAGCTAGATATCGTAGACCTTTGCAATGTCACTTTTGTTCTCATTTAGAAAAAAATCTCTTATTTGGTAGATATCTTATTGCAAAAGTGGTTAAATAAAAAGGTAGAGTGATTGCAAAATGAGTGTTTGTTCCCTCTAGTGGCTAATCTACAAACCTCCGTATTCCGTGTAGAAGCACAAGCCTGTAAAACTTTACAAATTACTTTTAGGGTAAACACTATAATGCCAGAAATATGTGCTTAATATAAATACACTGCACATTCCCTTTAAAAACCTGAACTTTCACTTTAACCTCAAGCCTGCATGTTTCAAATGCCTCCCATTTCCCTGCCAGGAGTCCCTTGTTCCGAGAATAGAAAAAAATCTACTCCACAGATTTCCAAAGGAACCCTGATGTATTTTTAATGTTTTAATTATCTATGCAGGGATGCTGCAAGCGATTTGTTAGTGCGCTCTTGTAGCAGCATTCAGACATCTTCAATCAGCTGTGTGTTATGCAGGCCCTGAATATGCTGATGCTGGTGTATTTTATTTTACCAGCATAGATGGGAACATTCAGCATGATAAATAAGGACGTCTTATCACAGCTTAATGCAAAGCCTGCCTCTTGAGTAATCCTGTGATTTATTTGGAAAGTAGAAGTTTGCAGATTTAAGAGAGGCTTGGGTTGTGGCTTAAACTAGTAAACAAAGTTGTTCTGGCTCCATACTCTGTTACACACCTTAAGCCGCGTACACACGAGCGGAATGTCCGACAGAAAAAGTCAGACGGAAGCTTTTCATCTTATATTACGATCGTGTGTGGGCCTCATCGGACTTTTTTTTTTCAAAAATTCTGATGGACCTAGAAATAGAACATGTTCTAAATATTTCCGATGGAACCAATTCCTATCGGGAAAACCGCTCGTCTGTATGCTGTTCCGACGGACCAAGAACGACGCATGCTCTGAAGCAAGTACGAGACGGAAGCTATTGGCTACTGGCTATTGAACTTCCTTTTTCTAGTCCCGTCGTATGTGCTGTACGTCACCGCGTTCTGGACGGTTGGACTTTGGTTTGACCGTGTGTAGGCAAGATCGCTTGAATGGAAATTCGTCGGAGAAACCTTCGGAGTTTATTCCGACGGCAAAACCAGTCGTGTGTACAGGGCATTAGTCGAGCATTACAGAAAACATGGGGAAATGAGAGAGAGGCAAGCCAGTAAAGAGAGTTAGAAAAGAAAAAAAAGTAAGTATGTGATAATAAGTCAAAGATGGTGAAAATATTGTGCCTCAGCTCTCTATAGCTGCAACTTTTTGCCTAAGGTATATGTTATTAGACACCCTGGGTCCCTGGTTTTTCCAGATCTAGAAAGGTGGATGGATGTCAACACGTGAATGTTGGGGGCTGGCATGAAATCTTCCTATGTATCCATTTCCAGGCACACACCTTGCAGTCCTCTCAGAACTGGGGAAAGTCCCAACAAAGTACTGGAAAAGAACAAAGAAGAGAGGACGCACCAGCCATGTGCATTATCCTAATAAACTTTTATTGTTAAAAATAAGCAAGTGACTACTTACAAACCTAGAGGTAAACAAAGCACATCAAAGTGATAGACTTGTTCTAGTCACTCTGTTCTCTGTATGCTCCTATGGCTTGGGAGGACATCTTCCTTGATACATGCAAGGGTAAACCCTCTACCTCAGAGGTTTTGGCCCTCTTCCTCAGAGGTTTATCCTTGAAACACGTAAGCCAGTTGGATCCAGGAAGATATCCTCCCAAGTCACAGGACATATGGAGTGGCCAAAACATGTCCATCACTTTGATGAGCTTTGTTTAGCTTTATGTTTGTAAGTAATCACTTGCTTATTTTTAACAGTAAAGGTTATTGGGATAGTGCACTAGGCTGGTGTGCCCTCTTTTCTTTGTTCTTTTCCAGGTGGATGGATGTGTATGAATGTTCTTACAGCCCTGAGGCTCATTTCCTTACTTGCTGTCTCATGAACATGGATGTTTTGTCAATTGCACATATTTATGTTTATGAAGTGACTAGATACTCTTGATGCCAATTTACTTGGAGTTACAAGAGTATTGGTTGGACACGGTTTTTAAACCTGTCTGCTTGATCTTCCTTCCCCGTGATTGGTAGGCCAGGGCTGTCTTGTATTCCTAACATATACTCATACAAGCTTAAACTGCCAGCATCAGGTGTCTGTCCTCTCCTGCCTGTGGATAATTGACTATGGCTGCTTTTCATCCCTGACCCAGCACCTATTCTACCTTTAGTTCTAGATGACAAGTCCAGGTAGTTCGCTTTGCTTTGCTTCCCGTAGCCTACGCCTACTCGGCGTCATTTCAAGCTGTGTAGTTTGATATTTTGGTTGCTGGATCGCACCACAATCTGACAGCTCGGTAGGTGGTCAGCTGCTGTTCTTCGAAGTCCACAGCTGACCCTATAAATAGTCTCTCAGCCCTGACACACACACGCACTCTCAGTGTTCCTGCTTGGATCCTTTATCTATCTGCTATTAGCTGTATGATCTGAAGAGTCTGCTTCAAACTCTGATGCTAAAAATACACTGAGTACAAAGAGCAGCTGCTACAGTCTGTCTACACATCTGAAGAGATGCACAGCAGGAAATAGGAAGCGCTTATATTTCTTTATGCTGAAAGTATACTGTTCTGTAAGACGCCTCGCAGTAATACAGCCCATGTAAGCAGCATTTCTACAACTGCAAATATCCTTAAGGGGAACATACCTCCTCCTTCCATGCAGCATCAGGACTATGCAGTAAGTTGGGTGCTGTCTTCTGATTGCAAGACAATCCTTCACCCGAGCAGACAATTTGTATTTGGTACTAGTATACGAAGACATCGTAAAAAGTTAGAACTTGGAAAAAAAATAAGGTCCTGGACCAGATCGAAGTAAAGAACCATGTATATGACAGTTAAATAAAGTGCAGGTTATGAAATGCTACATAACCTAGCAAAAGATAGCAACATTTCTCCAGCCTGAAGGGTAAGAAAAGACCTTACAGCTTTATTAAACCAAAAATGTATTATATTGCAGATTACCAATTATGAGATGTGATGGCAGCATACATTTTCTTTTTTTTGCCTTTCTCCCCTCTGTTTTCACCTGGTGATCTGGCCAGTAACCTTTATATTCACCTAGGTGCATCTGTCCCCCACCGGCTCTGCAGTGAGAACTGAGTGATCAAACACTGCTGATCGCTCAGTTCTTCCCCCTTTGATCTGCACAGAGAGCCATGACTGTCAGTCAGTGGCTCTCTGCTCTCCCCTCCAGCGCTCACTGGAGCACTGGGCTGAGGGGGCGGAAGGGGCTGGCTCAGGATCTCAGCGCATCACTGAGAGGCTAAGCCAGGTGCCGTTCCAGGCATCTTGGTGGATCCCAACCATATGGTCGGGATCTATCCTGAGATTGGACCAGCTGAGTGACATTAGCCAACATTAAACCCGCTGTTAAGACCGCATTAGCCAGATGATGTCTAAAAATGGGTCACAGGGGTACAGAACAAACTACACTCCTGTTATCCATAGGGGAAGTATGGCCAAAGCTGGTGCTTTGTATTAGCAGACTTAACTACACTAACAAATTGAAGCCAAACTCCAGCTCATACTTTATAATCCGTTACAGCAAACTGTTTTTTTTTTCCTTATGGTATAAAGGTTTTGCTTGAATAAATAAAAGCAGATCATTTTAATCACCCCTGTCAGTGTTAAGTGGTTTGTCTCATCCATGTAAACTAATAGATCCTGCTGTGCTTGTGCTTTTGAAGAGCAACAGACTTGTTGGCTGGATCACCAGTTTAAAATAAAAGAAAGAAAGCCTAAAAAGGAAACTAATGCAGCCATCACATTTAAGAATTGGTAAGCTGCCATATAATAAATGTTTGCTTTTGGGTTTTGGACGGTTCCATCACTAACATTGGCTTCTAAAAATGCTACACTGTATGACCAAAAGTACAGTGGGCACGGAAAGTATTCAGTCCCCCTTAAATTTTTCACTCTTTGTTATATTGCAGCCATTTGCTAAAATCATTTAAGTACATTCTTTTTCCTCATTAATGTACACACACCACCCCATATTGGCAGAAAAACACTGAATTGTTGACATTTTTGCAGATTTATAAAAAAAGAAAAACTGAAATATCACATGGTCCTAAGTATTCAGACCCTTTGCTCAGTATTTAGTAGAAGCACCCTTTTGATCTAATACAGCCATGAGTCTCTTTGAGAAAGATGCAACAAGTTTTTCACACATGGATTTGGGGATCCTCTGACATTCCTCCTTGCAGATCCTCTCCAGTTCTGTCAGGTTGGATGGTAAACATTGGTGGACAGCCATTTTTAGGTCTCTCCAGAGATGCTCAATTGGGTTTAAGTCAGGGCTCTGGCGGGGCCATTCAAGAACAGTCACGGAGTTGTTGTGAAGTCATTCCTTTGTTATTTTAGCTGTGTGCTTAGGGTCATTGTCTTGTTGGAAGGTAAACCTTCGGCCCAGTCTGAGGTCCTGAGCACTCTGGAGAAGGTTATCGTCCAGGATATCCCTGTTCTTGGCCGCATTCATCTTTCCCTCGATTGCAACCAGTCGTCCTGTCCCTGCAGCTGAAAAACACCCCCACAGCATGATGCTGCCACCACCATATTTCACTGTTGGGACTGTATTGGACAGGTGATGAGCAGTGCCTGGTTTTCTCCACACATACCGCTTAGAATTAAGGCCAAAAAGTTCTATCTTGGTCTCGTCAGACCAGAGGATCTTATTTCTCACCATCTTGGAGTCCTTCAGGTGTTTTTTAGCAAACCCCATGCAGGCTTTCATGTATCTTGCACTGAGGAGAGGCTTCCGTCGGGCCACTCTGCCATAAAGCCCCGACTGGTGGAAGGCTGCAGTGATGGTTGACTTTCTACAACTTTCTCCCATCTCCCGACTGCATCTCTGGAGCTCAGCCACAGTAATCACAGGGTTCTTCTTTACCTCTCTCACCAAGGCTCTTCTCCCCAGATAGCTCAGTTTGGCCGGACGGCCAGCTCTAGGAAGGGTTCTGGTTGTCCCAAGCGTCTTCCATTTAAGGATTATGGAGGCCACTGTACTCTTAGGAACCTTAAGTGCAGCAGAAATTTTTTGTAACCTTGTCCAAATCTGTGCCTTGCCACAATTCTGTCTCTGAACTCTTCAGGCAGTTCCTTTAACCTCATGATTCTTATTTGCTCTGACATGCACTGTGAGCTGTAAGGTCTTCTATAGACAGGTGTGTGGCTTCCCTAATCAAGTCCAATCAGTATAATCAAAAACAGCTGGACTCAAATGAAGGTGTAGAACCATCTCAAGAATGATCAGAAGAAATGGACAGCACCTGAGTTAAATATATGAGTATCACAGCAAAGGGTCTGAATACTTAGGACCATGTGATATTTCAGTTTTTCTTTTTTAACCACTTCCCGCCCGCCCTATAGCGGATTGACGTCCGGGAAGTGGTTCTGTTATCCTGACTGGACAGGATAACATGCCGCAGCGCGCCCCCGGGGGCGCGCATCGCGGCGATCGGTGGAGCGGTGTGTCAGTCTGACACACCGCTACACTGATCTTGGTAAAAAGCCTCCGGCGGAGGCTCTTTACCACATGATCAGCCGTGTCCAATCACGGCTGATCACGCTGTCAATAGGAAGAGCCGTTGATCGCGATTGACGCGATTAGAGGAGAGCCGATCGGCGGCTCTCCTGGCAGGGGGGTCTGCGCTGATTGTTTATCAGCGCAGCCCCCCCGCAGATCACCACACTGGACCACCAGGGATCGCCACTAGGACCACCAGGGAAGGGGCAACATGTGGATGGCCAGGTATGTACCCCATGGCCATCCACATGTGCCCAGTGTGCCAAATCTGTGCCAATCAGTGCCCACAAATGGGCACTGATTGGCACCAATATGTTGCAGTGATGCCCAGCAATGCCACCCTTAGGGGCATCACTGCAAACAAGCAGTGCCATCAGTGCCACCCATCAGTGTCCATTCATGCCACCTGTCAGTGCCCATCCGTGCCCATCAGTGCCCATCTATCAGTTCCCATCCATGCCCATCTGTGCCAACTATCAGTGCCACCCATAAGTAACCATCAATGCCACCTATGAGTGCCCATCAATGCCACCTATGAGTGCCCATCAGTGCCGCCTATAAGTGCCCATCTGTGCCACCTATGAGTGCCCATCAGTGCCACATACCAGTGCCACCTATCAGTGCCCATCAGTGCCGCCTATCAGTGCCCATCATCAGTGCCCGTCAGTGCCACCTCATCAGTGCCACCTCATTGGTGCCACCTCATCGGTGCCCATCAGTGCCGCCGTATCAGTGCCCGTCAGTGCAGCCATATCAGTGCCCATCATTGAAGAAGAAAACGTACTTATTTACAAAAAAGTTTTAACAGAAACAAAGAAAAACTTGTTTTTTTTCAAAATTTTCGGTCTTTTTTTATTTGTTGCGCAAAAAATAAAAAACGCAGAGGTGATCAAATACCACCAAAAGAAAGCTCTATTTGTGGGAACAAAATAATAAAAAAAATTGTTTGGGTACAGTGTAGCATGACCGCGCAATTGTCATTCAAATTGCGACAGCTCTGAAAACTGAAAATTGGTCTGGGCGGGAAGGTGTCTAAGTGCCTGGTATTGAAGTGGTTAACAAATCTGCAAAAATGTCAACAATTCTGTGTTTTTCTGTCAATATGGGTGCTGTGTGTACACTAATGAGGAAAAAAAAATGAACTTAAATGATTTTAGCAAATGGCTGCAATATAACAAAGAGTGAAAAATTTAAGGGGGTCTGAATATTTTCAGTCCCCACTGTATTTGAAGATCCCTCAAAGTTATTGACTTCAGGTGTTTCCAGTTAGGTATTCCGCTATACTACAGTATACAAATACATTTTGGACAATTTTGTGCCTTCAGTCTTGTAGGAACATTTTAGGGAAGGTCCTTCTTTGTTACACCATGACTGTGACCCTGTGCATAAAGCCAAGCGCATTAAGATGTGGTTTAATGAGTTTGGTCTGGAGGAAGTCGAGCAACTTGTACAGAGCCTTGACCTCACCGATTGTGAGCCAGGTCTTTTTTCCAACTTCAATAGCTGACCTCAAAAATGCTCTTTTGGGTGAATGGGCACAAAATCCCCCAGACCAACTCTAAATTCTGGGTCAAAGCCTTTCCAGAAGAGGCTGTTATAGTCCCATGAAGGTGTCAATTCTATAATCGCAGAAGTTCATGCTCTATAATAAAAACAAATAATGGCAAAGGTTGCATATTCAAATCGGGGGTGCTCTGGGCAGCCCTAGGAGTTTGAATGTGAAGGTAAGTGGTATGCTCTGACAGCCTGTGTAGTTGGATATGCAGCTTGGTGGAAGGACATTACTTAAGACCTCCCAGAAGTTGCTTTCTTGTATGCAAGCATAACATAATAAATGAGCATGCTTGTCCTGCCCAACTACTTGGGGGGCTATACTGTATCAGCACCTCCAGCACGAAAGGTATGTAATGGCAAGGGGTGCTGGGGTGTGCTTGAGGGTCTATCAATGCTGGCTGCTGGGGAATCTATTGTTGGGGGTGGGGGGGTTGTCTATTGTTGCTAGGATGTTTATTGTTACTGGGGGGATCAATTGTTGCCGGGAGAGATCTACTGTTGAGAAAGTCTGTTGTTGCTGGATGGTTTATTGATGCTGGCTGCTGTCAGGTCTTTTATTGCTGATGGGTGTCTGTTGTTGGGGTGGATCTTTTGTTGCTGGGGGTATTTTTTCTTGCGGGGGGGGGGGTCTATTTTTGCTAGGGGGATTTGTTGTTTCTGGCCGCAGGGGATCTATTTTACTGCTTTCTTATTGTCATCAACAAATTCAATACAAATTACTTAGCCCCACAAAATGATACTTGGTTCTGTGCTCTCTAAAAGGGGCAGTACTTAGGGGTGGGTAGAGGGTGGAACTAAGGATAGTGCTCGGAGGTGGGTAGGGGTGGAGACAAGGAGTGACTCAGAAGGGGGAGTACCACCCATTGTCTGAGAAAAAAACCCTGTTCAAAGTATTGTTTGGGAAAAGTGGAAAGAATCTCTGCTAGGTTTTTTTTTGGTGTCTGGGTGTTTTATATGGAGAGATTGCCCTCAATTTCTGTTACCAAGGCAGGACTTGATTAGAGAGAAGCATTTAAATCGTATTGCTATCTGTGCTTCCAGGAAAATGGAGGCTTAAAGGGGTGGGGAAAGGTGAAAACTTCATGTTATTGCCCATGGTTTTGGAAGAAGATGTCCAACAACCTCATATTAGTGTGGTGGTTATATGTCCTTCTGCTTTTGACCGCATAATGTATCTTCCAGGCTCTTGTGCTAAGCTAATCAGTGGTTTTAGCACTAATTCAAAGCAAGGAGGTTTCCTCTCACGCCTTTTGCTGGGTAGCACCCCCTGACATGATGTGATAGATATACTGCAATAAAAATTTAATAATTTTTTTTTTTTTTTTTTTTTTTAAGCCACTTCAGCAAATTCTTTGAGAGACTTAATTAAAGGGGTTGTAAAGGTATACATTTTTTCACCTTAATGCATTCTATGCATTAAGGTGAAAAAACTTTTGAAAATACCACCGCCCCCAGCCCCCCCGTTTTACTTACCTGACACCTCGAAACTCGGCCGCTCGCTCTCGACCTCCATTCAGCCGATCAGCCTGGTCGCTGATTGGCTATAGTGGATGGATTGAAAGCAGCGCAGCCATTGGCTCGCGCTGCTGTCAATCACAGCCAATGACACGCCGGGGGCGGGGCCGAGTGATACAGCGAGCGGCTATATCACGGGAGCGCGCCCGCAATAACTAACCACCATGCGAGAGAGCTCGCATTAAGGTGGTTAGTTATTGCGGGGAGGAGCTGAGACAGCCGCCGAGGGACCCCAGAAGAGCAGGTTCGGGGCCACTCTGTGCAGAACGAGCTGCACAGTGAAGGTAAGTATAACATGTTTGTTATTTTTTTTTTTTTTTTTAAATTTACCCTTACAACCCCTTTAAATTTGCATTTCATTTTTGTCCCTTTTCGTTTTCACATCATGGTAGCCTGTCTCAAATGCTCTTACAAAATTTATTTAGTAATTCTTACATACACATGATACAAAACTTCACACCCCTCTATTGCACAATCTTTAAACCTACTTCACCTCCCCTCCCTACCTCTGTATTTAAGTCCTCCTTTCCCCGCTATAGATCTATACTCTTAGTTCTTCTGCATAGCTCCATGTTTTTTTAAATTCTTTCCAACACTCCCACTTATCTTTTACCCCCTCACTATTTTCATCTATACAATATCTCATGCGTTCCATAATGTATATTTCTTCTACCGAGTCGATCCACTCCCAAATGAGAGGGCTGTCTACTACTTGCCATTTCTTGGGGATCAGCCTTTTTGTAGCATTTAGAAGGTGTGGCATCAATGATTCTTTGTATTGTTTTACTTCTCTATCCACTCCGTGTAAGAATACTATCCACGGATCTTCCGCTAATTCTATTTTAGTGATTTCTTTTATGAAAAATAAGATCTTTTTCCAGTATTTTTTAATTATAGGGCAGCCCCACCATAGGTGGGCCATTGTTCCAACCTCCTTGCAGCCACGCCAACATTCCGCCGATTTACCACTTTGATATTTGCTAGTTTTATCTGGGGTTGCGTACCAATAGGGATGAGCCGAACACCCCCCTGTTCGGTTCGCACCAGAACATGCGAACAGGAAAAAAATTTGTTCGAACACGCGAACGCCGTTAAAGTCTATGGGACACGAACATGAATAATCAAAAGTGCTAATTTTAAAGGCTAATATGCAAGTTATTGTCAATAAAAGTGTTTGGGGACCTGGGTCCTGCCCCAGGGGACATGGATCAATGCAAAAAAAAGTTTTAAAAACGGCCGTTTTTTCAGGAGCAGTGATTTTAATAATGCCTAAAGTCAAACAATAAAAGTGTAATATCCCTTTAAATTTCATACCTGGGGGGTGTCTATAGTATGCCTGTAAAGGGGCGCATGTTTCCCGTGTTTAGAACAGTCTGACAGCAAAGTGACATTTTGAAGGAAAAAACACATTTAAAACTACCGCGGCTATTGCATTGCCGACAATACACATAGAAGTTCATTGATAAAAACGGCATGGGAATTCCCCACAGGGCAACCCCGAACCAAAATTAAAAAAAAAAAATGATGTGGGAGTCCCCCTAAATTCCATACAAGGCCCTTCAGGTCTGGTATGGATATTAAGGGGAACCCCAGCCAAAATTTAAAAAAAAAAATTGACGTGGGGTTCCCCCTAAATTCCATACCAGACCCTTCAGGTCTGGTATGGATTTTAAGGGGAACCCCGCGCCAAAAAAAAAAAAAAAAAAACGGCGTGGGGTCCCCCTAAAAATCCATACCAGACCCTTATCCGAGCACGCAACCTGGCAGGCCGCAGGAAAAGAGGGGGGGACGAGAGTGCGGCCCCCCCCCCTCCTGAACCGTACCAGGCCACATGCCCTCAACATTGGGAGGGTGCTTTGGGGTAGCCCCCCAAAACACCTTGTCCCCATGTTGATGAAGACAAGGGCCTCATCCCCACAACCCTGGCCGGTGGTTGTGGGGGTCTGCGGGCGGGGGGCTTATCGGAATCTGGAAGCCCCCTTTAACAAGGGGACCCCCAGATCCCGGCCCCCCCCCTGTGTGAAATGGTAAGGGGGTACTTACCCCTACCATTTCACTAAAAAACTGTCAAAAATGTTAAAAATGACAAGAGACAGTTTTTGACAATTCCTTTATTTAAATGCTTCTTCTTTCTTCCTTCATCTTCTTCTTCTTCTGGTTCTTCTGGCTCTTCTGGTTCTTCCTCCGGCGTTCTCGTCCAGCATCTTCTCCGCGGCGTCTTCTATCTTCTTCTCCTCGGGCCGCTCCGCACCCATGGCATGAGGGGGGAGGCTCCCGCTCTTCTCTTCATCTTCTTCTCTTCTTCATCTTCTTCTTCATCTTCTTCTTCTTCTTCTCTTCTTCCTTCTTCTCTTCTTCATGTCTTCTCCGGGCCGCTCCGCAGCCATGCTGTGGCATGGAGGGAGGCTCCCGCTGTGTGACGGCGTCTCTTCGTCTGACGGTTCTTAAATAACGGGGGCGGGGCCACCCGGTGACCCCGCCCCCCTCTGACGCACGGTGACATGACGGGACTTCCCTGTGGCATTCCCCGTGACGTCACAGGGAAGTCCCTTAAGTCACCGTGCGTCAGAGGGGGCGGGGTCACCGGATGGCCCCGCCCCCCGTTATTTAAGAACCGTCAGACGAAGAGACCCCGTCACACAGCGGGAGCCTCCCTCCATGCCACAGCATGGCTGCGGAGCGGCCCGGAGAAGACATGAAGAACAGAAGAAGAGAAGAAGAAGAAGAAGATGAAGAAGAAGATGAAGAAGAGAAGAAGATGAAGAGAAGAGCGGGAGCCTCCCCCCTCATGCCATGGGTGCGGAGCGGCCCGAGGAGAAGAAGATAGAAGACGCCGCGGAGAAGATGCTGGACGAGAACGCCGGAGGAAGAACCAGAAGAGCCAGAAGAACCAGAAGAAGATGAAGGAAGAAAGAAGAAGCATTTAAATAAAGGAATTGTCAAAAACTGTCTCTTGTCATTTTTAACATTTTTGACAGTTTTTTAGTGAAATGGTAGGGGTAAGTACCCCCTTACCATTTCACACAGGGGGGTGGCCGGGATCTGGGGGTCCCCTTGTTAAAGGGGGCTTCCAGATTCCGATAAGCCCCCCGCCCGCAGACCCCCACAACCACCGGCCAGGGTTGTGGGGATGAGGCCCTTGTCTTCATCAACATGGGGACAAGGTGTTTTGGGGGGCTACCCCAAAGCACCCTCCCAATGTTGAGGGCATGTGGCCTGGTATGGTTCAGGAGGGGGGGGGGCCGCACTCTCGTCCCCCCCTCTTTTCCTGCGGCCTGCCAGGTTGCGTGCTCGGATAAGGGTCTGGTATGGATTTTTGGGGGGACCCCACGTCGGTTTTTTTTAATTTTGGCTGGGGTTCCCCTTAAAATCCATACCAGACCTGAAGGGCCTTGTATGGAATTTAGGGGGACCCCCACATCATTTTTTTTTTTTTTATTTTGGTTCGGGGTTGCCCTGTGGGGAATTCCCATGCCGTTTTTATCAATGAACTTCTATGTGTATTGTCGGCAATGCAATAGCCGCGGGTAGTTTTAAATGAGTTTTTTCCTTCCAAATGTCATTTTGCTGTCAGACTGTTCTAAACACAGGAAACATGCGCCCCTTTACAGGCATACTATAGACACCCCCCAGGTACGAAATTTAAAGGGATATTACACTTTTATTGTTTGACTTTAAGCATTAATAAAATCACTGTTCCTGAAAAAACGTCCGTTTTTAAAACTTTTTTTTGCATTGATCCATGTCCCCTGGGGCAGGACCCGGGTCCCCAAACACTTTTTATGACAATAACTTGCATATAAGCCTTTAAAATTAGCACTTTTGATTTCTCCCATAGACTTTTAAAGGGTGTTCCGCGGCATTCGAATTTGCCGCGAACACCCCAAATTGTTCGCTGTTCGGCGAACTTGCGAACAGCCAATGTTCGAGTAGAACATGAGTTCGACTCGAACTCGAAGCTCATTCCTACGTACCAACCAGTTAAGCATTTGTAATTCATTTTGGCTGTTTTAATATCTACTGCTGAGCTGTGGGTAATTTCAAAATTTTCCCTATAGTGATTTTATCCCTCTGTGACCCCAATTCCCTGTCCCATTTTTTAATATAGAGCGGGACCTCCACTTCATCCACTGTCATCAACCATTTATAAATCTTTAAGATAATGTTTTTTATATTATCCGCTAGACAAAGTCTGTCCAGCGCAGTCAAGTCTTCACCCGATCTTATTGGCTGAGGTAAATTCTTGACAAAGTGGTTCAACTGGAGGTACCGCCACTCATCCATCACCCATGCATCCTTATTTTGTTTTAATTCTTAAAGTGATATTTTTTCCCTTTTTTCATTATGTCTCTTAATTGTGCCCTATCGTTTTTTATCCAGTTTCCCCCTATTCTCTCTTTCCCTGGTGCAAAATATTCATTTTCTTTTAGTGCTATTAGCGTTAATAATGGTTCTAACCTTAGCCTACTGTATCTCAAGCTAGAAAAACTGTGGCTTGAGTTGGGCTTTAACTTTTTTGCTTGTGAAACTTGACTGAAAAGCTATGACCTTGGTTAAGGTCAATAGCAGACACCATAAAAGAATAACTGAGGATATCCATCTCCATGGTTATCGTCAGGCAGTTTGTCCATGACTTTCTTAGTTCATCCATTTAGTCTCATAGCAATCTGAGGGTCATGTTTCCTTATTGCTGTCTCAACCTCTCTTCTTTTCAAAGGGAAGGAGAAACACAAGTCTGTATATTTTTCCCCAGAATCTCCGGAGAAGATGAATTCTTTAGTCTTCGTCTCTCAATCATGTCATTGATTAGTTTTTCCTCCTACGTGAACGGGCAAACAAAGATTATCCTTGACCTGTTCTAACCTGAGTTGCCTGTGGGAACTATTCACAATATGTGCAGAAAAGCTATTGAATTCATAGAGATATCGGACTTTAAGCGATAAACCCATCATATAAATAGTGGTCAGTTGCCAACGCAAACTGGAAATTATTTTTGTACTATCAGAAACACAAAAGGCAAGTCTAGCTGCCCACACTGAAAGGGTTTTTAAGTCCCAGAACATTTTTAGATGATCCTTAGATCCAGTTTTTACCTTTATTACCATAATGCTTCTTCTTAAAGCTGAACTTCAGGATAAAATAATATTGTCTAAACACAAGAGTCTTGTATATTAGTAATTAGAATCTTTGTGTATTTCTTCCAGATCTATGCAGTAATCTAGCATGAAACTTTTTAGGAGCTTCCTGTAATAAAGAGTGGTCACTGCTGCTCTTTCTCCTAGTGTAGGTTGATTGGTCATTGCCCCCTCCTGTACTTTGTCTACAGGTATTTTGTAGTGAGCAGAGCCTCTCCCACAGCTCTGTTCTCTGTACAGACTATGTGCAGCACAGTGATGATGCCACTGCTAATTAATATGGTGATAACTGGGTTCGCAAAGTCATTTCTTGCACACAAAGTGGATCTATATCCTTTTTGGCTATTGATAACTATATTTACAAGAAAGTTTTTATGACTGAAGTTCAGCTTTAAGGAAAAACTGTGTTTTCAGCAACTAAAGAGAGCAATTGAAATCTGTCAGTGGTCTGCTAATGCTATATTATAAGGGGCAGTTTATCCATACTTGATATTTAGTGATAAGGTGCAGCCTAGTGGATGGAGTCAGCCCCTGGCTTCCTATAGGTCTTGGATACTCCAACAGTTAAATCTCTGCGCCATAATTCCCAACTGCGGATATTCATATCCACCTGGGAGAATTTGGTTATCCCTGCCCACCATTGTGTGTTCTAGCTTCTGATGTTGTCCATTATATATAATGATTGTTTTTTTATGACAGATCTGTAGCATTTTCATAGGGCCTCTGGACAAGAATACAGCCTCTGGTCAGTGGTGTGGATTTTTCCTCTGTAAGAATTACTGAGGACAATACTTGATAGGTATAGAATGCAAAGATCTCCTTTTTACAAGATTGGATTCAGGGTCAGTTTGATTATAGGATACCAGAGACCCTGAGCTGCTAGATTACAACTTGAATGTAAGAACACGGATTGAAGCCAATCAGTTGGTAAGATTTTGACCTCTCATTGAGTAAATACAGAAATGTTTATCTGCAGTGCACCTAAAGTGGAATACCATACAAAACCTTTTTTCATTTTTGAATTGGTTGAGGAAGATTTTAATCCTCATTCAGTCTTTATTGCTTTTTGTGTATCAGTTGAGGAGATAGCTGTCTTCATTGGGAGATTTCCTCTCACTTTATGTCCCTGTGAAAACTGTCATTAGAACAGGAGATTAAGTGAAATTTCTCCAACAGGGACATGAAGAGTAGGGATGAGCCGAACACCCCCCGGTTCGGTTCGCAGCAGAACATGTGAACAAGCAAAAAATTTGTTCGAACTTGCGAACACCGTTAAAGTGTATGGGACACAAACATGAAAAATAAAAAGTGCTAATTTTAAAGGCTTATATGCAAGTTATTGTCATAAAAAGTGTTTGGGGACCTGGGTCCTGCCCCAGGGGACATGTATTAATGCAAAAAAAAGTTTTAAAAATGGCCGTTTTTTCGGAAGCAGTGATTTTAATAATGATTAAAGTGAAACAATAAAAGTGAAATATTCCTTTAAATTTCGTACCTGGGGGGTGTCTATAGTATGCCTGTAAAGTGGCACATGTTTCCCGTGTTTACAACAGTCCCTGCACAAAATGACATTTCTAAAGGGAAAAAAAGTCATTTAAAAGTACTCATTTAAAAGTCATTGAAAAAAACGGCATGGGATTCCCCCACAGTCCATTACCGGGCCCTTTGGGTCTGGTATGAATATTAAGGGGAACCCCGAACCAAAATTAAAAAAAAAATTGCATGGGGGGTCCCCCTCAAAATCCATAGCAGACTCTTTAGGTCTGCTATGGATTTTAAAGGGAACCCCGCAGCAAAATTAAAAAAAAAATGGCGTGGGAGTCCCCCCAAAAATCCATACCGGACCCTTGATCACGCAACCTGGTAGGTCGCAGGAAAAGAGGGGGGTCAAGAGAGCGCCCCCCCTCCTGAACCGTACCAGGCCACATGCCCTCAACATGGGGAGGGTGCTTTGGGGTAGCCAAAGCACCGTGTCCCCATGTTGATGGGGACAAGGGCCTCATCCCCACAGCCCTTGCCCGGTGGTTGTGGGGGTCTGCGGGTGGGGGGCTTATTGAAACCTGGAAGTCCCCTTTAACAAGGGGACCCCCAGATCCCAGCCTCCCCCCCCTGTGTGAAATGGTAATGCTACCCCCTACCATTTCACAAAAAAAGTGTGAAGATGGTAAAAATGACATGACACGGCTTGGGGACAAGTCCTTTATTAAATAATAAAACTGTCCCACGAAGTCTTCTTCTTCTTCTCTTGCTCCGCAGACGGACTGAAAAAGAAAAAAAAACGCGACCGACCCGCCTCCATGGGAGGCACCCACTGTAATGACCGTCCTCTCAGGTGACAGTGCCGGTGACATCGCTAGGTGACCTCACCCCCCTCTGACGCACGGGGACATACCTATGGGGCCACCGACCCGCCGCCGTCACGTTTTTATTTTTTGATCTTTCTTTCGGTCGGTCTGCAGAGCAAGAGAAGAAGAAGAAGAAATGGTAGGGGTACGTACCCTGTTACCATTTCACACGGGGGGAGGCCAGGATCCGGGGGTCCCCTTGTTAAAGGGGGCTTCCAGATTCCAATAAGCCCCCCACCCGCAGACCCCCACAACCACCAGGCAATGGCTACCCCAAAGCACCCTCCCCATGTTGAGGGCATGTGGCCTGGTACAGTTCAGGGGGGGCGCTCTCTCATCCCCCCACTTTTCCTGCAGCCTGTCAGGTTGCGTGCTCAAATAAGGGTCTGGTATGGATTTTTGGGGGGACCCCCACGCCAATTTTTTTTTATTTTTGGCACGGGGTTCCCCTTAATATCCATACCAGACCTGAAGGGCCTGGTATGGAATTTGGGGGGACCCCCACGCAATTTTTTTTTAAAATTTTGGTTTGGGGTTCCCCTTAATATTCATACCAGACCCAAAGGGCCTGGTAATGGACTGTGGGGGAATCCCATGCCGTTTTTTTGAATGACTTTTATGTGTATTGCCGGGACCGACAATTCATTATATCCGCGAGTACTTTTATATTACTTTTTTTCCTTTAGAAATGTAATTTTGTGCAGGGACTGTTGTAAACACGGGAAACATGTGCCACTATACAGGCATACTATAGACACCCCCCAGGTACGAAATTTAAAGGAATATTTCACTTTTATTGTTTCACTTTAAGCATGATTAAAATCACTGCTCCCAAAAAAACGGCTGTTTTAAAACTTTTTTTTGCATTGATACATGTCCCCTGGGGCAGGACCCAGGTCCCCAAACACTTTTTATGACAATACCAAGCATTTAAGCCTTTAAAATTAGCACTTTTGATTTCTCCCATAGACTTTTAAAGGGTGTTCCGCGGCTTTCGAATTTGCCGTGAACACCCCAAATTGTTCGCTATTCGGCGAACAGGCGAACATCAGGCTCATCCCTAATGGAGAGCAGAAAATAATTGGCAGACATTTATAACTTGTCTCCATTGTATCCATAACTCTAGGGGGAAAAATTACTGTTGGCCCGTTTTCCACAAAACTTAGGATGTACTTTAAAGCCCAACTCCTGGGCACAACAAAACAGTGCTTGAGGTGGGGCCTTCAACATGGCAAGGGTTAAATATTGGCTTTGCCTAGGAGTAGAGGAATAAGGTGTAATAGTTACCCTATTCCTTGTTCCAGCATGGTCTCTCGAACAACATGACTGGTCCCATGAAGCCTTCTCTCTAAAGTGTTTCTGGCTGTAGTAGCACTCTTGCGTCCTCCACATAGCCCTGCATTGTACAACTTGATACTGAAGGACTGCCTGGTGTTCCTAAGGGAGAGGAGGAGACAGTTGGAGCTAACCAGAATGAGGGTAAGCCAAGAATTGCAACCCTTCTATCTCCCCTAGATGTAATGAGCACTTAACCCATGCAGTGTGGGGGCCCCACTGTAAAGGTCTTTTCCTCCAGCCCTGAGTGAGTTGGGCTTTAAAACTCAGCTCTGGACAAAAATGATATTGTATAGAAGTGTATTAAATGACTGACCTACAGTATGTAGCCATTGTATTTAGCTTGTAGGAATGCTCCTCCTAAGCCTTCTCAATTTTTCCTTAATTTAACTTAACTTCCCACAACATGGGATCGCTGGAGGACAGGTCTCTTTAATGTCCATGAGTAGTTTCAGATCAGGCAGTACTGACGTCACCAAGTCAACATTGACTGCTTAAGATTAAATGCAGAATGGAAATGATTGTCAGCTTTTATTCCCCAATAAATCTACCTACAAAACCTTTCTTTCAGGTGTCCTCGCAGTACAGTCCTTCAGTCCTTACCGATTATGTTGCAAGCCATTATGTCATACAGCAGTAAAACCACGTATTGAAATAGAAATATAATAGAAATATCTGTTAATGGATTATATGAAGGGGGGGTGGGGGAAAAAAGCCTGGAGATGAGCTTTAAGAGATAATTCTATTCCTGAACTTCACTCGATCAGCGAACTACCGGTAAAAGCAAGATGGTTGACATTACGTATCTTAAAACAAAATTGCAAAACAAATCACTTTCCAGCCCTGGAAACAGAGGGATGATTCTGCTGTATCACTCTAGAACAGAGGGAAAATTCCCCCGTTTGATTTGTACTCACTGTTCTTTTCCTTAACATACTCCGACAATAAGACTCTGTGGGGAATAAGAGGCTGGTGAGAAGCATTTGAGAGATGGTTTATCTCTCTAGACATCCTCCTGCTGATAAATGGAACATAGAACCGGCTAAATTGGCTGATGCATTGCGGGGCTCAGAGTAGCTTTCTAGTGTCCACAGGAGAGAATTCAGCTGGAAATCTTGCAGTGGTAATAATTATTAACAGTGCGTCTCTTCTCCCGCTGATCATGAGCGTGTGTATGTGTGTTTGCTAACGGAACCATGGCTAATTTCTTTCTATTTCAGATGTTTCTGATTGAGTAGGCCTCACTATTATGTATGCATTGTCTGCTTCTGTCAGGGGAATTATATGGTCCCATCTCTGAAAGAGTTGACAGGTTTCTCAGTTAAATACAGGCATAGACAGAATGAAAGGTAAAGAAAAATGTTTAGAACTGGCAACAGCTGATGGCAAAGTAAGAACAGTCAATGGATTTATGTTATGAGTGGTGCTAGGCTGATATAAGGCTGGAATTGCAGAGGTGAGAAGCAACTAGAGCAACAGCTTCAGACAGGCAGGAGAAAATAATATCAGAAATGTTCAGAGAAAGAAACAGGACAATTTCCCAAGAATCTAAAATGGGTAAGAAGATGGAAATGTTATTTTATGGATTACTCTAAAGATCAGGTTGTAAACTTTTAATGGAGATGGGAATGTCTCCATGTCTCAGGCAGAAATTTGAATGTTGAATTTTTAAAGTCTTACTAAACTTTTGCTGAGAAAAAAAACATCCTTAATGCCGCGTACACACGGTCGGACTTTTCAGCTACAAAAGTCCGACAGCCTGTCTGACAGACTTTCGAACGACCGGACTTGCCTACACACGGTCACACCAAAGTCCGACAGATTCGTACGTGATGACGTACACCGGACTAAAATAAGGAAGTTGATAGCCAGTAGCCAATAGCTGCCCTAGCGTCGGTTTTTGTCCGTCGGACTAGCATACAGACGAGCGGATTTCTGGGTCCGGTGGAGTTACGACGTAAAGATTTGAAGCATGTTCCAAATCTAAGGTCTGTCAGATTTGCAACTGTTGAGTCCGCTGAAGGTCCGGTGAAGCCCACACATGATCGGATTGTTCACCGGATTTGGTCCGTCGGGGTCAGACCAGTCCGGTTGAAAAGTCCGCCGCATTAGGCTCTCTTCACACTTGTGCAATTTCATATTCAAGTTCAATCACACAGAATCAGATGACAAAGGAAACACAACAGGGTTGATTTCATAAAGGCAACTAAACTGTGCCCTTTTGCAAAGTGCAGTCGCTTCAGAGCTTAGTAACAAGGTGAAGCTTCATTTTGCAAAGAATACCCAATCATATGCAAGGAAAATAAAAAAACAGCATTTTTGCTTGCACATGATTGGATGATGGAAGTCAGCAGAGCTCCTGTTCATTTAGGCTGCATTCATACTACAGCGTTTTGATCTGACAGCGCTGATGTGTGAATGACAAAACGCGGAACTCGCATTTGAGATGCCATTCATGACACCTCAAATCACAGTGCGGGTCTGCCGCGTTTGTCGCGCGATAAAACGTGCTGCAATCGCGGCAACCCACATTGCGGGGCGCATGTTGCCCCAAAGTAGCTCCTGAACTATTTTTGGGTGATATGCGTCCCGCGATTGCAGCACGTTTTATCATGCGACAATCGCAGCAGACCCGCACCGCGATTTGAGGTGTCATTCAAATGATTGGCATCTCAAATGCGAGTTCTGCGTTTTGTCATTCACACATCAGTGCTGTCACATCGCAAGCAGATCTGCGGCAGATCTGCCCGCAGTTCAAAATGCTGTAGTGTGAATGCAGCCTTGCTACAGTACAGTCTGGAGCAACTGCTCTTGAAGAGTGTAACCGCACTTTACAAAGTGCACAGTCCATTTCCCTTTAGTAAATCATCCCTATTGTTTTCAGTGGTGCCCATTCACATCAATGCAACTCAGCACAGTGCAATTTTGGATAATATTCCTGTTCTACATTGGTGCACTTCCAGCATGGTTTTGGACCCATAGAACATGTAAACCACAATCAAGTTGCATCACATCTTCACATAGAAAATTAAATCAAAATCGTATCACAGCAGTGTGAACCTAGCCTTAAACATTCCTTTTCATTTTTTAAAGACATCTGCTGTCAGACCATTCATTTACACACAAATCTTCCTACAAGATTATATGCACATTTAAAGTTTATAATGCATGTTATTTATCTGTAAAAGCCTGCCTGGTCCACACATCAAAAAGCCCTGAGATTGCTGCTGGACAACTCCATTATAGGTGTGATGTCAGCAGCCCCTGCAATCTCAGAGCTAATACTCAAGTGACACTCTGTATCTATAGTATTCCCCTTCACTCCTTCCCAGCAACTACATAGAGGCTATGAAGGGAGGTGAGGGGAGAAGAGGAGGAGCTGGGCCAGCACAAGGAGTGACTAGGCACTCCCATAAGAGGAGAGGACAGTGAAATGCAAATAGGGAGGGGGCTGCGCCAAAGAACTGACTGTTCCTGGGGTAGTCACAGCTTCTAGCAAGTTCAGATGCTCATTACAAGTGAATAAAAAATAATTTATGGAAAGGAAAACCACAAGTAAAAAATTAAATAAGGTGATACTCCTGTTAAAACAAATAAAAATCAAACAAAAAAAGCTGCTGCAGATACCTAGAGTGTTCCCACACCTATAGTTAATACTAATGTGCAAATGAAATGGTGCTGCGCTGCTAGTGATCCTATGTTCATACATGTGTGATTAATATATGTGTATACACGCATAGTCAAGTTCAGTGATTGTGACCTATACATAAAATCTGAATTCTCACATTAAATTATTCCTCTACATGTTCAAAAAAATGTGTTACATATTTCTTCAAAACAGTAAATAAAATAAACACTGTATAGATGCAGTTTCTCGTCCTTGATTCTCCCATCACCTCTTGTGCCACATGATCACCTCTGTGCCCTGAAAACTCTCACAGCCTTTTTACTTGTGTCTTAGCATGAATCATGGATCATCCTAATCTCTGGATCCTCTTATGGTTTCTCTCCACTAGGGGCCCACATAGTTGGACTTCCCTCTTGTTTACAAGCATAAAAACAGAAGCTTTAGACAGATACGTCTGCTTACGTCACTTCCAGTCCCTGATGTGCCTCCGCTCATGCCGTACGTGTTACGTCACCATCACGTGACTTCCTCAGGGGATGGCAGCACCATGGCTCTCCGGAGCTTTTGTTTTTATGCTTGTAAACAAGTGATTTTCTTGTAAGTGCAACTATTTTTAGCCAAATAAATTAAGAGGTTTATACAGAATCACACTATGGGAGGCTTTTTTTCACAAGTTTCCATGCCTTGGGTGAGACCTAACCTGGATCATAGAGGAGCTTCTTAAAATAAAAAGGCAACCCCCCATCAGATGTTAACAGAGGGAAGTCCAACTAAGAGGGTCCCTAGTGGAGAGAAATCAGAAGAGGATCCCAAGATTTGGATGATCCATGATTCATGCTAACACATAAGTAAAAACGAGGTGAGAGTTTTGAAAGCACAGAAGTGATTGAGCGGCACTGATTACCCGATACAGAAATTTCTTTTGAGCACAAGAGGTGACGGTAGATTCAAGGACATGAGAGACTGTATCTATAGAGTGTTTTTACTGTTTTGAAGCATATAACACGTTTTTTGAATATGTAGAGGAATATGAATAATTTAATGTGAGAATTCTGATTTTATGTATATGTCACAATCACTGAAATCATCTATGCTTATATACACATATATTAATCACGAAACATGTATGCACATAGGATCACTAGCAGCACAGCACCATTTCATTTGCACATTGGCATAAACATTTAAAATACTTGATTTTTCTTTTCTTTTACTAATCATTTTGAGACTCTATAAATGCAAGACATATATTTTTAGTAAACCTTTTTTCAGGAGCTAATCCCTGCTGCCATGTAAACCAGAGTTTGTTGCAGGAGGAATTTTGCAAATTGCTAATCTGTAATCAGTGGCTTTAGTGCAATTCAGCAAAAATCTAGTTCTACTTAGATCATTTGACTAAGGTGAACATTGATTTTGAGGCAGTGATGTGGCGTAACCACCCTGGCGGTATGATTATGTCAAATTTTTGCATCTCACAAAGGTACAGTGTTTTGCATGGAAATTTGGCGTTTTATATTATAGGCCTGCAATTCTTAGTAATAACACACTTAAATCTGTCCAAACAAGAGTCTAGTAGACATCCCGGGTATGATAAATTTTGAAACACGAAATCATAAATTATAATAAAAATAACTATAAATAATTATAAAAATTAATAATATAATAATAAAATTTATTTCCCCACGATTCACTATTGCTCAATTCTGCAAGTGTTCTAATTTACTATCACTGTTTTCTAGCTGGTCTAAAACCGCATTTTGACGTAAAAGGACATTTTTTGGTTGCCATGGACAATCTCAAGTTTCCAGGCAGAAAGAATTGTATATATATCATAAAACTGCATGCAGGGCACCTGAAAAAACACTAGGGATAAAAGGGAGGTGAAATGATTTTCTACAGTAATGTAATCTGTAAGATTACAGTGTACTGTGTTTTTTTTTTTTTTTTTTTTTTAATGCACTTTTTGAAATTGCCGCCGGGCTCCGCCCCATGCGTCACGACGCTCACAGGGAACGGAGCCTGGAACACAGGACATCGAGCAGATGATCCAGCAGAGGACACAGCGTGGTGGGACATCGCAGGATCCTGGTGACAAGGTAAGTATACTGCATCAGGATTCTGCAATGCAATCCCAAGTGTGGCTCGGGTAATGGTACTGAAAAAAATCAGCTACAAGTACCTATACTGAGCATTTAGGTGCAGTTGAGTATGTGGCTTTTCTGTGATATGTGTTCTGCTGGTTTTTGTGGGAAACATGCACACGTTATTGTGCAATGTGCATCCTTAATGTGTATCCAAACCCAAAAACATTTCAATATATTGCAGCTTACCAGAGCCTAGATGCGGTGGCTGCATTCACCTCAGTTATAGCTGGTCCACAATTTCCTTTATTGACCAGAACTTCCAGCATATAAGTGAATGCATGAAAATGGGTTCTTGGTCTCAGCAGTCTCTCTCAGCTTTAGTATCAATCTATGTTAAAATCCCCCTCCTCCAACTTCTGGCACAGGCCTCTTATCTTGAAAGTTTGTTATCCTTCTTACACTGAGCAAAATTATAAACGCAACACTTTTGTGTTTGCCCCTATTTATCATGAGCTCAACTCAAAGATCTACAACTTTTTCTATGTACACAAAAGGCCGCCTTCTCTCAAATATTGTCCACAAATCTGTCTAAATCTGTGTTAGTGAGCACTTCTCCTTTGCTGAGATAATCCATCCACCTCACAGGTGTGGCATATCAAGATGCTGATTAGACAGCATGATTATTGCACAGGTGTGCCTTAGACAGGCCACAATAAAAGACCACTCTAAAATGTGCAGTTTTATCACACAGCACAATGCTACAGTTGTTGCAAGTTTTGAGGGGGCGTGCAATTGGCATGCTGACTGCAGGAATGTCCACCAGAATTGTTGCCCTTGAATTGAATGTTCATTTCTCTACCATAAGCCATCTCCAAAGGCGTTTCAGAGAATTTGGCAGTACATCCAACCGGCCTCACAACAGCCGACCACGTGTAACCACATCAGCCCAGGACCTCCACATCCAGCATCTTCACCTCCAAGATCATCTGAGACCAGCCACCCGGACAGCTGTTGCAACAATCGGTTTGCATAACCAAAGAATTTCTGCACAAACTGCCAGAAACCAACACAGGGAAGCTCATCTGCATGCTTGTCATCCTCAGACCCCCCCCCCCAATACAGTAAAACTGCACATTTTAGAGTGGCCTTTTATTGTGGCCAGCCTAAGGTACACCTGTGCAATAATCATGCTGTCTAATCAGCATCTGGATATGCCACACCTGCAAGATGGATGGATTATTACGGCAAAGGAGAAGTGCTCACTAACACAGATTTGTGAACAATATTTGAGAGAAATAGGCCTTTTGTGTACATAGAAAAAGTCATAGATCTTTAAGTTCAGCTCATAATAAATAGGGGCAAATACAAAAGTGTTGTGTTTACAATTTTGCTCAGTGTACTTTGGCAGAGTGCTCCCAAACCCATGCATGCAGCAATTTAGATGTGAGTCACATGCATTGCAATGATAGCTGTCCTTTTCAGAATATGTACACTGCATTCAATGCAGTTTTTGACCTGCAGGTTGCACTATACAAATACGATTCTTTACAAACTATACAAATGGCATCCTAGCATTCAGGAGCTGAAAAAAGGTCTATATTGGGTCTATAATCAGATAGCTGAGAGGAAAAAAGAAAATATTCTTGATTAAATGACTGCTTCCTACCTACTATCTAAGATGATTGCTGAAAATTGTAGCATGGAATCTGAAGATGTGAAGACCTGTGACCAGGCAACTATTAAAGAATCAGGGCAAATTGGCCTATATGGTATAACTTCTGCCAAAGTGTCTACTAGCTGGGACATGTACTAGAGAAAGGGAATGTTAGCCTGAACCTATGAAAGCAATAGTTCTCCTAGTACTGGAGTACTGATTTTGTGATTAAATCACTTACCATGTTATTGCATTCTGCTGCTAATGGCTACATCGCTGGAAATATCTCTTGTGTTCCAACTCTACATTACAATATTAAACTTGACAAAGACGTTAAAATCTGTTTTTTGGCATCAAAGCTTTAGCGATAAAATATCTGTGTATCCCGGGAGATCAATTACTCTGCTGTAAACACAATAGTATTTGAAGTTTATTTATGACACCCGGATCCTCCTGTGCGCACATGAAATAAGACAAGAGCCTTCTCTCTTTGTGCCTCTCAATCTGTTCTGTGTTTATCGAGTCAATCAACCTCAGTGATTATGCTGCACGCAGCGGTATCTCTCTGATTGGGATCTGTACACAGTAATATTGTTATCACCAAACAACTTTATTATCTTCGCAGCTTTCCCCTTTGTAACCCTTGTATGTATCCTGTTCCACGTAGCGGCTTTTGCTAACTGTTCATTTTTAATATGATTATTTGATGATACTGATTATTGCTTCTGTGTAACAAGTTTATCTAATTTAGCATTTTTCGGATTTTTAGTCAGTGTATGTTTAGCACTTAATTTAGCTATGGTCAACTTTCTTGATATGGGACGGGCTCAAGTGTGGCCCCCAACATCACCAAAGGACCACGCATAACATTTAGTGAATATTTATTATCAGAGACAGCAGACACACAACAGGATATATGACCAAGTGGACATTATACAAGAGATGGTCAGAGACTGTAGACATAATACAGGTAATGGTCAGAGATTGCAGACATGATACAAGAGATGGTCAGAGACTGTAGACATTATATATGAGATGGTCGGAGATTGCAGACATGATACAGGAAATGGTCAGAGAATGCGGACATGATACATGAGATGGTCAGAGAATGTGGAAATATATGAGATGACCAGAGATTGCAGACATGATACAAGAGACTATGAACATGCTATAGATGTTGTTGGAGACATGCTTCAGGAGACATTCAGATGCTGGAGACATATGACATGAGGCTTCCAAAAAATCACTACAGTACATAACAGGGCTATAGGGAAATATAGATTAGTTTGTGCAGGGGCCATGAGGGCTGCACAAAAAGTGCCAAAGGGCCACAGGTTGGACACCAGGGACCTATTTAAAGCAACATTAAAACCAAAAACAAAAATGTATTATTTTGCACCAGTTCTTAGATGTGGTGACAACATTAATTTTTTAAAAGTTTTTTTATTCATTATTTTATGTGATGATACAGCCAGCAAGTTGGTTAATTTTCAACTTCCTTTAACAGACCAAGCTGTTCAACAAATGTGGCATTTAGAGGGTTGAGATAAACCATTTATTGCTGACAGGGGTGCTTACAAAGAAAACCATTAATTGCAACTGATTTTCAGGCCTATGGGGTCCATATTTTTCTCAATCATTGCAGTCGATGAATCTGATTCAAGCATCACTTGAGATGATCCAATGATGACTCGGCTGTGTATGTGTTTGTGGCAACAAAGTAGCTCTACGGAGTCGAAAGTGAACTAAGTGTATGCTACAAAAGAACATGAATACAGTGTCTTTAAACTCTGCTGCTTTGCCTAATCCTACTTGCAGGTATCTGATACTTCTGGATGTTTTGCATACCTGGCTCCCCAAACCCCCGTGGACCCTGAGGCTCATCCTGCCAGCTTGTACATCCTGTAGTAATGTACAAGCTGGGGAGTGTCCACAATGTGCTGAAGTAGGAACATGTGTTCACCACACCCAGAAATGTCTGATACGTGCAGCGGCCGGAGAGCAGCAAAGTTTGAGGACACAAGCCATCGAAAAGGTAAGTTTACATTCTCTTCTTTTGCGAAGTTGAATTGGGTCATTTTGGACTCTATGGTCAAGTTCCCTTTAGGTGAGTAGAATAGGGTTTCACTAGATCTTTATCAATTAAAAGTTCTCATTGTGGCTCATAGGTTTTGCAAGTTGGTACTGATCTTTCATGTTTTTTTCAGCACCGTGTGTGTGTGTGCTGCATCTGTGAACTGAGTCAGGGAAAACATGATATTCCATCACCTACTGGTTCTCTTTGAGGCATCTGTCCATCTATGTCCAGCCTAAGGTTGAGGACAAGGCTATGTTGGGGGTCACAGAAAGGGCAGTGCTGGAACCATAGAGCACAATGACCTGCATATGCGTTGATGGAGAATCCGTAGTATTCTAAAGGTGAGGGTAGCAGCAGCTATAAAGATTTTGCTAACTAGATGAATAACAGGATTAAAATTATAGATGCACTGTGCATAAGTTTAAATGCAAATTCCTGATATATTATCTGGATGTACTTTTAATTTGAGATTATAAATTGCAGCATTAGACTTACGTAGGAGGCCATGCTTTTGTATGAATGTAGAGAGATCTGCACAGACCTAGAGAAGACCTAATTCAGACAATTTATCCACAACCGCTACACAGTCTTTCTGCACATTGCACAGTTTATCACAACTCGTACTTACTCTGCATGATTTCATATCACAGATACAATAAACCATTAAAGCTGTGCAGACGAAAATACACACACACTAGCCAAATAAAAAAATAAAAAAAAACTTTATTCAGACCTTGCACTTTTCAGACTCAGGAAAAGGAGGCTTGTATCAACCTGTGTGCCATCAAATGGACTACATAGAATAAACAAAACACTTGATGACATTACTTAAACCATATATGTTAGATATCACAGCAATTACAGCTTAGCTGTAGACCACTGCACTTAAGAGTCACAATCAATATGCATAAGATGTGTCAGATATTATGAAAATGTGGAGGAGGTAATAATATAGGAACTTTGAGTGGTTCAATTAAAATATTGGGAAAAAGGTGTACTAGAGCATGTTCAACAAAAGAAAAGTAAAAGATGGATAAAGATACTGAAAGGGATACAAAAACAAATTTTAGTTTAGTTTCTTTTTAATAACTAAAGGTGCTCTTTATAGGGGTCTTCCTTCAGAACTGGAAAACACATTGGGGTTGATTTACTAAAACTGGAGTACGCAAAATCTGGTGAAGCTCTACATAGGCTGATTGGCTACCATACACAGCTGCATCAGATTTTGGCACTCCAGTTTTAGTAAATCAACTCCATCACCTGACTCTCATAAATAGTGAGTGTCCTGAGGCACACAGGTCAATGTTGGTGATTTACCTAAACTGTTACTAAACCAGCAACAGTAAAATCAGTCTGTATATGCAGTAAAGCATGCTTGTTGTACTCACTGTGGAACCTAAGGTATTAATACCTCCGCATTGTGTAAAAAGGCTGTTTGATCCTGTCTTCTCTGATCCTCCCCTTCGTCCACAGACCCAATACATCTCCTGATAGTACAGAGCCTTGGGGGCACTCCGCAAATGCTCAGTTTAGTTTGGTGTGTATTGCTAGGGAGGTGTTTTTTTTGGGGTGGGGGGGAGGGTGCATGTGATCAGTACAGGGCCAATCAGCACTGTCCTGACAGAGGTCCTGCAGCCTCATAGGACAGTCAGAGGAGAATGAAAACTCCTCCTACAAGCTTTAACAGTGCTCGGCCAGACACTGATAGAAGTCACAAGACTGCTATATACTGCTGATGGGAAAAGGTATTTAGCAGTTTATATTTACTAAAATAATTGCATTTCCATGTTCTGTATAATGTGGGAGACCAGATATAGTGAACGCAGGGTCCTGGGTTTAGTAACACTTAAAAGCAAATAGACTGTTCATTTTGCAGGGGAATAAATACATATGTAATGCTAGAATCCCTGGGTGGGCACCACCATCCCTCAAATTATGAACCAATAACTAAACAATCCACCATATATGAGGATTTAACCCCTTCAGATCCGCGCTATAGCTGAATGACGGCTACAGCGCGGACCTACTTTGTCAGAAGGCTGTCAATAGATGTCCTACCCTTTGCACGCTCCCCAGTGCCGATCAGTGCCCACCAGTGCCGCCTATTAGTGCCCATCAGTGCCCATCAGTGCAGCCTATCGGTGCCCATCAGTGCAGCCTATCAGTGCCCATCAGTGCCACCTTATCAGTGCCCATCAATGCAGCCTATCGGTGCCCATCAGTGCAGCCTCATCAGCATACATCAATGAAGGAGAAAAATTACCTGTTTGCAAAATTTATTAACAAAATATAAAACGGTATTGTATTTTTGTTTTATGTTTTTAATTGGTCTTTTTTAATTTTTTTTTAATAAAAAACCCAGTGGTGATCAAATACCACCAAAAGAAAGCTCTATTTGTGGGAAAAAAATGATAAAAAATTTTATTTGGGTACCGTGTTGTATGACCGCGCAATTGTCGTTCAAAGAGCGACAGCGCTAAAAGCTGAAAATTGCTCTGGAAGGGGGTTTAGGTGCCCAATAAGCAAGTGGTTAAAGGTGCCAGATATACTTACGGTATATATACATCTCTTAAAATTCCATAAATGTGTTCAAATTTATATAAAATAATAAAAATGCAGTATGGTCTATCGAGCATGGCTTCCTTTGTAAATTCGCAAAATGTTCTACAGAAGGAAATCATTGACCCTCCTGCCCTATTATATACTGTTCATGCCCTTTGTTGTCTTTAAACAGAATCATTTCCAGGACTCTAGATAATGATGACGGGGGATTTCAAGATTTATTACAATGTATTTTGTGGGTTGCAATTATCCCACTTTCTCAGGTTCTGTAAAACACTTTAAAGCAGGAGTGTCAAACTCCATTTCATTTTGGGCCTCATTAGCATTCTGGTTGCCCTCAAATGGCCAGTTGTATCTGTAAGACTATATGAATGTATCTACTCTTTATCATATTCAATAATTGCCCCTGCACTCGATTAATACTGCCTTTAGTAATAACTTAAGACTAAAAGTGATTGTAAAGCCTTGTTTTTTTTTCCATAAAAATAACAAACATGTTATACTTACCTGCTCTGTTGCAGTGGTTTTGCACAGAGCAGCCCGGATTCTCCTCTTCTCGGGTCCTTCTTCTGCTTTCCTAGCCCCCTCCCTCCTGTTCAGTGCCCCCAAAGCAGCTTGCTATGGGGGCACCCGAGCCGAGTCACAGCTCCCTGTGTCCATTCAGACATGGAGCCCCAACCCGACCCCGCCACTTCTCCCCCCTGATTGGCTAGCTGACTTTGACAGCAGCGGCATCCAATGGCACCGCTGCTGTGTCTCTCAGTCAATCAGGAAGGAGAATCTCTGACGCCCGTGGGACTCGTGGCTATCGCAGGACATAGAGGGACCTCAGGTAAGTGTTAGGGGGGCTGCTGCACACAGAAGGCTTTTTATCTTCTGCCTTTACAACCCCTTTAAGCTGTGTAGGGTAGGTGCAGACTGGCACGGAGCCCACTCACACTCCTGTAGTAGATGATAGTCTGAAAAGGAGGATCACACACTGCTGGCATCATCCACAATCAACTTTATTGTAGACTGCTCAGATAGAACATAGTTCTGCCATGGTGTTCTGTCTCAGCAGTCTCCAATAAAAGTTCCTCTCTGCTGCCGACTCCTGAAATGAGGGGCTGAGGCGAACCTCTTTGTGGCTGCATGGAGAAGTGCAATATCTGGCAGAGGAGTTCTGTCATTGTCTCTGCTACCAACTGCCGAGACAAGGTGAGGGCAGAGAAAAAGGGGGTGTCACAGCTGCAGGAGAGGTGCGAGGGCCACATAAAATGGCCTGGATTCGGCCCACAGGCTTTGTGTTTAACACATGTGCTTTAACCACTTCAACCCCGGAAGAATTTACCCCCTTCCTGACCAGTGCATTTTATGCGATTCGGCACTGCGTCGCTTTAACTGACAATTGTGCAGTCGTGCGACGTGGCTCCCAAACAAAATTGACGTCCTGTTTTTCCCACAAATAGAGCTTTCTTTTGGTGGTATTTGATCACCTCTGCGATTTTTATTTTTTGCGCTATAAACAAAAAAAGCGTAAATTTTGAATAAAAACGCATTGTTTTTTACTTTTTGCTATAATATCCCCAAACAATATTTAAAAAAACATTTTTTTTCCTCAGTTTAGGCCGATATGTATTCTTCTACATATTTTTGGTATAAAAAAATCGCAATAAGCGTTTATTGATTGGTTTGCACAAAAGTTATAGCGTTTACAAAATAGGGGATAGTTTTATGACTTTTTTTATTAATTTTTTTTTTTACTAGTAATAGCGGCGATCTGCGATTTTTATCGTGACTGCGACATTATGGCAGACACATCGGACATTTTTGACACATTTTTGGGACCACTGTCATTTATACAGCACTCAGTGCTATACAAATGTACTGATTCCTGTGTAAATGACACTGGCAGTGAAGGGGTAAACCACTAGGGGGCTAGGGAGGGGTTAAGTATGTCCTGGGGAGTGTTACTGTGGGGGGGCGTGGCTACGTGTGACAGCTCCTGGCTGGCGGGGTGCACGCAATGGCATGGCGGCAAATTCAAAGGGACGTACAGGTACGCCCATTTGCCCAGCCGTGCCATTCTGCCGACGTGCATTGGCGTGCGCCGGTCGGGAACCGGTTAAAGGGTCCCATGAATGTGGTGAAATTTCTCTTTGCAAAGAATACCCAATCATGTGCAAGAAAATAAAACGAAAAAAAAAAAAATGAATTTTTGCTAGCACGATTGGATGATGGAAGTCAGCAGAGCTTCACCTTATTCACTGAGCTCTGATGACATTTTTTAAGCAAAGTGCAACTTCCCTTGCACAGTAAACACTATTTGCCTTTGATAAATCAACTCCAGTGAGCGTGAAGCTCTAGAGGTTTTGCTTCACACTGTGTATTGGTTGTCAGGCAATGGCATACTCCTATGCTGGATGGAAGTCTTGGCTGTGTCAGGTAGCAGCCATCATTCTTGACAGGTTCGCTCTAACTTTACATATGTTTGAACTACTCACAGCAAGTGGTGGCAGGGACCTTGATGTGCTGAAATAGGGCTGGATGGGGGCATTCATGTATAATAAGACCAGCTACTCCATATCTCACACCATTATTGTTCCCTAATAATCTCCCAGGTCAGGCATGCCCATGGAAAGCTTTATATTGGAAAAAGCAATTCGTATCATGGCATCGTCATAGGTCTCATTTACTGACACCATGTGATTTATAAGGGAAAGAAAGGTGAAAAATATAAAACCATTGGTTTAGCGTAACAACCAGGCATCTAGTAATTTCAGAAGGAAAGGTCAGCAATAACAGCTTACCTACATCTGTAAGTACCTGATGCTAATAATCTAACAATAAATCATAATGTGTCAGTAACATAATATTCTTTAGATTTCTGTTAAAGAGGAATGGGCTGGGGGTGTAGGATGGAGTATTTGCTATATAGTACAAGGCATACTTGCATATTATGGCAAGCTTACCTCTATTTTTGCTGAGTTCCAGTGATTATAGTTCTCTCAGGCTACAGTGGCCATTGCTTCTTCACTGCGTTTAAGGGGTTAAGCTGCCTATGCAGGTTAGGGTCACCTGTAGATATAAACGTTTCAGCTTTGACTAGTTGGGTAGTTCCCTAGCTACAGGTGTAGGCCATTCACATACCTCCCTGAGCCTGGTCAAAAGACGCCCAGAAATGGTAGCGTCCTGTCCTGTCTTGTTGCTAGGATGTTACTAAGACACTCCCAGCCACTACTGCATACCCACATCATCACAGGAGCAAGCTCTCAATCCTCCTTACATGTATGATCCACTATCTCCTCCATCACAGCTTCGCTGAACTCAGAGCTGCTGCATCAGGGGAGAGGGAACACGTGCAAGGGGGTTTTAATTGGCTGGGAGTATCTCAGTAACATCCTAGCAACAAGGCAGGACTGGATGGTGCTATCACTGACTGTTTTTCAGCCAGGCTTTAGGAGGTGCGTAAATGGCCTACATATATAGCAAGGACATTATTTAACTTTGGACAAAGCTGCAAAGTTTGTTTTTATATACGAGTGTCTCTTATCTGCATAGGCAGGATTTTGGTAAATGTGAACTAACCCTTTAATTACTTAGACTGCCTATCGCAGATATACTGCAACAGGGCAGCTCTATTGCGTGAAACAACATACCTGTACGTCATTTCGTGCAATAGACAGATTGGCCAGAGGGGAAGCCCATCGGTGGGTCCAGCGGATGCCAAGCAGGAACACTGATCTCTGCATTCACCCAGTCAGTCCATTCCCCACACAGTTAGTAAGTACCCCCTAGGGACACACTTAACCCTTTGATTGTCCCTGGTGTTAACCCCTTCCCTGCCAGTGTCATTAGTACAGTAATAGTGCATTATTTTAGCACTGATCACTGTAATAATGTCACTGGTTCACAAAAAAGTGTCAAAAGTGTCAGGTGTCCGATATGTCTGCCACAATGTCGCAGTCCCACTAAAAATCACTGATCGCCGCCATTACTAGTAAAAAAAAATAAATAAAAGTGCCATAAAAATATCCCATAATTTGTAGACGCAATAACTTTTCCCCAAATCAATCAATATACGCTAATTGGGATTTTTGTTACCAAAAATATGTAGCAGAATACATATTGGCCTAAATTGATGAAGAAATTCGATTCTTTTTTTTTTTTTTTTTATTGGATGTGTTTTATAGCAGAAAGTAATAAAAAAATTGTTTTTTTTTTTTTTTCAAAATTGTCGCTCCTTTTTTGTTTCTAACGCAAAAAATAAAAACCGCACAGGTGATCAAATACCACCAAAAGACAGCTCTATTTGTGGGGAAAAAAAGGGCATCCATTTTATTTGGGTACAGTGTCGCATGACCACGCAATTGTCAGTTGAAATAACCCAGTGCCGTATCGCAAAAAAATGACCTGGTCGTGAAGGGGGTAAAACCTTCCAGGGCTGAAGTGGTTAAAAAAAAGTGAGAGTGGGGGGATGTGAAGGGAAAAGAAAGACAGATTCTGGTAGTAGGGGACTCATTTCTTAGGACAGAGGGGGCAATCTGTGACAAAGACCTGAAGCGCTGAACTGTATGTGGTCTACTGGGCGCTCGGGTTTGGCACATCACGGATCTGGTGAACAGATTACTGGGAGGGGCTGTATACTATTGATACATCGAGCCACACCAGAAAAGCAGAGGGAGATTAGGAAAGTAAACATGTGGCTGAGGAGCTGGTGTAGTAAGGAGGGGTTTGGGTTCCTGGAGAACTGGCCCGACTTCTCAGTCGATCACCAGTACTATAGAAGGGAGATCAGCTGGGAGTAAAGATTGGCAAAAAGTTAGAGGGGTTTTTAAACTAGGCAACGGGGGGGGAGGGTCCAGAGGTAGAGATAGTCAACGCGGAACATATTCCAGAGGGTAGTATTGGGGGCATTAGTGGTAGGTTGACTAAAGCACCTAAACCCAAGGTAAGTATAGTAACAACTCCTACTGGAAATCTTGGAAACCCAATAAGAGAATAGTATGTGACCAGTCTAAACTACGTGGCATGTTCACCAATGCCAGGAGCCTGGCGGACAAGATGGGTGAATTAGAGTTACTGTTGTACGAGGAGGATTTGGATTTTGTGGGAATTTCAGAGACCTGGCTCAAGAGCTCTCATGATTGGCTGGCAACCATTCAAGGATATAACCTTTATTGCAGGGATAGAGAGGGTAAAAGGGGGAGGGATATGCCTATATATCAAGAATAATGTACAAGTGAATGTGAGAGATGACATCACTAAGGGAGCTAGGGAGGAGGTGGAATCTTTATGGTTAGAGCTCCAAAGGGATGAAGCTAAGGGCAAAATAATACTGGCAGTATGCTATAGCCCCCCTAACCTGAGGGAGGAGGGGGAGACAGATCTCCTATCATAATTTGGATTAGCAGCAAGGATGGAAAGTCATATCATAATGGGGGATTTTAATTATCCAGACATAGACTGGGCAGAGGGAACCACACATTCATCTAAGGCACGCCAGTTCCTAAATGTCTTGCAGGACAATTTCATGGTTCAGATGGTAGACGCACTAACTGAAAATAAAGCGTTACTGGATTACTGATTACCAACAATACAGACCTGATCATGGATGTGGAAATACGGGGCAGTTTAGATAACAGGGACCACAGGTCAATTGGCTTCAGTATAAATCACACAAATAGGAAACACAAGGGGAATACAAAGACACTGAATTTCAAAAGAATTTCAAAAGAGCCAACTTCCCTAAATTATGAACCTTGCTAGTAGGCATAAACTGGGATAACATCTTAGGAACAAAGAACATGGAGGAGAGATGGGTTTTCTTTAAGAGCATATTTAATGAGGGCATTAGCCAATGCATTGGGTAATAAATTTAAAAGGGCGAACAAAAGTCCTGGATGGCTTAACTCCAATCTGAAAATGCATATAAAAGCAAAGGAGAAGGCCTTCAAAAAATACAGGGTTGAGGGATCATCAGCATTCAGACTTTATAAGGAATGTAACAAGAAATGTAAGGTGCAGTTAGGGTGGCTAAGATAGAACACAAAATACACATAGTGGAGGAAAGCAAAAAAAAATCCCTAGAAATTCTTTAAGTATGTAAACAGTAAAAAATGGAGGATAGACGATACTGGCCCCATTAAGAATGAGGAAGGTCATCTGGTTACAAAGGATGGGGAGATGGCGAAGGTATTGAATTTATTCTTCTCCTCAGTCTTCACGAGGGAATCAGGGGGCTTCAGTAACCAAAACTGCAGTGTTTATCCTCATGACACAACACAGGAAGCACCTCCATGGTTAACAGAGGACAGAATTAAAATTAGACTTGGAAAACAATAAATAACCGGGACCAGATGGCTTGCACCCGAGGGTACTTACAGAACTAAGTCAAGTAATTGCCAGACCATTGTTCCTTATTTTTACTGACAGTCTACTGACTGGAATGGTACCAGGTGATTGGAGAAAAGCCAATGTAGCATCAATATTGAAAAAGGGCCCAAAATACATCCCTGGGAATTACAGACCAGTTAGCCTAACATCAATAGTATGCAAGCTCTTGGAGGGGATGATGAGGGACTTTATACAAGATTTTAGTAATGAGAACAGTATCATTAGCAGTAATCAGCATGGATTCATGAAGAATCGTTCTTGCCAAACCAATCTATTAACCTTCTATGAGGAGGTGAGTTGCCATCTAGATAAAGGAAGGCCCGTAGACGTGGTGTATCTGGATTTTGCAAAAGCATCTGACACAGTTCCCCATAAACGTTTACTGTACAAAGTAAGGTCCATTGGCATGGACCATAGGGTGAGTACATGGATTGAAAACTGGCTACAAGAGCGAGTTCAGAGGGTGGTGATAAACGGGGAGTACTCGGAATGGTCAGGGGTGGGTAGTGGGGTCCCCCAGGGTTCTGTGCTGGGACCAATCCTATTTAATTTGTTCATAAACGACCTGGAGGATGGGGTAAACAGTTCAATCTCTGTATTTGCGGTCGATACTAAGCTAAGCAAGGCAATAACTTCTCTGCAGGATGTGGAAACCTTGCAAAAAGATTTGAACAAATTAATGGGGTGGGCAACTACATGGCAAATGATTTAATGTAGAAAAATGTAAAATAATGCATTTGGGTTGCAAAAATATGACTGCAATTTATACATGGGGGGGGGGGGTTGCAAACTTCTGGGGGAATCTAGGATGGAAAAGGACCTGGGGGTCCTAGTAGATGATAGGCTCAGCAATGGCATGCAATGCCAAGCTGCTGCTAACAAAGCAAACAGAATATTGGCATGCATTAAAATGGGAATCAACTCCACAGATAAAACAAGAATTCTACAAGAATTCTACTTCTACAAGACTCTGGTCCGTCCACAACTAGAGTATGTTGTCCAGTTCTGGGCACCAGTCCTCAGGAAGGATGTACTGGAAATGGAGCGAGTACAAAGAAGGGCAACAAAGCTAATAAAGGGTCTGGAGGACGTTAGTTATGAGGAAAGGTTGCGAGCACTGAACTTATTCTCTCTGGAGAAGAGATGCTTGAGAGGGGATATGATTTCAATTTGCAAATACTGTACTGGTGACCCCACAATAGGGATAAAACTTTTTCACGGAAGGGAGTTTAACAAGACACATGGCCACTCATTAAAATTAGAGGAAAAAGAGGCTTAACCTTAAAGCGGAGTTCCGCTGAAAAAAAAAAATTAAAAGTCAGCAGCTGCAAATGCTGCAGCTGCTGACTTTTAATAATTGGACACTCACCTGTCCCATGGTCCAGCAATGCAGGGGAATGAAGCCCCGCTCATCTCCCCCTCCTCTCTGCGGCGCCGGCATTGTCACTGTGGGTGCCCGGCTGTGGCTTCACAGTCAGGCACGCCCTGTGCATGTGCGAGCCGCGCTGCACGCTGTGACTGGCTGGCCAATCATCTGGGACCTGTGATGTGTCCCAGATGATTGCCGAGAGGGAGAGGGCAGAGGTGATCTCCCTCCCGGTGCAGCGGAGCCCGGGAGAAAGTGGGAGCTGGAACCCTCTAAAAATAGGATTTCTGCTCCCCCCCTCCCAAAATAATGACATGCCAAATGTGGCATGTCAGGGGGTCACCTTCCCTTAAAGTGGAAGTTCCATTTTTGGGTGGAACTTCACTTTAAACTACGTAGAGGGTTGTTTACTGAAAGAGTGGCAAGGATGTGGAATTCCCTTCCACAGGCGGTGGTCTCAGCAGGGAGCATCAATAGTTTCAAAAAACTATTAGATAAGCACCTGAACGAGCACAACATACAGGGATATACAATGTAATACTGTCATATAATCCCACACATACTGTAGATTGGACTTGTGTCTTTTTTCCACCTCACCTACTATGTAAATAAAAAAAAAATAAGAATCTCCCTGAAATTTTAAAGCCCTTGGCACCGTCATATGTGCCTAAATGAATGGAAGCTTGTTTGTTGGGTGCACATGCCACAGTTATTGGGTATCGCCATGCATCCTGGAGTGAAAGCAATAATTCTAGGGCTGTCATTCATAGTTAATGCTAAATTGAGGAGCTGTGTAGGCTATTAAAGCATTGCCTATTGTAAAATTTTTGGGTTCTGTTGTTTTTTTACATTTTGTGGGCCCTTGCAATTTTGATTGTTGGCATATTTGGTATCAATTTGCTCGACACATCCTCATGTTTTATATTTTTCCCCAAAAAAATTAAGGGTTTCATAAACAGTAGCACAAATATCACGTGTCCTAAAAATTGCAATAACCACCATTTTATTCTACAGGAGCCCAGGAAAATATATAATGTTTTGAAAAATGTGCATTTTATTATATATGCACAAAATTGAAAAAAAAAAATGCCTGGGCCATTGAAATAAGTCGTAGTGCTGAAATCCTTGAAACACAAAATGACAGGTGCATTTAGTGACTTATTGAGTGTGTTGATGTACTAATGCTTGAAAGTAAGATGCAACATTGTGTTCAAGCTTCAGTGTCAGGTACAGGTCAAGGCTAACGTAGAGGTTAAAGAAGTCTAGTATAAAATCATTATTTTAAAAGCACGGACACAGTTTCTGAAAGGTCACAGTTCCACAACGTAGAATTTACTGTATTTGCCACTGCTGAAGCTGGAAATAACCATCACTCTTCTGCTCTCCTCTACACCTCCCAATAGTGAAAAAAATGTCTGCCGCTGAACTCCTTATTGTGGGATACTAAGGAGCAACCAGCACAAAAGTAGATGTTTTGTTCTTAATATTTTAGGAAATATGCAGGTAATACATAGTAGGTTTACATAGATTTTTTGTTTATTATGCTAAGGACAAAATATATAATTAAAAAAAAAAAGTATTTTCTTAAATCATCATAGGACACATACAGTAAGTAATAATGCATATTCATATTTTCATTTCATTCCAGCAGGTGGAGCGCTAAATCCAATTTTTATCTTTTCTGTGTAATTCTTATCTCCTTAGTGCAAAAATAACTGTTGTATACAGAACTCAATATCTCAAGTTCCAGTTTACATACACAACTCTGTTTCCAAAACCCACAGTGTACAGTTAAAATAAATACAATTTATCCAAAAACATTGTAAAACATCAGAAGTTGTAGGATAATCAGCACCATGTAAAATATAATTTAGTGTTCTTCACCGTGATTATTTTACTATTGTACTACACTGAGAGGACAATTCCCTTTTAGATTTGCCAATACCTGTGTAGTGTAAGCACCTGCCTGGTCAGATGTAAAAGTGATTTGTCTGTTTAGTTGGACCCGCATATTTCCCAGTTTTAGTTCATCTAAAGGAGATGTACAATCCAATTGTAATTTGTAGGTCCATATTAAAACAGTGGTGAGGGCCATCAGACAAGTTCAAAAGCGGATAGGCTTGTATAAAAAGGAAATAATAAGACAGATGAATATTTAATTTAACTCCTAATGTGGAGTGGAGTACACACTGAGAAAATTAGAAGAAAATGCTGTACAAGGAACGATCGTTCAATTTTCATATAGTGTCGACATCCGATTCAGACTTTTCAAATGAAAATTTCTGAAAGGACAAACTCCAGAATTTTTCTGGTACGTGAACAGAACTAACAATTTTCATTTAGAGCCTTTTCACACCGGGCCGCCCATAGCGTCGGCCGTCGGATTAGCGGTGCATTTCGACCACTAGCAGGGTACTTTTACCCCCCGCTAGCGGCCGAGAAAGGGTTAAAACCGCCCGCAATGCGCCGCAATAGCGGCATTTTGCAGGCGGTATCCCAGTGCTGCCCCATTGATTTCAATGGGGAGCAGCGTTGGAGGAGCGGTAAAAACACCGGTCCTTCACCGCTCCAAAGAAGCTGCTGGCAGGACTTTTTTTCCCGTCCTGCCAGCGCAGCGCTCCGGTGTGAAAGCCCTCCGGGCTTTCACATTGGAGACAATGCTGCAGCTGTTTGAGGGCGGATTGCAGGCGATATTTTTAACACTATAGTGCCTGCAAAACGCCCTCGGTGTGAAAGGGGTCTTAACGTGTACTGTTTTTGTATGAGAAAAATCTGATGAGATCTGAAAATCTGAAAGACTACACATGATCAGAAACAGTTAAAAGCCTTTTTGTCCGAGAATTTTCAGACTTGGTACCATCCTCTGTTTTGACTTTGACTTGACTTATAGTGTGTACTGGGTTTATTACTAGGGATGGGCCGAACACCCCCCGGTTCAGTTCGCACCAGAACATACCGAACAGGCAAAAAATTTGGCAGAACACACGAGCACCGTTAAAGTCTATGGGACACGAACATGAATAATCGAAAGTGCTCATTTTAAAGGCTTATATGCAAGTTATTGTCATAAAAAGTGTTTGGGGACCCGGTCCTGCCCCAGGGGACATGGATCAATATAAACATTTTTTTTAAAGCAGCCATTTTTTCGTGAGCAGTGATTTTTTTAATGCTTAAAGTGAAACAATAAAAATGAAATACTTCTTTAAATATCATGCCTGGGGGGTGTCTATAATATGCCTGTAAAGTGGCGCATTTTTCCCATGTTTAGAACAGTACCACAGCAAAATGACATTTCTAAAGAAAAAATGTCATTTAAAACTGATCGCAGCTGTAATGAATTGTCGGGTCTCGGCAATATAGATAGAAATCATTGAAAAAAAAAACATGGGATCCCCCCCCTAGTCCATTACCAGGTCCCTTGGGTCTGGTGTGAATATTAAGGGGAACCCCGAACCAAAATTAAAATAAAAAAAATTGCGTTGGGTCCCCCCTAAAATCCATACCAGGCCCTTCAGGTCTGATATGGAAATTAAGGGGAGCCCTGTGCCAAATTTAAACAAAACATGGCGTAGGAGTCCCCCTCAAAATCCATACCAGACCCTTATACAAGCATGCAACCTGGAAGGCCTCAGGAAAAGAGGGGGGGACGTGAGAGCGCCCCCCCTCCTGCACCATACCAGGCCATATGCCCTCAACATGGGGAGGGTGCTTTGGGGTAGCCCCCCAAAGCACCTTGTCCCCATGTTGATGGGGACAAGGGCCTTATCCCCTCAACACTTGCCCGGTGGTTTTGGGGGTATGTGGGCGGGGGGCTTATCGGAATCTAGAAGCCCCCTTTACCAAGGGGACCCCCAGGTACCGGCCTCCCCCCCCCCCTGTGTGAAATGGTAATGGGGTTTAAATGACATTTTTTCCTTTAGAAATGTCATCTTGCTGTGGTACTGTTCTAAACACGGGAAAAAATAGGCCACTTTACAGGCATACTATAGACACCCCCCAGGCACGATATTTAAAGGAATATTTCATTTTTATTGTTTCACTTTAAACATTAAAAAAATCACTGCTCCCGAAAAAACGGCCGTTTTAAGAAAAAAAAAATGTCATTGATACATGTCCCCTGGGGCAGGACCCGGGTCCCCAAACACATTTTATGACAATAACTTGCATATAAGCCTTTAAAATGAACACTTTTGATTTTTCATGTTAATGTCCCATAGACTTTAACGGTGTCCCGGCGGAATTCGAATTTGCCCTGAACACCGCATATTGTTTGGTGTTCGCAGAAGTGCTTCTCCGAGGGGGTTATCTGATGTGGGGAGGAGCCGCGAGAGCTGCCGGGAGACCCCAGAAGAGCAGGTTCGGGGGCCACTCTGTGCAAAACGAGCTGCACAGTGGTGGTAAGTATAACATGTTTGTTATTTTTAAAAAAAAACAAAAACCCTTACAATCACTTTAAGGAATTTGTCTGGTGCTCCGGCCATAGGATGTGCGAATTACCACACCCAAAGATTTACAATTGGTTGATCAAAATTCCTCAAAGGTGAACAGGGAAGGTGAGAGAATTATGTTGTAGGCATTACAGTCATAGGACCACACAGTGTAGGGAAGGTTTGCCCCTGAATAGCCAACTGACTATGCAGGTGCTGTGACCTTAGACAGAGTTTTTGTCAGCCCCAGTTCTTCCACTTTTTTTTTTCTTTGTCAGTAGTGGACGCTAGGTTACATGGTATGGTATTGCACCCTAACCGTATAAGCAAATTTTGTGCATGTTCCACTTTTTATGTTAACAATTTCAGTGCTGATGTTGTTGGTGCCCCCAAGTAGAAAAAGCTAATTTTGCTTACTTTCCACTATTTGTGTCCATTTCATTGCCAGTGTCATTGGTTCCCCCACTGCACAAAGCTAATTTTACTCATTCTCTACTTTTTTTGGTATCCGTTTCATTGCAAATGTCATTGCCACTGAAACTGATACTAAGAAAACTGGCCTTGTGCGTAGAGTTCCCTTCTGACCTCCTATATCTTCATTCCATAATACACAGTACAATGGAAAGCTCATATTATTCATCACTTTGCAGAGCCATGTTCTGAAATATGCAGATTTCCCTTTGCTAGCTGCCAGTCACAACCTGGATTTGCAAGTGCTGCTTCAGCCATCAAGAATGAGAAGCGCTCTAAGAGAACTATTGTCCTGTCACCAAGCTTCCAGGGCACTAAGGCAGCTTTGATCATGCATTGAGGATGAGAAGGGGGAGTGCAAGTGCCCAACTGAAGATCAGAGAGGCTTACTAGAAAGAAGTTTAATGTACAGTATATGTTAAAATAAATTTGACTCCTTTATTAAAAGAGGGGAAATGAAGAGCTGGGTGCCTTTCTCTGCATGTCCCAGATTTTATTTTCCCCATGCTTCTCTATAGCTACCCATTGACAACCAAATGTATTTCTGGTTAGGTTGCTTTTCTTTAACTGGCCCATTTTCTTAGAGCTACTCTTTTTAAAATTGCAATGTAAGATAACAACCACAGTAAATAAACAGTTGAATTCCTTCACTGATTTCCTTCCAAAAGATGTATAGATCTGTTCAGCCATTCTTGTGATTTACACACACCAGCCACTCTACTCCCTTTTGGTGCTGCTTCCTGAATAAGCTCCCTGCCAATGGAACACAGGTGCTGTCCAGAGAAGCAGAGAGTACTAATTGAATGTGAACACAGGGGTTCATAGTAATAGGGGTGACATAGAAAGCTGGATTGCTGCACCAGGAGTCACTTTCATGGCTGTGCAACGCTGGAGATACTATATGTGTAAATCAGAAGACTGGTCATACAAAATTAAATAGGATAAGATAGAGTGATGACGTAGAGAATCCCTGTCAGGTTTTTATTGCTTATTCACCAGTCTTTCCAACACCACACCCTTTCATCTTCTAAAGCCGGCCATAGATGGTTTGAAACATGGCCTGTATACAGGGATCGGCCGAGATTCGAACCATGTATGGGCAGGCTGATTGTACCCATGTTGATCAATCAATCAACTTGGGTACAACCAGCCTGTCAGATTTTTCGTGCAATTATTGCCAGCAGCCATAGCTGCTAGCAATAATCACTGTGTGTTCCACAGTAGGGATTGCTTCAACACTAACTGTGTTGATGGGGGAATTGAGTGATTTTCTGTCCTGCAACCTGTGGTTGCAGGAAACAAAATCGCACCTTCTGTGCCTGGCTTTGGGCTAGGTTCACACCTGTCCGGTGCAAATTTCCCCTGTTTTCAGTGCGAATTTCCTCAGCAGCTGTTCAGCAGTGATTTTAGATGTGGTTCAGATGTGAATTTTTGGAGCCGGTGGCCACCGGCATCTTTAACATTAGCTGGTTGTTAAGGAGCAGGTCGGGAAGCCGGCTGCCACGTCCCTTACAACAGATTACTCATCAGCTGTTAGGGGGATTCCCCGCTGACAACTGAACATGGAAAAAAAATATTGCCGACAACATTTTTTTCAAAAAACGATGTGGGGTCCTTAGGTCTGGTATGGATTTTGAGGGAAATCCCCACACCAAAATTAAGATAAAAAAGGAGTTCCCCCCCAAAATCTATACCAGACCCTTATTCGAGCAGGCAGCCTGGCAGGCCAGAAAAGGGGGGAGGGGACAAGCAAATGGCCACGTCCTCTTAGACCATACCAGGCCACATGCTGTCAACATGGGGAGGTACTTTGAGACAGGGAGGGCTTCCTCCCCACCCCAAAGCACCTTGCCCCCCAAGTTGATGGGGACAAGGGCCTCTTCCCCACAACCCTGGGCAGTGGTTGTGGGGGCATCAAAATCCCCCAGATCCCCACCCCCCCATGTTAATGAGTATGGGGTACATTGTACCCCTACTCATTCACCAAAAAAGTGTCAAAAAGAAATAAAGACACAGTTTTTGACAATTCCTTTATTAAAAATAAAAAAATATCCCCCAATGTTGATCCATTGTCCGTCACGATACCCGCCACCTCCGCTGGACCCAAAATAAAAAGGAAAAAAGAAAGCTCTGGCCGCGACGAAGTCTACCGCCATCAGGCTGCTCCGCCATGTGACAGTTCTTAAATAGGTAAGGGGTGGGGCCATCTGGTGACATCACCTGATAGCACCGCCCCCTTGTGACATCACCGACTGGTGAAAAGGGCCTTGTATAGACTGGGGGGGGACCCACACACAGTTTTTTTTCTGATCAAATTTGTGTTCAAAACTGATCCGATGTGCGATGCGTTCCCGTAGAAGGCAATAGCCTGGAGTTCACATCTGAACCACACCGCAGTGCTCAAAAACCGCATAGGACTCTTTAAATTCCCAGTCAATTTGCACTGCTGCTACACCAGTCATATATGAACTGGCTCCATAGAAAGCAGGTTTAATCCACATGTCAAGCTAATCGAATGCAGTTCAAAACAGCGAACAGAGCCTTAGTCAGGAGTATAAGGCTTGGACTGACACTGCCCATAACAATTTGAAGAGAAAGCCAGCACTCAACCAGTCGACCTCAATATTTTAATGAGGTCATATTGCGAGAATAATGTATAAATATGAAGAATAAACCATAACCCACCTACATTTAAGGGCCACAACAGTCTCCTTTCTCAAGGTGACAAGCAGCCAGCCATCTGTCAGCTCGATAAAGCTTTTTATCGCTGTCAGGATCCCCATTGGTAATAACCTTCACCATTGTCCCTGGAACTTAAGATGCTAAAAAAATTCTCAACCAGGAGTAGAAGGTAAATCTTCCAGTTAGGACACTTGTTGTGGTGACTGTAGAAAAAATACCTTTTAGCTTCATGTTGTATATATGGGATATCTCACCATTGTGACCCAAGAAAAAAAAAATTATGATTGGGTTTTGACCTTTAACTATTGTATCCAAAATTAAAAATTTTGCTTTTGGATACCCTTTAATTAATCTGCCACTATTTCCCCACTATCAAGTTTTCTACCTGTTACCTTGTTATTAGTGTTTTTGTATTTGAGTCACTAACAGGTTCACTGACCCTGATCCCGACTCTACGCTTTCTGATATTCACCTGGTATGTTCACTGGAAAATGTGTAATCATTGCTTTTGATAGAGCTGTAACTAAAAGCCACAGGGTGGGATAGGCATTAGCAGGGACAGCTCACTGCAGTGATCATACTCAGGGCTGCAGCTGCACAGCAGTTCCTTCTATTAAGTTGAGGAATATCAAGTGCCACCGCCAAGGTGCCAGCTCTCGATAAGCTTCATTCGGTTAAAACTTCATCTTTATTGAAGCCAGGCAAGCAGAGACATAAGTGGCTTACGTGTTGCAGACCACTCAGGGACCTTAATCAAAGCCATTTGCAGGACAGAAGAAACAGAATTTATAAAAAGAATACGCCTGTGTTCTTTTGTTTAATTTTTTTTACTTAAAATGTCCTTACTTTGTGCAAGTGCAAGAACTCTTACATTATTTGTTTTTGCTACGTAATTGTTACTTATGTTCTCTAAAAAAAAATAAATATAATAATATATATATATATATATATATATATATATATATATATATATACACACAAACTGTAATTATATAAACTATATTGTCAAAAGTGGGATGTCTGCTTTTACACGCACATGAACTTTAATGGCATCCCAGTCTTAGTCCGTAGGGTTCAATATTGAGTTGGTCTACCCTGAGAGCTATAATAGCTTCAACTCTTCTGGGAAGGGTTTAGGAGTATGTCTTTGGGAATGTTTGTCCATTCTTCCAGAAGCGCATTTGTGAGGTTAGGCACTGATGTTGAATGAGAAGGCCTGGCTCGCAGTCTCCGCTCAAATTCATCCCAAAGGTGTTCTGTCGGGTTGAGGTCAGAACTCTGTGCAGGTCAGTCAAGTTCCTCCACCCCAAACTCGCTCATCCATATCTTTATGGACCTTGCTATGTGCACTGGTGCGCAGTCATATTGGAACAGGAAGGGGTCATCCCCAAACTGTTCCCACAAAGTTTGGAGCATGAAATTGTCCAAAATGTCTTGGTATACTGATGTCTCAAGATTTCCCTTCACTGGAACTAACGGCCAAGCCCAACCCCTGAAAAACAACCCCACACCATAATGCCAGTGAGTGCCACAAAATAGCCGCATAGCCTTTAGTGGCTGCTGCATCACTCAAAACCTTGATGAGAAAAACCGACTTGGCAAGGATGAACATGATGAACCCATTCCAGTGTTGAAGGAACTCGTCCCACATACGCAAGTCAGATGGAGCCACAGAATCTAACTTGACCAGAGAGTCTGAGTCAGGGCCAGATAAAACTCTGGGACAGAAAGTTTACGGTTGAGCCTGTGGCCCCTGGTCTTTATAACCACGGAAACATCACTGCAAGCGTACGACTTGTCAGATACATCGTGGGCGGCAATTATGAGGGACCCCAAATTAACGTCTCTCCCGTCTGAAATATTATATATATATATATATGTGTATATATATATATATATATACTTTTTTTTTTTATATATTCCCAGGAATTAAGTGAGCTGGGGAATGGAGGGAGCACTTGCGCTTTTAACTAAAGCTAAAGGCCTTGGGCTTGGTACCAAGGGGGTCCTGGAACCTGCTGATGTGCCTGGAACAGCAGGATCCACCGGGGCCAGACTTGGATGACTCTCCAAAGCCTCAACCCTGGCCCACAACTCCTGAGAGGAGGTTGCCAGTAAGCTCTGGGTGGCGTGAATCTGTGAAAAGGACGAGGCGACAGTCCATGGGGTAACCTGCTCAGCATGAGAGCCTGAAGTACAGGGGAATGATAATCTTAATAGTCTCGCTTTGCAAGCTGAAACCGTATACCAGCTACCCCTGCACCACAGGTCCATCATGAGTCTCGGGACAGTTCATGTTCTTTAAGGAGGGTGTGCTACCCTGTTGCAAACCCCTGGGTGGTGAAGGAGGGATGGAGGCAAAAGTCTTCGCTATCCGCTGCCTGTGACATGACCTATGCAACCGAGAACAAACTGTCATAAGCAAGAGTTATAACCTAATGTACCACAACCTACTCTAAGGAAAGGAAAATCTCTTTACTTTTTTTTTCTACAACCTCCCAACAGTGATTGTGGTTAATGACAAAGAATACATTGTGCAGGACTGAAAATGTGTCAGTCTCAAGAACTACCAAGGCCGAGTTACCTGAGGCAAATTAAAAACGTAAACTCAAGCCTATGAAATCTGAAGACGTGTCAGGCAAGTCATACGAGTAGTGAGATGTCATGATGTATGAAACGTAAGTCGTATGAGAAACGGATGAGTAGACTTGCCACTGCACAAGTCAATTAGAAACGATCATCTCAATCCGTTAGTACCTATAGACATGATAGGTTAACCTGCAGTGCAGTGTTGCCGTGATACCTACAGTGTGAGGCTATGATCATGTACCGTGTATGCGATGACAATGAACCTAGTGTAAGGGTAAAATGAAGTATGCGTTATAAGACTAAGAAAGTATTCACCATATGAATTACAGAGGCCGAGTAACCTGAGGTGAAGCAGGCCAATTAAAAACATAAACTCAAGCCTACGGAACCTGAAGGCATGTCAGGTCAAATGTGGTGAGTAGTGCAACGTCAACAACATATGAAAACAGTCTAACGTCTACTGTATGAGAAACGGGTGAGGAGACTTGCCACCGCACAAGCCAATTAGAAACGATCACCTCAACCCGCTGTTACCTATAAACGCGATAGGTAATACTGCAGTGGTAAAATCCGTGACCTCAAATGTGAAGGCAAAACATGTACCGAGTATGGAAATGGCAACGAGACACCGGTAAGCATCGAACCAAAAGCACTGATATCTGAATAGTACATCAAAAGCAACCATAACTTACCTTCAACCTAGATTTCCTCTCTTATCCTTTAAGGCCTGCACCTGGTGACCGAGGCCAACCCTGAAATACAATGTATGAGCAGGACTGAAAACGTGTCAACCCCTTGAAATACAGGGGCCGAGCAACCTGAAGCATGGCAGGCAAATGAAAAAACATGGCTCAGGCTTAAGGAAAACCTAAAGACATGTCAGGCAACTATATGAGTGGTAAAATGTTATGATGCATGAAAACGTAACGTGAACCCTATGAGAAACTGATGAGGAGACTTGCCACCGCACAAGCCAATTAAAAACGAACATCTCCATCCATTAGCACCCAGAAACATGATGGGTGACCCTGCAGTGGTAGAACTCCATAAGGCCTAAAATTTAAGAAATGATCACGTGATATGTATGAGCTTAGCAACTGGCATAAGGTGAAACAAACAATACCTAACTGACCTGAACAAAGCTACCACCCAAGCGATGCATGGATTGTCGAAATCAGGTTTGAACACTAAATCATCATTGTAATGAACCATCACATGACTAGTGGAGTAGTGGACACAGTGAGTGACCTCTGAGCAGAGGAGGTCCAGATAAGATGTGCACTATGTGACCCAAGTCTAGGTACAACTGGCAGGTGCCCTTACTAGCTACTCCCCAGTGATGTAGCGGGATGTGAGCCATGCCGACAGTAGGAACAAGGTGGTAGGCCGCGCTGCCCCAAAATTCCACATACTAAACTGAGGCTCAATCAACAGACCAATAACTGCGGCAACGAGCAATGCGCTGAGGACCTGACAAGTATAAACCCATAATTCAATGACACCCACGACCCAATAAGGCTCTGTCAACACAACCCCACAACAACTTCCACCATGACCTATACCAAACCACGCTAGTGTCCTGCCTCCCCCTAACACCCATGCGACCGTCACTGCGTGAAAGCGTGTGCTCTAATGCAAACACATAAGAAATGTGGATCTGTGAAACCTGAACCATGTATGACTGAATACATGACACTCACTGAGCTCACTAAACGGAACACTGATTGTCTGATCACATACACACTCCAACCAGAAACCTCAAAAATAAACAGATATGTGTGAGATTCAGCCTTGTAAGGCGCTTAGATACCACTTAGAGCTGTGAACTGCGGTAAGAGTACCCAAAACCGGGATATAGCTTTTTGAGGCCGATTGCATGACTCCCTACCTAACACCTATATCAACCTACCTACAGTGTGAGGATATGATTTTTTTTTTTTTAAACCACAGATGAACAAGGAGAAGTGGTAGATGGCGTGAGCTTGGATGGGGATGATCCGGATGCAGTGCATGCACATGTGACCCCCTGAACCATGCTAGGTGTGTGGGGTGCCTGGGTGTCAAGTACTGGGAGGTACCCTAGCTTACCCACCCCCAGGTATCCCATGGCTGGATGTGGGCTGCTTCTGAGTCGTGCCCTGATAGAAGTGCTTGTCCCGGTACAAGTAAAACAAGGTGGTAACACAGAGATACCCCGATTACTTAACCGATGCCCAGAAGAAATAAACGCCCAACATAAACCAAAGAAATGTGTAAGAACTGGTCACCTCTCACTGGAAGAAAGCCGTTGGACTCGATACAACGCTTCTCCCCCAGATGCTCACTAACGCACATCAGCCCTCTCAGCTCAAAAACCTGCTGAGGTGCCAGGGTCCAGCAGAGACCCCGCACCAGCAACATGGCCATCGTACCAGGGACCACTGATGGCTAGTGTGACAGAGGAGGGGTCACCACAACCACCCGTGGCCAAGAATGACAACCAACCCCCCAACTGACCAACTTCACAGGAGTACCCAGTGTCCTCTCCCTACCTGTCTGACAGTCACAGTGGGGGAAGCATGTGTTGGATGACACCATCCCTCATGGAAACAAGGTGTGTGTGACATTCTGATGCCACAAACCACCCACCTACAGAGGAACCCCCAACAGTACCCACCCTTCCACCCCTGATGCCATGCGGAGCAGACCTTGCTCTGCCCCCCCAATGGCACACCAAGATACTACGGCCCCTTCCCTGCCTGTAGTCCCCCCACCCGATACCTGTAACCCTGAGCGAGAAAGCGGGGAGAAGCGACGCCTGCTGCAGCTGCACAACTTCCATGTTGATCCGAAACCCGGAAGTGATGCCAGCAAGTCACCCAGAAATTACACCTATCGACCGTCCACAAAAGAAACGTCGACAGGAAATGGAGGCTAGAGGGCGGTCTTAAATACAGCCTGACTTCTCCTACAAATTCAAGCTGACATATGGTCAGCCTTCCCACATATCTCAAATACAGTATATTGTCTTTAATATCTGCTTAGAGTTCAGCCACAATACTGGCTCCACTCTTTTGTGTACATCAATCAGTCATAACTTTATGACCACTTACCTAATATTGAGTAGATCCCTCTTTTACCACAAAAAACAGCCCTGTCCTGTTGAGGCTAGGACTCCACTAGACCTCTGAAGGTATGCTGTGGTGTCTGGCATCAGGCTGTCAGTAGCATCCTTTAAGTCCTGTAAGTTGCGAGGTGAGGCCTCCATGTATCTGAGTTGTTTTTCCATCACATCCCACAGATGCTCAATTGAATTGAGATCTGCAGAGTTTGGAGGCAAAGCCAACACCTCGCATTCAGTCTTGTGTTCCTCAAACTATCCTTAAACCACTTTACAGTTTGGCTCCATTGTTATCAGTGAATACCGTTTCCATGAAGGGGTGTACTGGGTTAGCAACAATGTTTAGGTAGGTGGTACATGTCAAAGTAACAACCACATGAATGGCAGGACCCAAGGTTTCCCAGGAGACCATTGCCCAAAGCATCACACTGCCATCCTGGTGCCATCTCTTCCCAAATTAAGCAATGCACACGTACCCGGCCATCCACATGATGTAAAAAAATGTAATTCATCATACCAGGCCACTTTCTTTGTTTGCTCTTTGGTCCAGTTCTGATGCTCATGTGCCCATTGTGGGTGCTTTTGGCTGTGGACACAGGTAAGCATGGGCACCCTGACAGATCTGCATCTACGCAGCCCTATACGCAATAAATTGTGATACATATTTTTTCTGCTTTCAAAACGTTAACTTCAGGGACAACATGTTTACTTGCTGCCTGACTTTCAAATGCCAGTGTAATGTGATAATCAATGTTATTCACTTAACCTGTCAGTGGTCTTAACGTTGTGGCTGAGCAGTGTATGTGCAGTGTATAGCAACTATTTCAGATTGGCTTAACGCACCTGTACAGTATGAACCAGCTCACCTCCCATTCAGAGCACTACAACACACAGAAATGAATGCTATGTGCCTTGTGGTGCGCTGCTTTGTGCAGTGCACCACTAGCCAACACAGTGTCCAGTGGTGCACCAGCCAACACAGTGCAATTTTCTCATGTTATGGCTTGTTAGGGGTTCATTCAAAGTGGAAGAACTGCCTTAACTCAACTTCCATCAACACATGAAAAAAGTGTGAACATGCACACCGATGTGTGCACAGAGCCTGAATATTATTGGATGATTATAGTGGTTTTCTAAAGACCATAAAACTCGCCAAACTTACTTTCTATCAGTGGAGGTGTGTCCATTAACGGCACCGCCTCCTCTCTCCACCCACCCCCCTCTATGACTAATGGATAGATTCATGCATTGCATGAATCTATCCATGGCTGCCACACCCTATTCAGGCGTCCGGCCCCTTTTCGGGTGCCTGAATTACAGCAGTGGGGCCATAGGCTCTAAAAGGCTTCAAAAAAGGTGGACTCATGGTGGAAAGCATTGCGCTTGGAGTCCACCCAGGTGTGTTAGGAAAGCGAATATTCATTCGTTTTTTTAACACTGAACCGCCTCTCTGCCAATCAGGTGCATGGGTCTGTTATCCGTCACCAGATTGGCTGAAAGGACAGGCGCTGCGATTAGACACCTATCAGGAAGAGGGGAGGAGACGCATGGAGGACACAGGGGCCGCTGTCTGACCCGCTGCAAGGTCCCACCGCTCACTGCCGTCACCCGCATGCCTAACCCCCCACCGAGACAGCATACTGTATGGACGTGCCGGGCAGATGGCGAGCAGACGGGGGGGGGTCACAGTGGCAGCATTTGATAGGGTACAGTAGCACTAGTTGATGGGCACAGTGGCAGCGTTTGGGCGCAGTTTTAGTGTTTGGGCGCTTAATGGGCACTGTGGCTGCGTTTGATGGGCACTGTGGCTGCGTTTGATGGGCACTGTGGCTGCGTTTTGAAGTTTTTTTTTTTTCAGAATTTTTCAGTTTGTTTGCGCCCCCCCAAAAATTTTGAGCACCAGCCGCCACTGCTTTCTATAGGGCAAGCGGTTATATTTTAACCTGAAGATTTTTTTTTTCCTTAAGAAGGTAAACCGCAAAGCCTCATACTTGGAGAGTGCAATCAGGGACACAATTCTGGAACTTTAGCGAAGGATGAAGAATTGTTCTGAATGCTTCTCAATTGGGTACACTAGTAGAAAGAATTTGCTCAAAATGGCCATCTTTAAACATCAATTAGTGTCAGCTCATTGTTAGACCAAGGCATGACATAAAGCAGTGTGTTATTGTGCAGTATGTCCTGATGTAGAGGGACATTGTGTGATTTCAACATGACAACAGATGGAGGAAGTGAACATTTTAGTGTGTGATGGATTTGCTGAGGAATGTACCATACGTTGTCCCGGCAGGTGTCAGATATGGATCAGTTATGTTCAAGGAGAGATGAATTGTGGCAGTTTTAGTAATTCATCATTTTATAGCGATGGTTGATATGCTTGAATCAGATTTTCAGTTCAGATTAAATGTGATAACTAGGGACCAATTTATGTCAGGATGGCTGGCAGCTATGTATGTATTGAGTTTGCTGCCTGATGTGGCTACAAATGGCTAAACATGACAACAAATATATCATTGTAATTAGGTAAAAAAAAATAACTGAATCTTCCTTGGTTCTCCTAAATTATACAGACCTCTGATGAAGACACTGCTCTGTGCTCCAACTTGCTCACTTTGAGCCAACTCCATGCTTGTAATCCTGCAATGGAAAATATGGTATGTACCATTTTGGGTAGGTGTTGGCTAGTAATCGATATAGCTGGAGTGCCAATGCTCGCCATTTGCTAAGAACATATCATTGGGGTAGATTTACTAAAGCCAAATAGACTGTACAAGTGCAGTTGCTCCAGAGCTTAGTAAAGCTTAGTGAAGTTTCACTTTGCAAAGAATACCCAATCACATGCAGGGGAAATTTTTTTAAAAACTGCATTTTTGCTTGCACATAATCGGATGATGAAAGTCAGCAGAGCTTCTCCTCATTTACTAAACTCTGGAGCAACTGCATTCTAAGGCAGGCTATAGACCAGGGGTAGGCAACCTCGGCACTCCAGCTGTGGTAAAACTACAAATATCATCATGCCTCTGCCTCTAGGAGTCATGCAATTCCTCATGGGAATTGTAGTTTCACCACAGCTGGAGGGCCGAGGTTTCCTATGCCTGCCATAAACTGTTCGAATCTCGCCCAGTTCAGCAGGAACCAGCCGAGATTCGATTCATGTATGGACAGCCTCCTGGATTATGTATACAATTATCACTAGCGGCTGGTATAGCCAGTAGCAATAATCACTGTCTTCTCCCGACAGAGACGGGTTCCCCACAGGGGAGAATACAATGGCTCGGCGGGAGAGATTGACTTGTCAACACTGTCTGTGGTTGCAGGAAAGAAATTTTCTCCATGTATGGCCTGCCCAAGTGCAGTCTATTTGCCTTTAGTAAATAAACCGTATTGTCTCCATCAGAAGTCCATATAGTCTTAACAGTCTCTATCTGGAGTTCCATGGGGGTAGGGTATTTTTGTTATAAATTTAATTTCACTAGGTAGACTAGTTATGTAGGTTGTCATTGCTGACCACCACCTAAAAATGCTAATTGCCTGGTTATCTCTGGATTGAATCTTTTCCTAGTCATTAACCTCAAACAAATATCAAGCCATTAAAGTCAGAGAGAAATTAGAACTGATCTCCATTGTTGTTCCAGGTCACTGAAGTACTGAAGCTCAGTAGTTCTATTGTAAATACTACGCAAATCGCTGATGAAATTCTGGGATGTTTCTCGCATATTGAGCAGTGTCCTTGCACCATTTCCGACATTAGAAGCAATGCTGGAAAACATTTCATGTTTACCTTTACTCTTCTTTTTTGCCTGGTCTAGCCTCCAGTGGACATTGAATAATCAGTCAGCAGGAATGAAAAGACAAGTGTAAGGGATCTTTGAGAGGATAAATAATTAGTGGAATATAACTTCCAGTGTTGGCCTTAAATGAAAAAAAAAACATACACCATGTGGATTCTGGCAGCTCAGTGTATTTATAAAGCTCAGCTTCAGCCTGGAATCTTTAATTTTGTATTCAATAAAGTGTTGCATAGTTAGAACATCTGTCAGGTTTTTACAGCTGTCAGTGTAGCCATTGGGGAGAAGCCCCCTTACCTTTTGACTCCATGTAATCTTTCCAATAGAGACACAAACCGCAAAACCAACACTTTTTTAATAAAGAGCTGCCAAGGGTTAGAAGCTGTTTTTGGCAGCATTGCTGTTTACATCCCCCTCAGGAAGATTTTTCCTTCACATATCTGTGTTTCAGGGTGTGGCAGGGTGTTATGGAGACAGGAAGTGAAGAAAAATCTTTCCAACAGGTTCACAGGCAGCAAGTACGGTTACATTCACTTGGATAGTCATAGTTTGCTGCATTCAAAGGCCGCTAAATGCCTTCTCTGGAAGTGGTAACACTCTTTGGTATGGTGACAAACCATACAAACTGGCTAAGTTGATGCAGTAAGTTTGTGTGTGGCCAGAACAAAGCAGAAACGGCAACCCAGGATGCACACAATCTGCGTTTTGGGGACCCACACCCACAATGATGTTGAATCAGGAGCAGCTGCTGTGTCTGTGCCGCCGCTGCAATTGATATGAGTTGGACTGCCTGCACCTAGATGCATGGAACACCTGTTCATCCCGTGCAAGCAAAACATGGCCCTCACACGGATGTATGCTTACACACGATCCGAATATCGTACGACAACTCGTACGACTTTTTCCGCTTAATAGTTGCAAGTAGAAAACTAACTTAAGTCCCGAAAATTCTCGGACGACAGAAAAATAAATCGGAAGTGATGTCTTGTGTTGTAATATATTTGTATCGTATTTTCAGACGACAACTATACTGACTAAACGAAAATCGTGCGATCTGGTATCGTACAAGGAAAATTTTCGTGCTTGTCCGATCAAATAATATCGGATGAACTGTCGTGATCGGCTCTCAAAGGTAGTGTACACACGATCCGAAAATCGTTAGATTCTTCCTCGGACGACAGTTTTCGTACAATATTTCGTAACGATATTCTCATCGTGTGTACGGGCCATAAGTCTGCCGGTGTGAACAAGGCCATTTGAGCACTTCTGGATTCTGCACATATGCAGACACACCACAGATCTCTCCCAGAAAGCTGGCAGAGCTCCCATGGTTTTTCTGCACATGTGCAGGGAATCTGGCACATGTGTAGACAAGCTGCGGATCTCAGCCAGATCTATGGGACCTGACAGGACTACTGTGGCATGACTGCACATGTGTTGGCTCTCCCTTCAAAATGTCATCTGCAAGAAGACATTGCTGGACTCCATGGGCTAGTATTTTTTTTGAACTTTTATACAAGGATAAGTTCTAGGTATTTTAAATGCGATTTATGATACCTAGGGTGAAGTTCCTTTTAAAAGTATATCTAAAGCAAAAACTTTTTTGAAGTTGTGTAGAAAAAGGGATAAAACCCTAGTCAAATTTTTATTGCTGTCTATGTACCCATTTAACTCTCCACACTCTGTATTGGTTATGGTAACCATTGTCAACTGGACAAAAAGTGATGAAGAATCCAAAATGTTACATGGTCATCAAACAAGGAAGGAAATCTGACAACATGGAGGCCTGTTCTGGCAACTGTCTAAGTGGGGATTCCCTTTTATTTTGCACTGTGTCTCTGGGACAGAAAGTGATGGGAAAAACACCAATGCAAAAAAAAAATTAAAAGTGCAGTCATTTATGTGCAAACGTGTGTGTGCTCAAGTATGTACAAATGTATAGAAGAGAGTGAAGACGAATTTTACATGTCTATACACATACACACATTTATGCCCCTGTACACATGTATAAGTGAGATGTTTACAGAACATAATATGATTTGCACTAAGGATCTTTCTGTTTAGGAAAATTTTATGGAGAAAAATTATTACATCCACATTTAGGAGGCCTAATACCCCAAACTAGGCACAGAAAGTAAGGGGGGGGGGGAGCTTTTAATCATTTCCTACACCAATCAAAACAACAACAAAAAATTTGGTTTAACTTGCCATGTAATGTGACCAAGCTCTCCTTCATGGGCTCTCCTCCTAATGACTCCTATGAATGAGGCTTCATCTTAGAGTCCTAAAGCAAGTGAAGCGGTAATCACATAAATGTGTCCTTTTTCTTTTTTGTGTTAAGAACCTAACCCTACTTTATAAATGCGTCCCTTTCTTTACTTTATAAATGTGTCCCTTTCTTTACTTTATAAATGTGTCCCTTTCAGCAATGTGTCCATGACGATTGTCCTTTAAAGCTGATGACTGCACATGTGACCTAGGGTTAATACAAATCTGGATGTAGGCAGCACAGCTGGGAACTAGAAGGACAATCCTGCTCCTGCTTACCGGAAGCACATCCCAAGAGTTTGTTTCTTTCTGATAGTTACATTTATTACTTGCTTCTGGCCACCTTGTTAGAATCAGCTAAAAAACAAAGTGCCCAAAACAGACTGAGAGCTTGTACTGATGGCTGCAAGCCAAAGCACAATGCACCAAAGCTGTAATCGATCATGAACCTCACATTCTGGATTTTGTATTTAATTTTTTTTTGTAACCAAGAAGAGATGCAGACAAGGACATTCATGCGGTGCTTCTACTCTATGCTCCTTGTACTTTGCCAGTGGCTAATAACCCTTTAACCCTTTTGCCAGCCATCCAGATCATCTCGGTTACAGCAATTACTGTAGGAGATGAACAGGTACACAGGATAATGGGTTGCATAGGAGTCCCAGTTATTCTGTAGTGTTATATTTTGTAAGGATGAGTTAGAGGCCATTGTAAATGCATTGCAGATGTTGAGGGAGTCACAAAGGAGGCACAATGGCTGAATATTGCTTTGTGGCTGTAGGAGTATTAACAATAAAACTCAACAACGTTCCAAAAGTTTGTCCCCTGTGTCAGTAATGGTAGTGTAATGACATAAATTGGTCCTCAATGACTGGGGCTGGAGCAGCCTATCCTACCTTTCTAGTCATAGAACAAGAAAGAAAAGGAGGGTGCACCAGCCTTGTGCATTATCCCAAGCAAATGTATTAATAAAACCAGAATAAAATACTCACAAACATATGGACATAAAGCGCCTAGCGTAGCCACCTGATCATGGCGATCAGTCCAGGACCAAAAGTCTCCAGATAGCTATGGAAAGGACATCAGGGCTGCTGCTGGCTGATGTGTTCCGAAGTCATAGCTTCTTTTTCAGAGCCCTTATGACTTTGAAACGCGTCAGCCAGCAGCAGCCCTGATGTCCTTTCCATAGCTATCTGGAGACTATTGGTCCTGGCCGGATCAGGTAGCTACGCTAAGCGCCTTATCTCCATATGTTTGTGAGTAGTATTTTATTCTGGTTTTATTAATAAATTTGCTTGGGATAATGCACAAAGCTGGTGCGCCCTCCTTTTCTTTCTTGTTCTATGACTAGTAGGACATCCCCTATGCTGGAGCGCAGCAAGGCCATAACAACTATCCCCTGAGTGACGGACTACCAAACATCACACTATTGCGCAGGATTATTTGTTTGCTGTTATCCTACCTTTGTGCTATATTTTTATGCTACTGGCCAGCACATGTCCTGGGCATCAGTTGGGATTCAGTTGGGGACTGTCCATAATGGCAGTCTTCTGCAACCTGTCACATATGTTAGACTGTCATTACTCTCTATGACCGCAAGCTGCCCTGCATCCAGTATATGTGCTGGGCTCTATGAGATTAAAAAACTGGATGAAGAAAGGTTCCTCCAAGCCTAGACAGTGAAGATTGACTTTACCATTGAATCCCCTAAAGCTCCACTTACACATTCTACTATAATCTGCTATAGGACCAGTAGCTTGCATTGCATAATCTCATGTGTCATAGATTCTTCCACTAAGTTAAATAGAAGTTCTTTGGTTGAGTTGGACTGACAGAGTACTGAGGACATGCAGAGGTTAGTCTAAGGCTTATCATACACGTTACAGCCCACCATACACATTACATTCTGACTGTACTTCTTTGGAGTTACCAAATCTATGTAATAAGAGTACCTCCCGAAACTATCCAGCCAATTTGTATCTGATCAGGCAGGCCTTTCCACTATGTAGGTGTTGATAGATTTAAAGGAGGTTGTACAGCCAGGTTGTAATGTAACAAAACATCCAGGCTGTCATTAATGACCTTGTAAAAATGCCAGTTTCTTGGCTGACCCAGGCTTCAATATGAATTACTGATCCAAAACCACCACCCAGCAGGTAAAGTCATAGCGAAGCCAGAACTCCTGATTTGCATATTTTTCTGGGTCAACATCACAAATTGTTTTGAAATCTTCAGACCAGTATGGAAGTCTGATAACTAACATTTTTATAAGAAAAGGTCAGCAGTGACAGGCCAGCCTGCATGTTCCCTCGGGTTTCCTTTAATTATGTTTTTAGTGGATTAATGCAAAAAGCTGGCTAAATAAACAAAACTGTGCTGGAAAGATGCTGCTTACTGCGTATAAATCATTTATTATGTGAGGACTTGAGCGAGTTGCATTAATTTTAATGGGACATTTGTTCCAAGTGTTTTTACTAGAAGGCACAACGCTATACGGAGCATTGGAGGACATGAGCGTAGAGTTTAAACTCGCCTGAACAGAAAATGGATTAACTCCTTTAGCTTTGGAATTACACAGTTAATTACACCTCCCCCTAGTTCAGATGTTGTTTTGCTGTTTTTTACTCATTTACTTTTCTAAGATTTTTTAAAGTCTAGACTTCAGACCAGACATTTGTATTTTGAAGACTGCAAGATATACACTATATTGTCAAAAGTATTGGGATGCCTGCCTTTACATGCACATGAACTTTAATGGCATCCCTGTCTTAGTCCGTAAGGTTCAATATTGAGTTGGCCCATCTTTTGCAGCTATAATAGCTTCAACTCTTCTTGGAAGGCTGTCCACAAGGTTTAGGCGTGTGTCTATGGGTATATTTGACCATTCTTCCAGAAGTGTATCTGTGAGGTCAGGCCTTGCTCGTAGTCTCCGCTCTAATTCATTCCAAAGGTGTTCTATCGCGTTGAGGTCAGGACTCTGCAAGTTCCTCTACCCCAAACTCACTCATCCAGGTCTTTATGGACCTTGCTTTGTGGACTGGTCAAAATCATTTGGTGGAGGGGGGAATATGGTGTGGGGTTGTTTTATTTTTCAGGGGTTGGGCTTGGACCCTTAGTTCCAGTGAAGGGAGCTCTTAAGGCTTCAGTATACTAAGACATTTTGGACAAATTATGCTTCCAACGTTGTGAGAACAGTTTGGGGGCGGCCCCTTCCTGTTTCAACATGACTGCGCACCAGTGCACAAAGCAAGGTCCATAAAGACATGGATGAGGGAGTTTGGGGTGGAGGAACTTGACTGGCCTGTACAGAGTCCTGCCCTCAACCCGACAGAACACCTTTGGGATGAATTTGAGTGAAGACTGCGAGCCAGGCTTTCATGTCCACATCAGTGTCTGACCTCACAAGTACGCTTCTGGAAGAATGGTCAAACATTCCCATAGACACACTCCTAAACCTTGTGGACAGCCTTTCCAGAACTAAACTAAGAACCAGAACTGAACAACTAAAGTAAAGTAACTAAAGAACTGAACCAGAACTGAACAACTAAAGTGTATGTGCGTGCAAAGGCAGGCGTCACAATACTTTTGACAATGTAGCATATTTCTGTAGGTAATTAGATGCAGTGATACTCCGAGAATGGTACCTGATCAAGACTTAGGTTTGATATACAAACTTTCTTAAACTAAAAAAGTAAGATAAAATAAAATAAAAAAGTAGATAAAGACAACTCCTGAGAATGAGATTATTTTTTGGCACTGGTTCCTGCTAGGTTGTTGTGTCTTCTGAAGACCACATAGGGCTAAGAGCTTGTGTACACTTGACGTCAGAAACAAGCAAATGGCACCTAAGAGAATGTGTGCTTACAGAAGCGCTAAGGAAAAAATGGATTGCATTTAGGATGTGTTTGTGATCTGCCTGACATGTGTTTACAATGCATTTGTGATGTGTTTGATCAGCAGTTGTTTATAAAGTTTGTTTGTTTTTTCACAAGGTCATTTCGGTAGAAGCACCTGAAGCGAATGTCAATCACATTCTGAATGCACGCTTTGCACTTGTCATGCTTTTACAATGCGTTCCCACTGAGAGCAATACAAGAAAAAATGCAGGTAGAATGTCAAAATCCCTTTAAACACTCTTAAAATCTGGATCCCAAATGCCCATGTTTACAAACTTTTAAGTATTTTTGCCACAAGTTTGTTTTTTTTTTTTGGAAAACTGTTTATTAATTTTTGATCGCAACAAAAGACACAACGACACTATAACAGTACATCCATAAACCCCCCCCTTCACCCACACAGGGATGCAAATCCAGCATTTGTGGTGCTTATGATAAAGGAAGAAGGCTTTATCAGAGGATCAGTACACTGACCGCGTAACGCCCGCCACTCAGTGGCAGTATAGAACCAGATGAATAGACCGACTCACCTCTTTTATATTCCTTCTAGATCTACCCAATAATTGACAAGGCAGCTCTAGGCTATATTTTGTTTACGTAACTAGGACGCCGTGGCAGGGTCTGCAAGCCACTTGGCCCACACTTTGTCATATTTGATAGGGCATCCCCTATTCACGTAGGTGTCCTTGTAGAGTGGTAGGTTGTTTGTAATTAATTTTTCCAAAAGGAGGTGGAAGGGGGGGCTTGTTTCTTCCAATGCAAGGTGATTGTTTTCCTTGCATAGAATAAAAGGAGGCTGACAAGGGTTTTTTTTGCTCTGGTATGGAGTAAATTGTCTACCAGACCCAATACACAAACTTCCATAACCAGAGGTATTGTTGTTGATGTGTGCTTATTAGTGTCTGCTACTACCTCTGACCAATAGCTCCTTATTCTAGGACACGACCAAAAAATGTGTGTAAAATCTCCCTGGGAGTCTCCACACCTCCAACACTTAGAGGAGTGGGAGGGATTCATCAGATGAAGCCTAGAAGGGGTGAAATAAGCTCTGTGTACAATTTTAAATTGGATTAATCTGTTCCATGTGGAAACTAATGTTTTAAACGGTAAATCCCAGATATCATTCCAGTCATCATTGTCTAGGTGTGGTATATCCCTCAACCACTTAGTTCTCAATTTATCTAGGGAAGCTGATGCAATCGTAACCAGATGAGCATAGAGATGAGTTGTGGGCTTCTCCGCAGTCAGTTCTCAGTGTCTTTTCTAACTCTGATTCCATCATGTTAATCGAGGCCCGAGGAAATTGACTCTTAAAGGCATGGGAGAGTTGTCTATAGTTAAAATTGTGTGTCTGGGGTACGTTAAAGTCTTGGGAAAGACTGGTATGTGGGCGCAAGGAGCCTTGGCTCACTATCTGTGAGATGTTTTTTATTTTGTATTTTGTCCATGTTATTGGATCAGGTAGCATATAAAAGTGCAGTAAGGATGGGTTCTTCCAAATGGGAGTATTGTGTGACACTGCTGTGTCAGGGTATTTTTCACTGATCAGGCCATCTTTCCAGGCTCTAAGTGTTGTCAGCATAGTTGGAGTTAGTGGATAAGGGGCTTTGGAGCCTCTAAACAGAAGTGCCTGAATAGCCTCGAAGGACCCAACTATGGCTGCCTCCAGCATTGTAGAAGAGTTAGCTAGGTCCGGGGTGAGCCACCAGGCGGCGGTAACCAGTTGAGTGGCCAGAAAGTATTTGTGGGATTCTGGGAATGCCATGCCCGCTTGGGAAGGAGGTCTGGCAAGTGTAGACAGTTTATATCATGGGGGGGGTAGGGGCCCCATAAGAAAGCCGAAAAAAATCTGATTTAAACAGACAAAAAAGGATTTGGGAATCCAACTGGGAGAGTGTCTGAACAGATACATATACTTGGGTAATACTTTCATTTTGAGCAAGTTGACCCTTCCTAAAAAAGAGAGCGGTAGTGATTCCCATGCCTTCAGCTGGAGTTTAGTATCCTGCACAACCTGTGATAAGTTTAGGATTTACTCCCTAAAGCCATAAGTTTTTAGTTATATATATATATATTTTTTTTTTAGCATTGTATAAAGTAGGGAACAGTTAGAAACCCTTTTCGGTTTTAATGCTGTGCCCCCTTTATTTGTCCTGGTGAGGGAAAAACCGGGGACTCAGTATTATACTCTGCAGATTTTTCTTTTTAACAGTCTTATTATTAGCAGTTTGATATGTGGCTTTGCTTGAACCATGGATTTGCTCTTTAAAGAGGAACTACTGTTTGCTCACATAGTTTGTAATAAAAACATCTTTACCATTCTGAAGCATCCCTCCAACCACTTTGCATATTTTATATATACTGTGATACTGTACTTGCCAAAAATATCCCTCCATTAGGTCTGGCTGCAACCATTTTAACTGTGGGCAGCTGAAGCTGCTGCCTGTTCTCTTCCTGGATTTACACACACACAGAGGCACACCTCCAGCTCTGCAGCTCTCATTGGCCCTCTTATGACTCACCCCCCTTCCTGGCAAACTCTCACGAGAGTGAGAGAGAGCTGTGCATGATGTCATAAGCCTAGGCTTTTTACCAGACAAGAAACAGGAAGTGGGTATAAGGTATTTACTGGCAGAAATAAAATATTTTGCTATCTAAAGTTAAAACAACAAGGGCAGAAGATTTAATAGATGGAAAGTTTAAAAAAATGACTGAAGTTCTGCTTTAAGTGACTTTGAATATGGCATGGTCATTGGTGCTAGAAGGGCTGGTCTGAGTATTGTTGGTCTAATGGGATTTTTACACAACCATCTGTTGGGTTTACAGAGAATGGCCTGAAAAAGAGAAAATACCCAGTGAGTGGCAGTTGTGTGGACGAAAATGCCTTGTTGAGGTCAGAGGAAAATAGGCAGACTGGTTTGAGATAATAGAGAGGCAACAGTAACTCAAATAACCACTCATTACAACCAAGGTATGCAGAATACCATCTCTGAAAGCACAACACATCGAATCTTGAAGCAGATTGTCTACAGCAGCAGAAGACCACACCAGGTGCCATTCCTGTCAGCTAAAAACCAGACGCTGAGGCTACAATTCGCACAGGCTCACCAAAATTGAACAATAGAAGATTGGAAAAACGTTGCCTGGTCTGAGGTGTCTCGATTTCAGCTGCAACATTCAGATGGTAGGGTCAGAATTTGATGTAAAGAACATGAAAGCATGGATCCATCGTTCCTTTTATCAATGGTTTAGGCTGGTGGTGGTGTAATAGTGTGGGGATATTTTCTTGGCACACTTTGGACCTTTTAGTACAAATTGAGCATTGTTTAAAAGCCACAGCCTACCTGAGTATTGTTTCTGACCATGTCCATCCCTTTATGAGTACAGTGTACCCATCTTCTGATGGCTACTTCCAGCAGGATAATGCACCATGTCACAAAGCTCAAATCATCTCACCACTGGTTTCTTGAACATAACAATGAGGTCACTGTACTCCAATCATGTCATGTCAATATGGACCAAAAACTCTGAGGAATGTTTCCAACACCTTGTTTTATCTATGCCACGAAGAATTAAAACAGTTCTGAAGGCAAAAGGGGGTCCAACCCGGTACTAGCAAGGTGTACCTAATAAAGTGCCCGGTAAGTGAATAAAAGTACTTTAATCTCTTATGTCCTTACTACAGTAAGCTCCAGTAAGATGTGTATCACACAAGACTATCAATCCCAATAATATACATAGATGGCATGTAAATATAAAACATGTTTACTATATATTCACCATATTTCCATATAGTCTTCCTCTAATACAAAAAGAGTGGAAAATACAGTCTAGAATCAGGATCATTTCTGAGCCCACAGGAGCCAAGACCCCCATAATGCTTATTACTCTGATAAAGACCTTGACAGGGAGAACCTGTGGTTTAGTAGTTATTTATTTGGACATTGTACTCTAGGCATCTCATACACATTATATGGCATACAAACATCAGGCAGAATTCCAACCATTTGAAAGAACTTTTCCCCTCCAGATGCTTTCATGCACGCCTGTATCCTAAAAGTATGTATTTGGCAGGCAGATTCCTCATCATTGCCACCATTTGTATCATACTGAATTTGGTCTGCACAGCAAAAATCTGGCTATACACCAACTAAAATTTCTTTCGATTTGCTTTGTCAGTCCAGCACATTTGAAGGCCTACCTGATAGGGTGGAGTGTTTGGGTAAGGTTTTTCTGGTCTAAAAGATGAAATCAAAGTAAAAACATGCAGGTGTGTGGTCCGCTTTAGTATCTGACCATAAACCAGGTTTTCCATTGACATTATGGATAACCCCATTGAAGGAGCTTGCAGAATTACCAAGACCCTGTGACATCTCAAAACATGAACCTGTCATTTGACCATGGAGGTCAAAGCAACATATTCACTTTAATGTAGACCACCGCAGCAGCTTACATTTTCCTTTTGTTCAATCTGCTTAGCTGCTGGGAGCGAAAGGAAAGTTCAGTCTAAGCTACAAATTACCATACTGAATTCATGGTTTACACAGTTCTATGGAATCCTGTGTGGAAACACTGACTGTTCCAGTTCCAACACTGTCACATGTTTCTCTGTATTCGGAGGTACTGGGTTCTTTCCACAGCTCCTGCTCCTCAATGAAGCAACAAAGGAGCACAGGAGAGGTGATTACATGCTGCAGATTAGGGAATGAAAGCATCCCTGTTACTATATTAGAAAAGTAATTTAAGCACGCCCTGCTAGGAAAATCTTTAAAGCTGAACTCTAGTGAGATATGAAAGACAGAAATGTAATGCAGCTAAGTAATCTTTAATACATCATTAGATATATTTTTTTCTAATGCAAGCATTGTTTTACCTGTATTTGACCTGGTATCTACCTTTTGTGGTCCTGTGTAGGAAGATTGGTGTGTAAGAGAAAGCACATAGTACAAGGATTCAATCAGTTCATGTGCCGAGTTACTTCTCTTTTAATAGGCTAATCATTTTTATCTTAGGCTGTTCTGCTCTGAAATTACCTGTCCTACCGACCATGTCTGCTTCACCATTTTAGGAAGATAATCTTGCAAATGACATCTCAGCACACTTCTGGGTCTGATTGATACCCCCTCTGTGATTCTACCTACTGTCCCCTATTCCACTACTGTGCTAGGAAATTGTTGGGTTACTCAATAATACCCCAGGGGTTAAATCTGCCAGATTTTTGTTTTCCTTTTACTGAATTGGCTCCCCCACACAAGCTCAGGATAATGAGAAGTCACCAGACACAGGTGTAATGTATGGACTTAATATCAAACGTTTAATATGTGAGTTAGGTATTTGTATAAATCAACATAAGGCATTGACTTGGACCAGTGTTTCTCAAACTTTTTCCAGTCAAGGCACCCTTTAAAATTATGCACAATTTTGAGGCACCCCTAATAGTTTTACATATTGCAATTACATCCACACACACGTAGGATACCCAACATTAGAGATGTTTATTTCTTGCAAAGAAAATACACTTTTTCACACTGGTACTAATATTTCAGCATTTGTTCTCATTCACTCTCTCTCTACCATGCTGCTAATGTGACCCCCGTGCTGACACAGAGGGGTGAGGGGTCAAACAAGGTGACAGATGTCCACCTTATCAACTGTGGTCAGCCCACATGGTGCCCGAGGTTGTAATGTTGCACAATTAAGCCCCATACACACTATTGGATTTTCTGCAGATTGTTGTCTTCAGATTTACCAAAATCATATAATATGAGGTCAAACCTTAAGAGTTTCAATTTGTATGCAATCAGGCAGGCCCTTGCACTACATGGTTTTGGTAAATCTGAAGACAAAAATCTGCAGAAAATGTGTATGTGGTCTTAGAGATTACATATTTTTCTAAGTAAACTCAACAATTTTGTTACAATATAAAGAGATACTTTGACCACAAAACTGTTAACGTGAAACTCCCTTTATCCCCACAGAAATGATCAGTGCATGAAACCACAGAGTCCTAATAAAGTGTAACAAAAATTGTCTGGCACTTACCATTGGTTCTTCTGAGGGAGGGGCACTAACGCGTCAGCATCCAACCATCTTCCTGTAATAAATCCACAGAAGCGAGTCTTAGTGCTTACAGCATAATGGCTTATTCACACCACCAGCCCATATGCTAAAATGCATATGCGCAGGTATACGTTATATAGGGTCTATGAGGGGTAGTGCATTGCATTATTACCAGAGATCAACTCGGGCATGTTCGGATACCAGTCTGAACCCGCCTGAACTATGAAGGCGTCACTGTGGACTGCCAATCATAAGCAACCAAGGCATTCTTCGTCGCACAGCCACAAGTATCTGTGAACCTTCTATACGCGCAGGGTGGGGAATGTCGCAGCCGCATATGATTGGCGATTTTCGGTGAGAGCTTATTGGTGGGATAGCTGAGGTGGGCCTGGACTAGCGTCTGAATATGCCTGAGTTCATCCCTAATTGTTATGACGCATCACACTTTTTTTTTTTTAACTTTGTCATAAAATGAAACTACAGTCCACTTTATACACAGCAGTTCAGTGACTGCATTTTGTATACAGGGCACGCTGCTACACTTGAATAGTGTGAACAGGGCACATAAAAAACAATTTTTTTTTTATCAGCCCTTGATTTGAGCACTGCATTTCTGGCAAGATCAACAAGTATATTCTGTACTTGCTGAAAATGTTTTCAGCTTAAAAAAAACCTAAATGCAGGCACCTCATCTACGGACCGATAAGCTGAAATATATTACATTTTTGAATTTGAGTTTAGATACAATTTAAAAAAAAGAATGTTAATATGGAAGACGATTGATTTACTGTAGAAGAAAATGGTTGCAGATATGCAGTGTGTGTCCTTTGTGAAGATGTTCTTTAGGCCCATTTAAAATGATTCTGAACTTGGCTAATTATGACTGAACTGAAACCAGCCTTTTGTGTAAAGGGTTAATTAGCAGCAATGCACTTCAAAAGACCTCTCTAGGTATTGACTATTTCTGCTCCTCTAACGGCCCCGTCTTTACATTACAATCAAAGAACATAGGAGAAGTAATTTATCTGAAGACAAATGGTGCTCTGATGTTTGATGGAAGACAATATTTTGATAGCAGTACACAGAGCTCACTTATGGTTTTAGAGGTAAAGAATATTTCTACCTTGACGTCATAGGGAATGCAGTGTCTCTTCAGTGTTGTTTTTTGGATTTATATGTTAGAGGTCAGCTTGATGGGTCTTAAAGTGACTGACACCAAGTTAAAAAAACATAAATAAGCAGGATCTCTAGAAGAAGTAGCTTTATACTTACCTGTCCCATCGCCTCTTTCTCCCATCCAAGCTCTTTTGCAGAGCAATGGCGTCTTCACATCTGTGAAAAAGGTAAACATTCCAACCAAAGTGAGGAGAATTCCCTGCTTGGGTCGGCTTCGCACCTGTCCACTCTGATGGGTTATGTTCGTGCACCTTATGTTAAGGAAGCCTATCGATTTGAATAAGTTACCAATGCACCAGAGCAGATGAAAAAAAACATACCTACACATTTGATTCCATTTGCAGTGCACCACAATTCACATTAGTACATTACCATGCATTGGGGTAGCATTCAAAAATAATAAGACCACAGTCTAATGTAATATGTATTACCGCTACATAGTTATGTGACAGGGCCCTTAAGTAGTTGTCACCAGAACAGGTGTCACAATTGGAAGATGTTCTCATCTCCTGTACTGGTGACAGCTCTACCATCTTAAATTTTCTATTATTATCAGTGGCGACCCATCCATTAGGGGTGCCTGGGTGCCGTCCCCTCTATCAATTCCACCCCCTATATGGTTAATGGATAGATTCATGCATAGCATGAATCTATCCTCAGCCACCACGGCCACTCCCTTTTCATGCGTCCAAACCCCTTTCAGGATGCTGGGTGCCTGAATTACAGCGGCAGGGTTTTTTTTTTTTTAAGCACCTGATTAGAGCCATAGGCTCTAATAGGCTTCAAAATAGGGTGTCCTCGGAGTGCAGAGAATTGTGCCATGAGCCCACCCAGGTGCTAAAACAGCGAATGAGTATTCACTGTTGTAGCACTGATCCTCAATCCGGCCAATCAGAAGTAGGTCTGTGAAGTAGGTCTGAGACCCGTTTTTTGATTGGCCGAAAAGAGAAGACTCCCGATTGGCCACTGAGGAGGAGGAGGGAGGAAACAGAAGCCGACAATGAAGCGCTGCATAGATGGGGTAAGTGCACCAGACCCGCCTGCTGATCGACTGTCGGGAGAGGGTGTGGGTGGAACTGTTTGCTGCCCCCCCCCCCCCAAAAAAAAAAAATTTACCACCGGCTGCCACTGTTTATTAATAAAATACAAGGTTTATATAGCACCAACAATTTGTGCAGCACTTTACAACATGAGGGCAGACAGTTCAGTTACAACACCATTCAATATTGGAGGAATCAGAGGGCCCTGCTTGTTAGAGCTTACAATCTAGAAGGAAGGGTCAAGTGATACAAAAGATATTAACTGTGGGGGATGAGTTGATAAATGTACAGTTTTTAGGTGTGGGCAGGATAGGCTTCTCTGAAGAGAAAAGTTTTCAGGGATCGCCTAAAAGTGGACAGAGTAGGAGATAGTTGGACAGATTGGGGTAGGGAATTCTATAGGATGGGAAAGGCTTGGGGGAAATTCTGGAGTTGACGAGGGAACTAGAGAGCAGAAGGTATTGGGAGCTAGTTGGAACCAAGGAAGGAAATGAGGTACAAACATTGTCGTATGACAAAGGCTTTTTTTTGTTGTTGTTGAATGACATTTAGTTTACTAAATCACTGTGCATCATAAACATTTGCAGCACAGTGGCTTAGTGCTTAGCACTCTTGCGTTGCAGTTCTGGGGTCCTTGGTTCTTATCTCAAGCAGGACACTACCTGCATGGAGTTAGCATGTGCTCACTTCTCTTGCATGGGGTTCCTCTGAGTACTTCACTTTCCTTCAATGCTCCAAAGACATGCTGGTAGGTGAACTGGCTCTTGTTCCAATTGGTCCTAGTATGTGTGTATATATACTATGCTTGCAAGGTAAGGACCTCAAGTAGCAATAGCAAGCGTCTTAAGGGCAGAGACCGATTTGAATGTACAGTATGTAAAAGTGCTATGAAAATTGTCAGTTCTGTATATATATATACCTGTTAGGGTGTGTCCTGATGAGGCATGTGAGCAGACCCGCTGCACAGAGCTCCCACTGATGATCCTGTTAATAATCTTTTCCTCTCAAGCGATTCTGCCCAGATTTCGCCGCAAATACTGTCTGCTGACACCCTGACCCATCCAGACCCGCTGGCTACCCGAACCGAGCCGATGATGACCCGGGGGGACCGTGGAAACTCTGCGGCCGCGGTGCCCCAAGCTGGCCAAGATGGCGCCTGGTAAGAAAACTATACTATACCCAAAAGCTGTCGGGTACTGCTGATTCCTCCTTGAATGCCTCACAACGGCACACACACTCCCCTGAGCCTACAGACCGGGAGAATGCAGGCCTGCTAGATGACACAGTGCCATTAGACTCTCATAACGACCCTATGCCTGATATATTTGATCTATCTTCAGAGGACAGTGCTCAACCCACACTTAGTGAGATTGTGCATGCAAGTCCATAAGTGCACTGCCTCTTTGGATGACCTAAAAGAGAAGTTTGGAGGGCTGAGGGAAACAGTGTGTCTCCTCCGCCAGGACCTCCAGAAGATCAGGGAAAGAACCACAGCAGTGGAGGGCAGGGTGAGCAATGTGGAAGATCAGTTGCCCCCTCTGAATAGGGATGTTAGATTGGCTACTCTGCAGTCATTCTAAGCCCTTAACAAAACAGTTGACATTGAGAACCAGCAATAATGTTCGCATAGTGGGGCTCGCAGAAAAGGTGGAGGGCAGGGACCCCACAGCAATTGTTGAAGGTTGGCTACAGGAAGTGTTCAGCAAAGAAGCCTTCTCACCTATCTACACTGTGGAAAGGGCACACAGGGTACCCTCGAGGCCTCTACCACCTGGCAACCCTCCCTGCTCCGTACTAGCCAGGCTTTTGAATTACAAGGATCGAGAGGTAGTACTGCGCCTGGCCAGAGAGAAGGGGGCTATTCACTACAACGGCATCAAAATCTAATTCTACCCAGATTTCTCAGCGGAGGTGCAACGCAGACGATCAAAGTTTGCAGTTGTTAAGAAGAGGTTACAAAGGCTGCAGTTATCATATGCTATGCTATTCCCGGCCAAGCTGAGGGTAACAGCCAGAGGACGCGAAGATGGTGCAGGATGAACCCTGCTTGGAAATTCAAGAAACGGGGGAATGTTGGACACTAAGTCCCTTATACAGTTTGCCTTTTATAGAGGAACTATCCCTACAATCAATACACAGCGAGTGACTACACACTTTTCAGTTTTTGTTGGTTCTGCTGCTTGCACCAACCCACGCGGGTGATGTCACTGTGTTGGATGCGTGTGAACCATCTGTGGGCATGGGATACATGGCCCTTGTTTCAGTGCCCAGTTGGCAAGAGAAGATATAATGGAACATATACCTTACAACGCCTGGGAAGTTCTAGCTATGTCTGGTTAAGCATGGCTGTGCCCCAGAGTATCTTTTGCACCAATTTGTGTTTTTTTTTCTTCAATTTATGTGCCGCGCAGTTGCAGGAGATTGACTGCCCCTACTCACAATGTTTTTTTTCCAATGTACAGCCCCCTTGAGTGGCATGCTATGTTTAATGCATTTTCTGCTGACCACTCCAGGTTATCAATGTGCCCAGAATGCCTGGATAACTAGGGGACCACTGATCCCCACTGGGCCCCCCTTATCAGTATATATTTAAGAGTATGCAATGTCATCCACACCTTTTAGTGTCTCGGAATCACTTTTTTTTATCCCATGTTGCATCTCGGTGCAGCTGATCTCCTTCAGCCTCTTTACAACCCCTTCTCATCTACATGCATACTGTATACAGTATCTCACAAAAGTGAGTACACCCCTCACATTTTTGTAAATATTTTATTATATCTTTTCATGAAGAAATTACACTTTGCTACAATGTAAAGTAGTGTACAGCTTGTATAATAGTGTAAATTTGCTGTCCCCTCAAAATAACTCAACACACAACCACACATGACGGAGCTGGTGGATGTTAGAGACCTTGCGCTCCTTCACCTTCAGTTTAAGGATGCCCCCACAGATGCCCAATAGGGTTTAGGTCTGGAGACATGCTTGGCCAGTCCATCCCCTTTACCCTCAGCTTCTTTAGCAAGGCAGTGGTTGTCTTGGAGGTGTGTTTGGGGTCGTTATCATGTTGGAATACAGCCCTGCGGCCCAGTCTTCGAAGGGAGGGGATCATGCTTTGCTTCAGTATGTCACAGTACATGTTGGCAATCATCGTTCCCTCAATAAACTGTAGCTCCCTAGTGCCGGCAGCACTCATGCAGCCCCAGACCATGACACTCCCACCACCATACTTGAATGTAGGCAAGACACACTTGTCTTTGTACTCCTCACCTGGTTGCTGCCACACATGCTTGACACCATCTGAACCAAATAAGTTGATCTTGGTCTCATCAGACCACAGGACATGGTTCTAGTAATCCATGTCCTTAGTCTGCTTGTCTTCAACAAACTGTTTGCAGGCTTTCTTGTGCATCATCTTTAGAAAAGGTTTGGACGACAATTTGATGCAGTGTGCGGTGTATGGTCTGAGCACTGACAGGCTGATCCCCACCCCTTCAACATCTGCAGCAATGCTGGCAACACTCATACATCTAATTCCCAAAGACAACCTCTGGATATGACACTGATTGCGTGCACTCAACTTCTTTGGTCAACCATGGAGAGGCCTGTTCTGAGTGGATCCTGTCCTGTTAAACCGCTGTATGGTCTTGGCCACTGTGCTGCAGCTCAGTTTCAGGGTGTTGGCAATCTTCTTATAGCCTAGGCCATCTTAATGTAGAGCAACAATTCTTTTTTTCAGATCCTCAAAGAGTTCTTTGTCATGAGGTGCCATGTTGAACTTCCAGTGACCAGTATGAGAGAGTGAGCGCTTTAACACACCTGCTCTCCAGTCACACCTGACACCTTGTAACACTAACGAGTCACATGACACTGGGAAGGGAAAATGGCTAAATGGGCCCAATTTGGACATTTTCACTTAGGGGTGTACTCACGTTTGTTGCCAGTGGATTAGACCTTAATGGCTGTGTGTTGAGTTATTTTGAGGGGACAGCAAATTTACACTGTTATACAAGGTGTACACTCACTAGCAAAGTGTAATTTCTTCAGTGTTGTCACATGAAAAGATATAATAAAATATTTACAAAAATGTGAGGGGTGTACTCACTTTTGTGAGATACTGTAATTCAGCGATAGCTGCGTTACATTCCTTTGGGAAGGGTTCCTGATGGTGATAGTAGTAGACCAAGCCCATGCCTGAGCAATATGTGTTAAAACAGCCCCTTGTAGTTTCTAATTAAAGCCATAATCTCCCATACTAGAGCCATAGTCTCCCATACTAGATTTATGTACATTATAGCAGACAACAGACAGGTGGCTGGAGTTGATGACATCAGCATCTTCTAACAGTATATGTTCCAACAGTATGAATCAGCCACTATTTCTAATATGGCATATACAGGGGTCCCAGAGTCTGTGTCTTGGGGGGACATGGACCTGAATCCAAAGTAACACCACCTCAAGGGTCCCCAGGCATACAGCTCACAAAACACACTGTTCCCCCAAAATCCAGAGCCCATAATCAGTAGGCAAGAGGCCAGCATTCGGTCCTCTCCAAAAGCCTCTGTCCCAGGTGAGTCCATCACAATACAGCTGCATGTACACATGCCCACTGGAATGTGGGAATACCTCAGTCACAGATGACTGGCCCAGTCCAGGTGATGACTTCCTGGTGGTCTCGCTCAGATGGGTCCAGACTGGGATCCAAACATGCCTGAGCTCATCACTAGTACAGATCCCTATGCCCTCAAGTTTTTAGCAGTCTAATGGAACCTGAGCCATGATGACTGTAGTGTTAGAGTTCCCTTTGTGAAAAATAAACAAAAACAATGATGCAATAATTGTCTGCGCTTTTCACAAATGTCTCGCAGCCATGGGATTTCCATTCTCCTACTCATCAAAAAGAAATGTACTGAAGCCACATAATAAGAAAAAAATCAAATAAAGGGATGTAATGAGATAAATATGAAGGCCATCTCCTGAGCCCCTGTGTATGAGGAAGGGTTAATAGCTGACATATTCAGATGAAAACCTCCTCTCCTCACAAGCAGCAATTCCATATTGTAAATAGATTTGAACACCGGGTTCCTGCGTCTGCTTTGCATAATAAAGGGATGTCAGCGTGTCGTACATGTAAAGATGCTTGAGAGGTGGTGCTGGGATGCAATTTATTGTCTGCTTCTTTGTTACGTTCAGCTTTCCTGTGTACAAAAGCCGGGTATTGATATTTAACCAGCTTATCGTGCCTAAAATTAATGCAGCATTAATCCTGCAGTATAAAACGAAAGTCGTTAACAATGCTGCAGTCACCAAACCCACGTAAAAGTAAAAGTCTGTGTGTACCTTACAGAGATTCCACTATAATGTATTCAGTAGTCATATCATATTGTTATTCCTTATTCTGAAAGTGAAGTTCTCCTCTGAGCAGGGTTGCCAACCGTCAGTAAATTTACAGATAGTTTGTAAAAATCTGGGATTTTTACAACTGTCTGTAAGGCTGCATTCACACCTGAGCGTATCGTTTTCAGGGTTTTTTTGGGTGTTTTTTAAGAGTTTCTGACGCATTTTTGTACAGGCATTTTGAGGTCCAAAGGTCACCAATGTAAAAAGCAGTAAAACGCCTGTAATCTGCCTAAAAAGAAGCTCATGTACTTTTTTGAGCTTCAGGTGACAGAATGCTCAGATGTGAACAAGGGCCATTTAAATGAATGGGATTTTCCTTGTTGGGTGTTTTGGAACTTTTGAGATGAGCGTTTTAAGCTGAAAACACTCAGGTGTGAATGCAGCCTTAATTTCAGGGGCTGATCATTTGTTATGCTATTTTGACTTTTTAAGTGTAAACCATTCAAATTACTTGTTATGGGTATTGTCAGTGTTTCCATATTGTGTTTATACTGTTTAAATATTGGTTGTCTTAATAGGAGTTGTGTCATAGTTCAGCTTGCCAGTAAAAAAAGTGTCCTGTCAGTAAATTTTTCGTGTTTTGTCAGTAAAAACGTGCTGCAGGAGATTGGCAACACTGCCTCTGAGAAACATAGCAAGCAACTACCATTGCTGGCATCCTATAGATAATACTAGTTGCCTGCATATTACATAGCTCTCAACTGCCGTCTTTTGAACCAGATGCCTTCGTCCCTCTTTGCTCCATAGTTGTTCCTTTTTTTTTTGTTCTGATGTATAGTTTTCTTAAAAAAAAAAAAAAGTGTTTAAAGTGAGCCTTTCAGTAACTTTATAAGTCTGCATGAGTAAATTCTTGATGTCACAATATTTTTTTTAAAAATATTTTTTTTTACTTTAACAATTTCAAAAATATTAAAAAAATATAAAAAAATGCACAAAGGTCCATAAAGCCATGGATGAGTGAGTTTGGGGTGGAGGAATTTGACTGGCCCGTACAGAGTCCTGACCTCAACCTGATAGAACACCTTTGGGATGGATTAGAGTGGAGACTGTGAGCCAGGACTTCTCATCCACATCAGTGCCTGACCTTTCAACTGCGCTTCCAGAAGAATGGTCAAACATTCCCTTAGACACACTCCTAAACTTTGTGGACAGCCTTCCCAGCAGAGTTGAAGCTGTTATAGTTGCAAAGGGTGGGCCAACTCAATATTGAACCCTACAGACTAAGACTGGGATGCCATTAAAATTCATGTGTGCGTAAAAGCAGGCGTGCCAATGCTTTTGGTAATATAGTGTGTATATGTGTATGTGTATATATATATATATATATATATATATATATATGAGGCTCATTTGCACAGATGCAGAATCCCATGAAATGCATGCGTCCGTATGTAAAATTGCCCCCCTGGGATGTTTGATGTGGGCATCCTTGTAGGCAGCGGAGAGGCCTTACATCATTCTTGCCTAGGCAAAAAAGAAGGAAGTGCTGTGCTGCATCTCTTAAAAGCTTAGAAACCTTGTAAACAAAATAAGAAAAATTTCTCCAGTTGTGGAAGAGGAAAGAGGGAAGAGCCATAAGGAAAAATGTTATTTTAATGGATGAACATCAACTTTAAGCTCTAGTCAAATTACACTGACCTATCAGCACCAGTGGGTTCTTTTTATTAAATGCTGTAGAGTATATCTTATTTTTCATTCTCCCTGTGTCATGTGCTTTTATTTGTCCTTCCTTTCATCAGACTGCCTGTGCAGTACACCTTTAGCCACTACTTGGATTTAGATTTGCATACTCCAATTGTCATTTTTGCTGCAGGAGCTGAATGTCATGTATAATAGCTGTATTAATTTATTATTATACCTAACCTCTTCCCACTGTCAATGGTTGCTTAGGACGCCGGAGGGAGCAGGCACCGCCAGTTCCCTAACAACCAGTGACATCAGCAGCCACATTTACTTGCATGGCCAGGAATCCCTGGCTACGTAAGTAAAGAGGAGGTCCTTCGGAATTCTTTTGAATTTACAGGGGAACCCCATGCAAGAATCAAGAAAAAATAAATAAAAGCATGGAGTCTCCCCCCCAATAGTCCATACTAGACCCTTATCCAAACATGCAGCCTGATGAGCATGCCTCTACTCCCCCAAACCATATCACAACCAATGCCCTCAACTTGAGGGGGGGGGGATTCATGTTGATAAGAACAAGGGCTAAGGTTGTGGGGGTCTACGGCAGGGGGGCTAGCAGAATCTGGACACCAACTGACTCGCTTGGAATAAATATGCCGCCCACCAATGTGCTTTTGCTCTAATTGCTTCAATCCCACTGAATGCTAGGTCCAGCAGATGACAGCTCGTGTAGGCAGAGGGACAATGTCTCCTGGGTGAAACATTGACTAATTATGCATCCAAGCAATGGGAAAATATGTGGGTCAGTAGGCGGCGGCATTCTTCTTTAGGCAGGTCAGTGGCCTGGACAGGAAGGGGGTAAAGATGCCTAATAGGCAAGTGGTTAATAGGATTGCCTGAAGAGACAATAAAGGTAGGTCACCACCCTCTGTTCAGGGGCCTGAAAAGATGGCAGATGAAGACAGAAGAAAATCCTGTGAAATACCTCAGGAGGAGAATTTGTGGCTCTTTCTCCAGTCAAGATGCCAAATGATCCTGATTGAGCTACAAATGGCACCACCAAAAAAGGTGAAGAAGGCTGTTATGAAAGTGGTTCCCAGCTACTAATACCACTTTTACTTCTTGATGGTCTGTGTTGCACCTTCTGATCTCTGCAGATGGTTTCCGATTGAGGCAGTGTTGGTCTTGACAGCCACAGCGATTCCACATGCTTCTGATACACTTATAGTATGTGGACTTGACAATATTTATACATTGCAACTTATGGATTTCAGAGTTAATACTATTTTGTTACATTGTATTATTTATGTGTGCTACTAGCAAGGTGCTTTATGTTCTGTTTTTCGTTTTTTTCTTGCTTTAAAATATCCATGACTTTGGGAAAGCCTTGATTTTTCCAATAGACTGTCTTACCTTCAGTTAGTAAATTTTCTTAACGTTAAAGTATTCTGTCCATCAGCAGAAAACAGAGGACAGTAGGAATACATTACAATCTATTAATACTATTAGACAATACTGTATGTATGAACACTGCCTGATATCCGAACTTTTTAACCTTATAATCTTTTAAATGTTATTACTTTCAGTATTTCTTATCTGTAAAAATACAGAATCACCTTTATTCAAAGCGCACTCTTGTCATAAGTGAACACACTGAATATAAATTGAATACAGATATTCAGGCTTCCCACTAAGTGATTTCAATTTCATATCCATCTTATGCAGTTTCTGTCCCGCTAAATTCCTGCTGGTGGCATGCCTATTCTCTATATGGCCCTTAAAGCGGAGTTCCACTGGTTTTTTGTTTATTAAAAGTCAGAAGCTACAAAAAGTGTAGCTGCTGACATTTAATAAACAGTCACTCACCTGTCTGACGGTCCAGCGATGTGGCTGCCTGAAGCCTCCATTCTCTCCCCCTCCTCTTTGCAGCGCTGACATTGTGAGTGTGGGCGCCCGGCTGTGACAGTTTACGGCTTCACAGCCAGGCGCGCATTGCGCATGCGCGAGCTGCACTGCGCTCCGTCAATGGCCAGGCAATGTTCTGGGACCTGTCATGTGTCCCAGAACATTGCCGGGAGGGAGGGGCCACCTAGGAATCGCCTAGGCGGTTGTAAGTGGGGCAGGAAGTCCCACTCCAAACCAGGTACCCAGCCCCCCCCCCAAAAAAAAATGACATGCCAATTGTAGCATGTCAGGGGGCTAGAAGTGCTTATGTGCACATGTGATATTTGCTAGATTGTCAGAAACCATGAAATCGGGCCGAGACAGAGTATAGTTAAATCACACTTTATGTTTACGTTTATTAATAAAAGTAAAAAAGAACAAACATAGTCAAAACATAGCCAAAGTTCAGTAGCCGGAATGGATAGTCAGCCAAGCCAGAAGTCAGGGATCAGTGTAGTTGAACAGCAAGCAGGATCTGGAGCCAGAAGGGATGTCAGCAAAGCAAGTCTTGAACAGGATCGCAGGAGATCGTTTCTGTGATGTTGACCAAGGCGAAGGCAGAGATCCTCTGGACTGGACGGCTTAAGTAGACAGGACTGATGAGCAGGATATCGTCAACAGCTGAGTAACTGTGGAGAGATAGGAGCTGGTAATTAGCCAACATCTGAGCGGCCAGCTCAGAGAAGGAAGGGCTGTGCCCAACCCTGACATAAATCTGGCGCTGCCTTTATAAAACTTAGTAAATAGGCTGGGTTTAAGACTTAAAGTGGTTGTAAAGAGAGAATAATAACGGACATCCCCTCTGTTTTATCAAGATCTAAAGTACTGTGTGCCCGTTTTTTTTGTTTTGTTTTTTTAATTCTAATGCTAAATACCTCTCACAGCACTGATGTGCAGTCACGTGACATTCCTTCCTTTGCTGTCCTTCTCCGATCTAAGAAATGCAGGGGGGGGGGGGATCTAAGGAATGTGGGGGGAGGGGCTGAGATAACCCTCTCATGTCAGCCGGTCAGCAGAGGAAGGTCACGTGACTGCACATCGGTGCTACGAGAGAAGGTATTTAGGATTAGAATTTTAAAAACACAGTACTTTAGATCTTGATAAAACAGAGGTGATGAAAGTTATTTATAAATGGTATTTTCAAGCCACAGTAAGAGCAGTAGGAGGAGAGGGGTGGGCAGGAGATTGCTCTCACACATAGGCTTCAGAACTGACAGGCAGGGAGGGAGGGGGAGATGGAAACAATCAGAGTAGACCCCGGGATGACCAAGGCATGTAAACTGACCACAGTATCGTGGATCAGCAGCCATGATTACCGTGGTTAGCGCACACAGTGGGACATGTGACCAGGCAGTATCAACCAGGTATTTTACATCATACAATGGGACAAATAAACTGCTTTAACATACTTTAAAGGAACAGGATCTTTTTTTTTAGGGTTAAAAACTCTCTAGCTATGCCAGATTTATTTGCTATTTGAGGCAAGGATGGGTATCACCAAGATGGTTTTGCCTCCAATAAATGATCCAAAGCTGCTTTGGACTGGAACTGAAGAAAGAAGTAGAACAAAAGTGACATACCATAATGTTGAAGTCCAAAAGTATTTATTTGAATAAAAAGTCAAAACAAGATCTGTACATTTTAACTTCAATACTGGACACTTTCACCCCCTACCTGCCCAGGCCAACTTTCAGCTTTTAGTGCTGTCACACCTTGAATACCAATTACTCAGTCATGCAACACTGTACCCAAATGACATTTTTATAATTTTTTGATACAGATGGAGCTTTCTTTTGGTGGTATTTAATCACTGTGTTTCTTAGTTTTTTCATCATATGACTGGTGTAGCAGTTATCAGGGACACTGACTGGTAACAGTATGTGTAAAAAAAAAAAAAAAAAAACCCTGGTTGGGTTTGGGTCGCTCCCCTGGCTGGGTTTGGGTCGCTCAGAGCCTTCTTGCACACTGGTCTTCACGTCTCCTGTTTTATTGGTCTCTTTCCCCGTCCTCCAGCACCAGGTACTTATCACATCTTCACCCACTCCCTCTGTTCCCCACAACCCCCCCCCCCCCGCATTCTGGTGTCTTGGTGGCAACTTTCCATCATGGTCCTCCACCTCCACTCCTGCTTAGTCACCATAGTATTAGTTTCTATTTCTGCACATATCATCTCCACTATTTAGTTCACTTTCACTTGTAATTAACGCACATAGCCTCAATACTGGTTCACTGGGTTGACTCACTCGCTACTGATGTTTACACTAGGAGTGCTCTGTGTGCCCAGATCCGCCCGGGGTGTTGTCTGTGATGGGTGCCACCGCTGAACATGCCCCCTCAGCTCCCAATACTAATGCCCTTGGGTGGCTCACAGTCCCTGACATCGTCCCATCAAGTGCACATACACTTGTAAGTGATCGTGTTGGGGGGGATGGTTTTTGATCCTCCCCTAAATTGCTACAAGCTAGTCTACTTAGTCAATCTATTTTCCCATGGAAGGTACATCACACGCCTACTCCTGAAGAGCGGCTTAAAGCTGTGAAACGCGTCGAGCTACCAGTTGTCGTGTACCACAATTACATTATATGCCCTTGTATCTACAATTTTATATTGTGACAGGGATCAGAAAGACCATAGACCATGCAGGTGCTATCTTGTTATATGTGTACATCTAATCATGAATTTCGGTGTAACCCCTTAACCTTACCATGTGATTAATGTTTATAAATATGTTATTACCAGATATTACTGATTCAGAAATTTACACTATGAAAGTGTGCATTTCTATGTATATGACATTTAATGTATGTAAACATGTATTTATGGATTATCAAATATTTTATCGTCCACCTTCTATTCATTTGCTATCATGAGCTTCATTTAAAGTCCCACCCTTGTTGCTGCTTTTTCCTCGTAATGATAGCGATGGAGGCATATGACCCTACCCGGCCATAGCTTAATTTAAAGTCCCAATTTCCCTTCTTGTGACAACTATCTGTGAGGGTTGCATTCTGACCTACACTGTGGTGGGGGGGCTTTTTTCCAACTGACCACTAATGTAAGGGATATTTTTCCCACTAACTCCCAATTAATTAGTTTTAGCAGGGGTTCCCCAATACCTGAAAATGATTTCAAGGGCTCCACCAAGGTAAAAAGGTTGAGAAAGGCTGATATAGATATTACAGAAGATATAGATATTATTGCGTGAATCACCAAAGCTGTATGTCAGTTTGTGCAATAGATACAGTGGGGGCATGACTGGCGGGCACTCGCGATCGCTCCACAGAGAGCCAGAGCGGTCAGTTCCCTGTCAGAACGGCCACAAACAGATCCCCATTCTGACAGGGAAGTAGAGAGGCACCATCTGTTCCTAGTGATCAAGAACAGCGATCTCTCTCCTCCTCCAGTCAGTCCACTCCCCCCACAGTTAGAAACACCTCACAGGGAACACATTTAACCCCTTGTGTTAACTAGTGTTAACCCCTCCCCTACCAGTGTCATTTGTACAGTAATCAGTGCATTTTTATAGCACTCATCGCTGTATAAATGTCATTGGTACCAAAAGAGTGTCAAAAATGGCCGATCTCTTCGCTGGAATGTCGCAGTCCCTCTAAAAATCGCTGATCACCGACATTACCAGTAAAAAAAAATTAAAATTCCACAAATCTATCCCCTACTTTGTAGACACTATAACTTTTGCGCAAACCAATCAATATTATACGCTTACTCAGTATGTAATTTTTTATGTAACAGTATTTTGTTTTTTACCAAAAATATGTAGAAGAATACATATTGGGCTAAACTGAGGAAGAAATTTGTTTTTTTTGTTTTTTTTTTTTTTTTTATATTTTTGGGGGGGATATTTATTATAGCAAAAAGTAAAAAATATTGTTTTTTTTTTTTTTTCTCTAAATTGTCTCTATTTTTTTGTTTATAGCACAAAAAATAAAAAACGCAGAGGTGATCAAATACTAACAAAAGAAAGCTCTATTTGTGGGAAAAAAGGACATAAATTTTGTTTGGGTACAACGTCGCAGGACAACGCAATTGTCAGTTAAAGCGACGCAGTATCGTATCGCAAAAAATGGCCTGGTCAGTAAGGGGGTAAATCCTTCTGGTCCTTAAGTGGTTAACTTCTGGTCTTCACTGTTCGAATTGACAGTGTAGTGAGATGCTCATTTGTGGAAAGGGAAGAGAGGATCTGGGGGGCACCTTGCCATGCCAAGCTATATAGCTGTGTGTTTCCATTGATGTACACAGTGTAGGAAGACACAACTTTAATCCCTGCATGCAAGTGTGTCTCTGTACAATGCTGCAAGGGAACAAAACAGAAAACCTGGGGCAGTGGTCATGGCACTAGCTTAAACTGGAGGATAGGATTTAGAGGTAAAGACGCTACATACTCAATAAGTGGTTACATAAGCTTCTGGAAGTGCTTAAAAGCTGAGGATTTATTGTCACTATAGGCAATAATGTATGCAGTACTGTATGGTACATCATTGCTTAATATCTAACTAAACTTTATTATCACATGGTATTTATTCAAATCTCAAACTAAAATAAAAAAAAAATACAGTAGCAGTATTTCTTTTCAGGTGTTAGCAGGTCACTGAATAGTTCTACTTGTTGCATGTTTAAATTCTGCAGCCTATAGCAAACAGTAAGCATGTTCCATTGTTTTGTGAATTCCATTTAAATACAAGGTGAAATCTGATTGGTAACTATTGGCTACATTACTGGATGTTGAACTGCCCTATTTCTTATGGCCAGGTATGTAAGAAATACTATTGGATGCGAGTACATTGTGATAAAGTTGTTAGCAAAAAGAGAAAAAAAATATCACCATGGCTTGCCAACGTTGTTCTTATTCTTCAGTCTGGTTAATTAAAGTGTCAGTAAATTTATGTGAATCTGTAGCAGAATCTATTTCCAATTACTAAATGAATATGTCACTGTTCTTACGTCATTTGTCTGCAGTGGAATACAGCCTTAGTTAATGATTTTATTTTCATCAAAAGTCCTATCGAAGCCAACAGGTGTGTGTGGAACAGACTCATTTGTCAGGCTAATTTGATGATTATTATTTTTAACGACTTCCCTACCGGGCCAATTCTAACATTTCTCTCCTACATGTAAAAAACATGATTATTTTTGCTAGAAAATGACGTGGAAACCCCAAACATTTATAGATTTTTTTTTTTTTTTTTTTAAGCAGAGGTCATACATTGGTGGGTGGTCTTGCTATTTTTTAGGTCACACATTACCCAGTGAAATGAACAGCCTCAGATGATACACAGAGATGAAACAAATCTCCCTATGTAAGTTTTATTTGTATATCCGCTGTCTTCAGCTTTATATACTGTTTATAAAGTGAACATCTTCTTAGATTTTTTCTTCCCATTTCAGCAGTAGGAGGGGAGTCTTGGCATTAACTGTGTGACAGCTGATTGGAGGAAAGGCACCCCCCCCCCCCCCCCCCCAATAGGCAGAGAAAGGAAGGGATGTGCAGAGCTGTGTTGTGAATAGACCAGCTCTCTGCAAATTTTCAGCTGCTTTTATCTTCCTTCTCTGAGAACTTGTCAGAAGTTATGCTGATAACAGAAGATCGGAGCAGCATAAAGACACAGGACTTCAGGCTTTGGAGAGAGATAAGTAAACACTACAGATATATGTGCCCAGATCAAATTTCATAGATCGGGTTTACATCCACTTTAATGACTTTTAGTGCACACAAACACAATATAATACAGGCATACCCCACTTTTAAGTACACAATGGGACCAGAGCATGTATGTAAAACGAAAATGTACTTAAAGTGAAGCAATATCTTTTTTCACTTAACAATGCTTGTACTGCATTGCAATAGTCATTTACAGGCATACAAGGCTTGCAGAGGGGAGGGTCAGGGCCTATAGTGGGGGGCCATAGGCTGTAATGGGGGGGTCAGGGCCTATAGTGGGGGGCCATGGGCTGTAGTAGGGGGGCCATGGGCTGTAGTGGGGGGGTCAGGGAGTGAAGTTTATAGTACTGTACAGTAATCCACCTATGTTTAGGCAGGTTTTTGGGTGGATGGACGGCAACTGGCTGGCTGGCAGGAACTTTGCCTCTTCACTTGCGGCCTCTTCACTGGCGACAACTTCGTCTCTTCCAGGCCATACTGCGGCAGCATGGGAATGTCCGTAATTGCGAGGCACTTTACGTACGCTTGCGAGTGTACATAAAGTGAGTGTACTTAAAGCGGGGTATGCCTGTACCAATTTTTTTGGTAAAATATAAAAGATGATGTTATGCCGTGTAAATAATCGAATATGTCAGGCTTTAAAATTGTGCGCTATCATGGAACAGTGCCCAACTACAGTACTTAAAAATCTTCATAGGCGTTGCTTTATAAGCCTTTACAGGTTACCACTTTCGAGTTTCACAGGAGGTTTGGTGCTAGAATTATTGCTCTCGCTATAACATTCACAGCGATACCTCACATGTGTGGTGCGAAGACTGTCTACGTATGCGTTCACCTTTGCGCACAAGGGGACGGGGAGCTTTACAGTTTTTTTATTACTATTTATATTTATTTTAAAGTTTTTTGGGTTTTTTTACACACTTTTTTTTTTTTTTTTCCCAATTAGACCCCAGGTCTCTCCTCTGTCCCTAAAAGCATATGATCAAATGAGTAATGGCGAAACTGGAAGTGACTAAATACTCATCACGTCTGGTTTCTTAGACCATAGAGATGATCGGGGATGTTTCGGTCCTTGGACACCTCTATGGTAAGCCGGCAGAATTGCTGGCTTCAGTTCTGAGCTCCCCAGTGGGATGGTAGAGCCCGGTAAGACACATGTAAAAGCGTTCCAGTGGCTATTTAGCTGCTAGGATTGCTTTCACATTAAACAGAAATGTGTAGGCCTGTAGCTGCAGGCATCATCCCGGTATCACCACTGAAAGCCCAGGACGTCATATGACGTCCTACAGGTAGGAAATTGTTAAAGCGTAACTCCACTTTTGTTGAGAAAAAACATTCCCCTCTGAGTGATCTATGTGCATTGCAAGGATTATAACCAACTTTGTTGCAAAATAATTGTACCGCTTCCAGCATCAAAAATCTGAAATAATCATACCGCCAGGGAGGTTAACTGCTTCCCGACCACCTCACGCATACTGTGGCAGAAGGGCACGTACAGGCAGATTAACATACCTGTACATTGCCCTTTAAGAGGCGGCTCGCGGGCGTGCGCACCCGCCGGGAGCTCCCTAACCGTGATCACGGGTCCTGCGGACCCGATGTCCGCGGGGATACCCGAGATCGTCTCACGGTGAGGAAGAACGGGGAGATGCTAATGTAAACAAACATCTCCCTGTTCTGCGTAATAACGCGCTCACTGATAACCGCTCCCTGTAATCAGGAGCGGTGATCAGTGACGTGTCACACACAGCCCCTCCCCCCCCACAGTTAGACTCACTCCCTAGGACACACTTAACCCCTACAGCGCCACCTAGTGGTTAACCCCTTCACTGTCAGTGACATTTTTACAGTAATCAATGCAACTTTTTAGCATTAATCGCTGTATTAATTCCAGTGGTCCCAAAAAAGTGTTCACCATAATGTCGCAGTCATGATAAAAATCGCTGCACTCCGCCATTACTAAATTAAAAAAAATTATCAATAAAAGTGCCATAAAACTATCCCCTATTTTGTAGATGCTATAACTTTTGCGCAAACCAATCAAATGCTTATTGCGATTTTTTTTTTTAATTTTTTTTTTATTTTTTTTTACCAAAAATATGTAGAAGAATCAGCCTAAACTGAGGAAAAAAAATGTTTTTTTTTATATATTTTTTGGGAATATTTATTATAGCAAAAAGTAAAAAATAATGCATTTTTTTTTTCAAAATTGACGCTATTTTTTTGTTTATAGCGCAAAAAATAAAAACCGCAGAGGCGATCAAATACTACCAAAAGAAAGCTCTATTTGTGGGAGAAAAAGGACGTCAATTTTGTTTGGGAGCCATGTCGCACGACCGCGCAATTGTCAGTTAAAGCGACGCAGTGCCGAATCGCAAAAAGTGCTCCGGTCTTTTTTCAGCCAAATGGTCCGGGGCTTAAGTGGTTAAGGAAATAAAAAAGAACTTGGTGTTGTCCATGCAGGCCAAAACAAAAGGCTCAAGATAAAACTCTTGTTACCACCTAGTTTGAAGAGAAAAAGCCCTGTATAAGTTCTGAGCCATTTCTAAAAAAGCTAAAAAAATTCACGTTTTCATTCTTTTGCCCATATGATCATTTTGTTTTTCTTCAATGGCCCATTGGCGATGGTTCCTTGCCAAAATAATCACATTTTGCCTTTTTAGCAATGGCTTTCTAACTGCCATTTAACCTGTAGCTCAAAACCTTCACTTCACAGTTAAAGCGGAGACTTGTTTACATGGATTACTGCTAAACTGTGGGGGTTATTTACAAAAGGCAAATCCACTTTGCACTACAAGTGCACTTGGAAGTGCAGTCGCTGTAGATCTGAGGGGTAGATCTGAAATGAGGGGAAGCTCTGCTGATTATATCATCCAATGATGTGCAAGCTAAAATGCTGTTTTTTATTCTCCTTGCATGTCCCCCTCAGATCTACAGCGACTTTACTTCCAAGTGCACTGGCAGTGAACTTGTAGTGCAAAGTGGATTTGCCTTTAGTAAATAACCCCCTGTGTTTGAAGGTGTTGTCCTTTGAAGCACCTATTACACAAGCTATTGACTCTTCTGATTCTGTTGCGACTCTGTGTCTGCCATACCTGTTCCTGACAGATGACTCCAGTTTCCAAAATGTCTTTTGATGATGTAAGCAACTGTACTCACTGAAACTGTCTTTCTTTGTAATCTCTCTAAAAGAAAGAGCTTCATTTTTAAAGCCAAAATCCATGTATGAATTCTCCACTGCCACCAATACAGCCTGTCTCCTGCTAAGAGCCAGCAGCTCCCCCTGAGATCTCGCTGCAGCAGTCTGATATGTCCCCTGCTGAGTAAGACCAATAACTGCAATCAGCAGGGAGCGTGGGCTTTGCGTTCTATAAAGGGATGAGTCTCTGCTCTGGGGATTTCAAACAATTCTGATAAATAGTTCTTGTGGCACAGCTGAAAAGTAATCATGCTAATGATGTGAAAGGTGACTGAAGCACCACCTGCTGGCTGGGTAAAAGACTGCATAATATTGATATGCAATTTATCTACCTATCTAAAAATATATTTTACCTTTGGCTTACTGCATTTAAAGTGGAACTAAAGGCAATATACTTACCTCCTCTCTAATGGTCTGGATCTCTTGCCAGCACTGGCATCTTTTCCCCAGGTGGCTTTCTTCTTCTACATTTGCCAGTGCAGGATGATGGACCTTAGTTTACATGCATAAGGCAAGCAGGCAATTGTATTTTATTGCAGAAGAAACATTGCAAGTCTCTTCTGCGATACTAGCCTGCCTGCTCACAGTCTGTAGTAAAATGACTTTGGTTCCACTTTAAGAATTCTATTTTTTTTCCTGAATAGGGCTGTTTGCCTGTTAATAGGCTTGTGTGTATGTGTTCTTCATCTCGCTTGGTATGTGCCTAGTACAGGAGGCTCTGGCTGTTAAAGTGGTACCAAAGTAAAAAAGTTTTTTACCCTAATGCATCTCCTGCATTAGGGTTAAAAAAAAAACTCCCCACTACTGATTACCCCCCAAAACATTTTCCTGACTCCTCTGTCAATCCAGTGCTTTCCTGTCTGCAGAACTGCTACTTATAAATGCAATCCCAAGAGTAAAAAATATATATATAAGCGACTGTAGTGATCATACAGCTTACAACATCATATAGCGTGAATATACACACATTTCATAAAATATGAATATTGATACAAAAGTGATCCATAAAGTGCTGAGGTGCATATAGGTCTGTGATACTCTGACCATCCAGGGTCAGTTTTCAGCGTCCTTAATCTAAAGATAATAACCTTGATAGGTGACTGTGAGTATAGCGATCTTCAGTAGTGACTACACTCAGGTGCTCCCCACCCCAAGGTAAAGGCCGCTCACCTCAGAGCGTGTGACCTCGCAATTACGTTTGGTCAGTACACGCTTTTGAATCGTCAAAACGGATTCCAGGTCAGGTTACACGGTCCAAATACTGCTCAACGATGTGCCATCCTCATATATAAATATCAAAAAGAGACTTCCATAATGTAAGAACACTTTAAAAGATTTTATTTAATGCAAACAAAGCCCTATTATAGGGTACTCACATGGGTCTGGTGCGTTAGTGCACTGCGCTATAGCATGCCTTAATAGCGCCAAGCCGTGGATGAGATCGTGTGCTTCTACTCCATATGACAGACCAGCTGCCTTCTGCACTGTCCAGTCCCCTCCCCTATGTGTGTCTATACAAGGGAACTATCGTATCTTTCTCTGATGAAGATACAATATCTCCTTTGTATCGACACGCGTAGGGGAGGGGACTGGACAGCGCAGGAGGCAGCTGGTCTGTCATATGGAGTAGAAGCACACGATCTCATCCACGGCTTGGCGCTATTAAGGCATGCTATAGAGCAGTGCACTAACGCACCAGACCCATGTGAGTACTTTATGGATCACTTTGGTATCAATATTTATATTTTAGGAAATGTGTGTATATTCACGCTATCACATTGTAAGCTGTATGACGACAACAGTCGCTTATATATATATTTTTTTTTTTATTCTTGGGATTGAATTTTTAGGCACATCACTTTAGTTAACAATTTTGTTTTTTTTTTGCTGTAGGTTCAGCAGATCATTAAGGGGATAGTGCAGCACATGATTTATTTATTTGTCTGTGATTCTCACACGTTAGTATGGGACCTGATTAGCACTAGCAGCTGTCAATATACTATTATAAGATGGGGATCTTTGATTTGACAGCTCGCAAGACCTTTACTACTATTTTGCAGAACTGCTGCTGTCTTCCTCTTCTCACAGGAGACTCTGAGGACATTGAAGTCCAATGGTTTCTGCTACTGTCTGTCAAATCCTGTGAGGAGGGAACAGGGAGCATGGCAGAGTCAGGAACACACAGCCTGGCTCAGGGGCATGCTCACACTGGTGCCCTTTCAGCACAGGGCTTGCTGAGGGGGCAATTGGGAGGAGGGAGGAGTCAACAGCACCAGTGGGGGACTCCAGAAAAGGAGGTAAAGGACCATTGTTCTGTGCCATACCATTGCACTGGGCAGGTAAGTATAACATTTTTTTTTTTTTTTTTAAACAGAAAAAAAAATACCTTTGCATTTAATTTATTATTTTTGTCTTCCTTTTTTATGCTGTATTCATTAAATATACCCAGTGTTCCTTTGTAGGCCACACCAATATTTATTGCTGTGCAGTGCAGCTTCCCTCATTAAAACACAGAAAGTGCTCTAGGTAATTATAATGAACCAGTTAATCCTATTCAGAAAAGTCTGTTGAAACAAACTGTTTTTTCTTTACAGCAACAAAATGTAGAAATCCGACACAAAGTTTGTTAAATTCCATGCAATGTACATTGATTACACAAAGGGATTGTTTTTTTCTTAACAAAAGTGGAGATACTCTTTAAGTGTTTGTGGTGCAGCTAACACTTGTTTTAATGGGGAAGTTTCCAGGAATCTTCAGTTCCCGTAAGCTTTCTAACAATATTGTGAACGATGTAGACAGAAAGGACTGCATTCCTTGAACTCACACAGGTGTGCAGTGCCAGCTTGACATTATATGTTGTGCTTTTGTGTGTTTTAGCATGCCAACAAACAATATACATTTTATTCCAGCTAGTCTATCTTTTTCCCCACATGGCTACAGATTAGAGCCAAAGTAACATCTTTGTTAGCATACAAGCAAAAACGAGCCATTTCGTTTTACAGTCAATTAAATCCATAGTTCCACTCTACTGCCTAATCTTAAAGCAGATGTTTATCTTCTCATAAATTCCTTAATAAAAGACATTATTTGGGTTTTGTGCTCCTTTGGGGGCAATGTTATCATACAGGGCACCAGCTGACTTTCTGAAATCTAGTTAGACTGCCGTATTGTGTGTGTGTGTGTGTGTGTGTGTGTGTGTGTGTATATATATATATATATATATATATATATAACCTGTTTAAGATACATTTTTTCTAATAAAGCAAAACATGAATAATAATGCAAAAGTGAGTACACCCCTAAGTGAAAATGTCCAAATTGGGCCCAAAGTTTCAATATTTTGTGTGGCCACCATTCTTTTCCAGCACTGCCTTAACCCTCTTGGGCATGGAGTTCACCAGAGCTTCTCAGGTTGCCACTGGAATCTGGAATCCTCTTCCAGTCCTCCATGACAACATCACGGAGCTGGTGGATGCAGCCCCAGACCATGACACTCCCACCACCATGATTGACTGTAGGCAAGACACACTTGTCTTTGTACTCCTCACCTGGTTGCCGCCACACACAGTTGACACCATTTGAACCAAATAAGTTTATCTTGGTCTCATCAGACCACAGGACATGGTTCCAGTAATTTATGTCCTTAGTCTGCTTGTCTTCAGCAAACTGTGGGCTTTCTTGTGCATCATCTTTAGAAGAGGCTTCCTTCTGGGACGAAAGCCATGCAGACCAATTTGATGCAGTGTGCGGCGTATGGTCTGAGCACTGACAGACTGACCCTCCCATCCCTTCAACCTTTGCAGCAATGCTGGCAGCACTCATACGTCTAATTCTCAAAGACAACCTCTGGATATGACGTGGAGCACGTGCACTTAACTTCTTTGGGCGACCATGGTGAGGACTGTTCTGAGTGGAACCTGTCCTGTTAAACCGCTGTATGGTTTTGGCCATCGTGCTGCAGCTCAAATTCAGGGTCTTGGCAATCTTCTTATAGCCTAGGCCATATTTGTATAGAGCAACAATTCTTCTTTTCAGATCCTCAGAGAGTTCTTTGCCATGAGGTGCCATGTTGAACTCCCAGTGACCAGTATGAGAGAGTGAGAGCGATAATACCAAATGTAACACACCTGCCTCCCATTCACACCTGAGACCTTGTAACACTAACGAGTCACATGACACAGGAGGGAAAATGGCTAATTTGCCCCAATTTGGACATTTTCACTTATTGGTGTAATCACTTTTGTTGCCAACGGTTTAGATATTAATGGCTGTGTTTTGAGTTATTTTGAGGGGACAGAAATATTACACTGTTATACAAGCTGTTGTACACTCACTACTTTACATTGTAGCAAAGTGTAGTTTCTTCAGTGTTGTCACATAAAAAGATATAATAAAATATTTATAAAAATGTGAGGGGTGTACTCACTTTTGTGAGATACTTTGTGTGTGTGTACATATAATACACACACACACACACACTGTATATATATATATATATATATATATATATATATATATATATATATATATATATATATATATAAAATAACTGATTTGCAATGTGGTTCTTCTCTGTTAAATGGTAATATAAATTCTGAATTGGAGGACATCTATAAAATCTTTTGGCAAATGCCAAAAAGGAGCAGTGAGACATGGCTTGATTCACAAATTCTCCTTTCTGCTGCCCTAAAGAAGCACTGCCACAGTATAAAACCTGCCCCTGACCACTTCATAATTGTGTGCATTTTTGATTGAAAATCTGTCTGATCTACAATGGTAATTCTGCTGCAGACCTTTTCCGTCTCAGCTGGCTGCCCAGGTTTTTAGGCACAGGGGATGCAAACTCCAAAAATTGTTGCATATACTTTTGTAAATGAGTCTGATTTGTACTAGATGGGCATCTAATTGTGTTTATAAATGGCTTGAAATTAGTCCCTCCTTGTCTCATTAGATGGGTAGACAACGCCATCAGAATGCAGATGAAATCTCAAGCTAAAACAGCACATTATGGGCCTCATTTATAAAAGTGTAGGAAAATAAAAACTCTTTCTAGTATCCCACAGCAACCCACGTGTGTGTAACTGTGCTTTTTCTGTCCTTGTATAACACTGAAGAAATTTGCCATTATGCACTGCAAACTGCCCTTTGAGAACTAAATGAAACTTATAAAGTATTTTAAGTGCTAACATGTTTTTTGTTCTTATTTATTATGAGCAAAATATGCTTGATGTTTAATCAAATTATGTAAAAAAAAATGTGTACTACAGAGAGAGGGTGAAGAATAAATGTACATTTACTAAACGTGGATTGATAGGTTGCATTAAAACTAAACTCCTGACACATGGAAAAGTAGTGATGTATTAAAGAAGTATTCAACTTCAGTGTTTTTTAGCTTAACCCATTGAGTATAATAAAATAAACATTCCTCAGTAAACTACGTGTTACAATTCTTACCACAGCACTTGCAATTCACAACTTTCGATGCTGCTGGCTCTTAGTGCTGTTTCCCTGAACATCTGGTCTTCACAGGAAAGAGTTAGCAACGGACAGTGCAGTCTCCTGACTGCCTGTCTATTAGCTTGCAGAAAGAAGGGGCTGTGAGTTTCTATTGATGGACACAGTGTAGGAAAACACTGCCCCCTGTATACAAGGGTGGCTCTATAGAATGCTGCAAGATAGAGGAGCCTCCCTGAAATGGGAAACCTGGGGCAGTGATCATGGGTGCCACGGAACGTAGACAAAGATGAAAAGGTAAAGAATCTTTCTACTCATTAACCACTTCAATACCTTTCTGCCCAGACCAATTTTTAGCTTTTAGTGCTCTCACACTTTGAATGACAATTACTCAGTCATGCTACACTGTATCCAAACACATTTTTTATCATTTTTTTCTTACAAATAGAGCTTTCTTTTGGTGGTTTTTTTTAATGTTGGCGATATAAGCGAAAAAAGAGCTAAATTTTTAGTATTTTTTTGTATTTTAAAATTTTGCAAATAAGTCATTTTTCTTCATAAATTTGGGCCAAAATTTATAAAAAATAATCCAAGTTAGTGGATATTATTTAGTCTGTGTGAAAGTTATAGAGTCTACAAGCTATGGTGCCAATCACTGAAATTTTTTTTACACAAACTTGTCATATTAACAGGTTATTTCTCACACACAGCATATGCATACTTGCAACTACACCCAAAAATACATTCTGCTACTCCTCCTGAGTATGGCGATACCACATGTGTGAGACTTTTACACAGTCTGGCCACATACAAAGGCCCAACATTGAAGTAGCACCTTCAGGGGTTCTAGAAGTATAAATTACACATCTCATTTCTCAACCACCTGTTACAAATTTGAAGGCCCTGGTGCACCAGGACAATAGATTTGCCCGCAAAATGACCCCATTTTGAAAAGCAAACACCCCAACGTATAATCTGAGGCATAATGAGTCTTTTGAACGGTTCATTTTTTTTCCAGAAGTTTTTGGAAAATGTGGGGAAAAAAATGAAACGCATTTTTTTTACACAAAGTTGTCCATTTATAAGATATTTTCAACACATAGCATGTACATAGAAAAAATGACATCCCAAAATATATTCTGCTACTCCTGAGTATAGCGATACCACATATGTGAGACTTTTACACAGCCTGGCCTCATACAGAGGCCCAACATCCAAATAGCACCAACAGGCGTTCTAGGAGCATAAATTACATATCATTTTCTGAATACCGGTCTGTTAAAAATAAGGGGAATTAATATCTAATGGATGTGTGGTAACTTCTGAAGCTATCTCCGATGCACAGGCCAGGTTGGGAGGTACATTGGGGACAATAATAGCTGATATCTCTTCTAACTCCTCCTCTGCTGCATACACAACATCTCTTTTGGCGTCTTCTTCCTGATTCTGTGGAGGGAATGTTGTAGGGAAAATGTTGCTCATGAAGTCGACTCACACTATCGGAGTGAATGCTTCCTGGGACGGGTCCTTGTTGGTAAATCAGGGCAGCAACGATGTCTTTAATATACTTGAGGTAGGTGATTTGTTGGTTTTCAGTTGATTTTTGGTAGCAGACAAACAAATTAAACAGGGCCATATGAAACAGATGAAGTGCAACTTTCTTATACCAATAACGGGACTTTGGGGTTGACAAATATGGTTGTAGCATCTGATCATTTAAATCCACACCCCCCATGTACAGACTGTAGTCATGAACACATTCAGGCTTTACAATGGGGCCGCATATTTTCTGGATCTCCACCAAGGTGTCATTGTGGATGGTAAAGAGGATGTGGACATCTTTCTTGTCCCTCCACTTCATGGCCAGCACTTCCTCATTTCTCATGAACGCCGATTCCCCGTTTTGTAATTTTTTTGTCAATAGATTTTGTGGGAAGCTCTTTTTTTGTTTTTGTTTTTTTTGTTTTTTTTTTTTAAGGTACCGCAGGCCAGGGTTTGTTTACGGTAAAGGTGGTGAAAAAAGGGCAGGCTGGTATAATAAATGTCCACATATAAATAGTATCCTTTTTTGAACAGGTGATATGCCAGCCCCCAGACAATTTTCCTACTGGTTCCAATATATTGGGGCACTCATGGGGCTGGAGCTGGGGAGTCTTTGCCTTCATAAATCCTGAAGGTATACATGTACCCAGTGGCTTGATCACACAATTTATTCAATTTCAACCCGTACCTGGCTCTCTTACTTGGGATATACTGTTTGAAGTGCAGTTGGCCAGTAAAATGTATAAGGAATTTGTCCACACAAATGTTTTGGTCCGGCAAATTGCTGGGAAAATTTATTAGGGGGCGTATTTTACGCAAACAGGGTGACCCCGCCCCCTCTGACAACACGGGGAAAGCCATAGGGATATCCCCGTATGTCAGAGGGGGGCGGGGTCACCGGGTGGCCCCGCCCTCCATTATATAAGAACTGTCACCTCAACAGAAGTGTCACACAGTGGAACACTCCCACTGAGGCGGATCGTGCGGAGGACAAAGGCGGAGAAGCCGGAGGCTGATGCCAGATAAGAAGACCGGAGAAGGAAGCAGAGGAAGACGCGGGGGAAGAAGAAGATGGAGGAAGAAGAACACCGAAGGAAGACCAGAAGAAAGAAGATGGAAGAAGAAACGGGGAAAGAAGAAGAAATTAATAAAGGGATTGTCAAAAACCGTCTCTTGTCTTTTTTTAACATTTTTGACACTTTTTTTGTGAAATGGTAGGGGCACATTTGTACCCCATTACCAATTCACACAGGGGGGTGGGATCTGGGGGTCCCCTTGTTAAAGGGGGCTTCCAGATTCCGATAAGCCCCCCGCCCGCAGACCCCCACAACCACAAGTGTTGTGGGGATGAGGCCCTTCTCCCCATCAACATGGGGACAAGGTGCTTTGGGGGGCTACCCCAAAGCACCCTCCCAATGTTGAGGGCATGTGGCCTGGTACGGTTCAGGAGGGGGTGCGCTCTCTCGTCCCCCCCTCTTTTCCTGCGGCCTGCCAGGTTGCATGCTCGGATAAGGGTCTGGTATGGATTTTTGGGGGGGACCCCACGCTATTTTTTTTTTTATTTTGGTGCGGGGTTCCCCTTAAAAACCATACCAGACCCTTGATCTGGTATGAATTTTGAGGGGTACCCCCACGCCATTTTTTTTTTAAATTTTGGCGCGGGGTTCCCCTTAATATTCATACCAGACCTGAAAGGCCTGGTATGGAATTTAGGAGGACCCCCACGCATTTTTTTTTTTTTAAATTTTGGTTCGGGGTTCTCCTGTGGGGGAATCCCATGCCATTTTTATCAATGAACTTTTATGTGTATTGCCGGACGGACAATTCATTATAGCCGGCACTAGCGCTAGCACTTTAAAATGACTTTTTTTTTCCCTTTAGAAATGTAATTTTGCTGTCAGACTGTTCTAAACACGGGAAACATGCGCCACTTTACAGGCGTACTATAGACACCCTCCAGGTATGAAATGTAAAGGAATATTACACTTTTAGTGTTTCAGTTTAAGCATTATTAAAATCACTGCTCCCCCAAAAAATGTCCGTTTTTAAAACTTTTTTTTTGCATTGATACATGTCCCCAAATACTTTTTATGACAATAACTTGCATATTAACTCTTAAAATTAGCACTTTTGATTTCTCCGATAGACAATTCACTATAGCCGCTATTACTTCATGACTTTTTTTTCCCTTTAGAAATGTCATTTTGCTTTTAGACTATTCTAAAAACAGGAAAAAAGCACCACTTTACATGCATACTATAGACACCCCCCAGGTACGACATTTAAAGGAATATTTCACTTTTATTGTTTCACTTTAGGCATTATTAAAATCATTGCTCCCGAAAAAACTGCCGTTTTTAAAACTTTTTTTTGGATTGATACATGTCCCTTGGGGCAGGACCCAGGTCCCCAAACACTTTTTATGACAATAACTTACATATAAGCCTTCAAAATTAGCACTTTTGATTTCTCCCATAGACTTTTAAAGGGTGTTCCGCAGCATTCGAATTTGCCACAAACACCCCAAATTATTCACTATTCGGCAAACGGGCGAACAGCCAATGTTCGACCCGAACATAAAGTCCATCCCTATCCTATCCATGACCACTGCATACCGGGAACATCCAAGAAGAGGTGCAGTTATTGAAATGCTTTGACCCAGCCAGGGGTCCCCTGTGCTCCACAGAACTTGGTTGAAAAAAAGTGTTTTAGAATGTTCCTTTGGGAAAGGAAGTGGGAGGAAATCTTATCAAAGTAAAAGACAATTCTCTCGTAAGCTGGGTATACACTTTGTTTTTTTTTTTTTTTTTTGTTCAGCCAGGTGATTGAATGAAAAAAAAAGACAGAACCCTGTATCAACACAACAATGTGATGCAGGATCTTTCCTGCTGCACTATTGTATTCTGACAGGGGAGACTCACCCCTTGCCAGAATACACTGATCAGTGCTTGCAGCCATTGAATGCTGGTTTTCCAGTAAGAGTGTTTGATGTTCTTTTGAACAGACAGCAGTAGACATACCGAAAGTTGGCTAGTGTACTGGGCTTTAAACAGATGTCATGGAATGGTTGTCACAATTAGAAGATTTCCTCTCATTGCCTGTTTGCTGGGTGACAGTAAATCACATTCTGGGTGACAATGGTCAGCAGTACAAATAGAGAGGGTGAATCTCCCCAGTAGGGGCACAGCTGGCAATAAAAGCCTGACCAAGCAAAATCTGGGATCTGTGGGATCATTCGGACCTGAATCCTGGTATTAGAATCTTTATCCCCCGCTGATGTACCACGCCTCTGAAATGACCTCTCATTGGATACCCATGTATCTACCTGATGGCTTATGTCTAGATTTTCGTTATATTGGTAGCGATGTGACTGCTTTTTTCAGATACGATATATGTTGTATACAAAACTTGAAAGTTTCTACACATGTTTTTGTATGGAAAATTTTTTCAATAAAAATCACAATTTATAAAAAAAAGCCTGATCGAGGTTCTAAATCCAACACGATCCAAACGTTGTCTTTAAATTTAGCTTTAGATGCACTTTATTAAATGTCTCATACCTTTACTGTAAAAGGAGATTGTTGTATTGTTAAAATTTGTAGCACAGTCCTTAAAATTCACAAAAAAGGCCTCGTCCTGCTTTCATCTGCACATGGATTGCCTTGTGAGAGTCTCTCTCTTTTAAAGGATTTTGTGTTCCTCACCACGCAGCACAATCACCAGATGCCGGCAAAACCTGTTAGCTATGCCTGTGCAATTCTTATCTTTCTAATACAATATAGTTGGGGTGGAGAAGTACGGTAGATTTTTAATGCGGTTTAATGAAAGAAAATGTGCAGATTTTCTCTTGCCCTATAATTTGTCTCTGTTAACAGCGTTTCTTTTTTATCCTGCCGTTCTGTGTGACCCAGGCCAGTTAAGCTGTGATCCTATTAAAATGTGTTTAGTTTCTGTGTGATCAGATAAGACTTCTTTTTTTTTTTTTCTGCGGTTACATGGGTACCCTTAGATTACAAAAAGCTTTATGAAACAAAAAAAAGAGGCCATTAAGGTTCACAAAATACCATTTTGCACTTTTATTTCGAAAAAAAAATAATAATTCAACCATTAAGGTATGTGATAAGGCCGGCCGAAAGCAACTCAACAGCTTTCCACTAGTGTGTTGTGAATTGAAGTGTGTATAACTTAATATTCAGACAAAAGTTGTGTGTTGTATTGTGTGTTAATGCATGCAGGTTTTTTCCGTGAAGGGCCCCAATGAGGCTCCATTCAAACTTGTAAGACCTCAAAGATGTGCAGACTTTGGGGTGCAACTTTGGTGCATATTTGATACAACTTTGACGCAACTTTGAATGGGTGCAACTTTGGTTTTGACCAGTGATGATGGAAAACTGTTGCACACAAGTTGCATTGTGTAACATTCAGGTACGATTTTCATGCAACTTTTGAGGGTTAACATTGAAGTCTATGCCCTCAAGTTGAATGTAAGTTGGCCCAAAGTAGTGCATGAACTACTTTGAATTTGCTGCAACTTTAAGTCGTGCATATATGAATGGGTATCATTGGAAAACATGGGGAACGACTTGTCATGAAACTTAGATGTCCAAAGTTGCACAACAAGTTGCACAAGTGTTATCAGAGCCTTAATTGACTTGTATGGAAAATGAAGGTCAACTAACTAAAATTGCAGGGGCTAGAATATCGATTACTAAAACCAGTGCTATTCCCATGCAGGTTCAATATAATACCCACTTCAAGCTCAGTAGAAACTAGTTTAAAGCCTAACTTCAGGTTTGCTATGACTCTAAATAGTTTGCTTGAACCAAGCTGGCCCACGCAATTTCCTTTACTAATAGATGCGCCTGCTGTTGGAGCTGTATAAACTATATGTAGTATTGGCGAAATACAGTATACGCTGCTATGTTCCAGCGGTGGGATAAGGACTTCCTGTCCCACTCCTGGAGTAAAATTGAGTCGGTTTGAGCACCATTTATAGGAAGCCTTGTATTTTATGACTGAATACAAGACTTAATCTGATTAGCTGATGTGGAAAGGTGGGCAGATTATGTTTCAATCTCCACCCCAGACAATCAGAGGAAGTATTGTTTTAATTGATCAAATACAAGGCTTCCTAAAAATGGCTGAGCAGTGCTCAGACCTACTTGATGGTAACAGAACAGAAAGCCCCCATCCCGCTGCAGGAACACAGTGCAGTATATTGTATGTACCTGATGCTAAATACAGTTTATACAGTACTATACTGACAGCAGGCACATCCATAAAGGTTGTTTGGGCCATCTTGTCCTTTTTTAGAAAAGAGAAAGCAAGGGACTCTCCAACATCAACAAAGAGGGAAAAAAGAAATGCTTTTCTTTCATAAAAGTAGAGAAAGTCTATAACCCAGATTTGTATTTCTGTCAGTGTCCCTGTTGCAGATTGAAATAGCTGTCAGCAGCACAGGAAGTGAAGGAAAATCTCTCTAATGAAGTCCCGGATAGCAGTAAAAACCTGACGGCAGGTAGAATCCTTCCCCACTCTGTCCACAAATACCAGAAAGAGTGCAACACTGCTCAGACTGTGGATAAAGATTTCCTTGTGGATGCTTGCCCCGGCTCACCACCATCAGTAGTAAATGAAGAAAAAGAAGATTGGTTGCACACCGTGGAAGGAAGAATATCTGTAGAATAAGTTACTTTATTGTCAAAGTGCCAAAGGACGTAGACAGGACGTTACAGGAACATTGGTAGACCAGTTTCACACGAATAACTTGTGCTTGTTCACAAGTACGAGCTATCCATGTGAAACCGGTCTACCAATGTTCCTGTAACGTCCTGTCTACGTCCTTTGGCACTTTGACAATAAAGTAACTAATCTACAGAAGTTCATCCTTCCATGGTGTGCGACCAATCTTCTTTTTCTTCAACAGCTATCCACAAATACATTGGCTTGTAAATGATCACCTTGTAAAACAACCCATTCAGTTTAAAATGGAAATGAAAGGCAAAACATTTGTGTATATTTATAAAAACACATAAATACCCCCCCCCCCCTTTTTTTTTGTATGTAATCACATTTACTCTGTTTTCAAGAGCTGGGGGAGGAGAAACAGCAGTACATTAATCTTCCCAGTTAAAAGCTATGTAGAGGGTGCATGTCAGGATAAGTCTGATCATTTGAGGAGAGCAGGGTGGGTTCCCAGCACAGCTAGATGAACTGACCACAGTGTGTTCTCCTGCTTAGCATGATCAGATTTAAATAGGAAAGCAGAGGAATACCAGGGATTTCACACAAAGGAAGCAATACAAAGAGAACAGGATACATTTTTATACAAATACATGGTACAGCAAGCACATATCAGGAATATGAAATATTGGGTTTACATTCTTTTTACCATACAGTTTAAATCATGCAATACCAGCTTGTTGTCAAAAGCATGAATTATGTTTTTAATATTTTTTTTTCTTCAAAGATTTTGCATATGACCTTTATTATAATATGGTTGCACCTTTCAAGTGAATATTATTGATAAATCCTTAAATTGCTGTAGGAGAAGACTGTTCGCTTACACATAGTAGAACATGTGCAATGTGAAGATTTGTTATGAAGAAAGGGCAGCGCGTGTTAGGCAGAGCAACCAAAACAATTTGTCGATTACCTCAACCTTTCCTGTTAATGAGGTGACATTAAAGTGTCTCAAAAGTGCAAAATTGATTTCAGTTCTGCTGCTCCAAGCTGGTGTCTTCACTTATTATTCTTGTACAGTAAAACTTTGGATTGCGAGTATAATTTGTTCCAGAAACATGCTTGTAATCCAAAGCACTTGTATATCAAAGCAAATTTCCCCATAAGAAATAATAGAAACTCAGATGATTCGTTCCACAACCATTTATTCATAACTCCTTCATAGTCCATATAAAAAGATTATAGCAATGTGACCAGGTTGTGTAACCATAAAATGTCCATCCACAAATGGCAGCCTCCACAAGGGGATTAGAAGCAAAATCCAGCAGGAGCTACAGAGTATAAAAGAGAAGAGAGGCGCCTTTAAGTGTAGCAATATGGTTACATTTAATGGAGGTACAACATTTAGCAACTCACATGGTTCATGATTAAAACAGGCACATCTAAGTATGCAGGCATCCGGGGTAAAGCTGTCCACATAGACCATCCCCCGCATCGCCGGCTCTCACCGCTGTCAGTCTGCAATCGTGACCTTGCAGTAGAGCGACATGAAAGCGACGCTTGAACCGCTCGTGGAGCGCAACGTGGAAGGATAGACATTGATGGCGGTGAGGAGGATGGTCTATGTGGACAGCTTTACCCCAGATGCCTGCATACTTAGATTTGCCTCTTTTAATCATCAACCATGTGAGTTGCTAAATGTTGTACCGTCATTAAATGTAACCATATGGCTACACTTAGAGGCGCCTCTCTCCTCTTTTATACTCAGCTGTGACGTGACGCTACTTGTACATCAAGTTGTTGCTTGTATATCAAGTTAAAATGTATTTAAAAACGTGCTAGTCTTGCAAAACGCTCTCAAACTAAGTTCTTCTCAAACCAAGGTTTTACTGTACTTCATTTATTCACTGCAACTTAGGTGAAACAAGGGCACTGATTGGCTGCCCCTGAGAACCTAGGGTCATGCATATTGCAACCCCACTTTTGCTCTGGAACTTTAGGTTTATTTGTGGATTTCATTAGATCATAAATGGAACAAATGTTGCTGTGGTGTTTCCATTGGTTAAAAGATGTCAGGTGGGAGGTTGACTTGAAGTAGTAAATTGTTGGCCCTGGAACCTTTGGTAGATATACTTGGGTACTAATTATTGTATTACTGGTAGTATCCCAATGGGGTATAAAGGTGATGAGTGGGCTGCTCTCATGAACCAAGGAACTGGAACCGTGGCCTTGGACTGTAGAAATGATGTTTGAGTGTTAAAATTGAAGCATCACACAAAGGTTTAGAGTCCGAAATGTTTTTTTTTTCCAAACATATGGTTAATGCTAAAGCCAACGTGTTTCAGGTACTGTACATTATCCCCTTCATCAGGGCTAAAATGTACTGTGAAAATTTAAAATCATAACATTATTGGAAATAAACTAGGTAGGAGGATGGTGACAGGGCCATCCATGGAGCGAATTTTGCCCAGTTCATTAGGAACTGACTGAAATTTGCATAGTATATGGCAAGTTTTCAAAGGAACAATGCTGGTGTTGGATTATTTCATGGCTTTTTAAAGCAGACATACAATATTTTGCAGTCATAGTTTGGTCACCATCATAGTTAATTTTGGCATGGAAAGCTTGTGCTTTTTATTTATTTATTTTTTTAGAATAGGTTCACACTGACAGTGGGATTGAAATTGTGTGAGTTCAACTGAACTGGCACGATTTCATACCCGCATGTCAGTCAAACTTCAGGGGCTATTTCAGAGACATCTGTGTGGGTTCCTGCACAGATGTCTATTTAAATCGCACCCTGAAGTCGCCAAAAGTAGTACAAAAACTACTTTTGGGAATCGGTGCGGCGCCGCAAAGTCGACGTTGCACCGATTCGGACGGTGCAATTGCCCGCAATAGCCGCCGATTTGGCATGTGACATGACATGTCAAATCACATGCCAAATCGCATCAGTGTGAACCTGGGTTAATCATTTATATTAAGATTTTCCAATATGAAGAGAACATTCAGGTATACACAAGGGATTACGGGACAGTACAAGTCATCATTACATAAGTGAGAAATGGTTACATAGCGCTCTCAAGCAACTTTGAAGACCAATGGTATACCAGACCATACAGCACTTCTCCCCTCTGTGTGTAGAATGCTGCCTTGTCTGTATTAGGAAGAGGAGAAAACACCCTGAAGCCTAATGCTAAGCTGTCGGATGTGCATGTTTTAGCGTAGAGGTCTTGTCATGTACTTTCAGATATCCTTGTATAGGAGAGAAAATTCATTATTGATTTCTCTGTGCAAATACATGAAATCATGTATTTACCGCTATGTGTACAGACTGCGGTTATTCTACATACTTGACCCTTTAATAGTTCAATATTATGATCAATACTCTATTCTTAGACTAAAATAGTCTTCTTCGTTCCACTAGGCACCGGTGCAGAGCTGCTCGAAGGGATCCGTGTTCAGAGGACTGTGTTATACAGGTGAGTGAGATGTACCTAATGGGCAAACAGGCTTGTGTTTTCAAGGAATTTTACAGTCTATTCTGGTGGGTTTATTTAGTCTTTAGTATGGCGTGGACAACAACATTTTAATGGGTTAGACCGTCTTTGGACCAAAGTGTAATAATGGCATGTTAATCCATCAGTCCTAGCATCAAAGTATATTAATCAATCCCTCCTGGGACTAGAGTGTACTAAGGACAGTGACATTATAATTGGTCAATCCTTCCTAGGACCAGAGTGTAATAATAACAGTGATGTGACCATGGGTTGGTCCCTCTTAGGATCAAAGTGTAATATAGTCAATAATGAGGCAGTGAAACAGTCCCTTCTAGGACAAAAGTGTACTAATAACAGTGGTATGATGGGTCAGTCCTTCTCTAGGACCAGAGTGTAATAATGACCATGACTCAGTAATAGATCAGTCCTTCCTACGGTCAAAATTTAGCAATGACATAATGGGTCAGTTCCTTCTAGGACCAGAGTGTAATAACAATATTGATGTAATAATTGGTCAGTTCCTCTTAGGACCAGAGCGTATTATTGCCAATGATATGATAATGGGTCAACCTTTTTTGGACCAAATTGTACGAAAAACTTTGGCATGATAATGGGTCGGTCCCTCTTGGAACCAGAGTGTAACAATGACAGTGACATGGTAATGGGTCAGTCCCACCTAGGACCAGACTATACTAATGACAGTAATGCGGTGATTGGTCAGTACCTCCTAGGACCAGGGTATACCCATGACAGTGACGTAATGGGTCAGACTTTTCTGGGACCAGTGTGTACTAGAGACAGTGAGATGATGATTGGTCAGTCCCTCCTAGGACGCGAGTGTACCAATGACAGTCACATAATGTGTCAGTCCCTCCAGACAATAAAAAAATATACATTGAATGTAGCTTTTTTCCACCACTGCCAAGTCACTCCCTTTTCCATAATATTATGCTGCCTGACTACGTCATACTTGTGCATCTTTCATTCTGATTGGTTATTATTGTACAAACCCGTCTTGTAGCCATTTCTTTCCCAACTGTTCTATATTCTTCTAGCTTGCAATATAAATTTGTTTTACATCAGTGTTAGATGAAGATGTTCTACTTTCTGAAATGTGTGTCACCCGAACACTGAACTCCTATTAATCTGTACTCAATGAACAGGATTCATTGACGTAGAGTGTAATAATGACAGTAATTTAATGACAACTCAATCCCTAGTTCAAGAGTGTATTAATGATGGTGACATTATAAGGTAAAGTCCTTCCTAGACCAATATGATCGAACATGAATATAAAGTATTTATTGGTTAGTCCTCCCTAGAACCAGTCCCTTAGAAGACAATAATAAACAAGGAACACAACATTGCAATTCCTGTTTATTTGTACTTTCTCCCAAAAGTCATCCAGGGGAAAGCCTTTGCAGGTACTGCATGTACCTGCAAAGGCTTTCCCCTGGATGACTTTTGAGAGAAATTACAAATAAACAGGAATTGCAATGGTGTGTTCCTTGTTTATTTGAATGTATTGGCGAATGATTGATGTGTCATTGACTGTTTGTGAAAATTTGGACCATAGGTCTCCATAATATTTTTATCCACATAGAAGCTAGGGAAGTCTGCTCTTCTAGTATGTTCAAGGCCTAGGAATCATATTGGTTATAATCTTGGATGCTTGATCAGTTGTTGATGCCATCCAAACCACGTATGGTGGAAGTAAATAGATAGAAGGTACAGCATTTTTGCAATAATGGCTTAATTTTCCATCTAACATGCTTTCAGTAAGAGAGGTCAACCTATCTATAGTTTAGCTTCAGTTATAGATGCCAGAGGGAGGATGATTTAAAGGACAGCATTTCAGACTTAAAGAAACTACAGCCAAATTTTTTTCTAGTTTTGAAGAGAGTAGGAAAGTGGTTGAAGTTCCTCTAGGTTTTTATTATGAGTCCATTGGGGACGTTTCACCTCAATGTGTCTCAGTGACACCCCTGTTAAACAAGGACAATAAATGAGGGGAACCTGGGTCACCAAGAAAGAAAGGCACACACCGCAATAAAAACCTAAACACAGTTATAACCTTTCTCCAATTTACCAAAATGTGGTGGTGTTGCTACATCTGTCCCCACTGGAGAAATTCTCCATTACTTCCTGACCCTTCACTCTTTTTAGCAAAAGTTAGACTTTAGAGGCTAACTCCATAATTTGCACCATGTTACATATTGCCATGGTGCAAATATTCCACGGCAGATGGACTTGTAGTTCTCATTGCAACACAAGTATGGTGATCTTAGCACTCTTAATCCATTGACACTGCCTCCCAGGTTCTAACTGAAAGTCCAAACCTCGGTACAGGCACAGAGCTGGAGGAAGAGTCTGCAAGAGCCTGGCATTGCGCACACCATCCCCTGATCCCGATTGCAGTGCTTTGCAGGTGGATTTACGAAAACAACAATAAATGCACATCATTTTTCCCTGAAAATATATTTGCTCTTATGTTTTGTAAAGGGTAAACTTTGCCTTTAAAGCTGAACACAAGTACACAAATAAGAGTGGATAACTCACTCTGCATCTCCTCTTTTTACATAGCAAGGCATTCTGTCATTGGAGGAGGAGAGATTGTAATGTTCACCTTCACCTCCTCCATTCACAGAACGCTGTGAAAGGAAAGCAAGATGTTTTCTGAATAGAGGAGGTGCAGTGCACGAGACCAGTTATCATTTGTGTACTCCAGCTGGAAATGTAGGTCTTAGCACCAGATGTTTGGCACTTACTAGACTGTACAGGCTAAATGAAGGTATTCATTTTCCAAACGTACCAGCCACAGGTGGCCCACACTTCATTAGTAGTAAATAATTTTTTACAGTGCATATGTACCAATTCAGCCCCTGAAACTCCTAAGAGGTCTTTAGGTGACTTAGCTCTGATGTACTGTACTTTTCCAGCATCTGCCATATCAGTCTTGGGTGGCCAGTGCATTTATTAGCTGGGAACAGATCTCCTTGAAAGGGTGAATCATATTGCAGAGCAAGCTACATTTTGGGAGTCTTTTATGTAGCAGATATTTATCTAAGGATATTTAAATCTGGAAAAAGGTCACATTTAGCATTTTCTGCTGAGTGTTTTCTCTACCGTTGTATCCTGGGATCTCATCCACTCTGCAGTTGTTTTCTGCGGATTTCCCGCTTTCATCTCTTCTGTGCTAATTTTAAGGTATTATTGTATCTGTATTATAGCTTTAACAACCATGGTGTATTGAGATAATAATGATGTCGGTCTGGTAGCTGCAGTTCCCTCATCTGTTACGTGCTTCTTATTCATGTCTCTTGGTATTTGCTGTATTGTAGGTCAATATGACATGAAATGGAATGCCTATGCATTACCATTAGGATTGCCACCTCGCCGGTGTAGCCTGGCTAGTAAAAATGAGGATTGTTGCCAAAGCTACTAATAGGAACGTGATCATAAGGCGTGTGTATATGTATATATATATCTATCTATATATATAGATAGATATATATATATCTATCTATATATATAGATAGATATATATCTATCTATATATATAGATAGATATATATATATACAGTATTTTTTTTTTAAATGTGCTATAACGATGAATTAATAAGGATCAAGGGCAACCTTTTTGTTTTACTTCATTTTACACTTACAGCATCAAAACCTAGTATGAGCCTGTAAACTATGACATGAGAAATGGGGTTTCTGTCATCCTACATTAAGTTCAGATAAGGTGTTGTGCTTGGCCCTTTATATATGCTTGCCATATGGGAGACATTGTAACCTAAAAGTGTATATCCATTGCACAAAAAAGTAATAAATTGCAGCTAACCAGTCCTTAGGTGGCTGCATTAGTTTTTTTTTTTTTTTTTTTCAAGCATATTTTAATTTAATTTCAACTGGGAATTTCCCAAGTAACACACTTCCAGGCCTAGGATGGACTCACTTATTCATCCTTCTATATATAGAAACAAAAATATGGTAGGATTACAGAACTCCTCCCATTTCCTATTCTCCATAACATAGAGAAGTGCTGTTCCGTAGGCCTCGGGGAACAATATTATTGAAGAGAGCCCAAGAAGTTATCAGTTCACTAGATTTTTTTTGGCAAGATCAATAGTATTTTTTTTCTATTTTTTTTTTTTTTTAACCCAAACAGCTATAACGGAATGCTTTTGTTACTACGGTATATAAAAGAAAAATTCACTAGTAAGGTTAAGGGCCAGTTGAAATGCAGTCGCTGATGTGTGGTGAGAAAGCTGCGGTGCTGATGCGTTGGAAACCCGTTCATCACACGGCAACCTTACTTTTAATTTTAATGAAATGACGAAAAGTGACATTTCATTCAGTTTTATTGGCAGAAGCACAGTGGATTACATTGCACCACGCTTTGCTGAAAAGAAGTACTGCATGATATACTTTTTACAGTGCACATCTCTCCATGGCAGTGGTGTGAACAGAGCTGATTGCAAACCCTGACATTGCCTTGTCTTACATTGGGACAGCACCAGGCAAGGCTGCCCAGTGCAGTCCCAATGGACCTGGTGTGAATTGGCCCTTACATTGGCCCTTACTATTTAAGGGACCCTGCCATGGGATAAGTACATGGGCTGCCACTGTGACCTGTGTTTTACCTGATTGTGTCATATTTCCAATACTCTTGAGTCCAAAGCTGCCCGTAAATGGATCAAAATTTTCCGGTTCAGTAGAGCCTGGACTAATTTTAATCCATCTATGGCCATTTCTGCTCAACAGTTGAACCAGACTGTTGGAAAACTTTTGATTGGCAGCTTGCAGCCACTGATCAGTGTATTCTGACAGTGGAACAGCCCCTGCTGTCAGATTACAATGACACAGCGGAGAGTATTTCTCCATCCACCTCACATGGGTGGATGTGGAAGTCCGTTTATTTATTTATTTTTTTAAACTGTCTAAGCCTAAGACCTAGAACAAGAACACAGTAAATAAGTGCAAGAAAGGCGTTAGGATTCCTTTTCTCTATACCTATTCTGGATCAGTGAGTCAGCAAGGATTGAAGTCAATTGAGCTGATTTACTGAAGGGTTTGAGACTGTTTACACAATAAATTGTGAATATTCACTTCAATTATCCAATCATGTGCAGATGAAATGCATAAATAGGAGTTTGCCTTTCACATTGTTGGATAATTGAAGTGATTCTTCACACGATTTATTGAGTGAACATTCTCAATTCCTTTAGTAAATCAGCCTCATGCGGCAGCATGACAACCAATCAATTAGCATTTTCTAGAGTGTTCAGCAATGTCAACCTCCATGATTATAGCATAACTGACTTCCTTTAAAGAGGCCCAGTCATTCTATTCAAACAAATTTATGAAGCACCACTTTAGAAAATTAAAATTTTAATACCCACCAAAAGCAACTATTGACTTCTCTCTTTGCTCTGAGTTATCGGCATTGCTTCTTCAGCATCTGTGTCTTTCCTCTGCCTGCTGTAGCCCCCCACCCAAACTGTATGCCAAGCCCCAGCTGAAGAGAAATGATGGCATCTGACACACCCAGAAGATCATAGCCTCTAATTCTGCAAGAGAGCAAAGGCTGGATTCATCGGAGGCACACCTACAACAGTGTGGGGGCCAGTGTCTACAGGTTTTGCATTCTCATAAATGTCTATGGTAATGCAACACCTGCATCTTTCCAAGTACTGTATCGGCATGTTGAACATAGTTGCCTTGTTCCAGCTTGGACCAATGTAACTATGCATATAACATACCTGGCCGATGCCACTGGAAGATGGATATCGCTGAAGTAGACACTGCCACTCCAGTGATCTCTGCTTGCTTCCAGGTTCCACGTCAAGGGGTTGATCCTCCTGCATTGTGGTTACAAGGGGGTGGCAACACAACACAAGAACCATTCATAGAATGCTTTTGCATTTTCTAAATGAATGCAAATCCTTCTCTGATTGGATGGGATGGAGAGGTGGGGCGGTAACATCACATTCTTCACTTCAACCAATCAGAGAACATGTTGCATTCATTCAGAGGTTGCAAAGCATCTTCTGAATGGTGACCGTTCTGAGGGGCCAACATCCTGTATTCACAATGTATCAAGCTAATTGCTCAGTACAGGACCCGGAAGCAAATGGAGATCACTGGAATAGCGGTGTCTACTTCAAAGATTTCTGGCTTCCAGGGCAATCAGCAATGTATGTTATAATACATAGTTGCATTGCTCCAAGCTGGACCAATGGTACTGTATAACATGCCGGGGCCTATCACTTACCCTTCGGAAGATTTACCCCCCTTCGTGACCAGGCCATTTTTTTGTTTTTGGCACTGCATTACTTTAACTGACAATTGCACGGTCATGCAACGCTGTGTATATATACATATAATACATTGATATCCTTTTTTTCCCACAAATAGAGCTTTCTTTGATCACCTCTGGGGTTTTTTTGTGCTATAAACAAGAAAAGACCGACAATTTTGAAAAACAAAACAATATTTTTTACTTTCTTTAAAACCTATTTTTTTTTTTAAAAATCTAATTTCTTTATAAACTTAGGCCAATATGTATTCTGCTACATGTTCTTTGTAAAAAAAAAAAAAAAACACTAAAAGTTATAGTTTATACTTTTAAACTATGCTGTATATATACTGGAATTTTTATTTATTTTTATACTAGTAATGGTGACAATCAGTGACTTATAGCAGGACTGCAATAGTATGGCGGGCAGTCTGACACTAGCTGACACTTTTGATACTTTGTGGGAACCAGTGACACTAATACAGCGATCAGCGCTAAAAATATGCACCGTACTAATTAAACTGAATTAATGACACTATTAAATATCTAGGGCAATCAAAAGGGTTAAATGTGTGCCTAGCCAGTGTTTTTGTGCTTACTATGTGCTGTTTTTACTAAGGGATGTGGTGGATTGTATTCCCTGCTTTGCAGGGAAACAAATCCAACACATCCCTGCTGACAGAACAGAGCTCTGCCTACTTTATATAAGCAGAGCTCTATTCTGTGTCTCTCCCCACCGATCAGCGGGCGCCGGCGGACATCCATTGGCCGGCACCTGCTGTGTCTAATCACAGCACAGCCACAGCGCACGCACACTGGAAGTGCCGGATCACGTACTAGGCACAGGAGAGCCACTCTGCCATCGGCATGTGGTTAAAGCAGATCAAAAAGAGGTCAAATCAACTGTATCTCAAATGCACTTGTCAAAGAATTCTGAATCATTGATGCCATCAACATTCGCACAGCAGTTTAGGGGCTTGCACCAACCAGAGCAGTGTATTCCTGCGGTGGGTACAACCAGCTGTATGCGATCAGCTGTGACCGCTCAGCCTTTACAAATCAATGACAGGATGAGAGGCTTCCCAGCTATTTGCATGTAACCTGTGGTCAGGGATAGATGAACTTCTCTGGACAGAAACTGTATCCAGAGTCGCTCATCTGTCCCTAATCTGTCCTCATCTGTAATTTACATGCAAACCGCCACTTACATTGTCAGTAAGTCATTTATTTGTACAGGCTTCTTATCTGAGGATTACCGCAAACACCTTGTGGTACCAGCCACAGCAGTGTACAGCCCTGAACTACCGCATGAATGAGCTCTTTTCCAAAGCAAAATATTTAATAGTAGTGACGGTGTAACTTTTAGGGCCCGTTCACACTAGAGCAGACTGGTGTTTTTCCGCACTGGAAGAATGCCAGTCACCACTAGGGAATATAGAAAACAATTGTTTTCTATGTGCCCTGTTCTCATTACAATGCATCCCAGAGGTGCAATAAGATGCGATATTAGCAGCATGTCTGCATAACATTGCACCTCATTGGATAGCAATGCATGTCACTGCACAGCAAGTGCAACACACTGCTGTACTATGCGGTGACATGAATGTGCGTTAAAATTTGCATTACTGCAATTCTTCCAAAAAAATGTTTTTTTTTCCAATAAAACGTGCATCACACCGCCCCCTGCCACATGTTACCGCAGCCCAAAATGGATTGCTTCCCACACACTAAATGACTCTGGTTTAGTGCGCGGACAAGTGCGAATGGGCCCTAAAGGAAACCTGGTGTGAGATAATTATAGAGACTTGCATAATTGAACAAAATGCTAGTTGCCTGGCTGTTGTGCTTTGAGACACTGACCAGCGAAAAGCATAATGATGAGGAACTGTGACGCTTTTCTGAAACATATTCAGTATTACTATTAATTTTAAAAAAGCCTTCTTCACCAATAGAACAACCAAATAAATAATGCATAAAAATCACACGCACAAATCATAAAGTACTAATCCAATCCCTGTAAAAGCGCTCTAGTTTTAATCAGTAATGTGCAAATCAATAACCACAAAGTGTAAAGTCCATTAATAGTCCATTAATCAGCAAAGTGTGAATCAATATCTTCAAAGTGGTCGATGAAGGTGAAATGTCCACATTCCCATTCTTCCAAACAAATGCTGTTTTCCTCCTGTGGACACCAAAGTGATAATAAGCTCACCTCCTAGTGTTGACCACTTAACTGAATAAGATGGTCAAGTAAAGTGGATGTTGCCATCCAACTCCGACTGCGCACAGGTACCACAGGGAAAATAAATGTCCCATTCTCCTTTCATATAACACTCTGCCCAACACATGAAGCAGGGAAAGCACAGAGGCTCATTACCCAAACAACCTTTATTTAAACATTGGATATAAGTAATCAAAACTCACTTATACCCTCCTGTACTTACACCCAGCACTAAGGATCAAAAAGTCCAAACTGGTGTAAGAGATCAGCAACGCTTCTAAAATCATGGTGTATGCATCCTCAACGTGCGTAATGGCATCACAGGGTTCTGATCGCCCAATGCATTTTGTTCGAATTACTTTATTTGGAGCGAAAACTTTCAGTATACATGTTCGGTTCTGTGACTCAAATAGACTTGACACCAGATGTAGCCAGGCAACAAACATTTTTAGAAGGAGACCAGCAGTGGCACCTTATGTATTTACTTGCCTACTTTTATTAACAAAAAGTCCAGTTCAGCACATAGGTTTTCCTCACAGGGGTTTTTCAGTTTTTCTCTTCCACAAAAGCAAACGTTAGCTTCCTGGTTTACACTTTAGCGCTGCTGCTCTGGGCTTAATTCTCAGGCCCTTGTCTGTCTCCTCCAGGCTTCTCACACAAACTCAGTGTATACAGCTAGCAGCTCCTGGTGCACTGGCTCCCACCGGTTTCCTAGGTGGAGCCCTTCTGACTCCCAGGAAGAGGCCTCCTATGTCTGCTGGGGTAGAGCCCTGAACCATAGTGACATCTCTAATAAAAACCCTGCACACACGTGCACAATCAGTGTGCCGGTTGTCTGCAAAGCCTGAGTTTAAGATTGGTGTCTCTACAGAATCTCTGGATTCCAGCTTCCAAACTAGGTTTTGCCACCTTCTCAGGAAACTGAAAATCTAGTTTCTTCTGCATGAGACGAGCACCCTGGAGCCCCTCATGCCTGGATGAGTGATATAAAACCCTTTTAACACAGTGGATCTTATCTATCTATCTATCTATCTATCTATCTATCTATCTATCTATCTATCTATCTATCTCTATGTGTATATATTTGTATGGACTGTTTCCTGGAAAAAAAAATGATATCAGATAATGGATGTGGAGGAGTATTTTAATAATGATCCAATCTGCCCACACAAGTGTAATATTTTACTTTTCTCTCATGAAGTCCAATTTTCACTGTCTTTTCAGTACAAATCCTTCCGTTTTTATCTTTCGAATGTCACATAATAATAGTGATTACGATTTCTCAATTAATATGATTGCGTTTTGAGAAAAGGTTGTTAGGTTGCTACCATTAGAAGAAAGTAGCGGACTGAAAAATAGTGCTGTTTATATAGCATTCCGTGACGTTCCTTGTTTTTATTTTCTAGTGCAGATTAGGTCATAGAAAATAAAAGCCAATGGTTGCTATGGTAATAAGGCCCATTTTTATTTATTATAAATCACTCCCAGTCATTTACCAGTGGGAAGATTGAAGGGAAGTGGAGTTCTGGTGGTTAACGATGGTTTGTTTACTGTTTGAATATTGAGGATGCCTATGGTGACCCTCTTTAGACATGTAGCGGCGGTAAAATATGATGGCGACCCACTTCACACATGAAGAGAATATGGAGATTGATAATGACCTACTTCACATACATGAGGGCGATAATGACCCATTTCACGTAGGAGGAGATGGTGCTGATCCATAATGACTCACTTCAGATGAGGAGATTATAAAGGACCATTAGTTACTCAAGTGTATGTATGAGGAGATTGTAGATATTCATGGTGGACTGGAAAAGTGCTTAAAGGGAACCGGTCAGGATAGAGGTTTGGAAACTGCTGACTTGTTTAGGTGCAAGATAAGATATGTGGTTGTCATCCCTGTCCCTGCTCATTAAGGCTAGGTTCTCACTGGCCGCAGTCTCCTCCAAACCTCATAAGCGAACCACAACACATTCGTTTTCGAAAGGTGGTAGAGCAGTGGTTTCCAGGTGTTCAGAAGACAATACTGCTGCCTCCTGGATGCTGGTTTTCTTATTTTTTTTGCGTGTTTTTTTTTTTTTTTTTCCAAATAGGGATTTTGCATGACACCACTGCGTTGCAGTGGAATCCAACTGGCTTCAAAAAAAGCGTTTGAGAGGTGGTGCCGCCCGTCAAACTAGACACGCAAATTTTCCATGGCCATAAAGCAAAGCATCACGGAAGTGTGTATGACCCCCTCCGGCTGCCAGGGTTTAAAAGGATGGTTGGGGGTTGTAAAGCAGGCCGAATCCTCTTCTTTTTTTTTTAACCACCTATGTAAACAAGGCTTAAGTCACTTACGCAGTAGAAGAATGAAGCCATTGAAGTGTGGTGACAGAAAATATTCACATAATTGCTCTGGGCCAGACCCTAAGCCAGAAATAAAGGAAGAGTCAGTATGACATTTTTGGACCTGGCATATTGGGGAAAAAATGGCAGTCGCAGCTCCCATATTTCTGACTTGACAGGTTACTTTTAAAGCTGACCTCCAAGCAAACATCTGAATACAGAGATGAATTACATATATGATGACTGTTTCACTTGCCAGTAGATTTGAACTTCTGTCTGTCCAGTTATGAGATTTAGACCGTTCCTGTTTTTTCCTTGGTTTTGCACAGAGCAGCCCTGATTCTCCGTTCTCGGCTCCCCCCAGTGCTCCTGGCTCCTTTTACCTCACCAAGTGCCCCCATAGCAAGCCGCTTGCAGGCTCATTCTCAAGTATCACTGTCTGTGTCTATTGAAACAGACAGTGGGACTTTGCCCTGCCCCCTGCTCCCTCACTGCCTGTGATTGACAGCAGCGGGAGCCATTTGCTTTTTTTTGTTTAAAAAAACAAATATGCCATACTTACCTACTCTGTGCAGTGGTTTTGCACAGAGCAGCCCAAATCCTCCTCTTCCCAGGTCCCTTGCTGGTGCTCCTGGCCCCCCTCCTGCCGAATGCCTCCATAGCAAGCAGCTTGCTATGGGGGCACCTGAGCTGCCGCTCTGTGTGTCCATTCAGACATGAGGATTCTCTGACCTTGATTTACAGCAATGGCTCCTGTTGCTGTGTCTCAGCCAATCGGGAGGGAGAGTCTTGGACAACCAAGTCTCTCGTGCAACATTGCTGGATCGAGATGAAACTCAGGTAAGTATTAGGGGAGCTGCTGCACACAGAAGGTTTTTTTTTCTTAATGCATAGAATTCATTAAGATAAAAAAAAACCTACTGCCTTTACAACCACTTTAAGCAGCATGTAGTGAGGTTTGTAAAGTTACATCTAGCTGGCGTGGCCTGACGAGCTATGGAGTAGGACGTCTGCAAAGAGAGCTCCTCTGCCCAAAATCCTACAACAGCCATCCTGCCTGTATCCTGTTAATCCTACAAGAAAACTCACCCCGGCAGAGATACCCTGGTGCCTGCAAAGCTTCTGGTGCGGTTGGATTGCCAGGAACGCTCCCCGAGGCCGCGAAAACCGGAGCGCTCCGTTCTGGGGCCTGAAAACTAGGAAAGTCCCCGGCTTCGGCCTAGTGCCTGGAGCGGCGGCCATTTTGCTCCACCCGGCGGCGGTTCCGATCCGTGTTGGGACCCCCCGAGGCTGACCCCTGTATGCATCAGCCCCCGGACTGCCTGTGGCCCCTGACGCTGTGCCTCTGTGCCCTGTACCAGCCTGTGGAGCGGCTCCGGCCTGGTCCTAAGAGCGGCGGCCATATTGCTACACCCCAAAACGGCTCCACTGGTCCTCCTGGCCTGCCTGGCTCCCCTAAAGAGGACTGATCCACAAGAACCTGGACCCCAGGACATCCTCGGAGAGTGCAGCACCCCGGGGGGGGACCAGGTATGTGGTAAAGTGAGACCCTGCACACAAAACCCTAAAAAAAGAAATCCTGTGGAGCGCTTCACAGGAGCATTCCACCCCACGGGCTCCCCCTTCTATCCCGGGACAGAAGCAGACTATGTCCCCACCGAGACGGAACACTGGGACGGCAGACAAGCTCGCTCAATATCGCCGCCAGGACAAAGACATGCAACAAGATAATGGAACCGGCGCATGCGCGGACCCCGCTCCTCAGGCGTCAGATACCGCCAAAGTTCTGGATGCCATAGCCGCCCTACAAGGTACCTTGACTGCAAAGATAGACGAAGTGAAAATTGATATATCCCTGATAAGACAGGACTTCTCAAAACTGAAAGACAGAGTCACAGAGGCTGAAACCAGGATCAGCAACGCGGAAGATGCCTTACACCCCATGAGACATACTACAGAGGAGATGCAGAGACAGATACAACAACTCCATGCCCATCAAGATGACATGGAAAACCGCCTCAGGCGTTGCAACCTCCGATTCATAGGACTGCCAGAGAAAGAGGAAGGCGCAGACCCAGCAACATACCTAGAAACGCTCCTGATCAAAACATACGGCCGAGAAGCCTTTTCAGCAATGTTTGCGGTGGAGAGAGCGCACCGCATTCCCGCGCGGCTACCACCACCCGGAGCGCCATCCCGCACATTCATCGACAAGTTTCTAAACTTTCGGGACAGAGACAAAATCCTCAAACTCACCCGGGAAAGAGGAAATATACAGATCGGGAACAGTCAGATTGCAGTATTCCCGGATTTTTCCAGCGAAGTGCAAAGGAGAAGAGCACAATATCAGGAGGTGAAACGCAGATTGAGGACCCTCCATCTTAAATATGCCATGTTATTTCCTGCTAGGCTGCGGGTGGAGGAGGACGGAAGAGTACAGTTCTTCGACGACCCGGCGGCAGCGACAGCATGGCTGGATCGCAGAAATAGACCTGCTTAATCTGTCTAAGAACACATAACAACAGTGAGTACTTTCTGACTTTGAACAAAATTCGTCAATATTAGGGTTGCGGGATCTTTTTGGAGGGGAACCAGAACCCAGATGAGGGATATGAAGAATGGGGGCATACACAGCTTGTGGGCGGGTGGGACGGATGGGAACAAGAACGCTAGCTCATGTATAACGTTGCTATGGAGCGTGGGGGATTATAAAATAGGATTGCGCAGGTCACCGGTTGCGCCTATACAGTTTGGGAAAAAAAGCGGGGACAGTTTAAAGTGATCTGCTTTGCAAGACCTCTAAAGAACAGGAACGAACTCTACTATAGTATCCTGGAACAAGGGACATAAATTAACCCGCTGCAAAGAGAGAGAAAAGGGCAAGAGGAACTCAATAACTGCAATGTGTGGTAGTCCTGATTATCAATGCTCCACGTTCAACAGGGGAACAGTCGCCCCTTTAGCAAAGTTGGATCAGCATAAAAGAAAAACTCATCTATTGCTTGTAAGAAATGTGCCTCCAGTGGAAGGTAACCGCTGGATGATATGTTATATGCTGACAGTTTGGGTATATATGCTCACATCAGGTTGGGGAGATGTGCAGCTGGGAGGGATGGGAACAGTTAAAAGGATATGTTATATGTTTTACTTTGGGAATATAAGAATTGTTGTGACCTTAAAGTGGCTGAATAGGCAATACACAGTCAACAAAGTTACATCTAGCTTTGGACTTCAGATGCCCTATTTGCTGTGAATCAAAACTCCAAAAAGATACCCTTATGTATCTGAATAATAGTTATGTATCTGAATAATTTATTTCTAAAGGCTTTAAACACCTCTAGTATAAGTTCTTACACTTGACTTTATTTTATCCTCCTGCAATTCCCAGGAACACAGCACCTAGACTAGTAAAGGAAACATGAGTTCTTTGAGCCAATCAGGTCTACAGTTCCACAGTTAAGTCAGTCTGTCTAATAATCTAAACAAACTAGGTAGAGCACAGAGATGACCGTATCAATCTGATGGTCACTGTTCAATCAGCAAGTTGGGGGAGAAGAGGCAAAAAAGAAAGCAGAACTTTAGCAGCCATTTTTTCTCATAGTCATAGCATTACTATCATTTTGGGGCTTGGGGGATGAATTGTACACAGGAAGGATGTTTGCATCTGGAAATGTAAGGTAAAACATATAGCTGTAGGGCATATAGCTGAAATTACAAGAAACAGAAATTTTACTGGAGTTGTTCTTATAGGTTGTTTTTTTTTTCTCAAAGTTGAAGATTGAGGGGCTCAGGAATATTGGTTCTAGGTGGGTGGAGAAGACTGTTTTCTCATGGTTTTGCAATTCCCAGATTGGGTTCTGGAGTTTGGAAGCTTTAAAGAGTCTTGGTCATGAGCCTCAAACCCTGTGTCCAGGTCTTGTCAGAAACCAGCAGTCTGAGTGTGCAAGCAGGCAACGCCCTTATAATCAAGGATCTGACAGTAATTCAGGGCTCTACCCTCCCCATGAGCCCAGGAGGCTGCAAGTGAGCAACCAGAGGTCTGCATGTCTGCACAGTACAGGTGAAGTCTGTGAGGGAACAAAGAGAGGTCCCAAGCCTAAAGGCCAGAGAAGCATCACTGAAAGAAAGAGAGCCAGGAGAGCTAAGGGAAAGGTGTAGAGCTGCACGTGAGCATGGTAGTGTCGAGAGTTGGTCTGGGTGGTCAGACCAAGGGCTTAAGCTTGAGGCCTGAGCAGTGGCACCGCCAGAGTAAGCCAGGAGGCTAAGGCTGTTTTCTTTGTTTTGGAAGTAATGGTGGAAACCCCTGCAAGGGAAACCATTTGTTTTTTTTAACTTTTACTTTCTTTTCAAATAAAATTAAAATGGGCCAACAAGCCCTAAAACAGGACTACCTGGCTGGAGTGAACTCATTGGGAAGCACTACACCATGAGCAAAACCCCCCACATATCACAAACGGTTTTGTTTTATATCTTTCCGTATCATCTTACAACATTTATGCTCTCTTTAATATTATATTCATTGGATTATGCCTAGCCTGATCTATTTTGTGGCTGTACTCATTCATTATTTGTTCCAATATATGTAGACTGGCAATTTTTTTTTTTAATAGTGTGGGGAAAGGTTGGAATTTCCATAAGGTTTTTATGCTTGCTGCTGTCCCAAATGGTAAGTATATTCTCACGTCATGTCCCAGTAATCATAAAGGAAATGAGTAGAAATCTCCCTAAAAGCTACACACAGGACAGGAATAACCTATTATAGGTTGGAACCCTTCCTCGCTCTATTCTAAGCCTCTACTGCCAGGGGAATAGACTTTATCTAATGATCCTGTTTTATTGGTCCTTTAAAAGATAGGTAGTGTCAGAGTCCATTCTGTGGGAGTAACAGTCAGCAGGTGAAGGGCATCTGTTAATTTGAAACCCTTATAATAATCTTGCTGTTGGCCTCTGTTGCCTTTAAAGCGGGAGTCCGGCGACCAATCTTTTTTTTTTTTTTTTTTTTAGGTCATTGAGACACTTTGCTAACCCCAAAATAATACTCACAGTTTGGGTGTAATATTTCCGCCTCTGTCTGTTTTTGTACTGAAGAATAACTTAAAAAATGTGATGCTGGCTGTTTCCATCTTGCTTGTGGGCATGTGAACAAGCATTGATTTCCTGGATGCAGTGAATGCTGTTCATTCACAGCTTGTTCACAAGCATGATTATTGTTCCCGCACTGAATCTTGGGAAGCCTGACACTAAGCTCCCAGGAGACAGTGCGGCGCCAGGGAAAGGCAATAAACACGCCTACTCCCATGGGAGGAGAGACAGGAAGTGCCACACTAAAGTACAATATAAAGGTAATTACAGCGATAAAAAAAAATTTCGTGAACATCTATGCAATTAACTGAAGGGGGTAAGATTAAGTTAAAAATTTGAATGGAACCCCGCTTTACATCTGGTTTGTGTTGAGGAATGAAGTAAATCATTTGCAAGCAAATGCAACTATTGCTTCTATCATACGTTTTATTTAGTAGATGCCATGCTGACTGCATCTCTAACAGATTATACAGACTCTCAGTAAGACCGTGCAAGAGTAATAATGATGTGCCCAGGGCAGTAAATCTCAGCAAAGAGAAGATGGAATCGATCCACCAAGTTCAGAATTCGACCCAAAAAAGGCCAACACCACTAATAAAACTCAATCCACTGTTATATAAGACTATTTATTTTTATTTACTTTTTTTTTCTTACATTTATTCTTAAAGAAAGATGTCAGTGATACCAACTTGACTTGCTGGGTGGTTTGGAAATAGTTTGATTTATGTTCACTTCACCTGGCTTTGGTATAGAAAGGTAAACACAACACGACTGATTTAAAAAAAAATAAACCCAAAGTCTCACATCCTAATCATGACAATAATTAGGGGTTGATTTACTAAAGGCAAACTGACTGTGCACTTTGCAAAGTGCAGTTGCCCTCTGCAAGGGCAGGTGCTTCAGAGCTTAGTAAATGAGCAAAATCTCTGCTGACTTCCATCATCCAATCATGTGCAAGCAAAAATGCAGTTTTTTTTTAATTTTCCTTGCATGTGATTGGGCATTCTTTGCAAAGTGAAGCCTAACCTCATTTACTAAGCTCTGGAGAAATTGCACTTGCAGAGTGCAACTGCACTTTGCAAAGTGCACAGTCTAGTTGCCTTTAGATAAATCAACCCCTTAGTGTCTTCATTTATCCTGCATCAGGACTCGTTTTTCAAAACCTGGTATGGTATAATGTTAGGAGGAGCAACAGCTCCAATCCTATAGAATCTAATAGTAATTTCTAGTGGTAGTAATTAGACCACAGGGAGTCCCAAAAGTTAAATCCCATGCTGTCTTTGTTAATAGGTAAATTCAGTCGATGAGAACTATTGTGGTTAAAGAGAAAAACAATGTACCATTAATTGTTTATGTTGAATGAAATCATTAACAGTGACCCATATTAGAAAACAAATTACACAGTAAAACAGCTTCTAGATAAAAGATTAAATGTTTATTGTATTCAAGGACCGCTTATTCCAAAAAAAGAAAACATTTCAAGTGATTTCAAGTGACTTATGAAAAAAAAAAATTATTGTGGAATTTATCAAAACTTGGGGGTTTTAATAGAACAGGTTATAACCCCTTTCAGGTTATTATTACTGCCTGTGGCCACATTTGGGAGATTTACCCACTTTTGTCACCTGGTGGCCATTGTCACATAGATGGAATGTGAATGCCAATCTAAAACTTTACAGTTGTCACCAGTTCAAGAGTAGAGGTGAAATTGCCTATGGGGACATCTTTAAGGCCCGGTTCACACTGATGCGACATGCCCTCCAACTTTGAGAGTCACACCCCATTACCGTAAGTGCAATGTAACCGTTCTCATAGGAGGGACTTGAGTCGCTCTGACTTAGCAAAAGGTTTCTGCACTACTTTTGGTCTGACTTTGGCACGACTTGCATTTACTTCTCTTAAAGAAGTCGTATGCAAGTTGTGGTGAAGTCGCACTGGGATGTCGGCTTCAAAGTCGCAGCAGTGTGAACCCGGGCCTTAAGGTGAAAACTCTCAAAGATGAGAGGTCCTCCTCCTGTTGTGCTGCTGGGACAGGAACATCCAGAATACATAGATGAAATAAATAAATGGGGTGGCGTTTTTCAACACACAATGGGCTTTCTGGTAATCTTTAGGGGAAAGCTGCCAGAAATATGTGGCTGTAATTGTGACTGTACTGGCCTTGTGCATTTAGTCTACATGGCAAAGTTATTTCAATGTTACAATTTCTTCCTAAGTTTACTGTTACATATATCTCTTCGCATATCACATCATTTTTTTCATTGGTCCCTCATGCCCCTAGAACTCCTGTTTTCCTGTTTTTTGTTTGTTTGTTTTTTTTTTTTTTGGGGGGGGGGGGGGTAGGTATTTTTTTTTATTATTATTTTATTTAGTTTTATGGAAATGAGAAAGGATTGCAATCTCTCTCTCTCTCTGTCCAGAGGAGATTTTCTTGTTTCCTGTAATATCACCAACATGGGACATGGTGGAAAACTTCCCAACTGGGACACAGCAATAGAAGCTTGATGGTGGCTCTGTTCAAAAGTCAAAAACAAAAAAAATCTACTGTAAGATAGCTATAGCTTCGGCATTAAAGTCACTAAAGTCCCAACAAGCGCATATTGTTTTTCTGTTTATTGACTAGAGGCTTAAAATTGTTAGCAAGGGGTATAATGCTAAGGCCTGTTACCAAAGTCACTACAGGAGCCTTTGCAGCCTTCTTGTAAGACTGATGTTGGTCTGTAATCAACAGCATAGGCTTAAGTGGCCATATTTGATCATCTAAATGTAGACTTAAAAAACAAACAACAAGTTGGCGCTATACACCGAAAGGGCTAGCTGCTAGCAAGAGGGAGGCAATATACTTAACCTTAACGGTGATACATGAAATACATATACAGTATCTTACAAAAGTGTGTACACCCCTCACATTTTTGAAAATATTTTATTATATCTTTTCATGTGACAACACTGAAGAAATGACACTTTGCTACAATGTAAAGTAGTGAGTGAACAGCTTGTATAACAGTGTAAATTTGCTGTCCCCTCAAAATAACACACAGCCATTAATGTCTAAACCGCTGGCAACAAACGTGAGTACACCCCTAAGTGAAAATGTCCAAATTGAGCCCAAAGTGTCAATATTTTGTGTAGCCACCATTATTTTCAATATTTTGGGCATGGAGTTCACCAGAGCTTCGCAGGTTGCCACTGGAGTCCTCTTCCACTCCTCCATGACGACATCACGGAGTTGGTGGGTGTTAGAGACCTTGCGCTCCACCACCTTCTGTTTGAGGATGCCCCACAGATGCTCAATAGGGTTTAAGTCTGGAGATATGCTTGGCCAGTCCATCACCTTTACCCTCAGCTTCTTTAGCAAGGCCGTGGTCATCTTGGAGGTGTCTTTGGGGTCGTTATCATGTTGGAATACTGCCCTGCGGCCCCAGTGAGGGGATCATGCTCTGCTTCAGTATGTCACAGTACATGTTGGCATTCATGGTTCCCTCAATGAACTGTAGCTCCCCAGTGTCGGCAGCACTCATGCAGCCCCAGACCATGACACTCTCAACACCATGCTTGACTGTAGGCAAGACACACTTGCCTTTGTACTCCTCACCTGGTTGCTGCCACACACGCTTAACACTATCTGAACCAAATAAGTTTATCTTGGTCTCATCAGACCACAGGACATGGTTCCAGTAATCCATGTCTTTAGTCTGCTTGTCTTCAGCAAACTGTTTGCGGGCTTTCTTGTGCATCACCTTTAGAAGAGGCTTCCTTCTGTGACAACAGCCATGCAGACCAATTTGATGCAGTGTGTGGTGTATGGTCTGAGCACTGACAGGCTGACTGCCCACACCTTCAACCTTTGCAACAATGCTGGAAGCACTCATAGGTCTATTTTTCGCAAAGACAACCTCTGGATATGATGCTGAGCATGTGCACTCAACTTATTTGGCTGACCATGGCGAGGCCTGTTCAGAGTGGAACCTGTCCTGTTAAACCGCTGTATGGTCTTGGCCACCGTGCTGCAGCTCAGTTTCAGGGTCTTGGCAATCTTCTTAAAGCCTATGCCATCTTTATGTAGAGCATCAATTCTTTTTTTTCAGATCTTCAGAAAGTTCTTTGCCATGAGGTGCCATGTTGAACTTCCAGTGACCAGTATGGGAGAGTGAGAGCGATAACACCAAATTTAACACACCTGCTCCCCACACCTGAGACCTTGTAACATTAAAGAGTCACATGACACCAGGGAGGTAAAGTTTCTAATTGGGCCCAATTTGGACATTTTCACGTAAGGGTGTACTCACTTTTGTTGTCAACAGTTTAGACATTAATGGCTGTGTGTTGAGTTATTTTGAGGGGACAGCAAATTTACACTGTTATACAAGCTTTACACTCACTACTTTACATTGTAGCAAAGTTTCTTCAATGTTGTCACATAAAAAGATAGAATAAAATATTTACAAAAATGTGAGGGCTGTACTCACTTTTGTGAGATACTGTACATGCAGTGCTAGAGGTGCAAAAAAGTTCAATACTCTATTACAAAGTTCATAACTCAATAAATATGTCATAAGGTTCAAAATATAAAATAAGTAAATAAATGTGTAAAAAATGATGTATTAAGGTTCATAAGATATTTGAAATAAGTGCTGCAGGTAAAAAAATGTATTTTCCGTGTTCTGGACAGCCAGACTAGTAACTTACAAGAGGTCCAGGCTGCTCAGTCAAGAGCAGCATAAGTACTTAATAATCATAAACACTGGGAGACTCTTCTACCTGCTACAGCCAGCTCCACCATTCACAGCAACATCTTATACACCGGAACGATTACTATAGACCCCAAATTCTAGGACGTCTAAACAGCGCTCTATGTCAGAAATCATCTGCCCAAAGATTTGCGACCATGGGTAGCATTGGCGATGATGACAGCAGAAAACATGTTTCAGAGGCGCTTGAAAACTACAGGGCACACCAGCAGAGACTTTAGTGTAAGCTCATCACCTCTGCCTTGGGAAGGTAAATGATCTGTATCAGAGATCTGTCCTGTGTTCCGCAGATTCTTCCTCTGCCATTTCCTAGCAGATCCTGGCATACAGAGAACATTCCAGGTGTACCGAGCTCTTCCAGGTAATCCTAGATACAGTACTTTTGGATTACCTGGAAGAGCTCATTACACCTGGAATGTTCTCTGAGAATTACATAGAAGAGCTCAGTACACCTGGAATGTTCTCTGGGGTTTACCTGGAAGATCTACCTAGGAAATGGTAGAGAAAAAAATCCGCTGAACACAGGACAGATCTCTGATACAGATCATTTACCTTCCTAAGGCAGAGGTGATAAGTATACACTAAAGTCCCTGCTGATGTGCCCTGTGATTTCCAAGTGCCCCTAAAAACTTGTTTTCTGCTGTGATCCTTGCCAATGCTCCCCATGTTCGTGAATCTTTGGGCAGATGATTTCTGACATAGAGCGCTGTTTAGACCAGTATACAGTATGACTTGGGGTCTATTGTAATCTTTCCAGTGTATATAAGATGTTGCTGTGACTGTGGAGCTGGCTGTAGCATGTAGAAAAGTCCCTCAGACATTGAAATTGCACTTATCCCTTTTGCACCACAATTAAAGTTCTCCGCTACTGACCACTGCCTCATTTAATTACTTTTACTGTGTGACCAGGTGAATGTGTTGTGAGCAGTGGCAGTGCGTCCATAAGGGCGTACAGGCGCTACCCCCTCTATCACCAATAGATAGATTCATGCATTGCATGAATCTATCCATGGCCGCTGCTGCTATCCCCTATTCAGGTGCCCGTCCTCCTTTCGGGCACCAGAATTGCAGGGGGTGTTTTTGAAGCACCTGATTAGAGCAATTGGCTCTAATCGGCATCAACAAAGGTAAACAGCGAGCGCCGGTCTTTTACACATCGCCTGATTGGCTGAAAGGACAGGTGCTGTGATTGGACACCTATCAGGCATCCAATCATAGGAGAGGACAGGAGAAGACATGGAGGAGCATGAAGGACACACGCGGGGGGGGGGAGAGACAGTGGCAACATTTGATGGCACAGTGGCTGCGTTTGATGGGCACAGTGGCTGCGTTTGATGGCACAGTGGCTGCGTTTGATGGAACAGTGGCTGCGTTTGATGGGCACAGTGGAAGCATTTGATGGGCACAGTGGAAGCATTTGATGGGCACAGTGGGAGCGTTTGATGGGCACAGTGGGAGTGTTTAATGGGCACAGTGGCTGCGTTTGATGGGCACAGTGGCTGCGTTTGATGGGCACAGTGGTTGCGTTTGATGGGCACAGTGGTTGCGTTTGATGGGCACAGTGGCTCTGTTGGGGGGTTTTTTCAGAATTTTTCAGTTTGTTTGCGCCCACCCAAAAATTTTGAGCAGCAGCCGCCACTGGTTGTGAGCAATATAACACCCTTTCCAGGTTATACCTGTGTTTTTTTTTTTTTTGTCTTTTTGTTTTTGCTTTTTTAATACTCCTTCATCTACTGCTTTATTTTTTATTGTTTTTTTTATTCTGTCTGCTCGCCTCTGTGAAACAACAGGGTGCTCACTGTGGCACATTTGATTGTGTAGGCCTTAGGCTACTTTCACACTGAGGCACTTTACAGGTGTTTTAACGCTAAAAATAGCGCCTGTAATGCGCCTCTCCTGTCACTCCAATGTGGAAGCCCGAGTGCTTTCACAGTGGAGCGGTGCTCTTGCGAGACATTAAAAAAAGTCCTGCAAGCAGCATCTTTGGGGCACTTTAGGAGCGGTGTATACACCGCTCCTAAAGGGCCCCTGCCCATTGAAATAAAATGGCAGCGCTGCCGACTCACCTGCTGCAGCGCTTTGCGGGCGCTATTAACCCATTCATTGGCCGCTAGCGGGGGGTTAAAAGCGCCCTGCTAGCGGCCGAAAAGTGCAGCTAAAACGACCGTAAAGTGCTGATACAAATAGCGGCGCTTTACCACTGCCACCCCAATGTAAAAGTGCCTTAATGTTTGTTTTCCTATTTCACATGGATGATACAGTGTACCATGACCTTCTGTACACACAGACTGCTCTGTACTTGTGCCATTGTCACAATGATCTTTGACTAGGTACTTGTTCATCTTTTTTGAATATTTTCAATAAAATAATTTTAAAATAAAATTAAAGTACTCTCCCTGCCACATTTGTTAGCATTATTTACACAAAATCTTCTGTGCACTGGCCACGTCTGCACAGTAGGCCCCAATAGACTTCCATAGGTTTAGCCTATGGACACTGAGGAGAACTACTCTGCAGATGCTTCCAGCGTGTAAAAAATTCTGCAGGCAAATGAAAACTGCAAAAATACCTTTGCTCTTGTCTGAAATTCAGAACTGTCCTGTGTCCTCTGCACCCTTCCTGTGTTATCAAAGAACCCTCCTTGTTTTTATCTTGAACTATAGATTGATTACCCTTTATGTTGTAGAGATCTGACAGTGGGGCTGGTTGAGTATGATGATGCGGCTCTTTACCCATGTGATTGGCTGTGTCCAATCACAGCCGTACACATGTAAACACAGAAGTGCCGTTTAATGGCCTCTCCTTGCCTCACGCTGACAGTGTGAGGGAAGGAGAACCAATCAGCGGCATCTCCTCACAGGGGAGACTGTACAGATAATCTGGGCACTGATCAACAGTTCCCTGATTATCTGTGCAGCCCCAACAGTACCCATCAGGGATGCCAATCTGTGCCCGTCAGGGATGCCAATCTGAGCCCATCAGAAATGCCAGTAAGTGCTGCCTTTCAGTGCCCTTCTGTGCCACCTATCAGTGCTGCATATTACTTACTGCCTGCTCATCAGTGCCCTGCAGTGCTGCCTTATCAGTGCCCATCAATGAAGGAGGAAAATTACTTATTTACAAAATTTTCTGACAGAAACTAAGGAAAAAACTTTTTTTTTCACATTTTTTGGTCTTTTTTCTTTTTAAAAAAAAAATTAATAAATAAAAAACCCAGTGGTGATTAAATACCACCAAAAGAAAGCTCTATTTGTGTGAAAAAAAATATAAAAATGTAATTTGGGTACAGTGTTGGATGACCGCGCAATTGTCATTCAAAGTGTGACAATACTTAAAGCTAAAAAATTGGCATGGGCAGGAAGGGGGTTAAAGTGCCCAGTATTTAAGCGGTTAATATAGATTTCACATTCTATATGGCTCGTATCACAGCTTCCTTGGTTTTTGTGCTATGGCCATTGGCTTGGTATCTTTGTAGTTCTGGATTGGAGGCACGTTATTTTTCTCTTTCTATTATTTTCCCAACAACGGTAAATGGATATAAATATAAGGAGGATGTTCTTTCATCAGTAATCAGTGGAGCTGAACCAGTTAATCATCTCACATAGCTGCCTAGTGAACGGCACTTGTCATTTGAATTTCTGACAATTGTTTGCATCAGAATTGCAGTCGCACAGTTAATTGTTCCATAATGATACGCTTAGGTGTGGAGGCAGGACGCGGAAACGCGAGCGCCTATGTACTTCGCTGGATGTTTTGTCACCATCAACAATTCTTCTCCCACTTGGAGTTCTTCCATTTGAAAGGTGTGTTTGACAGAGGGAAAGACAGATTTAATTGATACAAAGAAGAAATTAAATCTTCAGTTGTGAAAGACAGAAGAAAGGCTGTTTTTTTTTTTCATTATGATTATGGTAAGTGGGTTTCAGGGGAAGCAAAAATCCTGTTACTGCATTGGATATTGTTTCTCCATAAAATGTAACAGCTTCATACAATTCCCTGTGCAAATCATAGGTTCTCAATGTCAATCAGCCACTTCATTGTAAAATCAAGTTCCCCGTGTGATTAATTAACTACTGCAGGTAACTATAGGTGTTAATGCATCGTTAGCTGTTCCTCTGGCTCTGGCTCGGTGCATAACCAGCCACTGTTTGCCAAGCTGTCAAAAGGATCAGCTTGAGCAGGTTTAACAATGCCACTGGTAAAGCAAGGGCGAGTCGATTTTTATTGACCGCAGAGGCACACTTCATTCTTGTGTAAACATTTTGCATATAAATCTGAGCTTCAGGCAAACAGATACGCAGTTAAAATTACCAATTTTTTGTATTTTTGTCCATCCAGTTTTAGGATTTACACAGCCCTGCCAGACGGGAGAACCAGGTTGGTGGCCTGACTTTTTAAAGCTGCAGTTAGGCAGTCAAGCTAGGTTACCTCCTTGCCCCCAACATGTTATTGGACAGTTACTGAGCAGCAAGAGCTGTCACTCTGCTCCCTCCTCTCATACTGTTGGCATATCTCTGCATCACACTGAATTGGTTTCTAGCTCTGCTCTCCTCTCCCAGGCTATTCTACAGGGGATTAGAAGTGGCTAATTAAAATGTAATAAAATCTGTGCTAATCGTGAAAATATCATTAAATAAATGTCCTGATACCCGACATTCAACATAAATACAAATCCAAACAGTGCAGCGCTTAAACAGGTCTGTTACTAAACATAAATAGTAACTAACATAAATGTTTATAAATTATCAGCGTCATAGTGTTTGTGAATAACTAAATGAATATAGTAGCTTTGATATACAAGATAGAGAATGGCCAAAAGTCCACAAAAGAAGAAAATCAAAATAATGAGTCAAGGTTTATAGTCCCACATGCTGTGGTGGAAGTTGGAATTCATAAAGAAACCAAGGTGACACTATCCACTCTCATGCTAGGATTACCAAAATATACGTGACCCCCTAATAAGGTTGGTCCATATGCACTTTGTTTACAACAATAAGGCTGGCATCACAGATTAAGGAATGATCCTCACAGGAGACCTCCAAGCACCAACGCCAAGAGAATAATACCCACAGATTCCTCTGTGGTTATCAGTGACTCCGCTATACTTCAGGCTCAAGCAAACCGGGTTAAGTTACACAGTGGGGGACATGAAATAAAAGAATGCTCCACATAGTGTAAAACCTTAAAGCCAAACCTTTTTAATGATTAAAATTACACTCACATTGATTAGCTGGTACAAAAGCATGTGAACCGCCAGGAACGGACTTCCTCCAGAAACCAAAATGGCTGACGGCTGGCTGCGCATATGTTGTAGTGTGTGTGCGTGGCTCTTGCGCGCTTCGTCACATATAACATAATTTTGGCTTCTGGAGGAAGTTTGTTCCGTGGCGTTTTACATGCTTTTGTACCAGATAATCAATGTGAGTGTAATTTTAATCATTACAATAGTTTGGCTTTATGGTTTTACATTATGTGGAGCATTCTTTTATTTCCCACTGCTTAAGTTGAGCCTGAAGTATAGCGGAGTCACTGTAAACCACAGAGGAAGCTTGGGTTTTATTCCTTTGGTGTTGGTGTTTGATGGTCTCCTGTGAGGATCATTCCTTAACCTGCTATGCTGGCCTTATTGTAAACAAAGTGTATATGGACCACCCTTATTAGGGGTTACATATGTTCTGGTAAGCCTAGCATGAGAGTGGATGGTGTCACCTTGGCTACTTTATGAATTCCAACTTCCATCGCAGCATATGGGACTATAAACCTTGACTCATTATTTGGATTTCCTTTTTTTTTTTTGTTTTTTTGGACTATTGGACGTTCTCTTTATCTTGTATATCAAAGTCACTTTATTCATTTGGTTATTCACAAACAGTGTGACACTGATCACTTAGTTATAAATATTTATGTTAGTTACTGTGACGACTGCCTGGGTGCTTCCGCCAAGATACAGTGCTTCCGCCAAGCCACTGGATTTGAGGGATCAGATTTTTACATGTAAGTGTGCTACTGAATTAAAGTGCTGTTTTTATCCACGCTGATCTGGCACCCTCTTTGTCTATCTTTTGAAGAAACAATAGGTGACTCAATTAACAATGGTGATTTACACCTAGGAGGCACACAATGGGGATTTATACAATGAGAGAAGGGCATCTTAATAAACAGATTACACATAACAGCAGGAGACACCAGCTTCAGGTTGTTTGAAGCTGATTGTAATCTTCTGCTTAGAATCTCTGAGTTTAGGGGGGGGGTTGCTGGTTTGGGCACAGAGGCCCCAAATCTGTATCCAGGTCCTAGGTTCCCAGAGTCTGTGTGTTATCAGGAAGACATGGACATAAATCAGAAGCAAAACCACTCCAAAGGTCCCCCAGGCACACACTTCCAAAAGACTAGAGCCCCCTCAAAAGCCAGGGTCCACAGTCAGTAGGCAAGAGGCTGCCCTGCAGTCCCCTCCAAAAGCCCCCGGTTGGGTCTGTCACAGTTACTATTTATGTTTAGTAACAATCCTGTTTATTTAAGTGCTGCACTGTTTGGATTTGTATAAGTAACTAATGCCAAGTCAAATCGTTTGTACGATAAAAAAAAAAAAAAACATTATTATTTAATGAATCAGTAATGGCAGAACTTGGACTTGAAGAAAAAGTGATGGTGCTAGTAGCCAATCACGCTGTGCTGCCTTGGATATGCGATGGCAGGGAATTTGCTCCTCTGTGTAATGTGCAGGGCCAACAACGGGGTGGAATTACTTAGAACAGTGAGGTCACCCAAGACATTTACTGCTCTAGGCATTGTTGGAGGGGGAGATGGGTTTCTCCCAGCTGCACATGACACAGGAGCTGTGGCTTTGCAGTGATTGCATAGAACATTAAACAAAAAAGATATCTATGTTATGAGTTGGGCTTAATTGTATGCAGTGAGACGGTGGGTAGTGGGAACGGCAGCATTTAAAAGTAGGAGTTCTAATGTCAAAAACTATACTTTTAAGTTGTTTCAAAGGCAAGACATTTTTTACCTTAATGCATTCGCTGCATTAAGGTAAACGATGTCCCACTAGTTGTATCATCCCCTCACCTCCCATTACACTTACCGAGTCCTATCTCCATCAAGCGCTGTGCCCATCTGCAGCGGACTTTGTCCTTTTTTCTCTTCTGACAAGCTCAGAGACAGCAGCGTGAGCCATTTGCATCTGCTACTGTCAATCAAATCCTGTGAGGAGGGAGCGGGGGTGGGGTTGAGCCACGCTGTGTGTGTCAATTGGTGTACACAGCCCGGCTCAGGGTGGGAGCCTGCAGGTGTGCCACCATAGAAAGCAACCTCCCATAATAGCGCACAGAGAAGAGGACCAAGGTTGAGGAACCTCAGAAGAGGAGGTTTTGGGCAATAGCACCACACACAGTAGGTAAGTATACCATGTTTATTATTTTAATTAAAAAAATACCACTTTTGGGTGGCCTGGCCCTTTAAGTTGGTCACGCCTGTGTATAGCTGGTCTAGTGCGCAGGCTACTGAGAAAATAAGAGCATTGAAATCAGCAAGCCATCAGATCAGATTCTGACATTTTTCAAGCTTAGAAAAGAAAATTGTTGGTTAGTTTGCTTTGGGCAACATCACACGTTTGCACAGTTTTCATCTATTTGATCAGACTTATTCAGCTGTCACATTTCTCTGATAAAGAGCACATACATGTGGTTGCTTCTGCTGTGAAGGCAAAAAGCAGCTTGGGCGACAGCTGAGGAAAGTGGAGCTAAGTGGAATATGGAAACTGGTGATGGAGGTGTAAAATGGAGAAAGCTCCAGGAACGGAGAAGGCCAGTGAATAAATGCAGAACGACAGGAACAGAAGGACAATGTGACTCGCAGGAGAGAAGTGGAGTGATTGACGGGAGGGGGAGCAGCAGGCCTAGAGCTCAATAGACAGGCACAATGGAAAGTCCTTGTACTGGAGCTGGGGGCGGGAGAGCACACAGCATTATCTGAGTGAATCCGTTCCTCTCGTCTGTAACAATTGCAAATTGTAACCTTTGTGCATGCTGCAGAACAGCCGTGTTCTCACACGTGTTCCTGTCATACTTATATTAGTAATAATGGATTTTCTTTGTCTGATGCACGTAGCTCGGTATTTGAACAGACAGTTACCGCAATGTACAATGCTTTTAAAAATGAGGCCTCATTATGCTGTTCGATCGGTAAAGGAAAATTATATGGAGACATTTGCAAGTAGGGTGGAAAATCTAGACCATCATATAACTCCTCCTACTGCAGTAGCCCCTCCTCTAACTGGGCTAATGGCACAATATCAAACAAGATCTTAGGGCTCATATGCACCATGAAAAAGTGCTTTAAAATTATGAAAATAACAGCGACACTCACCAATATTTAAACACAAATAACAAAGAACAAAACATGTGTTGTGCCATCACTGTAAAAGTGATTCATATATAGGCCTTACCTAATCACAAAAATGAAAAATAGCAATCAGAATAATTACTGTAAAGTTAGAAATTCATATAATAATGTGCCAAAGACTATATCTATAGATATCTATCCATCTCTCTCTCTCTCTCTCTCTCTCTCTCTCTCTCTCTCTATATATATATATATGGCACTGCGTCGCTTTAACTGACAATTGCACGGTCGTGCGATGCTGTAACAAAATTGACGTCCTTTTTTTTCCCACAAATAGAGCTTTCTTTTGGTGGTATTTGATAATTTCTGCAGTTTTTATTGTTTGCGCTATAAACAAAATAAGAGCGACAATTTTGAAAAAATACACAGTATTTTGTACTTTTTTGCTATAATAAATATCCCCAATTTATTTTTTTAAAAAGCGAATTTTTTCCTCAGTTTAGGCCGATTTGTATTCTTCTACATATTCTTGGTAATAAAAATCACAATAAGCGTATGTTGATTGGTTTGCGCAAAAGTTATAGCATCTACAAAATAGGGAATACACATGGCATTTTTATTATTATTTTTTTTTACTAGTAATGGTGGTGATCTGCAATTTTTATCAGGACTGCGACATTATGGTGGACACTTTTGCCGCATTTTTTAAACCATTGACAATTATACAGCGATCAGTGCTAGAAAAATGCACTGATTACTGTGTAAATGTCACTGGCAGGGAAGGGGTTAACACTAGGGGAAGATCAAGGGGTTAACTGTGTTCCCTGACTGTGTGTTCTAACTGTGGGGGGAGGGGACTGACTATAGGAGATGACAGATCGTGGTTCCTAGCTATTAGGAACTCATGATCTGCCTCTCCTCTCCTCAAAGAACAGGGATGTGTGTGTGTTTACACACACACACATCCCTGTTCTGCCTCTCGCGACCGCCGGCCACGAGCATCAGCACCCCTGCACTGCAGCGGGTGCGCGCATCTGCTATCCCGCTTAAAGGAACCGACGTATAGCTACGACAGTTCGCGGGATCGTGCTGACCTGCTTCAGTATAATGACGGCGGCTTTTCAGCGAGTGGCTAAAAGATAAAAATGCATGTACTCACAAACAAGATAAAGTTAAGAGCATATCACAGACATCCGTGGATTGCGGTGGGCGAAGCTAAGCGGTGAGATCATCACGCCCTGCCACCATGTGAGACTGGGTAATAAAGTTAGAAATCACACAGGATTCGCATTAAGGCATAATGTGAAGCACCAGAGTGTTATGAGCGGAGAAAGCTGTGCTTTAGGGTTTCCCAGGGTTTGGTAGTCCCAGATTGGGGCCTGGATCTTGAGGGTTCCAAAGTGTTTTAGGTGGGACGGAATCTTCAATCCTGTGTCCGAGCTTTCCTGGATGCCTGCAGCCTGTGTGAGTGCACAAGTATGCAGAGTTGTTATAAGCCAGATCTGATGAGAGGTCAGGGCAGTTGCCTGTGTGTGAAGATAGCTGTGTGCTCCAGCCTAGAGGGGTGATTTGATCAGAAGATGAGACCGCATGTTGGGGGCACTTTTGGCCATAGGACTGGGAAACTCGGGACAGCTACATGGGTCCAGAGAGTTTGGGAAAACTGAAGAGACTAGGGAGTTCAGAGGGGCTAGAGGGAGTCTGAGTCCCCAAAAAGTGTGTGAGAACACGGGGTGCTTGGCAAACCCCATCAGGAAGCCAGGAGTTGGCCAATACAGCAAGGTTCTATGACAAAAAAAAGCTGAGGGAGCCTGAGGAACCTGTAGCCAGGTGGGCTAACATTTGTTTTTTATATCTGCTGGAGAAGAACCTCTGCATGGGCAACCAGTTTATGAACTTTGTATTTCCTTTTGAATAAAAGTGGGTCACCAAGTCCTTGACTATAGTTCCTGTCTCACTTAAAATGCTCATCACCTCTGAGTCTAATCACCCCATATCACAAAACACAAATTTTTATGTTGGCATTTAAGTTGGATGCCGGAATATTGATTTTAAACTTCCCATGAAGTGCCTGCTGTTGTGCCAATTTTGTTTCCATCTGAAGAATAAACCATTTTACAATTGTGATATTTTTTTTGTTGTTGCTTTTGATTACAGTCACTCCCTTTATTTCCACTTGTGCTTTTGAAATACATTTTCAAGGACTTTTGGGGCCTAATTGATTCTGAACTCCCTTCTCCTATTTAAATTTTCCCCTTAAACCAACTTTCCTCTTTCGGTTTTGATAAGCAAAGTCAGACTTCAAAGTTTGGGAAGGTGACACCTCCTTAATTGTGGATGCTCGCTATACCAGATTTACCATCACATTAAACATTGACTTCATTTGATCACCGATAGATCAAAGGGTTACTCAAACCTTTCAAAGTAACCAAGACTCAATTACAGGTCAATGTGCAATCTGTATCTCATCTTTATAACGCTAGTTACATTTTTAAAAAGTATGATTTTTCTTTCACACGGTTGGTGTGTGTGTAGAATGATTTAAGGGAAGGGTTTAATAATTGAGCTGCTTATTTTACAGTCTGGAGCTTGATGTAGTTATAGGCAGTGGATAACTCATAAACCTCCTCCATTGTAAGGTACTAGGGAATGTTTAATTCATAGATCTGTCTCACTGCTCTGAACCCTTCCCGACAGAACCTGAATGTATTGCAACATCAAAGCTTCCATATATTTATTTAATGGTAAACTTATCAATCGCATGAATGTATACAAAATGTAATATGTTCAACCCATTTTACCATATGGATGTCAATGTAAATAAAAATTGTCTATGTACTGGTCTGTTTATCATGTAGATTGAGCCAGGATAGCAGAATGTGCCGTCAATGCGGCCAGTTCCAATCTTTTGTAATACTGGAACAAATCTCACTTTGTGGCTGCCATGAAAGCAGCCCATAGACGGCAACCCATACAGGGCTGCTGTTAGAAATCATAGGGACCCATACTGCCTACCTAACAGCGCCCCGCTCCCCCTTACCCCCAGGAAATATCAAATAATATTTACTGGCCCCTTCCCCCCACTCTGCATACTGAAACACAGTGGCGGCTGGTGCTCATTATTTTGAGGGGCGGGCACGCCAACGCCACAAACCCCCCTCCGCCCCCGAACGGGAGATGGACGGGTAGGCGGCAATTTATTTTGTTATTGTCACACAACTGTGTGGGCTCAGGGCGTAGGGCGCTGCGCCCCAAGCCCACTTTTTTTTAAGACAATTAGAGCCTCAGGCTCTAATCATGTGCTTAAAAAACTAAAAAAACAACCATTGAAATCTATGCGTCCGACGCCCTGCATGTATAATTAATGTAGATTAGTGGGCCGCCACTGCTCAAACATCTCCTTGTGTGTCCGCAGCAGCTACCAGTGGGAGAGTAGAGGAGGGCAGCTGGCAACACTGCGGGTAAAAGGGGCACACAGGGGGCCCAGAAAACAGGGGGATGGGGACATAGATGCTAGAACTGATCCCCTGCAGCACAGCTGGAGGGATTGGAGGAGAAGCCGGCAGCGCTGCAGGAGGAGGCAGAAGAGGATCCAGTGTCTGTCTGCAGCAAGGCAGTACAGATGGCCCTCCTGCTCAGCAGGTGCCCAGGCCCCCCTTTTGAACTGACGGGACCTGGGCCCAGTACAGAAGGGATGACTGTACTGCCTTATCAGTGGCCCTGAACCCCATACATTAGTCATTTTTTTCATTCAACCAACAGGTTGAATGGAAAAAATGACCTGATTCCTCCATCCACACATTTGATGTGGATGAGGGAATCCTCCTGCTTTGCCTATGTGTTCTGACAGTGGGAAGACTTCCCCACCATCAGACTACACTTGATCAGCCTGTCAGCGCTGATCTAGCAGCAAAAATCCAACAGATGTGGTTGTACAGAAGTCGTTCAGTAGATCAACTTCTTTACAACCACCCTGCCCATACATGGTTTGAAATTTGGCTGGTCCCTACTGAACCGGTTGGTTTTCGATTCATACATGGCCGGCTTTAACAATGCAAAACACAACCTTGCTGCTTACTTCAGGTGTAATTGAAGGCAAAAAAAAAGCATTGGCAATATTTGCCCATTTCTCCATGTTTAATCCCTTTAAACTTACTTAAAGTACAAGAAAATACTGTAACTGTTGATGTGCCAGTAGAATAGTGTGCTTCTACCGTCCTGTTTGAGCTGACAAAAGTTTCTTTTGAGTTTTCAATTTCTAGGCACGTGGTGTCAGCTCTGCTTACTTCATTTCTGATAGATTACAAAGAATACAGCATCTCCATAACCCCTTCTTATACGCAGACAGGGAGCACAGGAAAGTATCAGTTCACATAATTTTTAACACTTTAGGAGAAATGTATTGTTGGGGTTTACCCGCGCTTTAAAGTGGTATTGAACGCAAAACCAAAAATGTAACAACTTATTGCGGCTTACCAATCTTTAGAGTGCTGGCTGCATAAGTTATCTTTTTTGAATTCTTTTTTCCTTCTGTTTTCACCGGATGATCTAACAGACCTCCTGTATTAGAGTGCCCCCACTCTGGATAAAGGAGCACAGGGGGCACCTTTGGACAGCAGCACTGTCAGTCTGGGGGAGGGGAGTGTTAGATGGACTAGCAGATTTAGATACAATAACAACTTGAAGCCAGACTACAGCTCACACTACGGTTACACTAGCAGTTACAGCAACAGTTTTTTCTTTTCTTTCTTTTATTTTGGGATAAGGGTTTTAGATAAATAAAAGCTGATCACTGTAAGCACCCCTGTCAGTGGTAAGTGGTTTGTCTCCTGCTACCTCCTCTTAACCAAACCATTTTGCAGGACAGCTTGTTCTGTTGAAAAACAGACTTAGTGGCAGGATCACCATGTGAAAATAAAGGAAAAACAGCTAAAAAGAAAACGAATGCAGCCATTACAAATAAGAATTGGTAGGCTACAATATGATAAATGTTTTTTTTTGGTTTTAATACCAATTTAAAATAAACCTGTAATACAGTACGTAGGAAAAAATGCATTGAATTCATTGGTAAAGGTGGTTGTTAATTATGGTAAGGTTTTTAAGGGTGCAATGGGCTTTTATTTGTTTCATTCAACTTTTTTGGACTCGAGTTTGTGCCAAAACAAAACTAAATTATTTTGATTTTTTTAATTAAATACAAAAAATAGGCAAATAAGAGAAATGCATTGTTACAGTTTAAATACAATGTGAAGTAAACATGTAATAAGTGGGAGAAAATAAATTGAAGTCAATGGTATAGGCAAGTGTACACAAATAACGATCAAATGTAAAAAAAAAAAAAAAAAAACAAAAAAAAAAAACCAAGAACACTAAAAGAACACTAAATGTAATAAACTGAACTACTCTAAATGCGCATTACTTTTACCCAGTTTTTCTGCTCTACAATACAGTACATAGTTGTTTTAGGCAGTTGAGTGAACTAGCATTTTCAGAAGGTTACCCAAGGCAAACTGTATTTTTTGTACATCTTTGGCTGGACTAAATTTAACGTGTCACAGTTCCCCATAAACGTTTACTGTATGGATTGAAAACTGGCTACAAGGGCGAGTTCAGAGGGTGGTGATAAATGGGGAGTACTCAGAATGGTCGGGGGTGGGTAGTGGGGTCCTCCAGGGTTCTGTGCTGGGACCAATCCTATTTAATTTGTTCATAATTGACCTGGAGGATGGGGTAAACAGCTCAATCTCTGTATTTGTGGACAATACTAAGCTAAGCAGGGCAATAACTTCTCCGCAGGATGTGGAAAACTTGCAAGAAGATCTGAACAAATTAATGGGGTGGGCAACTACATGGCAAATGAGGTTTAATGTAGAAAAATGTAAAATTATGCATTTGGGTGGCAAAAATATGAATGCAATCTACTCACTCGGGGGTGAACCCCCTGGGGGAATCTAGGATGGAAAAGGACCTGGGAGTGCTAGTAGATGATAGGCTTAGCAATGGCATGCAATGCCAAGCTGCTGCTGAAACAGAATATTGGCATGCATTAAAAAGGGGATTAACTCCAGAGATAAAGAGATAATTCTCCGGCTCCACAAGACTCTGGTCTGGCATCACCTGCAGCATGCTGTCCAGTTCTGGGCACCAGTCCTCAGGAAGGATGTACTGGAAATGGAGCGAGTACAAAGAAGGGCAACAAACCTTATAAAGGGTCTGGAGGATATTAGTTATGAAGAAAGGTTGTGAGCACTGAACTTATTCTCTCTGGAGAAGAGATGCTTGAGAGGGGATATGATTTCAATTTACAAATACCCTACTGGTGAGCCCACAATAGGGATAAAACTTTTTCACAGAAGGGAGTTTAATAAGACACATGGCCACTCACTAAAATTTGAAGAAAAGAGGTTTAACCTTAAACTGCGTAGAGGGTTCTTTACTGTAATGCCGCGTACACACGGTTGGATTTTCCGACGGAAAATGTTCGATGGGAGCTTGTTGTTGGAAATTCCAACTATGTGTAGGCTCCATCTGACATTTTCTGTCGGATCTGACGGATCTGGATCTCAAATTTTACAACAACAAAATCCGTTGTCGTAAATTCCGATCGTGTGTACACAATTCCAACGTACAAAGTTCTACGCATGCTCGGAATCCAGCAGAAGAGCTGCACTGGCTATTGAAATTCATTTTTCTCAACTCGTCGTATGTGTTGTACGTCACCGCGTTCTTGGCGTTCGGAAATTCCGACAAGATTTGTGTGACCGTGTGTATGCAAGACAAGTTTGAGCCAACATCCATCGGAAAAAAAGCATGGATTTTGTTGTCGGAATGTGCGATCGTGTGTAGGCAAGGATTTCCTTCCACAGGCGGTGGTCTCAGCGGGGGGGGGCATCGATAGTTTCAAAAAACTATTATATAAGCACCTGAATGACCCCAACATACAGGGATATACAAGGTAATACTGACATATAATCACACACATAGGTTGGACTTGATGGACTTGTGTCTTTTTTCAACCTCACCTATTATGTAACTATGTCTTTCTGGTATAAAATGAGGCATTTGAAGCATTAAAATTACAAAAGATAAAATGAAAAGTACATTATCCTTCTCTATGCAAGTTAGTTTTCCTTGCTATAAGGAAAATTAGACTTTGCCTATTAAGAACAAAGTGACAGTGACTCCTGATAATGGTCCCTCACAGTAAGATTTGCTCGAAGTCTGGGTTCCCTGGCCAACACCCTGCCTCAGATCACTGGAAGAACGGAATGGAAATCCATTGCCCACACTGTGCCAAGTTACAATCCGATTATTCGGTGAGCAGGTGGGGTCATGCAGTACTGGGTATAGGTGGCTTTTTTTCCAAAAGCCCAAATGGAGTAGTTGTCTGCTTTAAAGACTAAATTGAGATGACTTTTACATTAAAGTCTATAGAGACAAGCTCATGCAGATGGCTGCATCCATTAATGTCCAAAAATAGAAACACAAACTCTAATGCCACGTACACACGGTCAGATTTTCTGACAGGAAATGTTGGATGTGAGCTTGTTGGCTGAAAGTCCGACCGTGTGTATGCTCCATCGAACATTTGCTGTCGGACTTTCCACCAACAAATGTTGGCTAGCAGGTTCTCAAATTTTCCGCCAACAAAACTTTGTTGTTGGAAAGTCCGATTGTGTGTATACAAGTCCGCACGCAAAAGTTCATGCATGCTCCGGATCAAGTACGAGCCGGAAGCGCTCGGTCTTGTAAAACTAGCGTTCATAATGGAGATATCACATGACTATCAAACTTCCTTTTTATCGGCTCAACCTACTTCTTGTACGTCACCGTGTTCCCACGTTCGCAATCGTTGGCCAACATTTGTGTGACAGTGTGTATGCAAGACAAGTTTGAGCCAACAACCTTCGAATAAAAATCCACGGTTTTGTTGGCAGAAAGTCCAGTCGTGTGTACAGGGCATATTAGGCCCCTTTCACATAGGCAGTCAGTTTTTTAGGCGGACCCAATAGGACCATCCATTGCCCTCTATGGAGCGGTGGATGTCAACAGACATGTGTCTATTGCCACTCACTGACATCTGATCCTATTCACTAAAAATAGACAAATGGGGGATCCGTTCCCCATCCATCTAGTGGATCAGAAAGGATGACAGTTGGATGTAAATGGACATTTACAGTAATAAACCACTAAGAGTAGCTAAATAGATGTAACAACTGCTTCCTTATCATGCAAGCTACACTAGTCGCATGTAGTAGCAATTAATTACAAATGATTGGAGCATTGTCTTATACTACTTATGTAGTTTTACGCGAGTGTTTCTCAACATTTTTTCAGTTAAGGCACCCTTTAAAAATGATGGACGATCTCGAGGCACCCTTTAAAAATGATGGACATTCTTGCGGCACCCCATTTCAAAATGTAAAAACTATTCTAATAGTTTTACATAATGCAGCTACATCCACATGTAGAACACCCAACATTAAAGGTGATTTATTCTTCCAAAGCAAATACACTTTTGCAAACTGACCGGTATTCCAATATTTCTTTTCTCCCTTAGTTTTTCTCCATCACTCAGCTAATGTGACCCCAACACTGATGGAGAGAGGCAGGAAGGGGTCAAACAAAGTTGCTATGCAGGCGACTGACATCCTCCTTATCAACTGATGATGCCATTGGTCATTAGGGTGCCAGCAGCTAGAAGGTTGCAATGGCGCACAATGAAAACCTGTGATTTACTAAAAGGCAGGCTTCATCCACACACCGGCTTGTATAACATTTTTGGGCATTTTGCTAAGGCACCCCTGAAGAAACCTCAAGGCGCCATGGTTGAAAAAGGCTGCTTTACGCAATAGCGAGCAGATTGTTCCATATGTTTAGTGTTGATTGATACTAGCAACTGTACTACCAGACTGAGCTACAGCACATCAATTTGCATAAATATCTTCCTACCTGGTCATCTAGTCTAGTACTGAGCAAATTACCAGGAACTGCATTCCAGAGATTTCCCATAGTTTTCTAAAGGTTTGCCAACAAGTACAGGTAAAGGGACCCAGATACATGGAAATATAAGTATAATAGGAATACGATGGTCAGTGTTACCTTCTCACATACACAATTTTGTGAATGATGAACAAGTTCTTTGGATTGTAAATATTTTAGGAATAAGGGAATTACCAAGGAATGAAAATTGTCTATATTCATCCGGTATGCCAAGGTGGTCTGTACCTTTTGTAAACTAAAGCAATAACCCCTTTTCACTCTCAGCAATAAGGGCCTTTTAGAATTGGGAGACTCTAGTCGACCATAAAAATATATTGGTTCCCATAGAGAATTGTGTTTTTATTACAGCTGGGACAAAACAGCAGAATTCACCAGTAGTTAGTGCTGTATTTGATATGTGAAGAAGATAGCTTAAAGTTCAAATAAAGTATATATAAACCCTAATAATGAACTTCACCTATTTGATCCCTTTGGTCTGTCAAATATATATATATTAGATTTTTTGTTGTGTTTGTTTGGTATATGCAACAAAAATACCCATTAATCTGCCAGTGCTGCCCTGTGCAGTTTTATCTCAAAAGGAAGTTGGGAGTACAGTATACCTCCTGCTATGTTATGGAGATGAGGAGAAATGGAAGTGTTTTGTAGCCCTAACGTACTTAAAGAGGAACTTCACTACCCCAATATATTTGCCTTGCCCCTCCTCTCCTATGCTGCCATCTTTGAATATCTCATGCATGCACATATGTGCTGAAGGCCTCTGCCAGGTCTTTGGGACCTGGCAGAAACCTGCGGCACATAAGCGCAAGCAGGGAGTTTCTCTGTGCATGTGCACACAATCAGGATATCTGGAACCTTGATATCTGAAAACCTGTAGCACAACTGCGTATTTGTGGAATCCCACTGCCATATGTGTCAGTCAGTAAAACTGCCTCCTGGGATGTGTGACATGGACATCCCAAGAGGCAAAGGGGAGAAGTCATTCTCGAAATAGGCAAGAAAATAGGATGTGTTGCACTGCTGCATTAAAAAGGCCAGAACTGTTAAAAAAAAAAAAAAAGATTAGCCAGTTGTGGGAAAGGGGATGGGAAGGGAGGAGGGAGGCAGGAGGAAACTTTTTTTTTTTTTTCTGGTGACAGTCCGCTTTAAGGTCCTAGGTGACAATGCTGCTAGGTGAGCATTGTCATCCTAGAACAAGAAATGTGTTACTGACAGGATCATCTGTGAAAATAAAGGGGAATACTCTGAAAAAAGAAAACAAATGCACACACCACATCTAAAGACAGCTTTTTAATATATTTTTTGTTTATGTACGCCTAGAGTCCAGGAGCTGTTTACGGTATGGACCCTCTTATACAAGAAGGGGATTTCCAGGTTCCCTCTAACTGCTCTAAAGGTTTTCATCCCTTGATACCATTAACCTGTTCCACATTTTAATGCTACAGGCACATATGCAAATCCCATGAGTAGGCCAATAGCTTCTTCCTGTAAAATGGGTGTAGGTCCCCTGACTATATATCCCAGTAGGCCTTTTACCTGAACTGTGGTAACAAAGAGCATGTCAAGAGAGGACAGAGGTTTGGCATGATGAAGCATATTGACCCTGCCTGCTATCTGTCCCCCATACAACAAACTGTTAAATAAAACCAGTAAGTAACAGTACTTATTTTTTTTCTGCCAGTCTAGGAAATAAGGAAGTATGAGTCAGGGATCTCCTGTGCCTTCCCCCCACCGCAGCACATTGCCACTGACAGCGAGCAACTTTTCCCTGTAACCATGTAACACTCCTATAACCGATTACAAGAAAACAGAAGCACGTCTGATAAAACATGCCATATTTTCCTTGCTGTTACTGATAAATAGAGTGATGATTTGCAGTATATCCCTCTTTATACAGCACTGGTACCTCTTGTTAGTTGGTGAGAAGGGCTGGCGTACAATTACTGATAGAGTGATGATCTGTAGTGCAATAGTGCTTCCCACTGTATTCAGTACTTGTACCACTTGTTAGGTGTTGAGTAGGGATGGAGTACAGTTACTGATAAATAAAGTGATGATCTGCGTTGCATCCCTCTGTATACAGCACTGGTACCACTTGTTAGGTGTTGAGTAGGGCTGGAGTACAGTAACTGATAAGTTGAGTGATGATCTGCAGTGCATCCCTCTGTATACAGCACTGGTATCTCATGTTAGGTGTGGAGTAGGGCTGGAATACCGTTACCGATAAATAGAGTGATGATCTGCAGTATATCCCTCTGTATATAGCACTGGTATCTCTTGTTAGGTGTTGAGCAGGGCTGCAGTAGAGTTACTGATAAATAAAGTGATGACCTGCATTGGGGGCAGACAACGTCCTCCTTATCAACCTACGAAGTGATTGGTTGTTGGGACGCTGGCAGCTGGAAGGTTGTAATGGTGTAAATTAAAGGCAGGCTTGATATACCTGCTGACTTGTATACAATCGTTGGGCAGTTTTTAGACGTTTTACTAAGGTACCCCTAATGAGACCTGAAGGCACCCCTGGGTGCCTGGGCAGCCTGGTTGAAAAAGGTTTTGCTAGTTGGAGGAGGGATGGGCTTTCCTGAAGACATGGGTTTTCTGGATCGCCTAAAAGCGAACAGAGTAGGAGATAGCCATAGGTGTAGGGAGTTCCAGGGGATGTGAAAAGTTCTGAAGAAGTCATGGGCATGAGCTTTGGAAAGGACAATGAGGGAGCTGGAGAGTGACTGGTCTTTGTGTAGAGTAGAGAGGATAGTTTGAGTGATATTTTTAGACAAGATTGGTGAAATACTTAGAGCAGAGCACAGCTGTAAATAATCACTAATGAAAGTAAGCACCTGCTTCGGGCACCAAAGGGGTTTTTTTCTCTAGGTATCATGTCCTTCTTTGTCCTGGGCTAACCAAGCCCACCCTTCCCTTCCTATAGATGTATACTTGCCAAGATCAAATTGCCACAGGCCTCCATTATTTATATCCAGTGCCGAAAGTCCTTTCTCTTCTTCTGTGCAGGCACATTACAGACCCATTTACTTCTGTGGAGCTTATCTTACCTTAGTCTTCCAGCTAGATTAAAAAACCCCAATAGAACAACAATGCCACAAGACAGGCTGGATTCCTTGTCTGTGCTAAGTATAGAAGGAGATAAGTTATGCCAGATTAGTTTGAGGACTTGATTAAGACTTTGTAATTAAAAAATCTGGACTAAAGCTTTTTAAAATCTAAGTAAATTAATTAAGGTATATTGAAAATCATTTGTGTATAGAGTTTTAAGCTCAAAGTGAAAAACTATTAACTTTAAAATGGGAAGCTTTTTTTTAATAAAAGGGTTTTGAGTAAATTTTCATTTTCGTTAACATCAACATGTACATTTGTGAACATCAAAGTGAGAATTGGGGTGAAAATAAATATACAGTAAAATAATTATTTTTATTTATTATTTTGTCAAAGTGATTTCTCTTATTTCTTAATAAAATGCCCCAGTCAGTTGCTTGAATGTGATCCATGCCCAATCTTCTAAATAAATAAAATGAAAAAGTTTAAAGGAAACTAAAAAAAAAAAAAAAAGGAAACTGAAAAAGTTTAAGTTTAGTTGTGGGGTCTGGTCTATGGCTGACCAGGTACAAAACTGAAGGTGGTTTATACATTTTCAAACTTGTATTTCCTTTTTTGGCTTTTATTGAGTCTAACTGTCTTGTCAGTTAGGCAGTGGAGGGACCAAAAACGGGCACCATTGTTCGGCTGTGCTTACATCAGTTCCCCTCATTTGGTCTGGGGAAGAGTTTTGCATGGCTTTGTATGCTTCTGTTAGTATTTTGATTCCATTAGGCTAGCAGAAACCAGTGTTGGGATTGGCAGAGATGGGAGACAGACACTGAGTGGCTGGTAAGGTGGATGAGTCTGGCAGCAGCATTCATGATAGATTGAAACTAGGGGATAGTCACACCTACACAGGTTGAACTGGATGGACTATTGTCTTCATTCAACCTTACCTACTATGTCTGTGCAAATACATTTTTCATGTTTGAGGCCAAGTTTCAGTTCTTGAGGTGAGTGATAACAAGTGCGAGAATCTAAACCTTTGTGGTGTTGGTTAAGAAGGGGTGTATTTTGGAAATACGATGGAGGCCAAGGTGGCACGATTTGACCTGTGATTGGATGTGGAGCTAAAAGAGAGAGGTCAGACTGGGATTACACCTAGAACTCTGGCATGAGGGGAACAAAGGATAGCCGATATTGATCTCATTGAAAGTTGGCAGAGGAGGCAACTGGGGGAATATTATGAGCTCAGTTTTAGAAAGTGGTGTGACAGCCATACTTATATGTCTGTTATTAAATTGGTAATATGCTAGCAGACTGAAGGGGTGAGCTGAAGAGTACAGAGCTAGATTTTCTTGTCATCAGCATAGAGTTGGTATTGAAAACCACGCAAGGTTACCAACTGACCAAGGTAGCAGGTGTAGATAGAGAATAGAAGGAGCCTAATGATAGAACATGGGGGACCCTTACAGAGAGAGGAAGAAGAGAGGGAGAGATGGCTTTGTAGGAAACACTGAAGGAGGGATAAGATAAGTAGGAGGAGAACCAGAAAAGAGCAAGGGTATGGAGTTTTTTTTTAAGAGAAGCAGGTGGTCAACTCTGTCAAAGGCAGCAGAAAAGTCTAATAGTATGCGTATTATTAGTGGTCATTGGTTTTAGCAATTAGTTGGTCCTTTTTTGGAAGGGCAGTTTCTATGGAGTGTTGAGAAGAAAACTCAAACTGTAAGGGATCGAGAAGGTGGTTATCAGTAAGGTAGCAGCTCAGATTGTTGCTAACTTGCCATTCTAAATGTTTGAAGGTAAGCGGAAGCAAGGAGATGGGCCTTAGGTTGTTCAAACTGGTGGGATAACTGGTCCAGTTATCGCATATAACATTTACTTACACAGTATTTACTTGTTGGTCTCCCATTAACAAAACAAATATTCTGCAGCATTTAATAATAAATGTATCTGCACTTACAGTTTTCTCCCAAAACCTGCCAAAAACCCCCCACCTAATGCAGGCTCCTGTTATGGTGTGTCAGCCCCTGAATTTAAAGCAGTGCTGCCACTCTTACGTAGGCTATACCTGCTAGCACTACAGAAGTGGGTGTGTAATACAAAAATAAACTAGGATACAGCCCACTCAAGGATGGTAGAGTGCCTTTGTTTAAAAAGCAAGGCATGGTAAAACACTACTGTGTTTGAAGTGTGCTGCATTGGAAAAAATGGTGCAGGTTCATTGCGTTGGCAGTACAAACAAATGGCCACTACCATCACCTATAACTGGCCTTTGCAGCAAGGAGCACGTGGAAGGTCAACACATGCAAAACAAAACCAGAGAAATTACAACCTCAACTTACCGACCAGCCTGCAAACAACCAAATTATCCTGTCTAACAGTATGCGTTAAAACAGGGGTTTAAACTGCACACGCTTGCAAATACAAGCTACAGAGCTCTTGAGGGGGCTTTGTAGCCTTCACATTTATTTGCAAATGTGTGCAGACTAAACCCCTGTTTTTAACACATACTGTTAGGCAGGATAATTTGGTTGTTTGCAGGCTGGTCAGTAAGTTGACCAGGGAGTTCTCTGGTTTTGTTTTCCATTGCATTGGCAGCCCATTCAAATAAATGGGCACCGTAATGCAAGTAACAATAACCTAAAACTTAACATGCGTTTGTTAACACCACAACTATCTTAGCTGATCCTAAAAATGTATGTAAAATAAGTCATTTTGGATTTGTGTAAAATAGGTGATAGCAGCAGAAGGGTGTTACCAAGGGTGAAGACAGCTGTGTGGCTTTAGAGACAGAAATCCTACCATGCTGCAACTTAATAAGACAACTGAAAGTAGAGGAAACGGTCACAATAATGACTCTCTGTAGAAAGATATAACTGATGTAAGACCATAACCAGCCAAAGCTCTGCATGTCCCATGAAGACTTATTATTGTGTTCATGTATATTGTGCTGTGCTGCCCTAACCCACTCTCTGATTGATTACATGCAGACTAAATGGAGCTAGCACTCCTCAGGGCTGGTTAGTATCTCAAGGGCACATGGAGAAGTTCATTGCTGCTGGGATTTTTTTATGGGAAGAACCAATCCTCAGGTGCATCAAGTAAACCTGAAAACATGAATACCATTATATCGTCTTTTAGAAATAAAATGTTCAAAAAATGTTCATAAATAAAATTGAATATAGTATTGCAGCACAAGCCATTTTGTAAGTTAATGTTAAATATCACCATTCAATCTGTGGCAAGCTATCAATTTTATACTGCCTAAAAATTTGCTTTTATTAATGGAATGCTTTCTTTGATGTTGTGCCCTACAACAAAATCTAGATACCAGCTTGCACAAGTCTATTGTTATGCATGGAGTCTTTTTGATATGCTGAATGTTTTCATAGTATTGTAAGCCCACATCTGATATGAATAGTATCCAGTATCTCTTTTTTCTGTCATCTGCCTTTTTTTATAATAGTTGTTGAATAATTGTTTTATTGACAGTGTTCTTCCCCATATGAGGTATGTAGTATGAATGTTCTTTCAATCACTTTGGGAATATGCTGTGAGCAAGGCTGTATGCCGAAACGCATCAGCTGTTTTTATTCTTGACCTTCTTGACCCTAGCAAATAAAGATTTTCATGGAAATCTGAAGTTACCAGCTACATCTTTCTTGGAGCTGCGTTTTCAATGGCTGGAGGTCATTTGAACCAGAGCACCCAGTGATGAACTCCACCTTTAACCACTTAAAGACCATCTGCCGCAGTTGTACTGTGGCAGGTTGGCTCTCCTGGGCGAATCACCATCATTGTACGTCGGCTGCTTTAAGACCTCTAGGTGGTAGGCGCACTCTGCATATTTCAGTACCTGGACATTAACACACAACTCCTAAATGCATTTACAGGGGAGAAAAGCCAGCATAGTCTGAGAATTAACACAAAGTCTCTCTGCTTCTAACAGTGACGAATATATGAATATATAAAAAGGGAGGATTTTCAAGTTTCCTTGAGCTGGGCTTTAATGACAGCAATCTGAGAGTAGTTCTCTTCTTTATCAGCACCTTTAACAGGCTGGGTTTCTCCACATCCAATTCGCATGACAGGAGACTGTGACCGGCTCTCTATGGAGCCGGTTCACACATGTCTGGAGGGGATTGCACAGGAGTCCTGTGCGTCTTTGGCTCCGTTTCAGGTCCAAATTCAGGGAAAAATTTGGCCTGATTCTTCCCTGAAACAGAAAATGGGGATGAACCGGACCCCCTGCTGTGAGACGCATCCAAATTAAGTGTGAATCCAGCCTCAGGCAAACATTGCTGCCGGTTTGGGTATTATTATTGATAGGAGCGACACATTTAGGGAGTAGGGCAATGGATTTTGAAAGGATTACCTCAAGTTTGATTAGGAAACTGGCAATAATTAAGACCATCTTTGAGCAGGAAAATGATGGCAGTGCTCAGAGTAGGGCATGTCTGTGCTGGGACACTATCGTATATATGAAAGCTTCTCGCACAGGGCTCTATCCCTAGACCCATTCAGCTGTTGGCCGGAAGATTCCGTTCCAAAAGCTTAATGTAAACAAAAGGGTTGGGGATGCTGGTGACTGGTTCTCTTTAAACCCCTTTTTAAATTCTACTATGAAAATATTAATAAATGATTAGTGAGGTGTACAACACAAAAATTGAGATACCAGAAATGTTTCTTGTCTGCATAAATAGCTGCTCTCGTAGGTTGCTGGTAACCAAAGTCTTTTCCATTAATTCATTCACTTTGAAGCCACCTCTGGAACTTCTTTCCCAACTTCAACATCAGACATTTTAACTCTTCAGGGGCGATCATTGCAGAGAATCAAAGAGATAAATTAACAAATTTTCATTTAAGCTACATAACCTCTCATTTTAAAGCAAGAACACAAAAAAAAACATCCATACATAAAAGTATCAAGGCGCACAGTTTTTCAGAAGTAATTAGTCTAGAAATAATAAGATGCAGGTCTATTACGTAAAGGGGATGTGGCCAGCAGGGAATAGAGGGAGGAGGGATTACCTATCTGACAGTAACGAGCATTTATGACTGATGCTCATTATTTGGTGATAGTTTCTTCTTTTCATTTAATTATGCACTCAAGTTAGTTATAAATGTTATAACTAACCTATTTAAAGGACACATTGAGATTAAAACAAAACCAAGGCCACAGTAGATGCAGAACATTCTGCAAATAACTGGAAAGAAAACCTACATTAATTCTGCAGAACACTCTTTAAACTACCCGGATTTTATGGGCAAACAATGTTAACTATGGGCTAACTAAAAACGGAGCACAGCAGGGATTGCTTAGCCTGAGGATGTATTGTCTGAGTAAAACTCCAATAAGGGATGAGTCATCCACTTCAGGGTTTGAATTTAAGCTGGAGCTATTGAGATCTGTAAAGTACAGTTTTTTTTTAATCCAACAGGCTGTGTAGAGATAGGTTTGTGAGAATGATCATGCAAACTATCCTTATACCATACTTCCTATTTCCCTGACTAAAATATATATTTTTTATTATCATAATAAATATAAAAAATACATACGAAACTACAAAACTTTTAAATTGGCTAGTTAGGACACTCTTTTTGGGAACAAATAATTATTGCAGATTGAACACCCAGTGTCGCCTGCAAACTCACTTATATGTTAGGTCAGCCTTACTCAACCAGGTAAAAAGGAGAACCAGAACGTTAGCTAAGTGAAAGCATGAATTTGATAAAAAAGTTGGCAGGGCCTTCACCCAGGACAGGTCTTCTGTGAACAGATAGGATTCCATTCTTGGAAAATTAATCAGTAATCAAATCTAAGTAATTGGGAACAGAAGAACTACAGCAACCAGCATTTAACATGAACCATAAATATATAAATGTACACCAGAATGGAAATAATATGAACTTTATGCACTAAATTATTAGCAATAGTACATGCATCCAATGTGCAAACAGGTAATATCAGCATAGGGCCCAACCGAGTCCTGGTGGAATCGTGCACATATACCCGGGTATATATAGTTATTAATAAAGATATTGTTTTTAATAAAGATACCTCCAGAAGAATGGTGCAGCAAAGTTCAATTGAAGGGGCCCCTGAGGATGATTGCGATGTGGCATTTGTCTTTGTGTCAGAGACCTGAAGACCAGATCAGTGGTGATATGAAGATCCTCCAACCAGCCTGGAAAGCAGCTTCTCTCCAGCAGAAGCTGTAGTGTGGCACTGTAACTCAGTTAGCCTAACTATTCTGCATCTTAGTCCTGAGTAGTTTCTAATTTGCCACACTACCAGAAGTGGCCATTGGATGCCCAACTTGGCTCTAGCCTTTGCAGTTATTGAGCCCTGAGCTAAAAGTAGCTATAGAATCCCAGACCAGAAGGGACAGGATTGACTAGACTAACAAGATCTGCATATTAACTTTATTTCAATAAACAGGTTTACCTACAAAAATACAGCAAGCTGACTTCTACACATGCACAATGTGTCACAGACTGAACTATCTGGTATAGTGCATGTAAGATAACAACAAGGGAACAGATATACTTCTGTCACCAGTTATTAAATATATGCATATTTACACCCAGAGGCTAAGGGCAACAATAGTAAACTATTACATTGGAACACTTACCTAAGAAACCTTGCTTCTGGTCTGGACTAGCAACAGTTCTTCCATAATTGGAAGAGCTACTAATAATTAATTGCATAATTAGAACAAAGAAACACATAAGGTCTTGACATCAGAATTTTTTTATTTTTCAAATTTGCCTGGATTAAGATAATATTTCAAGGCTTTTTTGAAGAATGTGTCTCCGAGTAGTTCCTTGCAAACAGAGAAATGTTTTAATGATTAATTCTGTGTTTTGTGATCTTTCTGAGAACGTGTTCTCCATAAAACTCACTGCTATTTTAAATAACTTTTTATTTTCTGCAACAGTTTTGCTTACCATCTAGACAGCTTAGAGCCCTCTTAGAACACTTCAAGACTTAGAATTTACTGACAGCTAGCAGTTCTTGATGTAAGCTTAAGGCCTGACTACAGCCAACATTTATTTTTAGGTTTGAATAGAGTGGCAATAGGTAACAGGTTTTATTTCTGTCTGTGACACCAAGACAACAGAAAAGAACTGGGGGTCCCCAGGATAGAAGTGATCACAAGCGATAAAAACTTGTGATTGTAAACGATCACTTTGTTAAACAACCCATTCAGTTTAAAATTGAAGTGATAGGCAAACATTTGAGTATAGACATAAAAGAAAACATTATAAATACTTGTCTTCCCTTTTTATAAGTGATCACATTCCCTCTGTTCTCAGCTGTATAAGAACTGGGGGAGGAGAAGCAGCAGTACACTGAGCATCCCAGTAATAGGCTGTGTGGGAGGGGTGTCAGAACAAGTCTGATCATTGGAAGAGAGAGGGCTGAGTTCCCAGCACAGCTAGAGAACTGACAAAAGTGAGCTCTCCTGCCTAGTGTGGTCAGTTTTTAATAGGAAAGCAGAGGGATTGGCGGGATCACCAGGGATTTCACACAAGGGAAGCAATACAAAGAGAACTTTTTCATACAAGTACATGGTACAGCAGGCACATATCAGAAATTTGAAATGCTGGGGTAACAAACAGTTTAACTGAGGTTCTAACCTTCCCCTCCAGTATCATAACAAATGTGTTTGTTGCTGTCTCTGTTGGAGAGATTACCTATCACCTCATGTCTCCCTGTCATTGGGGCAGGAAGTGAGAGGAAATCTTCCAACGGGGACTCAGAATGCAGTAAAATCCTGGCAGGGGTACTAACCCTTCCCTACTCTATCCAAAGCAAAAAGTAAAGGTTTGATGGAGTTTGTCTTCAAGTATTCTGTATAACAGCAGACTAATCTTTACAATTTTTAGATATACAGTGTTTGTAAAATTTAAATGTAAACAGCAACAGGCTGTATTCTTGAGAAATACAGTGCACTTAAGCCATAGTGCCATAATCACACTTATACAAACAGTTCCACGAGAAAAACCTAAAATTAAGCCATCAACACTTTATCAGCACGTTGCATGTGTTAAAAGCACAAGAAGCTGCACAGGTGAGGAAATAAGTGTTACAGATGCAATAGTAGATTTGGCACAAATATACTTATTATTTCATATTAGAACATTGGATAGCACAGTGGAAACAGGTACATTGAAGTTGAAGTTCAGTCAGGGAAGTTTTTTCGCCTACAGTATATACAATACTCCCACCCCTCCTAGCTAATTGCTAAAGCAATTCAAAATTAAATATATGGTACCAAATACTCTTCTAAATCCGTGGTCATCCGATGCACTGGGCTTTGAGTCTTCTCTACTTCCTCTTCAGAGTGGACTGTCTTACGAGCGAGGTCCTTGCAGATCTAGACATCAACAGTGACGTGGTGATGCAACTCTGGATCACGAGTTTCCTTAGCAGACCAGATGCAGGAGAAGTGACAGAGTGAAAAGAGGGCTTTTTTTGGTAGTATATAAGTGGGTGGAGGGATACAGGGTTTTTTTTTTTTTTTTTTTACCTGGAGATGAACTTTAAGTAGTATTATTATTTTTATACAGAATTTATATAGCGTTGAAAGTTTACACTTTACAACATGAAGATAGACAGTATAGTTGCAATACAAGTCAATACAGGAGGAATCAATGGGCCCTGCTTGTTAGAGCATACAAAAAGGGGAGATTAAGTGATACAAAAAGGTAATAACTGTGGAGGATGAGCTGATAGAGAAAATACAAGTATAGCTGTTAGGTGGAGGCAGGATAGGCTTCGCTATGGAGAAGGGTTTTCAGGGATCATCTAAAAGTCGTTTAAAAGTGTACAGAGTAGGAGATAGTTGGATAGATTGGAGAGGGAGCTCCAGGCTTGGGATAGGTCCTGGAGACCAGCATTGGAGCAAGTTACAAGGGAGGAACGGAACGAATGATTTGGTTGGTGTATTGAGACTAGGTTAGTGATGTAAGTGGGGGCAGAGTTGTGGATGGCTTTGTAAGTTGTTTGTATTTTACATTTTATTTGTTGAGTGAGCGAAAGCCAATGGAGGGATTGGAAGAGGGGTGGAGGACACTGAGCGGCCGGTAAGGTGGATGAGCCTGGCAGCAGCATTCATGATGGACTGAAGGGGGTATAGCCTGTGTAAGGGTTAGCCAATAAGGAGGGAGTTGCAGTAGTCGAGGCAAGAGATAACCAAGGAGTGAATTAGAAGCTTTGTGGTGTCAATGGTTAAGAAGGGACATTTTTTGGAGATGTTGCGGAGGTGGCAAGATTTGGACAGTGATAGGATGTGGAGACGAAAGGAGAGTTTAGAGTCAAGGATTTCACATAGCACCCTGGTATGTGGGAATGAGTTGATGTGCCATTAATCTTGATAGAGAAGTCAGGGGAAGGGGCACGTGGGAGAAGAAATAGTATGTGCTCAGTTTTGGACAAACAGTTTGAGGAAATTCTGTGACATCCAGACTGATATGTCTGTCAGTAAATTAGTGATGCGCGAGGAGACTGAAGGAGCAAACTGAGGGGTAGAGAGATAGGGTTGAATATCATCAGCATATAAATGGTATTGAAAGTCATGGGAAGCTATCAGCTGACCCAAAGAGGAGGTGCAGATTGAGAATGAGAGGTCAAAGAATAGAACCTTGGGGGACCCCAACAGAATAAGGAAGAGTACAGTAAAGAAAGAATAAAGGAGTGGAGTTTTTTTTAGAAGGAGGGTGTAATCAATTGTAGACAGCAGAGAGGTCCAAAAGTAGTAGTACAGAATAGTGACCATTGGTTTTAGCCATTAGTAAACCATTTGTGAGTTTTGGATAGCGGTTTCTATGAAGTGCTGAGGGTGAAATCTGCACTGCAGGGGATCTAGAAGGTTATTCTCAGTGAGGTAGTAGCTCAGTAATTTGTAGACCAGGCATTCAAGGCGTTTGAAGATAAAGGGGAGCAAGGAGATCGGTTGTAGGTCAAGATAGGTGGGCTCCAACAAGGGCTTTTTAAGTATGGGAGTGACTAGTGCATGTTTTAAAGAGTTGGGGAAGATGCCAGACAAGAGGGAGAGATGTGAGTTAGAAAGTGTAGGATAGAGCCAGAGGGTGACCATAGCATTTGCAAGGTCCAGGAGGAAGATGGTTAGGTGGGCATTAAAAAAAAGTGGGTTAAATGAGGGAAGTACTGAATATGCCTGTGGACATGGAGTGTTAAATGGTGGAGGTATTTGTGCAGAGGAGATCTCATCAGAAATTGTATCAATATTATTTGATAAGTGATTGGCAATCTCCTGGACAGTCAGTGAGCTAGTGGGTGGAGGTGGCGGAGGATGAAGTAGAGAACTGAAGTATAACTAAGCCACTGTTCACACCGTTGCGATTCGACAGATCAAAATTGCATGACAAGTCACACCCTATTTGTGCCTATGGAACTGTTCAAATTGGTGCGACTTTGACTTGCACTGATTTGAAAAATGTTCCTGAACTATTTTTGGCGATTTCATGTATGACTTGCATTGGCATCTATGTATGAAATCACACAGATGTTGGCAAGCTGCACCTGAAATCGCACTGACCGGTGGCTTTAAAAACGTGCTGAAGTAGCGCAATTTCAAGGCCACATTCAGTGTCAAGGGGGGCTAAAGGCAAAACCTTTTTTTTAGTTTTGGGTAGAGGAGGAAGGGGTTAGAACACCTGTCAGTTTTTATTGCTGTCTGTGTCCCGGTATCATCCTCTCTATGTGTCCTGTTTACCGTTATCATTGAACGTTAAGAAAATCCCAGATTTTGGGTTGTCCCCAGTAAAGTAATAGAAGGGTAATCTTACAATGGGAACAATATTTCTGGTGACCTGGGAGGTCCCCAAAGGATTCCCCTAATTTGCAGAGATTTCCTCTCACTTCCTGTTGGGCTATGAGACAGAAAGTGAAGGATAATCTCCTCAATGGGACACAGATGGTGAAAAAAAATCTGAAAGGGGGTTATAACCCTCCCTTACTTATCCAAAATGAAAAAAAAAAAAGTTTGCATATAGTTCTACCTTAAAAGTAGGGAATAGTCGATGGCATGGCTCCCAACTGTCCATGATTATGAGGGACTGTCCCTGATTTGGAACAAAGTCTCTCTGTCCTGCTTTCCTCCTCATTTATCCCTCATTTTTGTCCGATCTGTATAGTTGTATATAAAATACATTATTTATATTTCAGAAAGTGTTTCCCAGTGCTGAACCTTTCATCCAGTTTCTAAATTGCTGCATTTGTAAATTATAAAAGCCAATATAAAGGAATAGTAGTGGTAAAAATAAACACTTGTGAGTTTAACTAATTTTCTTTTTTTGTATAATTCTCCTTTAAGGAGTTGGGGCAGGGGGTGTGCCCTATGCCTATGTACTTTTGCTAATTGGTGTCCTTCATTCCCATCTCAAAAAGTTTGGTGGTATGGTTGATGGAGACGAGAGGTGAGAGGGATGAGGAGATGAGAGGGTGTTAATTCGAGTGATAAAATACAGTGGGGACGGAAAGTATTCAGACCCCCTTAAATTTTTCACTCTTTGTTATTTTGCAGCCATTTGCTAAAATCATTTAAGTTCATTTTTTTTCCTCATTAATGTACACACAGCACCCCATATTGACAGAAAAACACAGAATTGTTGACATTTTTGCAGATTTATTAAAAAAGCAAAACTGAAATATCACATGGTCCTAAGTATTCAGACCCTTTGCTCAGTATTTAGTAGAAGCACCCTTTTGATCTAATAAAGCCATGAGTATTTTTGGGAAAGATACAACAAGTTTTTCAGACCTGGATTTGGGGATCCTCTGCCATTCCTCCTTGCAGATCCTCTCCACTTCTGTCAGGTTGGATGGTAAACGTTGGTGGACAGCCATTTTTAGGTCTCTCCAGAGATGCTCAATTGGGTTTAAGTCAGGGCTCTGGCTGGGCCCTTCAAGAACAGTCACGGAGTTGTTGTGAAGTCACTCCTTCGTTATTTTAGCTGTGTGCTTAGGGTCATTGTCTTCTTGGAAGGTAAACCTTTGGCCCAGTCTGAGGTCCTGAGCACTTTGGAGAAGGTTTTCGTCCAGGATATCCCTGTACTTGGCTGCATTCATCTTTCCCTTGATTGTAACCAGTCGTCCCGTTACTGCAGCTGAAAAACACCCCCACATCATGATGCTGCCACCACCATGCTTCACTGTTGGAACTATATTGGACAGGCGATGAGCAGTGCCTGGTTTTCTCCACACATATCGCTTAGAATTAAGGCCAAAAAGTTCTATCTTGGTCTCATCAGACTAGAGAATCTTATTTCTCACCAACTTGGAGTCCTTCAGGTGTTTTTTTTAGCAAACTCCATGTGGGCTTTCATGTGTCTTGCACTGAGGAGAGGCTTCCGTCGGGCCACTCTGCCATAAAGCCCCGACTGGTGGAGGGATGCAGTGATGGTTGACTTTCTACAACTCTCTCCCATCTCCCGACTGCATCTCTGGAGCTCAGCCACAGTGATCTTTGGGTTCTTCTTTACCTCTCTCACCAAGGCTCTTCTCCCCCGATAGCTCAGTTTGGCCTGACGGCCAGCTCTAGGAAGGGTTCTGGTCGTCCCAAACGTCTTCCATTTAAGGATTATGGAGGCCACTTTGCTCTTAGGAACCTTAAGTGCAGCAGAAATTTTTTTGTAACCTTGGCCAGATCTGTGCCTTGCCACAATTCTGTCTCTGAGCTCTTCAGGCAGTTCCTTTGACCTCATGATTCTCATTTGCTCTGACATGCACTGTGAGCTGTAAGGTCTTATATAGACAGGTGTGTGGCTTTCCTAATCAAGTCCAATCAGTATAATCAAACACAGCTGGAATCAAATTAAGGTGTAGAACCATCTCAAGGATGATCAGAAGAAATGGACAGCACCTGAGTTAAATATATGAGTGTCACAGCAAAGGGTCTGAATATATAGGACCATGTGATATTTCAGTTTTTCTTTTTTAATACATCTGCAAAAATGTCAACAATTCTGTGTTTTTCTGTCAATATGGGGTGCTGTGTGTACATTAATGAGGTAAAAAAAACTTAAATGATTTTAGCAAATGGCTGCAATATAACAAAGAGTGAAAAATTTAAGGGGGTCTGAATACTTTCCGTCCCCACTGTAGGTTTGCTTGTCAATGTGAAGGCAGGAGGGAACCTTGGAGGGAAGGTTTATATTAGTTAATTTTTTTCTGAGACTTATGCTGGCCATACACTATACAAAAAATTGGCCGAAATTTGGTCATTTGGCCAGTTTGTTCATTTTTCGGCCAGTTAATGGGCACAAAATTGTTGGGACGTTTTTGAGCCGAAAAAACGAAGGACAAGTTTGGAAATTTTCTGCCGCATAAACGATAAATTGAAAGGTTAATGTGTTTCCCTCCCGAACTGTTTGCACTAGGTATATGTAAAAAAAAACTAACAAAAAATTGATTAATCTATGTCCACTGAACGATTTATCGGTCATTACATGATGGCACTATTGTGTGCTCTCACGGTGCAATGTTTGTTTTTCAAAAATGGGTTCGGTCAATTTTTCGCATAATGTATGACCAGCATTAGTCTTACGCCAGAGACGCTCAAGAGCGCGGCTATGTTTTTCAGACTTCTAGTGTTGTCTGTTTGCAAAGGGTGTAGTGATCAAAGCCTGATTCTGCGTGTAGTAAGGGGAAGGGGAAGGGGGAGTGTTGAGTGTGTCCAGGGAGGATGACAGTGAACTGTTGTAGACAGAAATTGCTAGGAATTAAATTTGTAGATCTATTGTTAAGTAGGTTTAAGACTACCTTTGTGCTGAGTAGTAACCTGATTTATACTTATTTAAGTAAATTTCCTGTACATCATAAATCCAAGTATATGTAAAATGTACAGTTACCAAATAATTACCAAACCTATTTTGTTATTGTGCAGACAATTGGGATTTGTATTAAATAAATATATCCTATTGCTATAATCCTTTCCACAGAATCTGCAGAAAATTCCTTTCCTGACTGTTAAATTGGGGACTAAGGGTCTGTGAAGGAGAAAGCGACACATCTGATCTAGAGTCTCTACTACTTGTATCTCTGATAGTGTTATACTACATGCATTGAAGTTGGGTCTGACAGGTTTTTGATGCATTGAGGCATGTGCCAGAATGTGGAGTGAAATTCCTCAGAGACATAATTATGGCCTCAAAGAAAGAAATCATGGACTTCAAGGGTAAGAAGTCATGTTCTTTAGGGGAATTCTAGAAAAGATAATCAAAAGTAGATATTGACCCATCCACTCTATGTGCTTAAAAAATTTTTTTGTGTTTTCTTTCCAGACCAGAGTTGACCTTTTAAAGGACGAGTTTACGCAGAAACTTATCACTTATTTTTGGGTAGAAGCTATTGCACCTTCTTCACCCCAACCATACATTTTTAGGGAATTCTGTTGGAGCAATCACCGCATCTAAGCTCCTATTGCACACTGGTCTCAATCTCCCTGTTGAGTTTTCATGGATGTGCATTAAAGAGTTTATAGCAGGATGAATGCAGCAAACCAAAATTATGAGACTTTGTGCATGAATGAGGAAGGGGAGCTTAAGCAAGGAGGTCTCCCCAAGGTACTTCCTAAAGATATGAGAAACCAATAAGAGATTTAATCAAATAGCTTTAATCCATTACCAGAATATCAATTCTGGGTGGACTGACTCATTAATGACTGTATATTCTTGATCAAGACACATTTGCATCTGAGCCTGGGGCCAGATAGGTTGTTGTATTGCACTTGACTGTTTATTCTATCCTTGTGGGTCTTGCATGAAGAACTATTCTGACAAAGTAATTTAGGTTGCTCCCCAATGACTTTACAAATATATGATACTGTATGTGTACAGATAGTACCTGCTATTTATCAGAACAAATGATGTGGCCCTACCCACCGTGTGTATAAAAGCTCATAAGAATAAAAAGGCAGGGAGGCAACAATAAACCAGGAAATATATATACACACACATATATATATATATATATATATATATATATATATATATATATATATATAATTTGCAATCTAATCATAATTAAACATGTTTGTTCCAGAATACAATCTACACAGAGATTCCAGACCATTGTCAATAGATAGGGACATCAGTTTAATAATATTATATATATAATAATATTTATAATAATATAATAATAATTATATATAAAGTTAAACTGGTCCAAAATGCCACTGCCTCCCGCAGCCATCTCTGTCTTAGAGCAAGGTCATAGAGGAGTCCTAATATTCTAGGCAATTAGAGCCTTTCCCTCACAGATCCAGTCTGTTAATGTGGCTAATAGAGGGTATAGGAAATGAGGTGGGAACCCCTCTGTTGATCGTGAAGGGTATTTTTTTATTTTTTTTATATTATCTGACAAGTCAGAAGATGTTGCTTGAACTAGATGACTTGACCTCGGCAGGTCTAACACAATGCAGAGGGGCCCAGTCAAGAGGTGATTACCTCCCAAATTGAGAACTCCAAATTAAATCGACTGAGCACCAAGTGGCAGTCTTGTATATTACTTCTATTTTTAATTCATGAAAGCTTTAGGTTTTATAGGCTTTGAATGTTTAGTTGTTCTAACCTAAATTTTCTGCAATTAGGTTTATCATTGTATTGAACTAAATTAGTCCTAGCGAGCGTACTATACCTTTTATTACTACTATGGATTTTTATTCTTTTGGAGTAGTGCCTTTATAAGGATTTGCGTTCTTTGTTGTCATCTGGTAATTGATGCATTTTATTTAAAAACCCTGCCTTCATATTGTTATCTATTATAAATAATTCTGGACTATTAAAAGAGAAGTATGGCCAAAGTCTTTTTGGCCATGCTTCTCTTTTGGGTCACAGGAGAGCTCTCCTGTGACCCAGCATTAGCAGACAGCTGTCGACTGACATCACAGAACCGCTCCAGGCTCTGGAAGGCTCCCGACCATATTGTCGGAATCCACCCAACTTCCTGACTGACAGCTAGCTAGCTCTGGCTCTCACCGCTCAACTGAGAGCTGAAGCCAGCTGCGTCCGCCCCTCTCCAGCCCAGATCTCTAGTCAATGCTGGAGTGGCAGAGAAGATAGTGGTGACGGACAGTCATTGATCTCTGCTCAGAGCTAACCGAGAGCACTCGTGTTCTCGCCAAGTTCTTGGGCTTAGAACTGGGGGGGGGGGGGCAGCTGCAGGTTCAGACCGATGCTGCAGCTTAAAGCTATGGATGTTTGTTTTATAACAACCCCAAACTTCTCTTTTAAGATGACCTTCTAGCACTCTTTCTGTCGATTTCATTTTTTAATGGCAGTCACAGGGGTCCAGAGATGCAAAAGCCACTTCTTGACTTTAGGTCCTCGTTTAGAAAAAAAATTACAATATATAGCTAGCATTGTGAATTGAAAACAGGCAATTTTCCATTAGGAGGTAAGACGCTGGCATGGTTTTGCATCTGGTTCACTAGATTAGCTTAAGCAAGAAAAGAGGAATGCTAAATGCCTTCTATCACCCTTAAGTGGGTCTCTTCTGAATAGTAAGAAACACATTGCAAGTTTCTACAAAATGAGGGTCTAATTCAGTGACTAAGCCTTCTTTGTGATTAGGATGGTGAGATTTACAATGACTTCTAAACAAGCTTTTACATCCAGAGCATTGGCTTTTGTGTGCACTTCTTGTGAAATTAACTCTTTTCTGCTCTGTCTCCCAGGGAAAAAAATAAGCCTTCTAATTAAAATGCCATTAGGAGGTGTTCTGAAAGACACACACACTGAGAACCACACTGTTATAGATACACTGCTGACCTATCTGGGCTAGTTTAAAGAGTTGCTATTATCCAAATAATGGAAATATATAAAATGCGATATCTGCATGGTAAAAAGCACCCCTTTGTGTGTCAGTTTAAATAAAAGACCTGATATATTTATTATGTAAATCGGATCATAACACACAACGCCTGCTTTCCTCCCCAGGAAAACCATTTTATTAAAGGATTGCTGTAAATCAACAAAAAGACCACCCCGCTGTTTACTTTATTAGAATAGAGCCAACACTCCAGTAGAAAACGAGACAATGCATGAATTTTAAAAGGATTTACTGATACCTTAAAGCCCAATTAAGTCACAGAAATAGCTATGCAGTCAGACTTTGTACGGACAACCTCATTTTCATAGTTTTGTCTCAACTTTCATGTTGCAGCAACAGTGCAGAGAGTCTGGATGTAACTGTGCAGTTCAATAGGTACCAGAGTTACAGTAGGCCCACTACACTGTATAATGTAACATATCCGGTCAGACACATCTCCTCCCCATGTCTGCAATACAATATTAGTCTATTTGAGTACACTTCTGTTGAGGGGTGTGGCTGTTACTTAGCTCTGCCAGCATTGAGATAAATATCTATGTTCTACTTGTTTCAGTTCTGTCCCAGTCAGCGTTTGTCTTGTGTATCATTACCTTTACTGCAGCAAGTTTTTTACTTTATTTTACTGTATTTTATTCCATTGCATGCTGCATATCAGTACCAATCAGTGCAGTCTTATCAGTGTCCATCAGTGTAGCCTATCAGTACCCATCAGTGCAACTTATCAGTGCCACCTCATTAGTGGCCATCAGTGCTGCCTCATTAGTGGCCATCAGTGTTGCATCATTAGTGGCCATTAATGCAGCCTTATCAGTTGCCTTCAGTGTCCATCAGTGCAGCCTATTATTGCCCATCAGTGCAGTCTCATTAATTCCAATCAATGTAGCAGGGAGGAATCAGGAGAGCCGGCTGGATCACACAGAGCAGGGATCCCCCACTGTAACACAGCTTGGAGATGAAATGCCGGCCGCTGTCGAAGTCCCACCTCCTGGACCAGCATTGGACCAGTGTTCTGTCTATCATAGGAGCTGGTCCAGGAGGCAGGACTTTGTTTGATAGCAGCCGGGGATTCATCTCCAAGCTGTGTCAGCTCTCCTGACAGTTTCCTGCTGATTGCTTCTGGCAGAAGCGGTGCTGCCTTTTTTACAGGACATCAGAGCGGCCCTGGGGGGGGGAGTGGAAATTTTGAGGGCTGTATATACAGTATATATATATTTTTTATATACTGTGTATTTGGAATTAAGCATACTTCTAAATGAAAACTGTAGGTGGACAAGAAAAAAGCCACCAAACCCCGTCCTACCACCACTGCGCTCTGTATGGTGAAGAATGACCCAATAATAGCTGCCACTTTAAAGAATATACATGGTAAATCTGAATCAGCCCTAAGAAAAGGACACAAGGAGATGAAGAGTGGCGCTACCCACCTAATGTGGGCTTGAGGCGAGTGCTAACACCCCCTCTAATTAAGTGGAGTAAACCCTAGATCACAGTGTAAGAAGTGATACACAATAAACAAACAAAACATACAGTCAAAAATGATAAGGAGATGCTAGAAGGACATTTGAGGTGAGTGGTGATGACCACACAAATGAGCACCAGCTATTGGTGCAATACACATGGATACGAACTAATGCATATCAAACATAATCTAGCAAGACACTAGAAGCAGGTGAAATGAGTAGTGGTTGAATGACTACAATGACTCCTAATGACACCCCGTGGTAAGGGCTCTTTCACACAGGGCGGATCAGTGATGATCCACCCTGTGAACACCCGCTTGCTCAGAGGGGATCGCTCCGCCGATCCCGCTGAGCAGGAAGATGACACGTCCGTCGCTGCACACTGTGCAGCGACGGACCTGTCAGAGCGCCGCTCTCCCCTATGGGGGATCAGATGATGACGGACCGTAGAGTCCGTCGTCACCCGATCCGATCCGAAAATGGATGGAAAAGTAGGGTTTTCCTCCGTTACACTTTTCGGATCGGAGCGGGTCGGATGTCAGCGGACATGTCACCGCTGACATCCGACGCTCCATAGGGATACATGTATGTCCGTTTTTCATCCGAAAACAGAAGGATGAAAAACGGACATACGGATCGTCCGTGTGAAAGAGCCCTAAGTGAATAAAACCCGGTATCGTAATACCAGAAAAAACACACCCAAAAAAATCAAAAATCAATAAGATATTAAAAGAATGAACTGTGAAAAAATAAAAAAATGTAAAACTATATCTGAAATAAAAAATTGGAAAAATTGAGAAAACTTAAAAAAGTCCACATAAAATGTGAGGTAATGTAGAGAAAAGTTCCAAAAGTGCAGGTGTCTCCAAAATGCTGTTGACCCATGTCCACCACACCTCAGTGACGTGATTCCACTCCCTTGTGAATTGCAAACTCACCAGCTGATAAGGCCTCCCACTCTCGTGTTTGGCCGGCAAAAAACCTCAACCCACTCACATGGGGGTTATCCTAGACAATCCTAATCCTCTATTGTTGCTGTGATACAGTTTCATTGCTGTAAAGTGAATTGCCTAGTTGATTTTATCTACCATGTGAGTGCATATATGTTGATTTTAGTTTGGATTAAATGTTTTAAACGATATCACGCCATTGGAGCATTTTTTCCTATTTTATATGGAATTTTTTTGTGGAGGTTTTTTGCCGGCCAAACACGAGAGTGGGAGGCCTTATCAGCTAGGGAGTGGAATCACGTTACTGAGCAGCATTTTGTGGATTGGAGACACCTGCACTTTTGGAACTTTTCTCTACATTTTTCTATTTGTTTTACAGTTCATTCATTTAATATCTTATTGATTTTTGATTTTTTGGGGTGTGTTTTTCTGGTATTACGGTACCAGGTTTTATTCACTTACCACGGAGTGTCATTAGGAGTCATTGTAGTCATTCACACACTACTCCATTCACCTTCTTCTAGTGTCATGCTAGATTATGTTTGATATGCATTAGTTCGTATCCATGTGTATTGCACCAATAGCTGGTGCACATTTGTGTGGTCTTTACCACTCACCTCACATGTCCTTCTAGCATTCCCTTATCATTTTTGACTGTATGTTTTGTTTGTTTATTGTGTATCACTTCTTACACTGTGATCTAAGGTTTACTCCATTTAATTAGAAGGGGTGTTAGCACTCGCCTCAAGCCCACATTAGGGGGGGTAGCGCCACTCTTCATCTCCTTGTGTCCTTTTCTTAGGGGTGATTCAGATTTTCCATACTTCTAAATGAAATGGATAGTATATATAGTGCGTTTGTGTTTTTTCCTCATTGATTGAGCTGCATAGGTTATATAATTAGCAACTTGCTTTACTGAGTCTCAATTTGGCATTTTATACTATGTGGTGAAGTAAGGAAATGGATGATTTCTTTTTCTTTCTCGAACATCACGGGACACAGAGCCTCAGTAATTACTGATGGGTTATATAGATATCACTGGTGATTGGACACTGGCACACCCTATCAGAAAGTTCAACCCCTTATATAATCCCTCCCCTTGCAGGGATACCTCAGTTTTTACGCCAGTGTCTTAGGTGATGGACGTGTAAAGATGTCCTGTGCTGAGCTCCAAAGGGATTATCCTATATCCTATACTGGGGCAGGCCAGGTGAACCGGATCCATTCCAGAGTGTCTTTCTAGGCCGAATTGGATGGTACCCGGGCCTCGTGTCCAAAGAAACAAGATTTTACCTGTAGCGCTTCTCTTTTTAGAGAGCTGGACCCCGCAGATTAGAAAATGTTTTTTCTAGCCTAATTTCTAGCCGGGTGCTTTACAGGGCCAGAACTGTGGATCCCCCTATTCGTAGGAGGCCCCAGTCTCTGACGTTTTTTTCAAACGGAGCCCACCGTGAGAGGTGAAGATTGGGTCTGTATAACAGAACCCTGCAGCTGGATAAGGTAAGAGGAGATTCCACAGAATTTTTTTCTAGTAGGATTTCTCCTTTAAGGTAAATGCATGCTATGCCTATTGTGACCACCGGGGGCTGCCAAGAGCACATACCTTCTCATGCTGATGTCGATCTCTGTGCTTCCACGCTGCCTCCGGCCGGCTCCAGGTAGGATGGGATGGGGGGATTTCTCCTCAGGAATGTTCCCCCAGGCTAGGGGGAGGCCGCAGGTATCTGTGAGGCAGTTGTACACCGCTCTATCACCACCGTCGCCGCCATTGCCGCCGTTACACACGTGCAGGCCCATCACTGCCGGCCTCTCTCCTCTCCCCCCCTCCCCCAGCCTTTCCTCCATATTGTGTCCGTATGGTCGGCCAGCGCGGGAAGCGCTCGTTTTTTCGAAATACTAGGGGGGGGGGGCATCAGCACAGCGTGCTCAGACGCCCACACAGGCCGGCTGCAGGCTATTAAAAGGCACTCTGTACAGGTGCACACAGCCTTCGGAGGGACACAGAGCTGACAGTCGCATGTAAGGTGGGACACAGGCATTCTCCTAGGCAGCATTTACTAGGGAACACCAGACTGGGCTTTGGGGTAGCAAGGCTTTTAGCCAGACTACATCGCTCAGCAGTCAGTGTTCATTTTGTGATACCTCCACCTTGTTGCTTTGCACTATGGGTAGAAGAGGTTCAAACACCCCAAGAACCAGAGACTCTAGGGGATCTCCTTCAGGTTCTGAGGACCCCCTTTCTGCAGCATCCTCCCCCCCTGAGGGGCCAGGGACGGCTAGCCAGGGAGAGCCATTGGGGTCAGGGGCTATACCTGCCTCTGGCACTTCAGCCCCTGTATACATTACACAGGAGGTTTTTTCCTCAGCTATTAATGGTTTAGAGGAAAGATTAATGGCCGTGATTACATCTTCACTCAGTGGAAGAAAACGCACTAGGCCTTCCTCTGTTTCCCAAGACCCTCAGGAAGAGGAGCTCTGGGATAAAGGAGAGGAATCCCTTTCAGAGGATCGGGATGGGACGGATGATTCCTCTTTGGAGGAATTGGGTGGAGAGGGACCCTCTGCGACTTCCCAGGAAGAGAAAGTCTTAGTGCAGATCCTTACTGGATTGGTCCGCTCCACATTTGGGTTGCCCATATCTGAATCAACTAAAGAACCCTCTTCTTCTTTAGGGTCACTGAAACCTCCTCATATAGCACAGGCTTTTCCTGTTCATAATTTACTAGAAATGCTTATTTATTCTGAGTGGGATCACCCAGATAAACGTTTTTTTCCGCCGAAAAAGTTTTCAACACTTTATCCATTGGAAGAAACGTTTGTTAAGATGTGGGGAATACCGACCATTGATGCGGCTATTTCCTCCGTCAATAGTAGTCTGACTTGTCCTGTAGACGATGCTCAGGGATCCTGTAGATAAAAAGATGGAATCCCTATTGAAGGATGTTTTCTCCTTGGCAGGTTCAGTGGCTCAACCTGCAGTTGCAGCGATTGGAGTCTGTCAATACTTAAGAGACCATGTTAAGCAGGTTATCAAAGTATTACCTGAACAGCAGGCCCAGGGGTTGGCTAACCTTCCTGCGGCCTTATGTTATGTTGTTGATGCCATCAGGGATTCTATCGTGCAAACCTCTCGTCTTTCACTGGGGTCGGTGCATATACGTAGAATCCTATGGCTCAAAAATTTGTCAGCCGAAGCACCATGTAAGAAGCTGCTGGCTGGGTTTCCATTTCGTGGTGCAAGGTTGTTTGGAGAAGACTTGGATGACTATATCAAGAGAATCTCTTGTGGGAAAAGTACTCTCTTACCTGTTAAGAAGAAGAGTAAGCGTCCCCCTTTCAAACTGACTCTTTCCCCAGCGCCAGGGGCTTTAGCCTCCAGGCAGTCTCGACAGCCACCTCCGTCGGGGCCCAGAAACGAGAGTCAACCCCAGGGACAAAAGAAGTCCTGGGGGAAGAAGCCTACGAGACCAAACACTAAGACCTCTTCATGAAGGGGCGCCCCCGCTCGCTCGAGTGGGGGGAACTGCGACAGTTCTCAGAGCTCTAGCAGGAGGACTTCCGAGACAGATTGGTAATCTCCACAGTATTATTAAAAAGAAACTGCGCTGGCCCAAAAGGAAACAAATATGTGAATGGTGTAGCAAGTAGCAGCTGGCACACAGACAAACCAAGTCACAACAAATATATATAAAATAAGTGCAGCGCTAAACCACAACCATAGACCATATAAATACCAAAAAAAAAAACACATATGAAATTGTGCGTGATATGGTAATTAACAGTAAAGTGAATCAACATACGTGATATAATAATAATAAAGTGAAATGTCACAGAGATTACTGAAGTGAGTATAAGTGTCTGTAATAGCATATGTTAAACTCTGTATTCAGAGTCCATAAATTAAGATGAAAAGAGTCTCCTTGAACAATGAGAGTTCTTTGGACACAAGGATGTTGACTTGAACCCGAACCACACAGGAACCACAGGTAATGCGTCATAAACATCTAAAGTTGGACACTCTTACCAGATGTAGTGGGACATATCTGCCATATGGCAGTACGTCTGACAAAGCCTGTGGAGATGATCTCCCATGGAATCCAGCAGATTATCCCTTTGATCCTGGTCTTTTCATCTTAATTTATGGACTCTGAATACAGAGTTTAACATATGCTATTACAGACACTTATACTCACTTCAGTAATCTCTGTGACATTTCACTTTATTATTATTATATCACGTATGTTGATTCACTTTACTGTTAATTACCATATCACGCACAATTTCATATGTGGTTTTTTTTTGGTATTTATATGGTCTATGGTTGTGGTTTAACGCTGCACTTATTTTATATAAATCTCCACAGTAACCTTAGGGTACAAGCTGGAGTTTCAAGCAGTTCCCTCTCCTCGGTTCCTCAGATCAAGTGTCCCCAGAGACCCAGAGAAGAAGCAGTCGCTCCTTCTAGCATTAGAGCGACTTTTGTCGCAGAAGGTCATTATGATGGTTCCGGCAAACGACCAGGGATTGGGCTTCTATTCCAACCTGTTTACGGTCCAAAAACCAAATGGGGATGTCAGACCCATTTTGGATTTAAGGGATCTGAACCGATTCCTAAAGATTCAATCCTTCCGCATGGAATCAATTCGGACAGTAGTCTCCACCCTGCAGGGAGAAGAATTTCTGGCATCGATAGACATCAGAGATGCATATCTGCATGTGCCCATTTCTCCTGCTCATCAGAAGTTTCTGCGCTTCGAGATAGGAGGGCTCCATTTCCAGTTTGTGGCTCTGCCCTTTGGGATAGCCACTGCACCTCGAGTGTTCACGAAGGTCTTGGCTCCTCCTCTGGCCAGATTAAGGGCTCAGGGTATAGCTGTCATAGCATAACTAGACGACCTGCTCCTGATAGACCGGTCGGTAGCTTCCTTGAACGGGAACTTGAGAACCACAGTCAAGTATCTGGAACACCTAGGTTGGATCCTCAACCTAGAAAAATCTTTCCTAAAACCAGTAAGAAGACTGGAGTATTTAGCTCTGACCATAGATACAAGCCAGGAGAAAGTATTTCTACCTCAGGCAAAGATCGCTGCTTTAAGGGAGCTGATTCTGACAGTCAGGACCAAGAAGGGTCCTTCTGTCCGACTGCTAGGAAAGATGGTGTCTTCATTCAAAGCAGTTCCTTATGCTCAGTTTCATTCAAGACTGCTGCAACACAGTATTCTGTCGGCCTGGAACAAGAAGGTTCAGGCATTAGACTTTCCGATGCACCTGTCGCATGCGGTGCATCAGAGCCTCAATTGGTGGCTCAGACCCGAAAGCCTGCAGAAGGGGAAATCCTTTCTGCTGGTTACCTGGACGGTGGTAACAACAGATGCCAGTCTGTCAGGTTGGGGGGCAGTTCTGGAATAGTCTGCGGTTCATGGGGTATGGTCCAAAACAGAGAGGACCTTACCCATCAACATTCTGGAGATCCGTGCGGTATATCTAGCCCTAAAGGCCTAGACTATCAGGCTACAGGGTTGCCCGGTCAGGATCCAGTCCGACAATGCCACAGCAGTGGCTTATGTCAATCATCAGGGAGGCACCAGGAGCCAAGCTGCTCAAAAGGAGGTGAACCAGATCTTAGTCTGGGCAAAGAAGCATGTGCCATGCATATCGGCAGTCTTTTTTTTTTTTTTGAAAAAATTTTTATTGATGTTTACATAGCATAAACAGGTACAGAGCAGTAATATCAAAGCAGGTTATCTCATATACATACAAATAAGTGTATATGTCTTAGCATAGATAAGGCGGGAACAAGGCAGAACTATCTTATACAAATGGGGGGGGAGGGAAGGAGGGGAGGGGAATCTGCCAAGCGGATTAATGTTTCCTAAAGATTAAGAGCTGATTAACATAGTACCCAGTACAATGGGTGTATTACAGTGCATTACAATACAACCTCAGGAGTGGAAGCATAGTATAAACAAGAATGTCCTATAAGGATGCATTATATTCAAACAGTAACAATATTGGCTGTGTGAGTAACCAGTGTCAGAGATACGGGAGACATGGAAGTCAAGGGGCTGCGATGACTTTGTGTGAAATTATGATGTAAGAAGGCTGGGGGGGTCCGTCTGGGTAGGATACTTAATTTTAAGTTTGCCCAGAGAATTTGAAATATCTCTTTTCAGGTACCAATCAGTGTATCGGAATGGGCGCATGATATCTTGTAGAGCCGTCTGAGTGAATGTGGCTTCTATATATTTACGCCACCTCATGAAGAAGCGCGAAGTAGAGCGAAAGTTCAGTGAAATGGTGTCGAGCCGTTCCATATAGAAAAGTGACATCATAGCTTTTTTTACTTCGGGTAGTGCAGGTGGCGACGTTAAAATCCAATGTTTCATTATTGTTCTGCGAGCTACTAGAAGGAGTAGATGTGCCCATTGGGGAATATTTGTAGGTCCTCTGGTTGTTGGAGGAGCTGTTTGGGGCGTAAATCCAAATAGGCATAGTAGTTGATCCCTTGGGATTTTTGTTTTGTTGATTCTGTCAATGTAATCCAAGATAGCGTTCCAGAAAGTAGTTATGGCTGTGCAGTCCCAGAGGCGGTGCAATAGGGTGGGGCGTGGTTCCGAGCACCAAGGGCATTTCATTTGACTTGGATTGTTTTTGGTGAAGTGAAAAGGGAGGTATGCTCTGTGTATAATTTTGAATTGGGTTTCCCGCCAAGTTTCAGATATCGTTAGTTTGCGGACTTGTCTGTATCCTTCAAGTATTTTTTCTGATAGTTCCTCATCTCCTAAGATAGTAGACCATTTATGAAATGGTTTGAGGTGGTATTTTGCAGATTGATGTTGGATGAGGTAGGAGTAAAGATTGGTGATGGAGTAGTCATTTTGCAGTAGTACTGTGTCTATGAAGGATTTCTGGAAGGGATCAGATTTGGGTCCATAGCAAGACTTCAAATAGTCGATTAATTGGAAGTAGAAGAATATATGTTTTGATGTTAAGGAGAATTCGCTTGCCAGTGACCGAAAAGGTTTGAAACGTCCCGAGTTGCCTTGGTATACGGAGATTACTTTCGTGAGGCCATTGGATCCCCATTGGTCAAATGCTTTGTGCATCGTGGACGGGAGAAACATAGGGTTTCCTTGGATGAGTAGATGTCTTGAGATATTTGAGGGGAGCCCCAATAATTTTCGTGTTTCCCTCCAGGCAATTATAGTATCTCTGATAAGTGTATTTGACTTGAGGTGAGGGGGTAGAGCGTTGAGGTTAGAATGGAGGATAGCTGATAACGTGTGAGGTGAAGTCATGGCACCTTCAAGAGAGGTATTGCAATATTTCGATTTTCCGTTTAGCCAATCCAACCCTTGCCTAAGCAAACAGGACAAATTATAGAAACGTAAATTGGGTAGACCCGCCCCTCCCTCGGACTTCGGGAGACATAATTTTTGTAGTGCAATACGTGGTTTTTTGCGAGACCAGATAAAAGTAGTTAATGCTTTATATATTTTCTGTACATCTGAGTGTTTTAGTAATAAAGGTATGGTCTGCATTGGATAAAGCAAGCGCGCAAACGAGACCATTTTGAATAAGTGACATCTCCCAAAGAGCGAGAGGGGGAGGGCCGCCCAAGCTTCCAACTCCTGCACAATCTTAGTTATTAAAGGTGGGTAGTTAAGTACATAAAGAGAAGAGGGTTCACGTCCTATGTGTATGCCTAGATAGGTAATATATCGGGTCGTCACTGTGAATGGTGATAGATGTTTCCATTTAGTTGATAATCGTGGGTGTAGTGGCAGGATTTCGCTTTTATCGAGGTTAATTTTAAAGCCCGAGCTCGATTGAAAAGCCGCAAAGAGTTCTTGCAGTTTTTCAAAGTCTGAAAGAGGATTAGTGGAGAACAACAGTATGTCGTCCGCGAATAAAGCGGATCTGAGAACTTGGTCTCCTATTGCGATCCCGCTAACCCCATCTGGTGCGTTGAGTAGTCTGGAAAGTGGTTCTATGGCTAAGTTAAAAAGTAAGGGGGAAAGTGGGCAGCCCTGTCTCGTTCCCTTGGTCAGAGGGATCGAGGCCGATATGAAGTCAGGGGTAACCAGTCGTGCCGTCGGGGATGCATACATTTGTTGAAGGAAATTTAAGATAGAGCCCGTGAAGCCAAATTGTTGTAGTACTCGAAATAGCCAAGACCAAATAACGTTGTCAAAAGCCTTTTCGGCATCTAATGATATAATAGCGACATCCTGGTCTGGGTGAGTTGTAGCGTGGTGTAGCGCCATTAGTACTTTTCGTATGTTCAGAGTGGCTGATCGACCTGAAACAAATCCCGATTGAGCTGGGTGTAGCAATGAAGGGAGAAGATGTGCTAAGCGGGACGCAATAATTTTAGATAGAATTTTGACGTCTACGTTTATGAGGGAAATTGGGCGATAAGAGCCTGGCAGTTGGGGGTCTTTTCCTTTTTTAGCTATCAGTTTTATGTGAGCTTGTGTTCCTGTAGGGAGATATGGTCCCCCATCCCACATGGCTGCATATACGTGTTTTAGGGTGTCTGGGATGAAGTCGTTGGTCATTTTATAAAATTCAGCTGTGTAGCCGTCTGGACCCGGGGCTTTAGTAGATGACATATTTTTGATCGTTCGTCTGATATCGTCTGTTGTGATAGGTGCATTAAGTGCCTCTAGATGTGCAGCTTGAAGTTTGGATGTACTTTGGATAGGAGGGCTTCCATAGTGGCTGGGTCAGTTTGGTCAGCAGCATATAAATCTGTGTAGTATTTTGTGAGTATGTTACTGATTTCATCAGTAGATGTAATAAGGGATCCATTCGCATTTCTCAAAGTGGAGATACGGGTGGGTCGTCTCGTTCCTGCACATAGTTTAGCCAGTAGTTTACCAGCTTTGTTGCCATACCTGTGGAAGTGTAGTTTAGAGTATGCCATCTTAGCCGCCTCCTGTTGTTCCGCCCAAAGATCAAACGTGCACTTAGCTTGTCTCCATATTCGGATATTATCGGGAGTGCGATTTAGAGTCAGACAGTCATGGGCTGTACATAGTGCTTCACTAGCTTGCCGGTATTGTTGTTTAGAGTGTTTTTTGAATTGTGTGGTATATGAAATGATCGTCCCTCTAAGGAAGGCTTTGCCAGCTTCCCAGAAGAGATTGGGTTCAGTAATATGAGCTCCATTGGTGGAGACATAGTCGTTCCAAGCTGTGTTTAACGTGTGTTGAAAGTCTTGGTTATCCATCAAGTAAGAAGGAAATCGCCATATGGGCGAAGGAGATGAAGGTGCCATCTGTGTCATGCATATAGATATGGGGCTATGATCTGATATTCTAGCGTCTAAAATTTCTGTTTCGCAGATGGTGTTAATTAGTGCAGGGGAGGCAAAAAAGTAATCAATGCGTGAAAAGGAGTTGTGTGGGGGTGAGAAGAAAGTGTATTCCCTATCTGTCGGGTGGTACAGACGCCAAGTATCAACATATTGCATGGAAGCAATAACTTGCGCCAGTAAAGTAGAGTCAGGCGTCTGCGCTGTGGGATTATGTGTTCGGTGGGTTGAATACCCTGTGCGGTCTGCTAGTGTGGATATGACCGAGTTGAAGTCTCCGCCTACGAGGTGTAGTGTTTCAGGAGCAGAGAGTGTCCATTGCACCATGTCTTGGAAGAAGGAGGTGTCTGGCGAGTTAGGAGCATATATGTTAGTGACAGCCACTTGTTTGTCGTCTAATGTCAGGTGCAGGGTCATTTTGCGGCCTGATGAGTCGATCCTAACGTCTCTTAATGTATGTTTTAAGTTTTTATGTATTAATATGGCTACACCTGCTTTGCGGCCTATTGCAGGCGATCCATATACTGTACCCACCCATAATTTGCGTAAGCGTGGTAGATCGTCTGCAGACAGGTGCGTTTCCTGTAACAGGGCCACATCTGTCCGAAGACGTTTTAGATGTCTAAGGATAGCCATCCGCTTACATGGAGAGCGGAGTCCCTTAACATTCCATGAAATAAATTTTAAGTGGTTCTCACCAGTTGAGGAGGCCATGTCTGATGTTGAGGAATATAGTGGGTTAAGGATATGGAATAATGTCCCCAATCGGGCAATGCATCTGTAATTTGAAAGTCACCTAAACTTCCTGAGGTTATAGGTATTGAGCAGGTGATTGCAGTCAATAGGTAAACATGTCTAAGATTAATAGAAAAGAACCGCTTGGCAGAGGTTAAATGGGAAAAACCTTTAACATGTATGATGGACTTCACTTTTTTCCACATGAGGTTCTATTACTTCTCACGGCTCCCATTGATCTCCCGCCTCACTCTCAGCTTCAGGTGTTAAGCCAGAGGGAGGGGGGTAGAAAGGGATTGGGGAGGGAATTTGAGTAAATTGGGAGACTTAGGGACTGGGTTTTACAAGGGGCATAGCAAGTCTTCATCAAAGAGGGCGGCGTCTTTGAAGGATTGATTTTGTAAAATAGAACTGGGAGTAAGGGGAATCAGAGGATTAGATCTGCAATTGAAGCCTCAGTGGTGGTTAAACAGTGTAGCCCAAAAAAGAAATACGATACCACTATGATTAATCGAACAAATATTGAACAAACAAAACCGTGTCCAAGTATAGCAGCATGTTGCAGTATTGATTGCGGCTATTCACTTAGGCATAGAAGGCGTGAAAAATATAGGAGCAACATAGGGAAAGAGTAAAGGAAGCATATGAGGAGAGTAGTACTACCCGTCTCTCAGATAGGTGGAGCAACATCTGGCCTTATGTAGGTCATCAGCGGTGTCCCGAACGATCCTCTTTCTGTGCAGCACGAAGACGCTTGTATCGGGGTTTGGTTGGGCTACGTTGGGGTTTTGCATATGAAGATGAAGAGGTCCCCGATGCAGTAGCATAGTCCTCTGTTGAGTTGTTATGTTCCATTTCCGTGTTTAGGGTGGAGACAAATTTTTCCACTTCGTCGGGCGTGGTGAAGGTGAGTTGTTCTCCATCGTGAGTTTGAACTCGAAGGGTTGCCGGGTAAACCAAGGAGAATCTAAGCTGATTGTTGTATAGAATGGAGCATATTGGAGAAAATGCTTTGCGCTTATTCATGACCTCAACAGAGTAGTCCGCGAATAATAGCAGTTTCGCGCCATCAACTGTTAGTGAGCGGGAGCGACGAAATCTTTGCATGATGGCATTCTTATCTGCATAGTTCAAATATTTGACAATAACATGTCGGGGTTTTATGCGGGTTTCCGTATATTGCCCAATGCGATGCGCTCTTTCTACTATGCATGGTATGCGAAGGCCCAGTTGTTCAGGAATGATCTGTGCACATATGTTTGTTAGTTGTTGAGTGGTAAATGATTCAGGGAGTCCTATTATCCTCAAATTGTTTCGTCTCGAACGATTTTCGAGATCGTCGAGTTTTTCCCAGATTTCTCTGTGGGTAATGCTCATACGTGCTACAGCAGCTGACGTGGCAGCAGCTTCATCTTCCAAGGAGGAGATCCATTCCTCCGTGAGTGAAATCCTCTGTGCTTGTGCCTGTACTTCTGCATGCAGCATCTCTAGCCCTCTGCTTACTGCTGTGTCTACTGTGGTAGCTAGAGTCGGTCCCAGCAGCGCTACAACTGCCTGGGCTATGCCTTCTGGTGAAGCAGGGTCAGCAGCTGTGATTACTGGGGCTGAGGGATGTAAGGTGGGCAGTTGTGGGGGCTGTGAAGGCGGCTGCAGCTGTTCTGCTGGAGAAATCACGGCCGCCATTTTGGCTGCACCTGTCTCTGTCCTTTCTGCCTGTGTCAGTGAGGCGGATGCCGCTCGGGCGTATGATCGCTCCACAAAGCGATCCATATGTGTCCCCTCTGTGTGGCGGTGTAAGGGGGGGGTCTCCCCGAGGCTTTAGCTGGGTTTTCAGGCCGGTTTAGTGGAGAGTGCAGCGGGAGCTGAGGGTTCCTACCTCCTCCTCATGTGGCGCCGGAACCGGAAGTATATCGGCAGTCTTTATTCCGGGGATAGAGAACTGGCAGGCAGACTATTTAAGTCGCCAGCAGTTACTTCCAGGGGAATGGTCTCTGCATCCCAATGTCTTTTGGGCCATATGCCAAAGATGGGGGGTTCCAGATGTAGATCTCTTTCCATCCCGATTCAACAAAAAGATAGACAGATTTGTGGCAAGAACAAAGGATCCTCTTGCATGCGGGACGGATGCGTTGGTGATTCCGTGGCATCGGTTCTCACTAATTTATGCATTCCCGCCTATTCTGCTACTGCCACGACTCCTTCGCAGGATCAGGCAGGAAAGGAAGTCAGTACTTCTGGTGGCCCCCGCTTGGCCCAGAAGGACACGGTATGCGGAAATAGTAAGGGTGACGGTGGGTTCCCCGTGGACATTACCGGTGCGCCCAGACCTGTTATCTCAGGGTCCAGTGTTCCATTTTGCCTTACAAACGCTAAATTTGACGGTTTGGCTATTGAGACCCACGTTCTGAAGAGTCGTGGGCTTTCAGGTTCTGTGATATCTACCTTGATCAATGCAAGAAAGCCAGCTTCCAGAATGATTTATCATAGAGTCTGGAAAGCTTATATATCCTGGTGTGAATCCAGGGGTTGGCATCCCAGAAGATATGTGATAGGTAGAATTCTAGATTTTCTACAATTGGGTTTAGAGATGAAGCTGGCCTTGAGTACCATCAAAGGCCAGATCTCGGCCTTATCAGTATTATTTCAACAGCCACTTGCTTCGCATTCGTTGGTCCGAAACTTTATACAGGGGGTGACGTGTCTTAATCCTCCGGTTAAGGCGCCCCTAAACCCCTGGGACTTGAACTTGGTTCTGTCTGTGTTACAAAAACAGCCTTTTGAACCAATACGTCAGATTCCTTTGGTCTTGTTGACAAGGAAGTTCATTTTTCTGGTTGCCATTTCTTCTGCTAGAAGAGTATCAGAATTAGCAGCCCTTTCCTGTAAGGAGCCTTATTTGATTGTACACAAGAATAGAGTGGTACTGCGCCCTCATCCTAGTTTTTTACCGAAGGTGGTTTCAGATTTTCATTTAAACCAGGACATTGTTCTGCCTTCCTTTTTTCCAGATCCCTGTTCTCTGGAAGAGAGATCACTACATTCGTTGGATGTAGTAAGAGCAGTCAGGGCCTATCTGGAGGCAACAGCTCAGATTCGCAAAACGGATGTTTTGTTAGTGCTGCCAGAGGGTCCCAATAGAGGACAGGCAGCGTCAAGAGCTACCATTTCTAAATGGATTCGACAGTTGATTATTCAGGCTTACGGTTTGAAACAAAAGATTCCTCCATTTCAGATTAGGTCACATTCCGCAAGGGCTATTGGTGCTTCTTGGGCAGTGCGTCACCGAGCCTCTATGGCTCAAATCTGCAAGGCCGCAACCTGGTCTTCAGTCCATACATTTACCAGATTTTATCAATTGGATGTAAGAAGGCATGAGGATATCACCTTTGGGCGTAGTGTGCAGCAGGCAGCAGTACAGGGTCCTCAGGTCTGATTGCACCCTACTTGGTCGTGGTTCCCCCCCTCAGACAGCATTGCTCTGGGACATCCCATCAGTAATTACTGATGCTCTGTGTCCCGTGATGTTCGAGAAAGAAAATAGGATTTTTTATAACAGCTTACCTGTAAAATCCTTTTCTTTCGATGGACATCACGGGACACAGAGGTCCCGCTCCTCTTCTAATACACTATATTGCTTTGCTACAAAACTGAGGTATCCCTGCAAGGGGAGGGATTATATAGGGGGTTGAACTTTCTGATAGGGTGTGCCAGTGTCCAATCACCAGTGATAGCTATATAACCCATCAGTAATTACTGAGGCTCTATGTCCCCTGATGTCTATCGAAAGAAAAGGATTTTACAGGTAAGCCGTTATAAAAAATCCTATTTTTTCACTTGTGTGTAAATATATATATATTTATATATACATTTTTTTTTTATTGTTTTTGCTTTTTTTTTGTTTTGTAAATATTTTTTATCATAAACAAAGTTTAACCATACATACAGAAAAGCATTGACAGCATGTATCGAAGCATGCAGCATGGCAAAATGTGGCATGAGAATGATCAGTTAACAGAGTTCTGCATAGAAACAACAGAGTTCCTAGTTGATCTGCGACTGAGGACTTGTAATGCAAATTTCCACACTATGCTGACAGAGCATCAGAATGCACATACACACCTTGCAGTCATAGGAAAACCCAGCAATCGTATTATGTACAATAAACATTATATAAAGCATATACAGTATAATACAACTGTGTACTGCATTCATGTTCAGCTCCATTGTCTTCTGATACCCATTCTAGCATGAGTGCCAATTCTTGCCAACCATCTGTGGTGCATTGGCTTTAGAACAATGGCCAGAGATCAGGTTGATGAGCAGCATAAGGTCCAGTCTGTCCAGCCACCAAGCCCACATTTTCTGGAACTTCAGTGGGCACCGCCTTATAGTAGAAATCTGTTTTTTATTGGACAACGATAGAGTGCATCTCCTTCAGCCATTCCCCAACAGTAGGAGGAGTTGGGGATACCCATTTTCTAGCAGTAAATAATGCTCTGTTAAAGTAAACCTTTCCTCCTTTCATTAAAATTCACATCAGCATGCATCTCTGCATGAGATGAAGCACGTGGTGTAAGGGGCCTCAACTTGAGCATTCGCCATACAAAATTGCATTCATTTGCTGGTACGAGAAAACTTCTTTGAGATATTTTTGTTTTTTATTGCAGAAGATGCAAGTAATGTTGTGCGGCGCATTCACGAGATAAAGCACATAATATCATGCGCTACATAACGTGCATGTGTGGTACAGAGTTCAAAATGGCAGAGTGGGAACAGGCTTAGACAGCATAAAGACAGGATAACAACTGGTAAAAATGAAGAAAAAGCCATTTAGCTGTGTTGATAAATATATATGTTTATTTCATTTAGAAAAAAAGGACCCTAATGCAATGCTTTTGTTAACCAAGACTTTTCTGGCACCTTTTGTTTATATCAGTATTTTTTGCTAGAAAATTACTTATCACCCCCAAACATATATATATATATATATATATATATATATATATATATATATATATATATATATATATATATATATATATATATATATATATATATATATATATATATATATATATATCTTTGTTTAGCAGAGACCCTAGGGAATAAAATGGCGATCATTGCAATTTTTTATGTCACACGGTATTTGTGCAGTGGTTTTTCACAATTTTTTTGGAACAAATACATTTGAATAAATAAAAAAAAAAAAAACACAATATATACCCTCATTTTTTGTACATTAAATTTTTATATTTTTATTTTATTTTTTGTTTTTACACTGTCCCTTTAATTTTTCGTTTGATCACTTTTAGGCTGGGTTCACACTGATGCAGCTGCGGGTCCCAGCAGGGGGTCCAGTCCGTCCCTGTACACCAATTTAGGTGCGAATCAGGTCAGAACTTTTGTCTAAAGGCACACAGGACCCTTTTCCAATGTGGACTGCGGCCCCCCCGGAGCTGTGTGAACCGTCTCAATTCAGAGGCGGACACAGTCTCCCATCACGCGAATGGGGAAACCCACATCAAATTTGCATAAGCGTGAACCCAGCCTTATTTCTATTGAAATAAATGTAAACATCAAAATCTCTCATGTAACCTTAAAAGCAAAAGATCAAAAAAAAAAAAAAAAATATTGATCTTTTGCTTTAAAAAAAAAAAAAGTTAACTTCCACCCTGGATTGAAAGTGATGTCATGACTGCTCTGGTCCTCTAAGGCCATAGAGGCAATCAAAGACGATCTAGCCTTTTATCGCCTCTGTGAGCAGCCAGCTGCACCGCTGGATGTTTCTTGGGTGAGTCGGTGGAAACAGTAAACCCGAGAAATTAAGGTGAGCGGTGGGAGGGGGGGGCGTCCCCTCCCGCTGCTTCTGAAAGCATTCCAGTGGTTCATGACCCATTCTGAATGTTTTCAAGAGAAAGCCAGACACTGGCAGAAAAAAACAATACCAATATCTTCAGCCATAATTCTAGTAAACCACTTGCAAACTGCAACGTATATATACGTATTGCTCATATCTAATGATAAACTGTGATATTATGATGTTCCATATAGGAGTATAGGTGACCATAAAAATATTATTGTGCAAATTATTAAATACAATATTAAAAGAACCCCACATTTAGGATATAGCAGTCACATTCTAGACACATAAGCTTCTGTTTGTAAGCTTCAAGTTTTACGTTTTTTTTATACTGCATCTTCAGAACATTCATTGAAGCAATTTACATGTCAAGCGAAATAGGAAAATCTTATTCCATCTGAAGATGCAATACAATATTAATAGATAAGAATTGAAAATCTATCTGGGTTTATTAGCATCAACACACTGCAAAAGGTTGGAGGAAGCAAAAAATAAAAATAAAAAAACAAACCACAACACCAAAAAGTGTACAACTCACCTAAAAAAGACATCATACACAAAGACCAAGAGCAGTCCGGGTAGAAGTTGAGCTCCCACTAGGCTCCCTTACCCAGGCTGTGGGACACACCAACTGAGCCTATTAAACCCAGGAAAAAATAGCAATTTTAAGCCATTCATTTTGTATTGCATTTTCATATGGAATATCATTTTATTATTTCGCTTGACATGTAAATTGCTTCAATGAATGTCACAAAGAAGCGGTATAAAACTGCAAATTGCGTAGACAGAAGTGTGCATGTTCAGAATATGACTGCTATATTCCAAATGTGGGGTTCTTTAAATTTGTACAATTAAAATGATAATTTGATTGGATGTTTTGCTATCATGGTTGTTGTATATTTAAAGTCCCACCTTTACTCCTATTTGAAACAGCATAATATCACGCTTGTTTATTTCCCCTCTTTACATATTATTTCCAGTTTTATAGAGTGTGTGGGAGGGGTTCCTCCTTAAGCAAGTCTATGGCATACCAATTCAAATTTAAACATTCTGTATAACTTAATATGCAAATGAAAGGATCATTTTGCAGGGAAGCAGCGAACACCATATTCAAAAGTTTGGAGCTCTTTGTTCCAATATCTAAAGAGGTTAGGAAATCTCCAAAGGAGATGCTGCAGATCATCCTTATTTCTACCACATTTGACACGTGAGAAGGGGATGGTTACCTACTGTAGGATTTCCTCCATTGATCCTCTGGAAAATCACCCAAGTTACATTCCCAGATTTACAATTGTGGGTATAGGATTGTGTATATAGAATTATACACTGTTGAGGAAAGTGTGCCAAGTATTTGGTTAGGTGCTGGTCATAGAGGTTCAAAAACTAAGCCTCTAGTAAAAATTGGGCTGTTTCTAACTTTAAATCACCCGACCACCAAAAAAATATTGTAGAGAAGTAGGTGCTGACATACTTGTTTTATGCCACATTTGGAATATTGTTATATCTCTATTTTTTAGCTAAAAAATCACATTAGAGTCTACGGGGAAATCTACAGCTTGAACTAGCGATAAACGGTTCAGCAGCCGGTGACAGAATAAGGCCGATAGGATGAGGCTGTAATTGATTGGTAGTGCTGTCCCTGGTCCTGAAACTCTGTTTGTGTTGTAGAGAGCAAGTACGTCTGTCTTATGGCACTCCGCAGTGTTTTCTCCTCGACCAGCAAAAAAATGCCATCTTGATGTATAATTTTGAAGGCTAATGTACAATTCTTGGCCCGACAGTTTTTCTGCTGTTCCGTTGCTCAGATATTTGCAGACAAAAAAGAAATTGAATCTCGCTGGTGCAGACCCAGAGAGATGATACCGAGTTTGTAATGACTTTCATCTATGCAGAATCATATCACACACGATGGATTGCACATCAGGGTCAAAACGGAGGTGTAAAAAAGAAAATTAAATTATGGGAAATTGGGAAAAAATATATTTTCTGATAATGATTTTTTATTTATTTTTTGCTTTAAATGTAAAGAAAATGGTCATTGACGGCTCCTGAAGTCTAATTCCAAAGCTTTTGCTAAGCAGTTTGAGAGAATAATAGACACAATAGACTCTTGTATACAGTCACGCTGTGTGTAGGAAGATAGCGAAAATAAAAGATGCCCCACTCTCTATCTCTTCTAGTCGATTGTATAGTGGGGCATTGTCAAGTCTTTTTATAGAAAAGTATAGAAATATAACACAAGTTCCTTCAAAAATATTTCAAAGGTTTGCAACCAAAGTTGTTTATATATTTCACTCAGTTATATGTGCACATTGTTTCCATGATGCTTTAAAGAGAACATTGAAGCATTTGAATTGGTCCCCAAAGAGCTCACTGTCTAACAGCACAGATACACACAAACAGGCAATATGTATTAGAACTGTGGGAGGAAAACAGAGAATCCTCCTGAAATCTACTCAACCCTACTCAAGGTGCAATATACAAACTCAATTCAGACAATATTCTTGGTGGGAGCCAAATTCAGGATCCCAGTACTGCCTACTTGCTAATTATTTAGATACGTATGAAATATACATGTGTTATTCTGTTCAGACAGTTTTCTGATCCAGAAAACATAGTTGGTCCTGTCCATATACAGTGGTCATTTTTTTGTGAACTCTTTTGAATTTTCATTTATTACCTAAAATGTGATCTGTTTTTTTGTTGTGTTTTTTTTTTTAAACAAAATAATGATAACTCAATTAAACAAGGGAGCCTAAAATATAATACTTGCACATGTATTTATTGAAAAAAAATTATCCAAAGTTATGCTTGTGAAAAAAAAGTAAATCTCGAGGATTCATAGGTTGTTTAAAGGGGAAATTATTTAGGTGTTTCAATCATTAGGATGGTAGTAAAGTTTGAATATGGGAAGCCCTGCCTTATTTAAATGACAGAAACTATCTAAGTCAGATATTAACAGAGGTGATCACGTGACTACTGACATGTTTACTAGAAGTTGGTCACTGCCCTCTGCTGTGCTCCTCCAACGTTCACTGGAGCACCAGGCTGGGAGGGGGTGAGCCTGGTGGGTTCCATCTCTCAGCCACACTCTGAAAGCTGTCAAACAGGGAGCTAGGTAGATTCCAACTTTATTGTCAGGATCTTTCCTGTACTTGCTGCGGCTCTGCCCTGTTAGCGATAAGTGGGCAGTAAATATAAAAATAGTGTAGCGCTAAGTGTCAAAATAAAAGATTTTTAAGCACGAGCCATCTTACAATGGCCAGAAAATAAGCCAAAACAGAAAATGCTTCAAAAAATTCAATGGAAAGTGACTCAATGAAAAAATATTAATAAATATTGCAAAGTGACATGTAAAACATAATGGCAAAACACCAGTGAGAGGTGGAAATAAAACCAAAGTATAAATATATGTATGAAAAATTAATCAACTGTGAATAAAGTCCATATATATTATAAAAAATGTGTTCTTGATAAAAAATCAAAAACCACCACCAACAGTCTCTGAGGATTAGCTGATGAGGACAACAACGAAGTATCACTGATGGGTGAGAACGGTAAAACCCCAAATCGAATGTGACGTCTAAGTGTGTGTCAAAACCATCACCATAGCATCTGAAGAGGCTTACCGGAAGCAGGGGACTTGAACAGACATATGTCTTACAAGTCAAAAAAGCTTATTTAGCCACCGAGGCTGGCAGGATAGGACATCAGATATCCGCAGCTTCAAATGGGGAAGAGGGGGGGTCTGCCGACAGCTCCAAGAAGTGTTCCTTGACCTTCCACTTCACATACAGAAACAGCGTCCACTACAGAAGCACCACATGTGGTGCCGAGGCTGGCAGGATAGGACATCAGATATCCGCAGCTTCAAATGGGGAAGAGGGGGGGTCTGCCCCCTCTTCCCCATTTGAAGCTGCGGATATCTGATGTCCTATCCTGCCAGCCTCGGTGGCTAAATAAGCTTTTTTGACTTGTAAGACATATGTCTGTTCAAGTCCCCTGCTTCCGGTAAGCCTCTTCAGATGCTATGGGGATGGTTTTGACACACACTTAGACGTCACATTCGATTTGGGGTTTTACCGTTCTCACCCATCAGTGATACTTCGTTGTTGTCCTCATCAGCTAATCCTCAGAGACTGTTGGTGGTGGTTTTTGATTTTTTATCAAGAACACATTTTTTATAATATATATGGACTTTATTCACAGTTGATTAATTTTTCATACATATATTTATACTTTGGTTTTATTTCCACCTCTCACTGGTGTTTTGCCATTATGTTTTACATGTCACTTTGCAATATTTATTAATATTTTTTCATTGAGTCACTTTCCATTGAATTTTTTGAAGCATTTTCTGTTTTGGCTTATTTTCTGGCCATTGTAAGATGGCTCGTGCTTAAAAATCTTTTATTTTGACACTTAGCGCTACACTATTTTTATATTTGTTGATTTTCTACTTCTTTGTCTTAGAGGTGTGTTAGCCGCTTACTGTGTAATTATTCTTTCAACATCATTGGAGCAGCGCTGTACTCATTTCTTATCTACCGATAAGTGGGCAGTAGCCCATTATCAGCTAACTGTAAATCTCAGGAGGACCAAAGTAAATGTACAGATGGATTATTGATGATGCAGGTGGTGCAGAATGCTTGGTACTGCTGACTCCAGGGGTGTAGAGTAAGGTGTAAGAGGGGTGCAGAGTGGGGGTAATGGAGGTATAGAGTGTGGGATAGAGCCTCCAATAGAGTGTACTGGGGAGTCAACCCCCCTACAGTTTCAATCCACGAGTAATATATTTACCGTTTGCTTTTTGACTGTACTAAATATGGTTTTCTGAGTGTTAAATATGCCAACAGAACAGCATAATTTTTAGTGCCAAATGCATATTGGTGATGAAAACATATTTTTATGTATTAATTTACCATTACTGAATTTGTATGCTCATATGTATTAAGTTATTCCTACTTAATGTGTGGTAAACGTTTTGGAAGCATGACCATTTTCAATACAAAGTATTAGAACCCACACATCAAGGCTTTCTGTAATATATGCAGTTGTATTCATCAGGCAACCTGGGGGTCTTGTGTGTTCTTGCTGCCCAAGGAACAATGGACTTTGTAGGCACATATACAAAATATACAAATTTTAATAATTCACATGGAATGCATACCTATACAACACAAAATTGATATTAAAGCAATATGGGACACAGTGTTTAATCCCAGAGGTAAAACTACCAAAATACTCCCTATGTGGCAATATTGAAAAAATGCCCACACTGTGATGTAGCGTCCCTCTTGGTGATTCCCACAGTCCTCAAAAGAATTGCTCGCTCTACATGTTTCGCGACTTGTTGTCGCTTCTTTAGGAGCTTCAGTAATTCTATTTGAAGAAATATACTCAAGTTAAAAAACAGTACAGAGTTAACATGGTAGTACAAGTGTGTGTATGTACATGAACTCACCAAGAATATGGTACTTAAAGACATAGTCTCGACTTTCATCTATATCGGAATAATGACCGCCAAATAACCCCCTCCAATTGGATATGACCACCAGGGGCACCAGAACCAAACGGTAGCTACGGCGAAGGCATGGTAAATTGGGATGTGGGGATGTACACGTAAAGCTGGGTATAGAAAGTAATAGTGCTAAGTATTAATATAAACTGATGTAAACTACTTCAATTTTGATTGGGGCATAATAAAGCCTCTAATCCCATACTTACATAATTACATAATAGCCAGCCTGCCTTCACTACTGTGTGTGTCACATTGAAACAGGTACTTTTCAATCTAGGGAAAAAAACACCATAGAGTTGGTCCTCCCAGGCTTATTAACCACATAGTGGCAATAAAACACCTAGCCATAGAGATAAATACAGATAATTGGAACTGGCAAAGCTCCAAATACCTTAGTTAGCTGGTTCAAGTGGAAAATCACTCGGAGTCAAGTATATACATTCCCAGGGGATATAAGAGTATCCAATACCGGCAGGTGAAACAATCACCATGTGGGGAGCAGAGCAAACAGATATACCACAAACAACCAGGAGAATGTGGACACACACCTAGCCAAAAAAGCCACAGTGAAGGCTGCTGAATAAACTACCTGGATGTACTAGGTTCCGGATGTGGGGTATTCGGGTTCACTGCTCCAGGAGTGGGGCGGACATAAAGTGGGGACGGAAAGTATTCAGACCCCCTTACATTTTTCACTCTTTGTTATATTGCAGCCATTTGCTAAAATCATTTAAGTTCATTTTTTTCCTCATTAATGTACACACAGCACCCCATATTGACAGAAAAACACAGAATTGTTGACATTTTTGCAGATTTATTAAAAAAGAAGTATTCAGACCCTTTGCTGTGACACTCATATATTTAACTCAGGTGCTGTCCATTTCATCTGATCATCCTTGAGATGGTTCTACACCTTCATTTGAGTCCAGCTGTGTTTGATTATACTGATTGGACTTGATTAGGAAACCCACACACCTGTCTATATAAGACCTTACAGCTCACAGTGAAGGTCAGAGCAAAAGAGAATCATGAGGTCAAAGGAACTGCCTGAAGAGCTCAGTAACAGAATTGTGGCAAGGCACAGATCTGGCCAAGGTTACAAAAAAAATTCTGCTGCACTTAAGGTTCCTAAGAGCACAGTGGCCTCCATGATCCTTAAATGGAAGATGTTTGGGACGACCAGAACCCTTCCTAGAGCTGGTTGTCCGGCCAAACTGAGCTATTAGGGGAGAAGAGCTTTGGTGAGAGAGGTAAAGAAGAACCCAAAGATCACTGTGGCTGAGCTCCAGAGATGCAGTCGGGAGATGGGAGAAAGTTGTAGAAAGTCAACCATCACTGCAGCCCTCCCTCAGTCGGGGCTTTATGGCAGAGTGGCCCGACGGAAGCCTCTCCTCAGTGCAAGACACATGAAAGCCCACATGGAGTTTGCTAAAAAAAAAACACCTGAAGGACTCCAAGATGGTGAGAAATGAGATTCTCTAGTCTGATGAGACCAAGATAGAATGTTTTGGCTATAATTCTAAGCGGTATGTGTGGAGAAAACCAGGCACTGCTCATCACCTGTCCAATACAGTCCCAACATGCTGTGGGGGTGTTTTTCAGCTGCAGGGACAGGACGACTGGTTGCAATTGAGGACGACCAAGTACAGGGATGTCCTGGATGAAAACCTTCTCCGGAGTGCTGAGGACCTCAGACTGGGCCGAAGGTTTACCTTCTAACAAGACAATGACCCTAAGCACACAGCTAAAATAACGAAGGAGTGGCTTCACAACAACTCCGTGACTGTTCTTGAATTGCCCAGCCAGAGAAATAAGAAGAGAAAAGGGCGCACCAGCCATGTGCATTATCTTTTGTAAAACATTTATTGAGTAAAATGATAAAGGAAATTACTCACAAGCAGTAGTGAATCATGTGCCATAGACCTTGGACATCAACTAGCAACAAGTGGTTAAAATGATGAACGAAGCCTTCCAAAGGTCTTTCAGAGGAATATATAACACTGCTTGCTTACGCATTTCGAAGGGCTCGTCCCTTCTTCATCAGAGCTCAGCAGTCTGCTGAGCTCTGATGAAGAAGGGACGAGCCCTTCGAAACGCGTAAGCAAGCAGTGTTATATATTCCTCTGAAAGACCTTTGGAAGGCTTCGTTCATCATTTTAACCACTTGTTGCTAGTTGATGTCCAAGGTCTATGGCACATGATTCACTACTGCTTGTGAGTAATTTCCTTTATCATTTTACTCAATAAATGTTTTACAAAAGATAATGCACATGGCTGGTGCGCCCTTTTCTCTTCTTATTTCTTTGTCTGCTAGGATTCCCCATCCTTGAGGGCAGCAAGGCCTGTGTATCCCTTTCATCTATTTGGTCGACCACTTGTGCGCAGGAGTCATTTTCTGTTTTTGTATCGGTTGATTGCCCAGCCAGAGCCCTGACTTAAACCCAATTGAGAATCTCTGGAGAGACCTAAAAATGGCTGTCCACCAACGTTTACCATCCAACCTGACAGAACTGGAGAGGATCTGCAAGGAGGAATGGCAGAGGATTCCCAAATCCAGGTGTGAAAAACTTGTTGCATCTTTCCCAGAAAGACTCATGGCTGTACTAGATCAAAAGGGTGCTTCTACTAAATACTGAGCAAAGAGTCTGAATGCTTAGGACCGTGTGATATTTCAGTTTTTCTTTTTTAATAAATCTGCAAAAATGTCAACAATTCTGTATTTTTCTGTCAATATGGGGTGCTGTGTGTACATTAATGAGCAAAAAAATGAACTTAAATGATTTTAGCAAATGGCTGCAATATAACAGAGTGCAAAATTTAAGGGGGTCTGAATACTTTCCATCCCCAGTGTATGTTCCCTCAGGACACCTGGGGAACGCCGTCCTTTCCCCTCTATAAGTACATCCCAACTGAGCTCCGTCAGACAACGTCTGACGTCACTCAGCCCGGCCAACGGTACACCGCGCACTGGAATATCGGACATTCCGGTCTCAGTGCTCGCCATCTGCAGCAACTGCAGTGAACCAGGGGGACATAGGAGGAGAGTTTTTTTCAAATTGACGCAGGCGGATACAGGTCCCATCCATCCGGGGAAAGAGATACCCAGGAGGGTGGGTTGTAGACCCCGTGGCTTGAGTGGCCACACATCCCAAACGTGCCTTCAGTAGCATTCCACGGCTAATGCCCCCAGTGGCCAAAAAATGGGAATGGCAGTCAGAACTTCGGTAAAGGAAATGAGAGACATGTATACAGTAATATCTTTCAAAGTAAAAATAAAATGGCGGGACATGTTACCGGCACATACAATTGTTCAATCTAGCAATCCAATATAATTGGACAATTGCTATATTTGTACATTTGGGTTAGTGGGAACATTGACTTGAACATTTTACACAAAACATTTAACATTTGAGTTAATATAGCACTCTGTGTAAAAAAACAATTCCATAGTTCACAAACTGTCAGGGCCAACAAAATAAATACACATACCTAATAATTATAGTTTGGTGTAGGGCCAAACCAAATAACTCACATAATATACTATAATATACTATACTGCTGATTATTCGGGAATAGGGGAAGCCACCAAAGGGTCCCCACAAGAAGGGCCGATATGATAGCACCTCATTAATACCCGGTAACCTAGTCGCTTCAAACGCTCAATCAAGAGTGTCTCCTTCTGGAGAATGCGTTTATCACTGCCACGTGGGTCCTTAGATAGCACCTCTAAAACAATAAAAGAGACATGGGTAACATCAAACTTGTGGTATAGACCCAGGTGGAGGCTGACTGGTGTAAGCATTTTGGAAGATTGAGAGTAGTAAATGTGGTCATATATGCGTTGTTTTAGTTGGCGGATCGTCTTGCCTATATAAAATGCTCCGCATTTGCACACCATCAAATATACAACTCCCTGTGTATTACAATTGCTATATTTGTACGTTTGGGTTAGTGGGAACATTGACTTCAAAAAACATTTAACACTTGGGTTATATTGCCCCTGGGTACAAACGGGTACAAGATTCCGCTTACCCAATGGGGAAATGTTTTATCCTCATTTTCATGCAACTTGTAATACACAGGGAGTTGTATATTTGATGCCTGTATTGGATACTCACATATCCCCTGGGAATGTATATACTTGACTCCGAATGATTTTCCACTTTGAACCAGCTAACTAAGGTATTTGGAGCTTTGCTAATTCCCCTTCCCTGTATTTATCTCTATGGCTAGGTGTTTTATTGCCACTATGTGGTTAATAAGCCTGGGAGGACCAACTCTATGGTGTTTTTTTCCCTAGATTGGAAAGTACCTGTTTCAATGTGACACACACAGTAGTGAAGGCAGGCTGGCTTTTATGCAAGTATGGAATTAGAGGCTTTATTATGCCCCAATCAAAATTGCACTTTTTGGCCTAAAAGCAAAATGCTGTGTGGCAGAAAACTAACACTGCACATCACACTAAACACACCATCCCCACCGTGAAACCTGGTGGTGGCAGCATCACGATGCGGGGATGCTTTTCTTCAGCAGGGACAAGGAAACTGGTAAGAGTTGATGGGAAGATGAATGGAGCCAAATACAGGGCAATCTTAGAAGAAGACCTGTTAGAGTCTGCAAAACACTTGAGACTTGGGGGGAGGTTCACCTTCCAGCGGGACAATGACCCTAAAAAGAGCTGCAATGGAATGGTTTCGATCAAAACATATTCATGTGTTAGAATGGCCCAGTCAAAGTCCAGACCTAAATCCAATTAAAAACCTGTGGCAAGGGACTATTTTGCAAAGGAGAATGGGCAAAAATTTCACTCTCTAGATGTGCAAAGCTGGTAGAGACATTCCCAAAAAGACTTGCAGCTGTAATTGCAGCAAAAGGTGGTTGTACAAAGTATTGACTCAGGGGGGATGAATACAAATGCACACCACACTTTTTAGATATTTTCAGCTATTTGTAAAAAAAAACTTGAAAACCATTTATCATTTTTACTCCACTTCAGATGGCAAAACATGGAAAATCTCAAGGGGTATCAATACTCTTTCAAGGCACTGTAGCAAAACATATAAATAGTTATTAACATTATTAGAAATAATATTGTAGAATGTTGACCAATGCAGTTTCCATTTGCCTTAGGGCAGTGGTCTCCAAACTACGGCCCTTTGCTTACTTTTATCTGGCCCTTGGGGCACTCTTTCATCCACTGAAACCAACAATTGGGTATAATCAACCCCCCCCCCACTAACCCAAATGAAGGGGCACAATTCCTCTCAATGGCACAAACGATGGGGCACAATTCCTCCCAATGACACCAAAAACTGGGCCCAATGACACCAATGATGAGGCACAATTTATCCCAATGACACCAAAGATGGGGCATTATTTTTCCCACTGATGTCAGGACCTTTTCTACTCCAAATGGCTATAGTCCGGCCACCCTAAATTCTGAAGGACAGTAAACTGGCCCCTTGTTCAGAAAGTTTGGAGACCCCTGTCTTAGGGGATCAGGAAGGATTTTTTTGTACCTGTTAAATATTTTTTTCCCTATGGATCAACTGTGTGCTTAGGGTTCTGAAGTGTTTTTTTTTTTTTTTTTTTCTTAGCCTGATTAACTATGTAAAAAAATGTGAAAAAATTATTAGACCCCCGCACTTATGGTGAAAATGAAAAATGAGGAGCTGCAGCCTCTATCAATAAATTTGATAGAAATGTGAAAAAGAGGGGATAGGTATGGCGCTGCTCGTATTAAGAGGTGAACTACAACCTCTAAATACTTGAGGGGTGTGTGTCACAGGTGCATTTAGTGCAAAAAGTGACAATAAAAGTGCAGAAAATAAATATTTGTATATTCACAAAAATCCACAAAAAAATCCTACTGCGCAAACTTCCTAACCGCTTATATAAAATACATATTGTTATGTTCAAGCGAAAATAAAATAAACACAATTCTGTGCAAAACCTACAATTCAAAGTGACATTTCTGTGCAAAAAAATCCATCATATATGACTGGTGTATATTGTTGCTGTGAAACTGGGTACAGAAATATGCATATACCGTCCTTAAACCCTGCTGGTGCATAAAAAAAGTCCAATAAAGTGACAGTGTGCTCCTTCAAATTGTTCTGTGCTTCTTGGAAAACAGTGCCCCATAAGGAGGTATTTCACCTTCACAGTATGAGCCACTGTGTAGCCTGTGGAGTGGAAGGAAACTTCCTGTCCTGTGTTCTCCAAGTGCCTCTTTGTCTGCGATGTAAGTGGTCTCCTCACTGTTAACCTCTTAGATGTTGCCCACAGACGAAGAGAGGAAAGAGACTCCATAGTGTGATACCGTACAAATATCCAAAAATGTATTAATAATACTGATGGGTACTCACATTTAATAAAAATCATTAATAGCATTATTTTCTGATTAACTATGTAACTTTTGCAGAACATGGTTGACAGCATAAACCCATTTAAGGAAAATTGGCTCCACCTACATTACTTCATGTAACGACCACTGATTTAGCAAGCTATCATCAGGAATCCCTATATGGGTACTGAGGGGGGTAGACAGACATGCATATAGCTATGTGTAAATAGGAACCATAAGAAAGTCAGTTTGCATATCCTCAAGCAAAGCTGCACTATCAGTAGCTGTGTAAGCATAGCTGTGCACCTAGAGCTTATACTGCCAGCTTCGTGGTGTATTTGTTGGTTAATAACCTATCCCTAGGACGCTGGTTCTCTTTAAGCAATCATAATCTATACACCACACTATCTTAGTTTTTAATGCAGTATTTATAGAATCAAGGTAATAGTTTTTTCAGTAATATTTCTGACTGAATCCTACGTGGAAATGATTAAAAATTGAGAAATACACAGCCTTGGTTCTATAAATAGCATAGTATTGCATTCTCTGTAGACTTTTGACCATGGCTCTCTCCTTTTTGATATTTATAGAATCCGGACGCCATGGGTGCTTCTTTTTTCTCTTGCCAAGAGGTATAGAATGCATCATAAGTGAATTTGTTATTTATTTCAAAAGATTGTGTCTGTTCATTACTCTACAGCAGCAGTTATCTACAAAGATGGCTGTTGAGCAATTTCTCTGTCAGTAATTGTGTAAAGCCAAGACAGAACTGCAGGCACAGCAGTGCAGGCATGCATCGGGCCCTGAGACTGCTGGAGAAGCAACACTGCTGACTGTGTCAGGCTACTTGTATAATAACAATGTCTGTAATTTAATTTGACTTACCTGCAGCAGTTTGTCCACTTTCTACCCAGTGGTGATCTCCTGAAATAATAATTCAGGTACCAGAGTATGGTTTGAAAGGGGGTTTGCAGCAGGTTTTTTTTTAACCATTTGAAATTATATCCTTGCATTATAGGAAACAAATTATGACTTTTAGCTAATTTATTTTTTTAGGTGGATGGGTAGCGGGCACTTGCACACAAGCTGGTGCTACCTAAATTTGTCTGCCCCATCCTATATTTGTACATCTTTCCACCATCTCCTACACCACCACTGACATCCATCTCTGCTTTAAAAAATACCTTTGTCTTTGTACCAGCCTTTTGTAACCTCCCCCAAATCAGCGTTCAGACTTCAAGTGGAAGTGGCAGCAATGTAAACAAATCTGGATTTCCTGTAATCTAACACATTTGAGTTTTCTGATTGAAGGAAAGAGCATAGAGATGACCCCAACAGAGCCTCCTATAACCCCCTCTAAATCGGCTTTCAGACTGCAAAAGGAAGGAGGGGCTGCACTGAGAGCCAATCTGGATTTTTTATAATCTAACACTTTATCTTTACTGATTGAAGGAGAGATCATAGAGATGGCCTCATAACAGAGATGCTCTTTCACTGTCCAATGCAATGAAGAATAGTAAATGATCAGGACCTTGCTGTGCTCCCTTGCAAAGGTTTCTGGCTTAAACCTGGCTGAACAGAATTACACATTTTTTGGCAGATAGGACGTGTATTTCAACAGTATACTTCTCTGTTTGTATTTTTACATAGCAATAAAAATGTCAACCTTTTGTAGTTCTTTATCAATGGTTTTGCACGGACTTGAATGGTCTTTTGTGTATTGCTGAAAAAAATTAATAGAACCTTTATTCTAGAAAAAAAGAAATAAAAATGTCACCGATATCTGTTCTCTACTTACTTATAAAGACCCCTTTTATTAATTGCTTTAAAGCTTGTTATGAAGAGAGGGGCTTGGTGCAGGATTAAACAACCGGATTCTGTTACAGATTGCATAAGTGGCACTGCTTGCCATTGTTCTAGGTATATTTCTTTCAAACTTTTTTATTATTACGAATAAAGTAAGACAAAGTACAATAGAATCGGTATGCATAAAGGTCACATAGGTCAGAATCTCAAAGTACAACAACGTTATAATGATAGCATCATCCCTAACATAATGATAGAACAACTAAGGTGTGGACACTTGCAGAGATTAGAAGGGTATTAAAGCTAAAAGAGAGATTTTTAGCCTAGAAATAGAAAGAGAGGTGAAAATAAAAAAGGAATCAAAGGAAGGAAAAGGAGCCTAGGCACAAGACCCTGCCTTAGATCCTGAAGAGATAAAAAAAGGTAGAAAGTATAGAGACAGAAAAAGAGGAGGAGGAGGAGAGGAAAACCCAGATACAACCTCTAAATTATCATTGCCCAAGGGTAAGGCCCAAGAGGGGGGTGCCTGAGAGAGGAAAAAAAAAATCCAAAAACAGAGAAAAGTTACAAATCTATATTAACATATTTAGCCCAAGGATCCCATATTTTCCGAAATCGTGGCACAGCATCAGTAAGCCTACTTGCCAGGTGTTCATTAAGCATTATCTAGGAAACTTTGCGCCTAAACAAAGCAATATGAACTGAAGAGCGCTTCCAAGATTGAGCGATGGCCAGTTTGGCGGCCAAAAGCACAAAGATCAACCTTTGTGTAGCACGGGAACCATCTGTGACCTTTTCATTGAGAAGGGCTATGTGAGGCAGCTGCGGAATTGGTATTTCAGTGACCTTCCTTATAATCACAAAGACCCTGTTCCAAAAGCCCCTAATCTTAGGGCATTCCCACCATACGTGGGTCATTTAGCCCAGAGAGTGACAGCCCCGGAAACCTAGTTCTAGGTATATTTCAAGCATTTACATGCTGAAGGTTCTGTATAAAACATACCGTTAATGCATATCCTAAAATAAATTGCAAAGCTTTGGCTGCTCTGTGACATTTTGGTTGCAGAGGAGATCTATCAGCCATGAGACCGGCATTTTATCATTTCAATAAAAGTCCTCGCTGAACCACCTGAAGCTGATCTGATTTCTGTATGGAGAAATTGCAAGTGATCGACTTCTTCTTACATATTAAACCCTTGTAGAGGAGCCTGCAAAGAATGTCATAGCACTAACTTGGTTTTAGAGGACTGTTAAATTGTAATTTCACCTACATTTACATTGTAGTCCCCTTCCCAATTTTATAGACTAAAAGGCCAACTTTTAGTTTTTACTCGGATAGAGTTGTGAGAGGTTAAAACCCCTGTCAGGATTTAATTGCTGCCTATGTTTACAGTAGGGAGATTTTACTCTTACTATTTTTTCTAGTGATCACAGTCACTGGGACTGAAAGTGAGGGAAAATACTAAATTTTGAGTTGTTACCAGAACAGGAATATTCCAATGGGGACACTTGTTCTGGTGATGATGAAAAGGGGATTTTCCTTACTTTGGAGAGATTTCCTCAAACTTCTCACTGGGTCTACAGGACAGGAAGTGAAGAAAATTATTATAAAACAATTTGGGCCAACAGTTTGTGCAGCGCTTTACAATGTAGACAGCACAATTACAATACAGTTCAATACAGAAGGGACAGGAGGGCCCTGCTCATTGAGCTTACGTTCTAACAGTATAATAAAGTTGCATTTCACAGAGTTCATATAAACTAATAAAACTTGTTCATGGGCCCTCCAATATGCAGTGCCTTGAAAAAGCACTCGCACCCCTTAAAATTTCCCACACCCCGCCATGACAGAACCAAAAACGAGAATGCATTCCACTGGGACTCCATGTGATAGACAAACACAAAGTAGCACACAATTGTGAAGTGGAAGGAAAATCACAAATGGCCTTCAAAATCTCCTACAAGAAAATTATTTCACACTTACCTGTCCATCAGCCTGTTTGCAGAAACTTGGTTAGGTAGCAAAGCTCCTGGTGCAGATCCTGTCACGCATTTCCATATGTGTAGATTTACACATAAAACTGGAGAGTGCAAAAAACTGGTGCAACTATGCATGGTAGCCAATCGGCTTCTAACGTCAGCTTGTTCAATTAAAGAGGAAGTAAACTTCTTGTTTGTATCTATAGGTAAGCCTATAATAAGGCTTACTTATAGGTACTGTAAATATCTCCTAAACAGTGCAAGTTTAGGAGATATTTACAGTACCTATAGTTAAGCCTTACTGCCATTTACTTGTATACGCCGCCAATGACGTCATCCGCGAATGCACTCTGAAGGAGCGGTGACCCGTGCGGTTTCTTCAGAGTGCCGTGACCGGCGTCTGCCACGTGCATGTGCGGGAGTGACGTCACGCGGCTCTGGCCTGTCACACAGCCGGAGTCCACGGACCCGGAAGGAAGATATGCTATGATATGATATGCATACTAGCACATTCTGCCTTTACTTTGCAGGTAAAAAAAAAAACCTCTTTAACCACTTAACAACTGTCCCATAGCCGAATGACAGCTACAGGGTGGTTTCTTAACTCTGGGAGGGCGTACAGTGACGCCCTTCCAGAATTCCGCTCTCGCGTGCCGCCTGGGGCGCGCACCCGAGAACATCCATGACCGCCGGGTACAGAGGACCGTGCGCATCACGGATCATGGTAAACGGCCGCTGATTGCAGCCGTTTACCATGTGATCGCTCCGTCAAATGACAGAGCGGTCACATGTAAACAAACCGGCGTCATGTCATGACGCCGGTTCCTCTCTCCCCTCTCTGTACCAATCGGAACAGAGGGGGAGGGATCGGATGGCAGCAGCGCTGTGGGCTGGATGTGTAGTGCCCACAGCGCTGCTCTGTGACATGTGCAGTCACATCCATCCATCCATGCTCAGCCATCCCTCTATGCTCAGAAATACCCTGTGCAATTCTCTGCAATTCCCTGTGCAAAACTCTGCAATACCCTGTGCAATACTCTGCAATTCCTTGTGCAATACTCTGCAATACCATGTGCAATACCCAGCAATACTCTGCAATACCCAGCAATACTCTGCAATACCCAGCAATTCCCTGCAATACCCTGCAGTGCTCTACAATACCCCGCAATGCTCTGCAATACCCTGCAATACAACGCCATACCCGGCCATGCCCGGCCATGCTCAGCCCTATTCGGCCATGCTCAGCCATACTCGGCTGTACTCGGCCTCTGTATGCGGCCAGGCTTGGGAGTCTCACACATGTGGCATCGCCGTACTCAGGAGGAGTAGGAGAATCTATTTTGGGGTGTAATTTTTGGTATGTACATGCTATGTGTTAGAAATATTGTATAAATGGACAACTTTGTGTTAAAAAAAAAAAATGCGTTTTAACCACTTCCCGCCCGCCGTCATATGACATCCTTGACTTTGTGTGGGGATATCTGAATGATGCTTGTAGCTACAGGCATCATTCAGATATCAGCTTTTTCAGCCGGCGATTCCCTACACCATAAGAATGATCATAGCAGCTGTTCCGCTGCTTGATCATTCTTACAGGAGGTGAGAGGGGATTTCCCCCCCTCCCGCCACCCTCCGGTGCTTCTACCGACTCACCACTACGATCGAAGCCAGGATCGTTTTATTTTTATTTTTTATTTCAGGCTTCCCAGCCTAGAGGTGAGATGTGGGGTCTTATTGACCCCATTTCTCACTGTAAAAAGGACCTGTCATGCCGTATTCCTATTACAAGGGATGTTTACATTCCTTGTAATAGGAATAAAAGTGATCAAAAAATAAATTTTTTTTTAAAAAAGTGTCAAACTAAAATAAATGTAAAATGAACAATAAAAAACAAAAAAATTTAAAGCACCCCTGTCCCCGTGTGCTCGCATGCAGAAGCGAATGCATACGTAAGTCCTGCCCACATATGAAAACGGTGTTCAAACCACACATGTGAGGTATCGCTGCGATCGGTAGAGCAAGAGCAATAATTTTGGCCCTAGACCTCCTCTGTAACTCAAAACATGTAACCAGTAAAAAATTTTAAAGCGTCGCCTATGGGGATTTTTAAGTAGCGAAGTTTGGCGCCATTCCACAAGCGTGTGCAATTTTGAAGGGTGACATGTTAGGTATCTATGTACTCGGCATAACTTCATCTTTCACATTATGCAAAAACATTGGGCTGACTTTACTGTTTTGTTTTGTTTTTTAAACACAAAACTTTTTTTTCCAAGAAAAGTGTTCGAAAAATTGCTGCGCAAATACCGTGCGAGATAAAAAGTTAATAAAAATAAATAAAGTGCGTTAACTGTATGAGAATATACACATAAATGTGAATGCATATGGGTGGTAGTGAAAACCACAATCTACTGAGAACAAATAAATGACTCAATGGGTGATGGAAAAATATACGTGCCAATCATAAAAACTCAAATAAAAAGAAAAAAGTGTACATGTGAAGTACAACAATAATAATAACGTGAAAACATGATAATCAAACAGACTCAGTCCATGAGTTCAAACATAAAACGTTCATCAGTGAAAAAATACTTCCATCCACTATACAGCTTAGCAGCAACCAATCTCCCTATGAGTGGATCGACAAAGGTGAGGGATGTGCAGGATGGTACAATTCCACTGGCGGTGACTCCAATAAGTGAGAAAAGTGGTAAAGATGGACTCTTACCCTCCGTGTTGGACCCCCTCCTTGGCAGGGTCTATCAGGCATGCAGATTTTGCCCTCTGCAGGGACCGTGTGATGAGAGGATCTCCCCAGCAGCTGTCAGGAATGCTGTCTCCGGTCCGGGCTAGTCCAAGTGAAACGCCTGAGATAAAAAGTTGCAACGACCGCCATTGTATTCTCTAGGGTCTTTGCTAAAAAACATATATAATGTTTTGGGGTTCTATGTAATTTTCTAGCAAATAAATGATGATTTTTACATGTAGGAGAGAAATGTCAGAATTGGCCTGGGTGTTCCAGAACGCCTGAAGGTGCTCCCTGCATGTTGGGCCTCTGTATGTGGCCACGCTGTGTAAAAGTCTCACACATGTGGTATCGCCATACTTGAGAGTAATAGCAGAATGTATTTTGGGGTGTAATTTGTGGTATGCATATGCTGTGTGTGAGAAATAGCCTGCTAATATGACAATTTTGTGAAAAAAAAGAAAAAAAAATTTTGATTTTGCAAAGAATTGTGGGAAAAAATGACAACTTCACAAAACTCACCATGCATCTTTCTAAATACCTTGGAATGTCTTCTTTCCAAAAAGGGGTCATTTGGGGGGTATTTGTACTTTTCTGGCATGTTAGGGTCTCAAGAAATTAGATAGGCAGTCCGTAATTCAGGTGTGATCAATTTTCAGATATTGGCACCATAGCTTTTGGACTCTATAACTTTCACAAAGACCAAATAATATACACCAATTTGTACTTATTTTTACCAAAGATATGTAGCAGTATAAATTTTGGCCAAAATTTATGAAGGAAAATTACTAATTTGCTAAATTTTATAACCGAAACAAAGAAAAATTCATTTTTTTTTACCGAATTTTCAGTCTCTTTTCTTTTATAGTGCAAAAAATAAAAAACCCAGCGGTGAATAAATACCACCAAAAGAAAGCTCTTTTTGTGTGAAAAAAGGACAAAAATTTCATATAGGTACAGTGTTGCGTGACTGAGTAATTGTCATTCAAAATGTAAGAGCACCGAAAGCTGAAAATTGGTCTGGTTATTAAGGGGGTTTAAGTGCCCAGTGGTTAAGCTTTGACAAAAAAAAAAAAAAAAACGGAAGCTGATTGGTTTCTATGCAGAGCTGCACAAGATTTTGCCCTCTCTATTTTTAAATCAAACCCAATGTATCTCACTCTTGCTGCTGTGGTTCTCCCTGATGTCACTATTGTGTCCTTTAAGTATATTTAAAGGCAAAACTTTTTTTTTTTACATTTTGGATAGAGGGGAGATGGATTAGAACCCCTGTCAATTTTTATTGCTGTGTGTGCCCCCATTAGGGAGATCCACCCTCTCTATTTGTCCTGTTTGCCATTATCATTGAAAGTGAACGAAAATCCCAAATTTTTATTGTCCCCAGAAAAGTAATGGAGGGTAAATCTTCCAATGGGGACACTAGTTCTGGTGCGTTGGAGGCCCCAAATTTGAAGGGATTTCCTCTCACTTCCTGTTTGTCTATATTACAGGAAGTGAAGGGAAATCCCTACAATGGGACACAGATGGCGAAAAAAATCTGACAGGGGTTATAACCCTCCCTTACTTTATCCAAAATGAAAAAAAAATGTGCCCATAGTTCTACTTTCAGTGACTACTGGTCAGCAGGAGGAACCACAGTGACCAGTGGAAGGACCCTCTATTTGACCAGCCCAAGGCATCCAAAAGGATTGGTGCCAGTGCTACAGATTAATGCTCCGTACACACGAGCGGAATTTCCATCGGAAAAATTTTGGATGGTTTTTCCGACGGAATTCCGCTCAAGCTTGGCTTGCATACACACGGTCACACAAAAGTTCTCTGAACAGGGATAGATTTATTCAACTTAAGTTTATACACAGGGCTTAATACACCCCCCAAAGGCTAGCCCGGATATACCCTACGCAATCGGCACTATGCCCAAAATGTCAGCAATCAATAGGAACATTCTATCATGTTATTTGGGATTGCCCCGTCATCCAGGAGTATTGGAGAAAAGTGGTTGAGGAGATTAACACTGTCACCAACCTTTCCATGTCCATGGACCCCAAGATGTTTCTATGCCAGGAAAGCCCTGCTCCAACAATGGAAACTTAACGACTCCCCCCACAGTGACTCAATGGCGTACACTGGTGGATGCTGTGCTACCTTTATATAAATTAACATATATGGGCCATAAATGCCCCCAAAAATTTGATAAAGTGTGGAGACCATGGGTGACCACTAGATCACTCCCTATGTAGGGAAGCCAATGAAGATAGCGCGTTAACTAATGATGTTAATGACCCCCTGTATTATGAATTAAATCTCTGCTCCTTAGTTAGAGGGTGAGAAACGTGGACAGAACTTGCCAGCCTGGACCCTCTAGAGACCACTGATATACCCTTGAAGATGCAGCTGAGACCCCCAAGGCTCCTCCTGGTAGTCTCCCTTCCTTTTTAAGCCCCCTGATGAAGATGTTTCTACCTCTTAACCTACTCCTATCCCACAGAGTTAATCTGGTCTGTCACGACCATCTGATTATCTAGTTGAGATCACGGCACACCTTGGGCTCTTATGGACCCCCTTCTCCCTCTCCCTCCCCCTCCTCCCTCCCACTACAGATTTGACTTCTCAAACTATTCTGATTTAATGTCAGGAATGTCTTGCCCTGTTACCTATCCTAGATATGACATTGTGTAGTGTCACCAACTCCTTTGTGGTTCTCTCTATTCCGTTAATTTACGGATGTCTAGAATACCTTGTTAGCATATGCTTATGATGTACCGTGGTTTTGTTTTCTTTTCTTTGTATTGTTTTGTTTTCGTTATTAATAAGAACTTTTCTGTTAAAAAAGTTCTCTGAACTTTCGACCTGCAAGAACACAGTGACGTACAACACTACGACGAGCCGAGAAAATGAACTTCAATGCTTTGAATTGTTTTCGAGCATGCGTATTTTTTTGCGCGTCGGAATTGCATACAGACAAACCGAATTTCGGAAAATGGAAAAATAGAGAACCTGCTTTCAATCTTTTGCTGGCGGAAATTCCGCCAGCAAAAGTCCGATGGAGCATACACACGGTCGGAATTTCCGACCAAAAGCTCATATCGGACTTTTGCTGGCGGAATTTTCGCTCGTGTGTACGGGGCATAAGGTTTTTGCAAACCAGCTGAACAGGAAAGTATGACTCAGGTTTCTTTAGAGCAGGGGTCTCCAAACTATGGCCCTCTAGTCGTTCAGGAACTACTCTAGTTGTTCAGGAACTACATTTCCCATCATGCCTAGTGATGTCTGTGAATGTCAGAGTTTTACAATGCCTCATGGAATGTGTAGTTCTGCAAAAGCTGGAGGGCCGTAGTTTTGAGATCCCTGCTTTAGAGGGTATTGTCTTTGGACTTTTTCTAACCCCATGACATAGTCTTCATGTGTTTTTTTTTTTTTCCCAAAAATTGTGTGCTACTGCTAAACTACCATCCTGATCACAGTTCTTTGTTGAATTAAGCCCAGATTCCTATTTATGACAAAACATGACTTGTCCATTCCTTTACTTTTCTGGAAAATGAAGAGTAATCACCTAACAGACAGACACCATTGTTCTCACAGAACTGACAAAATATTTTATGAACAATTTAAAGAGGTTTCCACCCGTGACCTACAATTTAAGGCCTCATAAAACTTCCTTTGGGTGAATTTCAAATGTCAGTTGTGGCTCATAAACTTTGTGCTGCACCACGGCTTCCTGTGATAAGGACATTTCATATCTCGTTATATTTGGCAATCGGATAAAAATATCTAAATGGCTGGAGACTAGCAGCAACAGAAAAGCATGGAAGATGCATTGCTGTTACTCTGAAATGATGTCTCTGTTTTATAGATAATTTGGAACACTTGAGTCTGTCCCCATTTTAAGTGCAGATACTATATATCTTATAGATGACGATGCTTATTCTCCATTTACATTATAACAAAACAATGTGACAGTCTAATAATAGGTTTGTACACTTATTCAGCAATGCAGGGTTAAAGCATATCTAAACCAAAAAAACAAAGATGTAATATATTGCAGTTTACCAGTCGTTCGATGTGACTGCATTTGTTTTTTTTTGTTTTTTAGGCTTTTTTTCCCCTTTATTCTCACTTGGGGTTTCTGCCAATAATACATTTCCAGTCTATAAAAAAAAAAAAAAAAAAAGAGCTAGAGAATCCCATCCCTCTTTTTTTCCCCATTACAGGAAATTATCACATAAGTTAGCACAGGCAGATAGCCAGCAATGGAGATTCCTCCATCAATGCTGTTTATCGTGGATTGGGGAATCGATTGATTTTCACTGAATGAGAGAAAATCCCACTGAGTATGGTGAGCTTGAAGCAGTTCTGAAGCCTAAAAGTTTTTTAAAGGCTACATTCACATGGGTGTAAAAATATTATTGATCATTGATTTTTTTTTTTTTTTTTACTTTTTTTTTTTATAGCACAACATTCCCACGTAATGATCAGTAAATACTTGTGTAAAATTGTTCTGTTTTTTTATTTTATTTTTTTCTAAACTCTGCATCTGGCATACGTGTACACATGTCCTCAGGTGCAGATTTTTGGATTTTGTGTTACGTTCCTGAAGGCAATGCATGTTTACTCATGTGAATGTCTCCATTGAAAACAATGCATCTGCATTCAGATCGGTAAATAAAAAATGCTTGTAAATGTTTTATGTTTTTTTTTTTTACAGCCGTATGAAGAAGACTTAAAACATTATTTTCATTAAGGTAAAAAAACACCTGCTTTCCCATGGACACAGCAACAAAAGCTTGGCGGAGGGCTTAAAACCCAATTCTCAATGAAAAATTACCAAAATTTCTGTGCCTAGTTACCCCTTCTTACATGTAATACATGGCCAGATTGCTGCACTATACTTTAAAACCAATACTTGTCTTTATGCTGAATAGTACATCTCCTTCTGTATCTCCAGCCTACTCTGTAGAGCTGTGGGTCTCAGACTGCAAAGCTTGTGTCTTTTTTTAATACATATAAAAAAGGATATAAAGTTATGTGCTTGGTGGAGAATAGTTGTAAATGTTTGTGGCAGTCACTATTGGTGATGGTGGCAGCTCCCCTAAAGAAGGTCTTAAGCAGAAGCCTATCTGGCCCCCACCTAACAACTGTACATTTATTTTATTCATCAACACATCCCCCACAGTTATTACCTCTTGTATCTGTTGACCCTCCCTCTTAGATTGTAAGCTCTAAGGAGCAGGGCCCTCTGATTCCTCCTGTATTAAAGTATGTTGTATTTGCACTGTCTACCCTTAAGTGGGAAAGTGCTGTGTAAACTGTCAGCACTATATAAATACTGTATAATAATAATAACCTAATGTACATATGAGAACAAGTGAGGGAGGACACTTTCATCTGCGGCCAAACTCTGCACCTGCAAGCTACTTGCCTGCCGATCTCTACCTTCCTCCAGATGACCACTATCCCATTGATGATATGCCATGTTCTTCTTCACATCTTGTGAGTGCATTATTTTTCGTAAGCTTTATGCCAATTACACATGATTTACACTCGGATGGAGGTGCCCTCTCTCACTTGTTCTCATAAGAAAGAGTACATGTCTTTTATTTAGGTCCCCAGGACAACAGCAACACAAGGCTTCACTGCCGGTTTCCCTTAACATGAATGACTCCTATACTGCTTCAAAGATGCTGCTTGTAGGACTTTTTTTAACGTCCCGTAAGCGCACCGCCCCATGTGAAAGCACTTGGGCTTTCACACTGGAGTGACAGGAGAGGCACTTTACAGGTGCTATTTTTAGTGCTAAAATGCCTGTAAAGCACCTAAGTGTCCACATATTAAAAATCAATGCAAACTCATTAAACAGTCCACGTTCAGTGAAAGTTCATGTACTGCAAAGTTTGCATTGATTTCAGCATGTGCAGAGTGCTCCTTGCATGCTGAAATCAATGCAAACTTTGCAGTACATGAACTTTCACTGAATGTGGACTGTTTAATGAGTTTGCAGCACAGGACACTTTATTGCAACAAGATCACCCCACCCCACCCCCACCCCACCCCCCGCGCGCGCAATGTTCCGCCCTAGGCCCGGGCCTTGTCGGCTTAAGCCAAGAAACAGCACTGCCCATACCACTGTAATGACCAGTCAAGACTACTAAATTTTGAGGAAGGTCCCTAGTGTCATTCTGCATAGCTAGAATTCATGCGGAGCTAATAATTGAGTCAACACTTGACGCTACCCATTGGTATAATAAAGAACACACAGCTTTGTGATACCAGTGCAGAAAATGTGAGTGTACTAACTGTTTTTATGTATAATAAATACTAGTGTTAAACTATGTTAGCCTGTTTGTGTTTAAAGCCTAGTACACCTAATCAGAAAATCAGTTCATCTGAAGGGACAAACACGAAAAAAATTTTCGTACGATACCAGATCGTACTATTTTCATTCCATCAGTACAGTTTTCGTCTGAAAAAAATCAAGAGCAAGATCACGCATGCTCAGAAACAAAACAATACATTACATCACAATACAATACAAGTTATACAACATTACATCACTTCCCAAGTTGTATTCTGTCGTACAAGAATTTTCGTATGTTGAGTAAACTCTTCATTTTCGATATGAGACTAGCATGCAACAAAAACTGGACTATTATTCATCCGATAATCTGATTGTGTGTACAAGGCTTAAAGTGATTGTAAAGTCTCCTTTTTTTCTAGTTAAAAATAACAAACGTCCATATTTGCCTGCTCTGTGTAGTGGATTTGCACAGAGCAGCCCAGATCCTGCTCTTCTCGAGTCTCTCTTTGCTGCTCCTGGCCCCTTCCTCCTGTCGAGTGCCCCCACAGCAAGCAGCTTGCTATGGGGGCACCTTAACTGAACCACAGCTCCCTGTGTCCATTCAGACACAGAGCCACAGCCGTCCCTGCCCCCTTTCTCTTCTCATTGGCTGACTGACTTTGACAGCAGCAGGGGCCAATGGCGCCACGCTGCTGTCTCAGCTAATGAGGAGGGGAGTCCAGGATAGCCGAGACACTCCTGCAACATTGCTGGATCTAGAGAGACCTCTTAGGAGGGCTGCTGCACACACAAGGCTTTTTATCTTCATGCATAGAATAGATTAAGATAAAAAAACCTTCTGACTTTACAATCACTTTAAATCCCTTCAGAGAAATGCAGCCATTGGAGAATGCTTTGCTTATTACCTACTCAACATAAAGTAGTGACTCAGTTTCAGAAAGAGGAGAATTGTTTGGGAGGCCTTAGGAGAGTATATATGGACACCAAATATCTGTAAAATATAAACACAAGAGGCGCAGGCACACACCCCGTGTGTAAGACTGTTTATTATAAATGCTGATGAAAAGGTATTACTCTTACATCTAAATAAATAGGATATTGGTTTCCATAAACCACCACAATAAGCAGGCTTCAAGAGTCGTAACTGTTCTTTTTCCTGGGGCGTGGAGCTCACCTTGTTCGAGGTTCACACAGGTACATTACATTCAGCTTCTTCTTTTTGTGAGCTGTTCAAGTAAGCCAGAGAGCGGTACGTGTTAAAGGACAAAAGAACAACATTTTAATAAATCGTTAATAATCAAATATGATAGACTCTAGTGATAGATGCTGAGTTCTTTATTAAAAATGACACAGTGAATATAGTCTAATGAGATCCCGTTGTCTTTTTCAAGGAAAGTGTGGCAGCATGGAAACATCTCTTCATTCTGTTAATTTATTTAACATTTTTAGACATTTTATATTTACTCACCGTTTCCCCTTGAAGGAATTGTTATTCTTTATTAGTAAAGTGACCTGCAGGCAGAAGCAAGAAACTGCGCTGCACCTCATGAGCAGATCTCATTAAGAACAATAAAATCATGTGAAAGCAGATGTCATATTGACCACTAATATCCACTTGCAATGTCTTCATGTCATTGATAGCTGCAATGAAAGTTGAACAGCTAGACACCAGTATTAGAAGATCATATACATCAGAAGGTCAAAGAATATCCTCTTGAAATCGTCTGTTGCTTTATACTTCATGATGCCTTCTGTGATGGTTGATGGAAAAACAGTCTTAAACAAAAGAAGAAAGCAATCAAATTGAAGGAATAAGGCCCTCTGAGATACACTGTCTTATGCACTGCCTGCAGCTTGTCTGGTTGGCCTTCTCCTCTCCTCAGGTGTAAGCATTAACGTTCTGCCTTGCTAAGCATTTATGCTGGCACCGGCTTATATTGTACCTGCTTACCTAACCACCCTCTAATGGCTGTGGGTAGTTTGCATATACTGTATGCTCTGGAAGGAACCTGCAAGTAAATCACAGAAAATGATTTGCCAAAAGTGACACTGTTCAGCCAGTTTTAGCCAATCCAGGCACCCCATCAGACCGCAGGTTCTCTGTCTCCACTGCGATTGCACAATACAACCTGATCGAGAGCCCACTCCAACCTGTGACTAGACAGCAAAGGTGCAGCAGCAGGCTATTTCATTTATATTTTGCTCTCCCCACCTGTCACGGAGCTTCCAGTGGTAGATAAACAGCACTTTGCGATGCAGCAGAACCTCGATTGTCGCTGTGCAGGACTTCCCCGATCTACGAAAAAAAAATAACTTTAATATATTTACAGTTAGGTCCATATATATCCAAAGTATGAAAATTGTGCATGTGTCCAAATATATATGGACCTAACTGTATATATAGTTATCCTAAATTATGTGATCACAACCGCTATTTCGGCTGTCGGAGTCCTCTATAATTCCATACAAACCAGCCAAGTGCTGAAGTCAAGAGTCCGCTGACTTTCCACTGTGCCAAAGAAGAGGCCACACACCAAGGATGTCTTACTCCAATTCCGTTTATTTCACTGTCAGCACACTCTAAAACTCCTGCTTGATGCAATGCCACTAACATGTTTCACCCAACACAGTGCTTAATCAGCAACAGGGTGCGTGAGCCTTAATGCTAACATGCTGCAAATATGCATCCATGGTGCACCCTCTACAGTGATTTGCAGCTTCTGCAGGGATAGGCCGGGTATGAGATATGCATACTTGCATTGGTCCTTGCTATGCAAGAAAAAGCCTAGCTAAACTTTAGCTTTAATGATTAGTAAACTGCAATATATTGCATTTTTTTTTGAGTTTGGATTTAATACTACTTTTAAAATCTTAATAGATTGTAGCTATTTAGAGACAGGTTGAACAGTGGCACTGAACTTTAAATAGAACCTTATTCTATAAAAGAAAGAGAGAAATATATGGTGGGACTTTATATGAGGTAAATGGCACTATCATAAACCTCCATCCCTATTTTGGTATAGAAAAAGTAGCAGAAGGGGCGGGACTTTGTATGAAGTGTGTGAGGAACAAAGGCGGCAGTAATTAACATATCTCTAGTGTATGATGTTATACATTGTATTATATTTAATAATTAGTACATAAATAACTCAATTCTAAAGAAAAATCATGTATATACACATGTGGATCCCCAAACACTGGGAGAGATAAAACAGTATACAAAAATTTAAATAACAGCTTTACTGTGCAAAATGATACATAGTTAAAAACAATCCATGCCAAGGGTAAACATATAATATAGAATAATCATGATACAGCCCACGAAAATTGTACAAGAGAAGGGTAGGGGCACTATAGTTGGTAGGATACATATTAAACACGATATCTGTTGGCTCTACGCGTTTCGCGACTTACTGTCGCTCATCGGGAGCAAACGTTTATAGTATCTCTGCAATGACATAGAAACATTTTGGGCTAAACCAGTACATTCATAAATTAAAAACAGAAGAAAAAATATTGGCTGGTACTTACAGGGTGTCCATATGCTGATGGCATGACAAACAAGCCAAGCTGCCCCCATAAGCGAGGACTGTTACCTCCCAGGGGACTTAGGCGAAGCGCCCAGCGGCGGACAGCCCCAAACGGGCCCAAACACAGACGGACAGGCACCAGGCAATCCTAAGTGTGTGGACAGACTAACAGTGGCAATCAGTGACTATGAAATGGTGGAGTAATAAACCCAGGATGTATAGCAGTTCCTGTGAAGTGAAAGAAGGTATGTGTGATGATGAAAAATATTTTTGACAAGTGGAGCTTTGCCATGACTAAAAAATTGGGAGAGGGGAAGGGGGGAAAGAAAACCATAACAATGCCACCAGTAATTCTAAAAGGTGAAGGTAAAAAACAAGAAAAACTGAATAATGTGAAAACTAATACCTGCTAGACAATGTGAGGGACAAGTGATGTGTGTATATCCTATGAAGTGTGCAGCAGCCGCCGAGTGCCGAACCATCCATGGATGGAGTCCAATTATAGGCGCCACCACAAGGAGCCCTGCCTACGTCTCGCACGCAAGCACACAGGGAGGGCCGGCGCCTAACCAATGCGGAAGAGCCGCCTGGTAATTTGGCGACTAACTCATCCCCCGTATAGCTTGTAGGTGGTTAAAACAGCAGAAAGGGTCACAATGAGGGATGCACCGCATCCCGCATGAATGGCGTGACATCGACACGCAGTGCCAGTGCACCTGCCCCCCCCACACACACATAAAGCAGGCGGGGCAGGCGCGCGTGCAGTGCACGTCGCAGCCCCCGGGTCAAAACAAGGCTGCAGGAGGCAAAGCACAGCCCAACCTGCTGACTTACTGCTGACTTTGTCCCTCACACACTTCATGCAAAGTCCCGCCCCTTTTGCTACTTTTTCTAGAACCTTATTCTATTTTACATTAGGCCACTTCTAATTTGATATAAATAATACTTTCACATTTTTTTGTTATATCATCAGGATATTCAATGAGACAAGACCTATTTCTCTAAAACATTTTACTTCTGATTATTGGTAATTTGAACCACAATCCTTTTTAATTGTAATGATTTCAGTCATTGAAATATTTTATTCATATATCAATTTTATACATATTTATTTCTAGGAATAATTTGATCTGTTTTCTATTACTATGCTACCAGTATTTTATTATTTTGAATACTGAAGAAGAGCATGCAGATTCCTGAAATGTGTAGGTTTCCAACAAAACTCTGATGCTAAGAACAGCTAAGCCAGTTTCCAGGAGCTGGAATCCAGAGTACCATTCATATGAAGGAGAGCTCACGCTTGCTGCTTGAGACATCTTTAAGCCCTTGTTTACACCGGTGCAATTTGTCACGTGATTTGACAGCTCCAAATTGCATAAAAAGTTGCACCCCATTGCTGGCAGTGGAACCGTTCAAACTGCCACTTAGTGTAACATTATTGGTTCACTCACTGGTTTCACGTGCCTATAATTGATGTTTAAATTAGTATTATAATTTAAATCTATTAACTGTTATTAAAAATTTAAAATGTAATAGTAGTGTAAACTACTAAACTATACTTACCAGCAGTTCAGATTTTCCTGGGACAATCCCGAAAATTGGATCCTCGTCCCAATCTGAGCACGTCCCATTTAAAATCCCAATTTTTTTTTCTTTTGTCCCGGTAATAATCGGGACTGTTTTTGTCAGGAGGAGGGACCCTGCTGGTGGCACCTGATGTAAGGAGGGACTCTGCTGGGGGCACCTGATATGTAGGGAGGGACTCTGCTGGGGGCACCTGTGATGAAAGAAGGGAGTCTGTTGGGGGCACCTGTGATGAAAGAAGGGCCTCTACTGGCTCTACTGGGGGCACCTGTGATGTAAGGGACTCTACTGGGGGCACCTGTGATGCAAGGAGGGACTCTACTGGGGGCACCTGTGATGTAAGGAGGCACTCTACTGGGGGCACCTGTGATGTAAGGAGGGACTCTGCTTGGGCACCTGGTGAAAGGAGGGACTCTGCTGGGGGCACCTGGTGTAAGGAGGGGCTCTACTGGGGACACCTGATGTAAAGAGGGACTCTGCTGAGGGGCACTTGATGTAAGGAGGGACTCTGCTGAGGGGCACTTGATGTAAGGAGGGACTCTGCTGAGGGTACTTGATGTAAGGAGGGACTCTGCTGGGGGCACCTGATGTAAGGAGGGACTCTGCTGGGGACACCTGATGTAAGGAGGGACTCTGATGGGGACACCTGATGGCATCTGGTTTAGGGTTTCCACTGATTCTGCATTATGGTGAGTTGAACTATTTCATTTTATATTACAATGTAATAATAGAAATAATGCGCTCCAATCATCCTGACACCATACCAACCATGGTGCCATTATCATTGAAGCGCTAACCCCAGGTGTTTGGAGTATCTTTATCTGCTGATTGGTAAACTTTCTGGAATACTCATATTGCTATTGTGGTGTAGGATCAGGGCCTGCTGTCCCTCCATCCCTCTTTCTTTTCTTCCTTTTATCTCCTTCCCTCCCTATTTTTTTCTCTCTCTCTCCCTCCATCCCTCGTTCATCTGAGACTTGAACCACACCCCATTTGAACCATGCCCCCTTTAAGCCACGCACAATATTTAGCATAACCACTACAGCCCCAGAAGGATTTACCCACTTCCAGACCAGGCCATTTTTTGCGATACGGCACTGAGTCGCTTTAGCTGACAATTGCGCGGTTGTACAACGCTGTACCCAAACAAAATTGACGTCCTTTTTTTCCCACAAATAGAGCTTTCTTTTGGTGGTATTTGATCACCTCTGCGTTTTGTTTTGTTTTTGCACTATAAACAAAAAAAGCACGACAATTTTGAAAAAAAAAAAAACAATATTCTTAATTTTTTGCTATAATAAATATACAAAAAAAATGTCTTCATTAGTTTAGGCCAATATTTATTCTGCTACATATTTTAGGTAAAAAGAAAACCGCAATAAGCGTATATTGATTGCTTTGCACAAAAGTTATAGCGTCTACGAAATAGGGTATATACTTATGGCATTTTTTTTATACATTTTTTTTTTTTTTACTAGTAACGGCAGTGATCAGCGATTTTTAACGGGACTGTGACATTATGGCAGACAGATCGGACACTTTTGACAATTTTTTGGGACCATTGACATTGATACAGTGATCAGAGCTACAAATAGCCACTGATTACTGTATATATGTCACTGGCAGGGAAGGGGTTAACGCTAGGGGGCGACCAAGGGTTTAAGTGTTCCCTAGGGAGGTGTTTCTAACTGTGGAGGGAGTGTACTGACTGGGAGTAGAGAGAGATCGCTGTTCCTGATCACTAGGAACAGCAGATCTCTCTCTACTTCCCTGACAGAACAGGGATCTGTCTGTTTACATTGACAGATCTCCTATCTGCCTCTCTGAGGAGCGATCACTGGTCGCTGGAAGACATCGCAGCCGCCGGCCACGCGCATCGGCTCCGGTGTCGCCAGCTATAGCTCTTAAAGCGGCTGCCATGCAGCTACGGTGATTCACGCAGCAGTGCCAACCTGCCCCCCTATAACGACGGCGGCTGGTCAGCAAGCAGTTAAACCACGCCCATTTTTCGCACACCATATTTTTCTTCCCCCCAAGTCAAGCAAACAAATGAATGCCCCGCCTCCTAATTATAAGAAGACCCCGCCTACAGAAAAAATGGTGTCCCTATACATTTTTTGACAATGTTGGCAACTATGCTAAACTTTTTTTGGGTATATATAGAGCTCCATGGACATTCAAAGACACTTTTGTAGACGAGGGGCATAAATACACCAGTGTACTTGTAAATTACGTGTAAGTGAACATGCCAAGGGTCTTAAAATTTAGTGAGTTAATAGAGATAATAACATTTAGAAATGCTAAAGAATCTACAGAACCTGTATCTTTCAGAACCCTTGGGAAGCCACCGGAGCCTAGTTGTGGGCTGCTGTTCACAGGGTCCTGACTTTTCACCAAACCCCACCACCTCAAAGCATTAGCCCCACCCATTGTGGTTGATTTACTAAACCTGGAGATTGCAAAATCTGGTGCAGCTGTGCATGGTAGCCAATCAGCATCTAAATTTAGCTTGTTCAATTAAGCTTTGACAAAAAACCTGCTTATCTGGGCCGAAGTCCTGACAAATGGACTTTCATTTGAAATGCATTTGGTATGCATCTATTTTGTACTTCCATTATGGGAAAAAAATGACATGCCGGTAATATGGCACAACCATTATATATGAATTCTACTCCACAAAGTCCACTTCAAAATTCAAAAACTACATTCCAGAGGTGTCAAAGATAATTCACAACTACACATCTGGCGCAGAGCCAAAGTGTGGTGTATGCTATCCCTAAAGCTTGTTCACAGCACAGTGTGCATTAAAATGCACATTACAGTAATTCACTTCATATGTATGTTTTGGTACATTGACATTTATTCAACGCACTTGAATGGCCAACACCGCATGTAATGAAGTGTAGTGTGTTGTGGTATGAATGGGTCATAACACTGCATTTCACAGTGCTGCATGAGACACTAGATTTATTGGTATAATACATACATTTTTTCCATAATACACAGACATCTGTAATTGTAGAAACAATGCAGAATAAAATAAAAACACCTCTAGACCTTGAGGGTTTCCATAGAGACTCCCTAGATAGTTTGTGCTTCAGCATTCATTCGTTCCTTGGCAAAGTATGTCTTATTTGCATGGTCAAGAAGAAATGGCAAATGCATGAATAGTAATCCCAAGGATCGACCAGAGCTTTGTATGATGTGCAAAGCAGTTGGACAGAAGAGGACCCTGAGGAGAGGCAAAGATTTAATGCCTGCTGGTTGTGTATTCTGGGCTTCTGTTCAGGATTTTCTGCTAAAGGAATTAGTGTCATTGTCAGGCAGGATTTTAGTTTCGATGGGACATGTAGCATGATAAGTTACATCTCCTAGGACAATGCTACTCAACCTGTGTGGACACCAGGTGGCTTGTGTCAAGGGGCCGATGAATCCTGACTCCTATAAAGTAGCTGACAAATCATAATCAAAATTGACAGTCCATGGTATCGGCTTTAAAATATCCAGGATTAAACGCTACCTTGGTGGAAAATCAGAAATTGTAAGGTAACACAGGAAAATCTATTTTGTCAATAGCCTTTATTGCTTTTCTCATTTCCTTGTATATCTCTTAAGGCTCGTGTCAGTTGTGCCCAGGGTGACGTTTTCAAGTATTTCTTCATGGCCTATTCTTTACATAATGTTATTTAGACTTTTTGTCGTTCCCCAGAGCAACAAGCAAACATCTAAGCATTTCTCATTAGAACCAGTAAGGTTCATTTACAATGAAAAACAGTTGAGTTTCATTTTTCTGGCTCTATAAAATGAAGCAGAAAATCTTACTCATTGCTACCGGCAAGAGCTTTAATTTTGGTTCTATTTCTAATCTGCCTTAATGGGTACTAACACAAGATAGGAGTAACTTAGATATTTATTACTTACATTATCCAATATGTGAGGTTACAGTTTAAAAGAAATAATTTTCCCTTTAGGATTTGTCTAATGTAAATGTATTGGATTCCCATGATTTGTCCTTTCCCGCTGGCAGACATGTCACCTTTAGTAATATGTTATATGTTACACCTGTATATAGCATGTAACATGTTACTAATGCAGCAGCCCCAATCACCCCAGATCCCCCATTGTGACAGCGGGTGTGGGATCCTCTCCTGCACCTGCTGTCACAATTTAAAAACAGCAGATCTGTGAATGAATGAACTAGAAGTCCCATCTTCCACTGCAGCAGACGTCTTGTAGTTCTCAATGGCTTTGAATGCCCTTGTAGTTTATTAAAACTTTTGGCACTTTATCAACTATCTACCCATATGGTAGGTACGGGCAGACAGCTGTACTGAGTGTCTGCAGGAGCCTGACATTGCACCCACGATCAGAAGGCTTCTAAGAAGAAAAATAAAAATGCACATTTACCTGCAAAAATGTGCATTTATTTTTTTAAAAAGTGAACTTAACTTTTCATTCTTTCTGTTAAAGCCAAACTCTTGTTTAAGGCCTGCCTTCCCCACAGTCAGTTTAAAAAATGTCCAAAAGATATACATTAAATTCAGTTTTTTCAGCTTGTCATGTGATGAGCAGGGTCTTTTTACAGTGTTGGCGGTCCTCACTATGGGTTAGAACAGTGCTATTGTTGTGACATGTGAGTGCCAGCCTATGCGCCATTCCATGAGCCCAGGCTTAAAGTGGATGGAAACCCACTCTCGCCCTTTCTAAACTATTGCCATAGTGGTTATCTATAAGGATATACATGCCTCCTGCATGTATCCTTACCTGTCAAATGTCTCCTCTCTGGCCCGTGCATGAGATATGTAAATCACCTGTCACTCACAGCAAGGGGGAGAACAGGACGCCTATTTCTCTGTGTGACAGTTTTTATCTCACCGAAAAAAGATAAGAGGACTGCTCAGAGCTGGATTAACTCTTTGTGGCAAGACTGGGCACAGATGACATGAAATCCTATACTGTACAAGGTGCAAGCCTTAATTAAAAAATGTTTTTTCGGGTCTACATCCACTTTTATGATGACACGCCACTCACAGGGGAAAAGCAGTGACCATTTGCCAAGGGGAGCACTAGAACTTGGAAAAGGCGAGTAGTATTTTTTACTTTTTTTTAAAAAAAACATTGGTAAAACCCTGATGCTAAATGTAGGGCTTAAAGGGTCAGTCCACCCAAAAATGATATTGAAAGTGACCCATGCATTTGAGAAGGAGAAGAGTCACCAAACTTGCCTTTTTGCACTCCTGGCAGTTGAATGTAGTAGGCGAAACACCCAGCATGCCAAGGTATGGATGAGTATGTGACAGCTCTTGTGATTCGCCTAGCACTGTCACGTGGAGCAAAGGATGGAGTCCGTAAGTCTAAGCGAGCTCTAACAAGTTGGTTTTGAGCTTATAAAGGGCTTGCTTTCCCAATTCCTGAAGGCCAAACAGAGCAGTGCAGTGGTGGTGGAGCATCAAGTGATCCTTTTCCCTTGTCACTTTAAACTTCTAAGTCAAGGCTGGTGGACCGAGTCATCCCCTGGTGTCTTCTGTGTCCTAAATATGCGGGCAGCAAGATCACCCTGCCACAATTCCCGCTTCTCCTGCCAGCATGGGAGCTTTGTGTGTTCCCACTTAGGCCCCTTTCACACGGGCGGTGTATGTCCGTTTTTCATCCATCCATTTTCGGATAAAAAACGGACATACATGTATCCCAATGCGATAGCGGATGAACATCCGCTGACATCAGTCTCCGCTATGCTCCGTTTCTAATGACGGAGGTAAACCCTACTTTTCCATCCATCATCGGATCAGATGAAAACGGACCCTACGGTCCGTCTTCATCTGATCCCCCATAGAGGAGAGCGGTGCTCTGACAGGTCAGTTCCTGCACAGTGTGCAGAGACAGACCTGTCATCTGCCTGCTCACTGGAGATCGACAGAGTGATCCCCCATTGAGCAAAGCGGAGCCCATACACTGACACATCTGTGTGAAAGGGCCCTTACTCTTGTGTTTTCCAACTTCTCCATGTTGCATTTTTTATAATATAAAATAAATATCTAAATATTTAACATGAAAATAGGAACCTCCAATAATGACCACAGGAGCTTTGCAGACCTAGAAACTTAAGTACAGAGGTCTTACCAATAGAGTCCCAGAGAGATGGAATAAATTGTCAGATTGTTTAAAGGGTTAGTTCACCTTTTCATAAAAAATGAAAAGATGTACTAACACCCTAAACCCGATGAACTGGGCTGTGAGAGATGTCTAAAACAGATCAAAGGTAAATGCAATAGACTACATCCAAAGCACAGCTGCATTCAGAGCCAGAGGTTTGCTTTAATCCACCATCCTTAGCATCATATAGGTCCCATGCCACCCTGTGCTGCGCCATCAGCCAAAATAAATGACTTGGTGCTTCCTGGCATAGAGAAGCTTGTGACCCAGTTCATGTGACAATGCTGGGAGTCCATAGCCTTTTAAAGGGTATGGTTCATCAACTGATAACCTACAAAGGCTTCCAGCATCTGGGAAGAGAAGTAATTGTCTGTGGTGGTCTTTATGGATAAAGTATAAATTCACTTTAAAGCAGTACTCTAGGAAGATATAAAAGACAAACGAATGCAGCTTTATAATCATCACTATATCATATAGACTGATCTGTTGAGGTGTGTCAAGGCAGTCCATTTATCATGAATGGGCTTCCAATGAATCTCAGTGGATATTAGATGTGAACAAGTGTAAGTTTTGTGATTCTTTTTGGCAATGCATCACATGACAGCACACAGTATGTGTGTTGTGGTGCACTTCAATGGATAGGGTGGTCTTAAAGTGGAACCTATCTCCCTTGTGCCTCCCAGCCCTTTTATCACCTCTTACCTGTTTTTTGTTTTGCTGGGTCCTCTTAACACCTCACCTGCCCAGCGTATCCAGCGTTGTCCTGCAGTGATATGCTGTTCCGCTGTAAGAGCCTCCATCAGTCCTCTTAAGCCGACTGCCTCTTCCAGGTTCAGACAGGCCCAACCCATGGTGGCCTTCCAGCTATTCCACACTCCACCGACCTGCTCTGTGAATGGACCCCTGCAGCCTCCTGGGATGTGTGATGAGGTTATCTCAGTGGGTTGCTGGAGCATGACGCATTAGTCTGGCCTAGTGTAGAATTGCCCTTCAAAAGACAGCTATTCCTGTGGAGGTGGGGGCAGAACCCCAGACTCCAAGGCATTTTGCAGAATAAAGTTCGGCTTTAACACCTTCCCGCCAGACCTATAGCAGATTGACGGCCGGGCGGGCCGTTCGTCCTTCTGAGTGGAGGTTATATGTCGTCCTCTGTCATCCAGAAACAGCCGATGACTGATCACTACCCGCTGCCAGTATCTTGTGATCGCTGCGACCCATCACAGCAGATCACATGACAATTGTAAACAATGGATAACTTCCTTTCATTCCACCCATTATATACAATTGTGTTGCTAGCTGTGATTGGTCACAGTGATCACATGGTACAGACAGGGCCAATCACAGCCAATCTGTACCATGTGATTAACTTTGGCCAATCGCAGCTAATCACAACAAAAGACGCTGAATAAATCAGTTTCCATTCAAGTAAAAATTATTGCTTATACCAATAAAATTCACAGATATAATGATAATGTATAAAATCAAAATAAATTCTGATCACGTCCCCATAGTAGTACAGTGTTACCATGGTAACATGGTATTGCTCTGGTCACAGTGTGTTAAAAAACAAAATGTAATAAAAAAAGAAATAAAATAGAAAAATTTTTTTTTGTTTGTTTGTTTTTTTACATACTGTTACCAGTCAGTATCCCTGATCATCACCACACCAGTTACATGATAATGCTGTACTGCACTGGTGACGGTATGTATAAAAAAAAAAAAAAAAAATTGTGAAAATTTCCTCTTCATTTTCCAAAAAAGTGTGGCAAAAAATTACAATTTCAAAAAACTTACCATGCATCTTGCTTAAATACCGTACTGTCCTGGCATTTTCGGGCCTCAAGAAATGAGATCGGTGTCAGTACAATAGGATTGATCAATTTTCAGATATATACCATAGTTTGTGGACTCTATAACTTTCTTACAGACTAAATAATATACACTGATTTGGGTTATTTTCACCAAGGAAATGTAGCAGAATACATTTTGACCTAAATTTATGAAGAAAGATTATTTATTTGCAAATTTTTTTTTTTTTTTTTGGTCTTTTTGTTTATTTAGCAAAAAATAAAAAAACTAATGGTGATTACATACCACCAAAAGAAAGCTCTATTTGTGTGAAAAAAATGATAAAAATTTCTTATGGGTACAGTGTTGCATGACCGCGCAATTGTCATTAAAAGTGTGACAGCGCTGAAAATTGGCCTGGGCAGGAAGGGGGTAAAGTGCCTGGTATTGAAGTGGTTAACTATACACCTTGAATAGCACTGCACATAGAGCAGGTTCCGATACCTTGTTGCATTCTGGGAAAGGACCCTAAATGTGTTTGTTTTATTTTTAAATGCAGACAGTTTAAAGGGGTTGTAAAGGTTCTTGTTTTTTCACCTTAATGCATCCTCGCGCCGTCTCTCTGCTAGGGGGTTCTCGGCTGTTGATTGGATAGATTGATAGCAGCGCAGCCATTGGCTCCCGCTGCTGTCAATCAAATTCAATGACGCAGGGCCGAGTCCTGCATTCGGCGTCTATAGACGCCGAATGCTGGACTCAGAAGCGCGCCCGCAAGGTAACCCCCCAGGAGAGCACTTCTCCCAGGGGGTTATCTGATGCGGGGAAGAGTGGAGAGAGCCGCTGAGGGACTCCAGAAGAGCAGGTTCGGGGCCACTCTGTGCAAAACGAACTGCACAGTGGAGGTAAGTATAATATGTTTGTTATTAAAGGGGTTGTAAAGGTAAAAATTTTTTCACCTTAATGCATTCTATGCATTAAGGTGAAAAAACTTTTGACAGTACCGCCGCCCCCAGGCCCCCCGTTTTACTTACCTGACGCCTCGAATCTTCGCTGCTCGTCCTCGTCATCTTCATTGCAGCTCAGCCTGGTCGCTGATTGGCTGCAGTGGATGGATTAAAAGCAGCACAGCCATTGGCTCGCGCTGCTGTCAAACACATCCGATGACGCGGCGCGCCGGGGGGCGGGGCCGAGTGATACAGCGAGCGGCTATAGCCGCCGGCTGTATCACGGGAGCGCGCCCGCAAGCACTCACCACCGTGCGAGGGAGCTCGCATTAAGGTGGTAAATGCTTGCGGGGAGGAGCTGAAACAGCCGCCGAGGGACCCCAGAAGACCAGGTTCGGAGCCACTCTGTGCAGAACGAGCTGCACAGTGAGGGTAAGTATAACATGTTTGTTATTTAAAAAAAAAAAAAAAAATTAACTTTACAACCACTTTAAGTATCACTTTAAGTACCTGCATTTGACATGCATCATTTTGCTGCAGTTCCTGTATAGCAGGGCTGGATTGTGGGAGCATATAGCAGCAAAAGGAGCCAATCCGTTCATAAATCATGCTAATAGAAGTAAAAGCATTGTGACCAAGAGATGAGCTCATCTCTTTGCTGCTTTCCCTTTCGCTATCCATTCACAAGCTGGGGTGGGTTTTCACATCAACCTGGGCTAAGAGAAAGTGCGTTGAATGTCGCTGGCCCTCAGAGTGAAGACATCTAGTGGCAGGAAAAAAAAAAGTACTGCGGGGGAAATCTTTGGATTAAAGTTGAATGTTGCAGTAAAAAATGATTCTGTTACCTTACCTTTTAAATGAACTATCCATTTTTATCTTGCTGTTTTTTTTACTAGAGTTCTTTCATTTCTGTATTACTTTGCCGTAGTGTTGCTTGTTACTATAACATTTAATTGTGGTTGTTATGTAATTGTCTGAAAAATTTCTAAAAAAAAAAAAATCAAAAAGGATTTAGATACAAGTGTTTACCTAAAATAAATTGGCTTGATAATTATTTGCATGTAAATATAGCTGCAGCAATCACTGTTGTACGTGGGCGGCACTAACGCAGTCAGTGTAGATCTATAATTAGTAGGTGGGATCAAGCTGTATGTTAATTAATAGCTGTGTGAGGCATTCGCAATCAGCTGCTCTTTGCTGAAATTAACCTTTGCACAGATAATTGAGAGCACAAGTCAGTGCAGCTATGGGAGTGATACCAGGATGTGTGATAGATACCAAGTGCCAACATCTCTGAGATAAACATGGAACAACACTGACTGCGATACATAGCTGACAGATTATTACAGCATAATGACCTTAATAGCACAAAAACCAAAACGCAATTCAGCTTTTTAGAAAACTCTGCAGATTTCTGGTCTGTTAGCCCAGTCTTGGCCATAAATAGCAATGTCTAGATCACACCAAAATGTCCCAATTAGGCTACTAATGGGTGAGGCATCGTTCACATGTCACGGACATTCCTGAGGTTCACGAAACTCCTGGAGGCCATCAACATGCTGCAAAAGACTACTAAGGACCAGACACCTGCTGCAAAAGCCCACCTTGTTGATCCAAAAACAAAAAAAAAGAAGCTTTTGACTGGAACTAGACTTCAAAGGGTTTGTCTAGCCCAATTTTGGATAGATTGTGGAAGGATTAGAACCCCTTGCAAGGTTTTTACTACTATCTGGGACTTCAGAAACAGCGAGCAGGTGGGATTTTATTGCAGAGGGGGCATACAATGTCTTTTCTGCAATAAAATGCTTCTACCTGCCTGTTCACAGTCTTTGCAGTCTTCTCCGGCACTGTAAACTCAGCTGCTTACAGGGACCAGTTATGACGCCAGCCTTTTGATGGCTTAACAGTTGCAAGTAATGCATGTTGGTGTACACTGTTTGGTTTAACCGATCATCCTTATGCTTTAAGCTAGGTTGAGTATGAATATATATATATATATATATATATATATTTTTTTTTGCTCCTTCTGTAGCCAGGTGTTGGGCTTAATCTGCAATCTGCAGAAGTGAGCCTGATTTTGCACTCTCCAGCTTTAGTAAATAAACCCCATTTCCTTTTATACTTTTCTCTCTCTACTAAGATACTGATGTTATGCTGCACCATTCTTCTCCGACCAGTAGGTGGGGACCACCTATCAGATTGAAATTTACTGACACGACACCCAAAATTTACTGGCACAGCCAAGTTTTTACTGGTGTTTCCCAAAGTTACAAAATTACAGTTTTAAGTGCAAAAAGCATATTTTTTATTTTATTTTCAATTTAGTAAGTAGGTGGCTCAGGGACAGGACTCAGGAGAGCAGGAAATTAGAATGGACAGGCACACACACATGAAACTGAGGAACGTGCAGCAGCACGGATCACCAATACGTCCCCTCCTGAGTCACAGTGACAGTCTCTCTCCATGCCAGGTGGTCTCTTCAGTCCCCCAGTCCAAACAGCACTGACAGCCCCACTCCCCGCTTGCCTTGCGCCCGTCCTGCAGGCTTGCACATCAGGCTCTGGCTACTCCGCTCAGCTCCCTTGCACCATGACATCACATGAGACACTCAGGTACCACCTCCACTAGACCCGCCCCCTGCTGGTACTGCCCAAACACACTGTAGCAGGCACTTAGATGGTCTCGGCCACCTCCGGACCCGAGCTGCACATGCACAGTTCCGAGCCAAGCGTCACAGCCAAATTTTGTTACTGGCAACCTTTTCCTCTTACTGGCATTTACTGGCAGGAGAAAAGTGCTCGTTGTTTACTGGCTGCCTGTAAAAATGCTGACAGTTGGCAACACTGAGGGGGACAGGTAAAGCCAACCAAGCCCATAGACTTTTTGGAAAGCGCTGAGAATCCTGGGAGTTGTAGATTGAGATGGCAGCCATATAACGGGACATATAGACCCCTTACACTACGGATCCCAGTATGCACCGTGCTTTAGAATTGGAGAGATGATTTTTATTAAACTGCCTGGAAAGTTCATTCTCTTGACACCGAGGGAGTCAGAGAGAGAGAGAGCGCACCTCTGTCTGAGTGTTCACCTGCCAACGGGAGACCATACCACCAGAGAGCAGAGCGTGAGAGTGAGTACACCTGGGGGCAGCGCAGCACCACCTACATCCCAGCACCTGCACCACTGCTGCAGAAAGATTGCAGGATCCCCTCATCCTCTCCCTTCCACCGCTGATTATTAGAAGCCTTCGGGAGAGACCGAGGGGGGCCCCCCTTGTACAGCGAGAGGCCAACGCAGTATCCCAAGAGACTGGTGAGAGGGCTTTTCACCCATTGCTAATACTGCTAGCAGGCCATGAGCTACTGAGAGCAGGACACTGAATGTACCCAATCCATATTGCACTCATATTGCACTTTATACCGCACTTATTCCAAACCTAGACTGCACCTATACCAACCCTGTACTGCATTTATCAAATCTTTACCGTATATGAAACAGATCTACCTTGTACCTGTTTGGTGACTATACTATACCATACCTATACTGCATGCAGATTAACTGGGACTGTCATTAAGTGCACCAATGCTCTTAAAGGGACCCCAGTGATGGCTACCAGAGGAACATCTCAAAGGACTTCCCACCGGTAATAACTATTCTGCAAGTCCCCTTTGTTCCCCTGTCCTTCCTCCTCTACCATCCTCCTTTGTTTTTGTTTTTTGGACAGTGCATATCCAGTCAGTCTAGGATTAGCATCATTACCATAAATGTGCTCTGGCAGGATAGTTTCAGCACTCAGACTAAAGTTTACTGCTGCTCAATGCTGCACTTGAAGTGGCCTTGCTACTGTTCCTGCTGTCCTGGACACCAAATGTCAACTTATGCCTAGTCCTTACTGTTAATTGTTTTGTATGCTAAATTGTGTTATTACTTTTGTTAGTCCATTTTTTGCTTGCCTAGTTGTTAACTAGTGGCAGCCCATCCATTAGGGGTGCAGGGGCGCCACCCATCTAATCCATATGCCCAGCCCTTAATCTACATGCAAGGTGCAGGACGCACGGATTCCAATGCGGTTTTTTCTTTTTTGAAGCAAGTGATTAGAGCCTTAGGCTTTAATTGGCTTCAAAGAAGGGTGGGCCCGGGCGCAGAGCACTGTGTGACAATAGTGAATTAATCATCTTCCTGCTTCTCCTCCTGGCCAATCAGGAAGCAGGTCCTGAGACCCGATTGGCCGAGAGGAGAAGCGACCCGATTGGCCAGGCAGGGGGGAGGATGTATGGGGAGATGGCCGCTGTCATCGGAGCGATCTCTCAGTGCTCTGCATCGGTGCCAACACAGAGCTCAACCGCGTAACACCCATAGGGGGGCCAGGGGGTTTGGTCAGAGCTCTGCATCGACACCAACACAGAGCCCAACTGCGTGAGTACCACCCGTGGGGGGGGGATTGGTCGGGTGGTTTGTGTTCCGCCTCCCCCCCCGGCTGTAGCACCAGCCACCACTGTTACCAACCATATTAGGTGGGGACATATTAAGCTTGCCTTTACTACCTGGTTTGGTGCCTGTTTTCCTTGGTATAGTGCTACTACTGGTGCTAAGTATTACCTTCCATGATTTCCTGTGATAATGCATGTTTGTACACTCATCCTGAGGTGTGAGAGGGGCTGAGGTTTTTTGGAAAAGGTTGAGGCAAAGAACAGAAGACCCATCCCAGTCAGCGGCTCCTACGGGGGTATTGTTACACTAAAAAGGATCGTAATGTGTGCATTTTTCTTTGATTCTACACTGTATATGTAAAGTTGTTCTGATACATTCTGTCATGTTATCCACATATTCTTGTTTGAACTTTTTTATCTTGTTTATAATTGGCATCGTTGCAATTCATTTATACAAATATATGATGTCTCTGTCAGTGGGTGGGCTGGGTATTCTTTTATTTAACTGTGACTAAATGTACAGTATGTAAAAAATGCAGCTATATATTTTTCTGTGTATTTTGTGAAGATGCTGCTTTAAATGGGAAGTAGTGAGGTACACCATGCTTGATTCTGGGCTTAAGGCAATGCTTAGTTGCTGACTTGGAGAAGAGTTGCAGAAGCCCATAGCATAGTTTTCTGTAGTTAGATCAGAGATAGTGTCTGATTGGCTGCTTTTCACTTCACAGACAGTGATTGCATTTTTGCACTACCTTTGTAAATAAACCTGTGTATGAGCTATGTGCAGACAGCCATCCAGGTTCGCCCTTGCACTGTTGCACACTTGAAAAGAAAGAGCTAGGGACAATACCTGCAATTCACTGTAGCTTTTATTAAATGGACATTAAATTAATGAATAAAATATGGAATGCTTAATGTTCCAAGATGCGGACTTTACGGCAATGAATGACTGGAATGCACATATACAATACAAAGATGTACAGGACATGAAGTGTAATATCTCTCCAATAGAACATCTGAGAAAATTGTTGTATAACTCTCCTGTATTTACCAAAATGCATATATCAGACCCATATTTTGGAAAGTCCATTGCAAATCTTTTGTGGATACCAAAATGGGCAGACCTTTCTGCCCAATAAAGAGACATTTGGAAGAACCTTTTTTTTAAAAAAAATGTATAAGTGCACAATGCTATATAAAAAAGATGTCTTTATGTCTTTATAGCAAGTCATAAGTTAGCATGTTTTTTCTTATACATTATCTGGCAAAATTTTTTGGATGCCTGACCATCACAGTTTTACAAACTTGTGAAACATCCCCATTTCATTCCAAAACCAATAAAATGGAGTTGCGTCCCTCTTTGCAGTTATAACTGCCTCCACTTTTCTGGGAAGTCTTTCTACAAGGTTTTGGAAGGTGTCTGTAGGAATTTGTACCCATTCAGCCAATAAACACGTGTGCGGTCAGGCACTGACAATGGATGAGAAGGCCTAGATCTCAAGCTCCATTCCAGTTCATCCCAAAGGTGCTCAATAGGGTTCAAGTCAGAACTCTGTGTGGGTCACGCTAGCTTCTGAACATTGTATAGGTAGGTGTGATGGTCAGGTTTCCAAAAAATGTTATTCATGTAATGTAGCTTAATTTATCTTTCTGGTGGCAAATTTGGGTCAGCTTGGACTATTTGTCCTTACAGTATTTAAATTTCCTAACCTAGCTCCTTTCTAGTTCTACTAGAGGAAACAAAATCTCATAGACCAGACCTCTGACAGACTCCTAGAAAGAAGAAAAAGTGTAAAAGTGGGTGCTGCGCTACCATATAAATTCCTTCTAGTTATGACATCATCATTACGTTGGGCTGGATTAAGGTCCATGACGTCATTTCTGCTAACAGCACTTCTGGTCAGTGGAACGCACAACGAAACAGAGTAGGAAGTAGGGCAAGCAGCCTTTAGTACACTGGTGTTGAGATCCATGTTTGATGCTGGCATAAGATTTATTTTAATGTGAGTGGACACTGTGGATGTTTTTAGTTTTAATAAAGAATACTGCATGACGGCTTTCTTCTGTTGTTGTTTATCTTTTAAAATGGTGGATGCGGAGTTTGAAAAATAAAGTTGTCTTTAAGGAAAGAGCTCCATTGATACAAAAGGGAAGGGGGTTTCTGAAAGCTGCCTAAAAGCAATATACTGAACTAGCTGTTCTGGACCTACTCACAAAAAATCTGGTGAGTGAATCACCTGGTGAGGAGATCCAAGAGCACATTTGGATGAGTAGGTGGTGTTTTGTAGATCCTGTTGTCATCTCTTGGGAGCAGAAAAGTCTTATATTTTCACTTGTTTGTTGGTGTAGACAGCACTGGATTTTGAGAAATTCCCCATATATTTTTTGGACGTTACGTTTCTTCATGGACAATATGTTGTGAAGAGATATTTTATCACGTTATTATTTTTTGAAAAAAACTTTATTGTGCAAATCTTCTGGGAATATCACAGGGATAGCAATTATAAAATGTTTGGTGCATATACTGTATATGTAGGCATACCTATAGAAATTTATATGGTATCACTTTTCCAATTTTTCTTTATACTTGCTTATGATTTCCTAAAGGGAAAACAATAGTTTGATGCATAGCAACTGTGTAAAATACAAAACATTATATATCTCCACGATGCACAGGATTATATATTATAGACTCCTAATAAGGCTATGGGACTTGTGTCCAACAAATCTGTACACAACAAATTGTAATTGTGTTTCTGAGCTGATATTTTTCCTTTTAAATGGGTGCTAACATCTGAGCCATCTTAAAAGTATTATTTGTGGCCCTATTATTTTCACTTAAAATGGTCATAATAACAGGTTATAAACATTACTGCTTATTACATTTACTTTCTATACTTATATATTTAGCAGTGATTCTGTATTATAGGGAAGGTTGCTTACTTAGAATATAACTCTTGTAAGCGCTAAAAAATAGCTCACTAAAATATAATTTTTTTGTCAGTGACTTTCTTTTCTCTCTCTCTCTCTGATGGAAGAAGAATTTTTGAATCCTTCTACCATCAATATGTCAAACTATGGTTGAAGAAGTTGAATATAGATTACTTTAACTAGAAGAGATGCTGGTTGACAAGTAGGTCTAATTGATAATGTGGGGAGAGGCTGGGCTTTTACTTTCCTGATGATATGAAGACCAGTGGGAATGTCTTAATCCTATGTTGTGTGGATGGGTGGGTTGCACAAGGGAGTGGGAGGAGGGGCGGGGTGAGTTGGAGGGATAGATTATTAGTAGTATGTGTATAGTTTAATGGTCCTGGTGACCAGTTGAGCCTGGGTATGCCCAATAGGCTTTGTGTTTGTATGTTTATTCTTTTTCAAAATCTAATAAAAAGAATTTTCGAAAAAAGAAGAATTTGAATATGTCTTTTTTTTTTTTTTTTTCTTTTTATGGTAATACCACTTTGCAAATTTCCGTCCATTGGAGCTTTTTGGTAAAACCATATGTAGAGTTGGACATAGACAGTAGATGGAGGGCAGATGTGGCATAGTGTTGTCTACAAGAGGATGGGAGGAGAGCAGTCACACAGCCCTGGTGCTAGCCCGCTGCTAATATTATTAGTATACAGGATTTATAAAGCAACAGTTTATGCAGGGCTTTACAATATAAATGAGGACAGTACATTTACAACACAGTTCAATACAGAAGAAACAGGAGTGTCCTGTTCATGGAGCTTACAATCTAAAGGGAGGTGGTACAAAAGGTAATAGCTGCAGGGGATGATCTGATGGGGGTCACTCAAGTACTGTTTTTAGATGGTGGTTGGGTAGGCTTCCCTGAATGCATTGGTTTTCAAGGATTGCCTAAAGGGAGGCAGGGTAAAAGCTGACCAGACATTGGGGTAGGGAGTTTCAGAAGATGGGAGAGGTTCTGGAAAAGTCCAGGAGGAAAGGAGGGGAGGAGATGCACGACGGAAGCCGCTGTGATCTCGGAAGGGAAGAGGACACAGTAGACACTGCAAGATGCCTGCCGCAGCCTGTCCCCCTGCCCAATGATCCCCGATGTGCCCGCCAATCAGGAGATATCCCAGCGGACCAGCAAACAGTGGGGGGGTTGAGGTGCCACAGGGGAGGGGTGTTTGTTTGCCGCCCCCCCCAAACAAAAAAACACCAGCCACCACTGATCGTCAGCAAACACTGAGATTGAGATATTTATACCAACCTCTGTATTATTTTATGAATAAATAAAACAGAATTGGTCCCAGGACAGAGTCTTGGGGTACCTCACTTACCACTCCAGACCAGTGTGAGTACATGCTATTTATTGCCACCCTTTGGACACGCTCCTCTAACCAGTTTTCTATCCAAGAACAAAGTCTATGGTCCATGGTTACAGACCTTTATCTAGATGGCAGCTCACTTCCTTGTACAATGTTAACAGATTGGTCTGGCAAGAATGACTTTTCGTAAACTCATGCTGATTGCTACTAATGATACTGTTTTCATCAGCAGATTCTTGGATATAGTCTCTTATTATCCCCTCCAATAGTTTACATACTATCAACGTTAGACTGACTGGTCTGTAGTTCCCAGGTATATATCTCTGCCCTTTTATGAATACTAGTACCATGTGGGCTTTTCCCCAATCAGCCGGTACCATTCCTGTCAGTATGCTGTCCATAAAAATGAGGAATAACGGTCTGGCTATAGGATGTAATCCATCAGGTCCTGGTGATTTATTTGTGTTGAGCTTTTCTAGTCTTTTTCAGACTTCTGTTAGCCACAAGGGTACATTCTGTGGTGTGTTACTAACAATACAGTCATGGTTGTTATACCCCTCCTTTTCCTGTATAAAAATGGAAGATAAGAAATCATTTAGTACAGTTGCCTTCTCCTTGTCATTTGTAACCAACTTCCCTTCATCATCCTTTATGGGGCCAATATGCTCTGACCTCACTTTTTACTGTTAATATATTAAAACATTTCTTGGGATTTTTTTTGCTCTCCTCTGCTATCTGTCTCTTATAGTCTTTTTTTAACCGCCCTGATTGTGTTCTTACACCACTTATTGCATTCCTTTTAGTGTTGGAATGCTGTCAATGACCCCTCAGCTTTATATTTTTTAAAGGCCATATTTTTCTCTTTAATCTTTTTACGTTCTGGTTTAGCCACCCAGGTTTAACCTGCACTCTTCTAGATTTATTGCCCATTGGAATGCACTAGATAATACCTTTATTTAATATGTTCTTAAAGCACTCCAATTTTTCCTCAGTGTTCAATGTATCTAAGATTTGGTCCAGTTTTTATATCTTGTAGTAATGAGTGCAGTTTGGAAAAGTTGTCTCGTTTTGAAATTTAGTACTGCTGTACTATCCTTGTGCCTACTTTTCCTATGATTTATGCTACACTTTCTGTAGCTGCTGACTTTTAAATGGCTGGATCTCTGCTTTAATAAGAGTAACATTTTTATCTGAGCAGTTGTAGAAATTAGTGTATCTAGTGCTCTAGCAAAGCAGTTGTGCCAGGTCATTTCATTTGACAAGATAACAAATATTGAATAACGGCACATTTCATTAAAATAATTAACTGCAAACATGCCAGACAATTATGTGCAGTGATATCTGCTAAAGTATTGATCATTTAACTGAGAAAAATGTAACTGAGAAAAATGCTCCAGAAAACACAATTTCAGGTTAGATGAGAATGAGAAATGATCCCATTCTCTAATCTATAAATTATTAGTGGGCTAGGAAAGATGGGGATTAATATTAATGTTGAAATCATTACAGTACCGAGGCTATAAATGTAAAAAATATTGTTTACAATACTTATAAATATGTTCTATATACATACATACATACAATAAATATATATACAGTGCCTTGAAAAAGTACTCTTTGAAATTTTCCACATTTTGTCATGTTACAGCCAAAAACGTAAATGTATTTTGTTGGGAGTTTATGTGATAGACCAACACAAAGTGGCACATAATTGTGAAGTGGAAGGAAAATGATAAATAGTTTTCAAAATATTTTACAAATAAATATTTGAAAAGTGTGTTGAGCATTTGTAGTCAATACTTTATAGAACCACCTTTCTTCTTTGCAAAATAGCTTAAGCTCTGTCAGATTGGATGGAGAGCGTCTGTGAAAAGAAATTTTTAAGTCCTGCCACAAATTTTCAATTGGATTTAGGTCTGGACTTTGACTGGGCCATTCTAACACATGAATATGCTTTGATCTAAAGCATTCCATTGTAGCTCTGGCTGTATCTTTAGAGTCATTATCCTGCTGGAAAGTGAACCTCCGCCCCAGTCTCAAGTCTTGTGCAGATTCTAACAGGTTTTCTTCTAAGATTGCCCTGTATTTGGCTCCATCCATCTTCCCATCAACTCTGACCAGCTTGCCTGTCCCTGCTGAAGAAAAGCATCCCCACAACATGATGCTGCCACCAACGTGCTTCACGGTGGGGATGGTGTGTTCAGGGTGATGTGTGCAGTGTTATTTTTCCGCCACACATAGCATTTTGCTTTTAGGCCAAAAAGCTCAATTTTGGTCTCATCTGACCAGAGCACCTTCTTCCATGTTTGTGTCCCCCACATGACTTCTCACAAACTGCAAACAGGACTTCTTATGGCTTTCTTCCAACAATGGTTTTCTTCTTGCCACTCTTCCATAAAGGCCAGATTTGTGGAGTGCACAACTAATAGTTGCCCTGTGGACAGATTCTCCCACCTGAGCTATGGATCTCTGCAGCTCCTCCAGAGTTACCATGGGTTTCTCTCGGCTGTTTCTCTGATTAATGCTCTCCTTGCCCGGCCTGTCACTTTAGGTGGAGGGCCATGTCTTGGTAGATTTGCAGTTGTGCCATATGCTTTCCATTTTTGGATGATGGATTGAACAGTGTTCTGTGAGATGTTCAAAGCTTGGGATATTTTTTTATAACCTAACCTTGCTTTAACCACTTCAGCCCCGGAAGATTTTACCCCCTTTTTTCCCCGACAAATAGAGCTTTCTTTTGGTGGTGTTTGATCACCTCTGCGGTTTTTATTTTTTGCTCTATAAACAAAAAAAGACAGACAATTTTGAAAAAATACATTTTTTTTACTTTCTGCTATAATAAATATCGCCAAAAAATATATAAAAAAACTAATTTCTTCCTCAGTTTAGGCCAATATGTATTCTTCTACATATTTTTGGTAAAAAAAATAGCAATAAGTGTATATTGATTGGTTTGCGCAAAAGTTATAGCATCTACAAAATAGGGGATAGATTTATGGCATTTTTATTATGATTTTTTTTTTTTTTTATTAGTAATGGCGGTCATCTGCGATTTTTATCGGGACTGCGACATTGTGGCGGACAGATCAGACACTTGACACTATTTTGGGACGATTGACATTTATACAGGGATCAGAGCTAAAAATAGCCACTGATTACTGTATAAATGTCACTGGCAGGGAAAGGGTTAAACACTAGGGGGCGATCAAGGGGTTCAAAGGCAAGAGAAAGTACATTCGATCATGTGCGCTCGATCAGCTGAATAAAGAGAGAGTGGGTAATTAGAACTCTCTTTCACATCGAGTTCATGTGGAGGGGTACACTTGTGGCACAAGGACAGTTGAAGTGTTTTTTGATAAGCTGACTGTGGATGGCTGCCAGCTCGTGACAGGCTAGAAGTAACTCTGCAGAAGGCAAAGACAGGAGAAGAGCAGAACCATCTAAGTGCAGCATTACTAAGACATTTTATTCCATAAAAGACAACTGGTAACTCACAAGATGTATGAGATGTCAGTGAACATGGGATTAATAATGTGGTTCATCCGCTCGTGGGGAAAACTATCTTCTCTGTGGTTCCCAGGGCTTCCAGACACTCAGGACAGTTCACAAACAGCAGTGCACTTCACTTCCGGTTGGAGAGAGAGCTGGGAGGAGCGCACATTCGGAGCATGCATGCTCCATCAGGCGTACAAGGGGTTAAGTGTAGTCCCTCAGCGTGGTCTAATTGTAGGGGGGATGGGCTACCACGGACATGACAGAGATTGATGTTCCTGATGACAGGGAACAGAAGATCTCTGTCATGTTACTAGGCAGAACAGGGAAATGCCTTGTTTACATAGGCAGTTCCGCGTTCTGCCTCTCCTCGCCGTGATCGTGGGCCGCTGGTGGACATTGAGTCCGCAGGACCCGCGAGCACACTCCCGCAGCAGGCGCCCCTATCCTGCTTTTGCGGACTGATGTACGAGTACATCAGTTTGCGTAGGAGTGCCATTCTGCCGATGTATATTGGCGTGAGCCAGTCGGCAAGCGGTTAAAGTAATACTAAAGTCTGTCATTTGTAAAAAAAAAAAAAGAAAAACATGTTATACTTACCTGCTCTGTGAAATGGTTTTGCACAGAGCACCCTAGATCCCCCTCTTCTCAGGTCCCTCTTCGGTGCTCCTGGCCCCTCCCTCCTGTTGAGTGCCCCCACAGCAAGCAGGTTGCTATGTGGGCACTTAAGGCGAGCCACAGCTCCGTATGTCCATTCAGATGTGGAGCCGCAGTTTAACCCTGCCCTCTATCTTTCCTGATTGGCTAACTGACTTTGATTAACAGTAGCGGGAGCCAATGGCACCGTTGCTGTTTCCCAGCTAATCAGGAGGGAGAGGCCTGGACGGCCAAGGCACTTGTGCACATCGCTGGATAGAAATGGGGCTCATGTAACTATTAGGGGGGCTGCTACATACAGAAGGTTTTTTATCTGAATGCATAGAATGCAGTGATATAAAAAACCTTCTGCCTTTACAACAACTTTAAACTTCTCCACGACTTTATCCCTGACCTGTCAAGTGTGTTCTTTGGACTTCATCATGCTGTTTGTTCACTAAGGTTCTCTAACAAACCTCCAAGGGCTTCACAGAACAGCTGCATTTATACTGAGATTAAATTACACACAGGTGGACTCTGTTTACTAATTGGGTGACTTGTGAAGGCAATCGGTTCCACTAGATTTTAGTTAGGGGTATCAGAGTAAAGGGGGCTGAATACAAATGCACGCCACACTTTTCAGATATTTATTTGTAAAAAATGTTGAAAACCATTTATCATTTCTTCTCACTTCACAATTATTTGCCACTGTGTGTTGGTCTATCAAATAAAAGCCCAATAAAATACATTTACGTTTTTGGTTGTAACATGACACATGTTGAAAATTTCAGGGGGTATGAAGACTTTTTTAAGGCACTGTACACAGATACAAACGCACACAAATATATTTCGATTTTTATGTACACCCTTTCTCCACCAGACCAATTTTCACATACATGCTAAAATGCAAATTTTTACATGAAAATGTACTGAAAATCCCCAAGTACTGTACGTTAGTATTATTGTTTTGGAAACTTTAAGGAATTGTAGGATAAAAAGATGGCAATTGTGATTTTTTTCTTTTTTTTTCCTTTTAAGTTGCTGATATTTGTGCACCTATTTATCCTAAGGCTTCATTCACATATTTCAGAAATGCATGTCGCGCGTGCAGTGCCAATAATTGTTAATGGTACCCGAGTGCAGAAAGCAAATGTGCATTGTGCCGTGCTATTGTCGCAAAACATGCAGGAAGAAAAAAAAATGCTCAGCAGACTACTTTGATGTGTGTGGGGCAGCCCATTGAAATCAATGGGCTGCCTTATGCATATCTTGTGATAAACGCACAAAAAATGTACATTTGAAAATTGCTAGATGTGAATACCGCCTAAACATTCATGTAGAAAATACTCAATTTAAATGCACACAAAACAATATAATCTTTAGGTTTTCTGTTAAATATAAAAGATAAAAATGCTTTGACTACACAAATGCCAAATATGTCAAGGCTCTAAACTGTATGCACCCGTAAAAAAACGACACTACCTATAATTGTTAATAGGCAACATATTAACCTTTGCAGCTCATCAATTAGTTAACCATAAATAATGAACACTGGATAAAATTAATCATAATATGCGACACTCATTTAACACAAAATAGTAAGGTGGGAGAAAGCATTACTCAATAAATGTATAAAGACAATAGATAAAAAAAACATTTATTTCAATAAAGCATCCCTGCACAAACCATCAGGGAAAAGGCAATCCATGTCTCTTCTCCAGTAACAGTGTACATAGATATCCACAAAGTAACAAAGAAGAGGCACAAAAATATACATAAAATATGAATGTAGCTAAGGTAGTCCCAGGAGCATACAGACAACATAGCACTAAGCCAGCACACTGAGGGGGGAGAGGGGAGCGGGAACTTTGGTAAAAAAACATGAAGACAAATAGAGAGCAGCGCAAAGCAACATAGTGTAGTAAATGATTAACTAGAGCTAAGAGGAATGGTAATGAACTGCAAATGCTCAGGGAAGAATAGACAGAATAAAGTGATCAAGTTCCCGTTGTCTCTGCTGATTCACCTCTCTGCCATAGCCTGCGACTACAAGCGGAACAGAACAGGGTCCTCCTAGGCCCAGGCAGGGTTGAGTGAAAAACCACAGCCCAGTGTTAACAATCCACACCCTGCCTACTGCTGAGCATCAAAGGATTGCATTCCAGAAAAGTTTTTCACCTTCCTCCGCTTTAGCTCTGAGGGCTACCTTTGATTTCATATACAGTCAGTGAGCAGAACTGAGTCGGCTCTGCTTTCACAGTAAAAGCAGAGGTGTTTTCTGAAAACAGTGGGTAGTACTATAGGTTAGGCCCCTTGGGCTGCAAATGATAAAATTTGACATTGTGGAAAAATAGGCTTGTTTCTAATTGTGCTAAATATTGGACAAGGCTTACAGAGATGTGGTTACACAGAGTCGGAGTTGCCTTACATAGTATAGAATGAGACCGCGTTGACTAGGGAATGTACACCATAGTAACTGTGGAGGTACATTGGAGGGGCCAGGGCCTAGATTAGATATTGGGGCACCTGTTCAGTGGTTAGTAGTAGGTAACTTAGTACTCACGCCTGCGTTAATTACTGATCTCTGAACTCTGCGCCACTTACTACTGACCCCTGATTTCTGCATCACTTACTACTAACCCCTGAACTATGTGCCACTTACTACTGACCCCTGAACTCTGTGTCACTTACTACTGGCCCCTGAACTCTGTGTCACTTACTACTGGCCCCTGAACTCTGTGTCACTACTGACCTTTGAGTTATTACTACGTGAAAAAAATACCTCCAAATAAGGTTGTGGGACTTTAACGGCAACAGCGTAATGTAAAAACAATTATATTCCATAGAAAAATTTATATATGTATACAAAACATTAGCATAGTTAATAAACATAACACAATGAACACAATAAAAAGCTGAAACACAGGATTGGAAAAAATATAAATAAATACAACATTTTCTATTGCATAATATTGTCATAGCATTGCATAGAGAACATGAAGTCTATGAAACCAAAACAATGACCATGTTCTCTATGCAATGCTATGACAATATTATGCGATAGAAAATGTTGTATTTATTTATATTTTTTCCAATCTTGTATTTCACCATACAGTAAGAGCTTGTCCCATAAGTCGCCCTTGATGAAGGGACGGTCAGTTTCAGTCCCGAAATGCGTAGGCCTTCGTGGAAGACATTACAAGCATCTTTATCCAATGCACATCAGTACAGCTGTGTTTCAGCTTTTTATTGTGTTCACTGTGTTATGTTTATTAACTATGCTAATGTTTTGTATACATATATACATTTTTCTATGGAATAAAATTGTTTTTACATTACGCTGTTGCCGTGAAAGTCCCACAACCTTATTTGGGGGTATTTTTTTCACCTATCAATCTAGGGATGTTGGCAACATACATGATCTAGCTGGATGGTAACCTTTTTCTATTAGTATTTGAGTTATTACTGAACTCTGTGTCACTTACTACTGACCCCTGTCCTTTGAGTCACTATTGACCCCTGAAGTCTGCATCTTTACTACTGAACTCAGAAATCTGTGTCCCTTACTTTTGACCCCTGAACTCTGTGCCACTTACTACTGACCCCTGATTTCTGCATCACTTACTACTGGCCCCTGAACTCTGTGTCACTACTAACCTTTGAGTTATTACTGAACTCTGTGTCACTTACTACTGACCCCTGAACTCTGTGCCACTTACTACTGACCCCTGATTTCTGCATCACTACTGACCCCTGAACTCATACTAACCTTTCAGTTATTACTGACCTCTGAACTGTGTGTCACTTACTACTGACCCCTGTCGTCTGAGTCACTATTGACCCCTGAAGTCTGAGTCTTTACTGCTGACCTCGGAACTCTGAGTCACTTACTTCTGACTCTTGTACTTCTGTTTCACCGCATTTGTTGTGCAATGTGTGAGGGCACAGTGGGTCCCACACCTCTTGGGGCCTGTGTGTACCGCACATGTGGAGGATGCGCCATTGAGTAAAAGTGATTGGACATGTTTACAACTGCCATTATCACTTTTGCTTAAATGATTGCAGTGTAAAGTAAAAACAAACTAGTGCCTGGGGCGCATGCACGCAGTGTTGAATAGAGGATACTTGATCTTCTTGCTCGGACACGTATCAGCCGAATGCCGTTGATCCCGGACACATTAGGGGACTCTGGGATCTGTCAACCCTCACCATTGCCCCATGTTATGGCAAAGGGGAAGCAGAAAACTGCTCCAGCCAGCCAGGCTCCCCAAGGATCAATGAGAAAAAGTATGTAAGGGGGTGCTAAAAAAAAATAATAATAAAAAAATAATAATAATAAACCTATAACCTATTATCCAAGTATAATACACATGAGGTGACATAAAATGCAATAATTAGACCCCTCTTTGGAGCGGTGAAGGAGTGGTGAACTCACCGCTCCTCCCCATTGAAATCAATGGGGCAGCGTTAGTATGTAACACTTATAGTGCAAAACATTAACCAAACATTAACCAAAATGATAAAAAATGTCCTCTGGAACAGGTCATATAGTCTTCAATAATAAGTCTTCAAAATAGCATGATGTGGGAGACCACCACCAGCTTAACACACATCGAAAAACACCACGAAGTGCTCAGTAGGATGTCCTACTCACCAGAAGACCATGACCCCTTTAGCTAAAAAGAGGGTCAAAAAGCAATTGGTAGTTGAGTTATGGATACTGTTTCATTTTTCTCTGAAGTGGATCCATAAAGTATCCTCCTCACCATAAAATCACATTGAAATGAGAGAAAGGGGAACCAGTAGTGTGATGCAGTTTATTAAAAAACAGTACAAAACTATAAAAATGCCTGCTTACATGTGTTGCTGCCTAACCCGACACTGAAGATTGCCCGCGTTCAAATTTGAAAGGAACTGCCGCCACCCGGCTCACACTCAAGGGCCAGCGTGTGTTCCACTGCCGAGTTACAAAAACCAGAAGCCAGGGACCCGGACGTGATTCCCAAGGCTCAAACTCTGGACACAGCAGAGGACAATATGGAGGCTGCAGCTCCGCTCAATTTTTCCAGTCAGCCCCATGAGAAAAGACCATGCTGCTGCCTTTGATGAAACTCCACTGCTGACCTGGGTGAGCATACCTCCCTTCCTACACAATCAGTAGCACACTATGGGGTTGATTCTATGGGCAGAGACTCCCCTCAAACCACAGGTTCCTCCTTAGATAGAGCTATGGGAGAATTTATCACCAGTCAGAGCAGTCTCATAGCAAGTCCTGAGCTTTACTCTTTACTCTCTCAGCCTCCACAGCCTAAAAATTCTGGAGACCCATCATACTGGCAAGATTATCTGCATTGGGGGGCGTGTCCGGATGCAGTAGGAAGCGGACGTGTTCCAGAGGAGCTCCGCCGGTCCGTACGCAATCCGTAGGAATCCTGCCTTAATAATCCTCGTTTCTCTTATACACTGACTTCTAAGTGCTGCCAGGCATCATCAGCAGCAGAACCCGGGGTTATTGTGGAGGCCGACCGACTGTTGGACCTGCCTTAGGCCCTCGGCAGGCGCCACATCCTGGAGGCGATCCGCCATCTTGTGGCCTACGCAGCCCCCGCGATCCCCGGCCTCGGATGCCGCGATCGGCGGCTGGAAGACCGCAACAACTCAAGACATCCGGCTACGAGAGGGGAAAAGACCCGGAGGAGATAGACAGAGACATCGGCGGCACTTCGGAGGCCCTTGGCTGACGCCACACTCCGGAGGGGATCCGCCATCTTGAGGCCTACGGAGCCTCCGCGATCCCCGGCCTCGGGTGCCGCGATCGGCGAGAAGAGGGCCGCGGCACGTCACACAACAACACCATCCGGCGGTGAGCTACAGCGGGGCCCGGGGGGGACCTCTAGGGACACAGAATACCCCACAGAGAAGCTCGGCTGGCTCCTTATACAGGCCGCCAGCCGCCATCTTGAGGCCTTTAACAAACACCAGCCCCTGCCATAGTCCACAGAGGGGGAGCTACCGCCCGGCCTGGGACTTCTACAGTGCCTCTGAAAGGACTACACCTAGGGACCATTGGAGGAGTCGCAGTGGAGGCCTGCATCCTGCCCTGCGGCCTAAAGGACAGTCCACAGCATATACAGTAAGATACTGGACTCTGGGGGGTTGTACAACTGCAGACTTAACAGCCGGAACCCTTGCAGTGTGCTGGCCCACATCATAGTTTATCCCATCCAGCAGTGGGGGGCACTTGGGCATGAGAAGAGGCGGATCTAGCTCCGTGAAGACAGGTGGGCATACCCCTAAAGCTTCCTTACAGCGGAAATCACAGGCCCCAGCGGGCGGCACCAGCTACACGAACATGGCGTCTCAAACCATCCCTGCGGATCCAGGTTCAGAGGAGGACCGCTTCCAAGCTCTTATGCTGGCTATTTCTGGCTGCCAGAACACCTTAACGGCCAAAATTGACACTCTGCAAATGGAATTTGGGCTCATGCGCAGAGATATGGATAAGATGCGGGACCGCATGTCTGAAGCAGAGCGATGAATTGGTGACTCGGAGGATGCCGTTCGAGACAACCGGGCCTCTATCCATACCCTACAAGCCAAGGTAAAGATACTTGAATCGCGGGCTGAAGACAGTGAGAACCGTAGACGCAGAAACAATTTGCGGCTAGTGGGCCTTCCGGAGGGAGCTGAAGGTCGGGATCCCACAGCTTTTACAGAGACTTTGCTCCGCACCCTACTACCGCAAGCCCCATTCTCCCCGCATTTCGTGGTGGAGCGAGCGCACAGGATGCCTCCTGTAAGAGGCCCACCTGGGGCCCCACCGCGTACCTTCATCTTTCGGTTGCTGAACTTCCGTGACAGGGACTTGGCCCTCCGGGAGGCCCGGAAGATTCCGGAGCTTCGCTTCGAAAACACCAAGGTCATGATGTTCCCAGACTACTCTGTCGACACACAGCGGCTCCGCAGAACCTTCGACCACGTCAAGGCACAGCTATGCCTGAAAGGGCTAAAGTACAACATGTTGTTCCCGGCTCGCCTTAGAGTGATTGATGGAGAGTCCTCTCGATACTTCACCTCGCCGGAGGAAGCTTCCCGTTGGTTGGACACCCTGCCCCAAGATCGAAGAGGGCAGGAGTAGCCCATGCAGAAATGCTTGTGTAAATCTCCAGCGCTGTGGCCTAGTGCCTTAGAAGTAACTTTCTTGGTAAAGTATGCCTGTCACCTTCAACATTTATGTGGATGACGATTTTTGTTCATGTTGCTGCTCACACAGCTTTATTGCCACCCTCTCCCCCCCCCCCTTGTTATTGGTTATGATGCACTAAAAAGTGCCTGTTGGGGAGGGAGGGGCTGGGGTGATGGATGGCTCCCTTGATGCTTTTTCCGCTTACTTCACCATGGGGCTCTACTTGGAGGTTTTATCCTCACCCACCTTCATGTAAGAGGACATTATGACACACCATATGTTGACAACTGAAGGGACTGGAGACCAATGGAGGAGAGCATTATTCCCCTGGGCCTCATTGGTAGGTCTGTGGGGGTTCTGTGTTACAGATCTGACCAAAAGTGTGTGCCCCTAGCTGCGGCTAGGTGTTTTTTCTTTTCAATTTTCACTATTATGTTTACTTTTCTAGTATACAAGTTATATGGATTCCTATTACGCTTCTTTTATCCTCAGGACACGGATGGATATCTCTGGACTGCACCGAACTCTGACCGCCCTGTGTTATTTGGTGCCATTCTGGGAGTTGTCTCTCTATCGTGTGGGAGAATTTCCTAGAACCTAATGGGTTTTGTTTGGGGTTTAGGCACGCCGAGTTCCACAGCGGTTGTGCGGGGTGGGAGGGGCTTGGGTTCTTGTTCTATAGTGTTATTTTTTATTATATAAGACAGATGAGTGATAATATACGTTGCCCGGGGGTGTGATGGATCCGGGCCCAGCTACTGCTCTGCCCGGATCCATGGCGGACCCATAGGCACAGTGTATTGATGATGTTGCCGGCCACCCAGGGTCCGGCTGACCGTAACTTAATCCTTGAATATGTATATTCTCCCATGTTATGGCCCCCCTGAAAATTCTTTCCTGGAATGTCCGGGGACTGGGTGATAAAATAAAGCGCTCACTAGTGTTTGATTATATCAAGAAATACAACCCCCACATCTGCATTTTGCAAGAAACACATCTAGTGGGGAGTAAGATAATGAGTCTTAAACGCCCCTGGGTGGGGAGGCATTTTCATGCCACCCACTCAGGCTACTCACGTGGAGTCAGTATTTTGACTCATAAGTCCCTTCAATTTGAGTTGCTGGATGTTAAGCTGGACCCTGGGGGTAGGTATGTACTAATTCATGCAATTATTGATACGGTTGAGATGGTAGTGGTGGGCATCTACTTACCACCCCCGGCTGACATTTCCCTAATCCATAACCTTATCCCCCTTCTAGCTCAATATCCCACAGATAATGTCCTCCTGGCAGTGGATTTTAATATAGCGCCGGACCCGTCCCGCGATAGACTCACACCTGACCCCGCCAAGGACTCTTCCCTATCCAGATGGGCGGGTATTTTTGGTTTTGAGGATGTGTGGAGATGGAAATACCCTAATGAACGCTCATACACATGTTGCTCCCTTTCACACAATACTCTATCTCGCATTGATCTCATCTATGCCAGTGGCACCCTTTTGCCTAAGATTAGAGAGATCAAGATCCTCCCAAGAGGAATATCGGACCATTCACCGATGTTCTGTGTTTTACAAGTGGAGACACCCCCTGCTGACAGAATCTGGCGTCTGTCTAGATTCTGCATAAATCACCCGAGTATAGAGTTTGAGATGGCCACCTTGATTAGACAATACTGGTTGATAAATGCAGGCTCAACGTCACCGGGTAATGACTGGGATGCATTTAAGGCCTATATCAGAGGATGTTATATGTCTTCTATTGCTACGGAACGTAAAAATAACCAGCTTATACTTGAAGAGGCGGAGGCCAAGGCTCAGACTCTGGAATCTGACTTTGCCCTCACGGCTAACCCCATCACAGGACAGGACATGAAAGCAGCGTACAGGGAGGTTCTGCTTCTTAGGGTGGCCAAAGTTAAGAAAAGACAGTTGGTTCAATCACAAAAAATATTTGAACAAGGGGAGACTGCTAGCTTGGCTTGCTAAAGAACAATCCACGACCCCCACTATAGCGAGAATTGAAGAGACTGACGGAACAATAAAGACAGACCCATCAGATATAAATAGATGCTTTATGGAATTCTACTCCAATCTGTACTTATCAAGAGCAGGATACTCTGAAGAAGAGCTGTCTGGGTTCTTGGATGAAGTGGACTTTCCTACCCTGACACTGGAAGCTAGGCAGTCCCTGGATAGTCCAATCACACTAGAAGAGGTCCAAATAGCCTTGGGCTCTCTGCAACCGGGTAAAACTCCTGGAACGGATGGATTCCCTCCCGAGTTTTATCAGCAATATGCTGAGGAGGTGGCTCCAAGAATACACAATATGTTTGTTAAAACGCTAAGGGAGGGAGTTCTCCCCCCTTCTATGGCACAAGCAATCATAGTAGTAGTGCCCAAACCAGGGAAAGATCCCCAACTGTGTTCATCCTATAGGCCCATTTCCCTGTTAAATTCTGATGCAAAATTTTAACTAAAATACTCGCCAAGCGTCTCAATGAGGTAATATTGTCATTAGTGCACGAAGATCAATCGGGGTTCATGCCAGGCAAGGGCACTGACATTAACCTCCGGAGACTGTATGCAGTCTTGGCCTCGGGGATTGGAGACATTGACCAAGCGGTAGTGGCCTCCCTAGATGCAGAAAAAGCTTTCGATTCCCTGGAGTGGAAATATCTTTGGGAGGTCCTCCGCAGATTTGGATTTGGTCCCGTCTTCATCTCCTGGGTTGAGGCGGTGTACAGATCCCCGACGGCCAGGGTGCATACTGGAGCGGTCCTTTCTCCGTCTTTCCCCCTTCGTAGGGGAACGAGGCAGGGATGCCCGTTATCCCCGGGGCTTTTTGCACTGGCGATAGAGCCCATGGCTATCCTTATTAGGTCCACCTCACAAATACAGGGTATTACTATAGGTCCACTACAGGAAAAGGTGTCATTGTATATGGATGACACCTTGTTATACCTTAAAGACGACGGACAATCATTGACACAAGCGCTTCAGGTTATAGATAGGTGTGGGTGATATTCAAGAATATGTATTAACTGGGGGAAATCAGTATCGTTCCCACTGCACTCTGGGGTTGCTCCTGTGCATTTGGACGCACACCTATGCCGGGTATCACAGTTTCAGATACCTTGGCGTAGAGATACTAAGAGACCTTCCTCAGTTCATTGGCCTAAATCTGACCCCGGTGATGTCTCGAGTGACCCACCAATTTTCTTCATGGAAATCTCTTCCCCTTAGTCCAGTGGGCCACGTAAATTTAATTAAGATGTCCATCCTGCCCAAATTCACCTATTTGTTCAGACAAACTCCTGTACCCATACCCCTTTCCTTCATTGCTAAGTTGGACAGTTTGGTCATCTCCTTTGTATGGAATGGAAAGGCCCCTAGAATCGCAAAAACAACATTACAACTACCGGTTACGCTGGGTGGCCTGGCACTCCCATGTTTCTTAAAATATTATTGGGCGGCAGTCCTGGTGACGTTAAAGTGGTGGCTCGTGGAGGAGCCCTCTAATCCGGCATCAGATGTGGAGGCCGCATTGCTGGGTTCCTACTCGGAACTAAGAAACCTCATACATAGAGGGCCCCGCTCCAATCCCAAAATATCGGTGCCCATGAAAACGACCATTAAGGTGTGGGATACGGTGAACGCGAAACTAGAGAAACAACATACGTGGTCCCCTGTGACACCACTTTGGGGTAACCCGCGGTTGAGTCATTTTCAGTCGATTCCGGATCCCGTCATATGGGCTAGATACGGCATAGTTGCCCTTGGTGATATTGTATCGCAGGGACAACTGATAACGTTTGATGACCTGAAAAGTAGAAAGGGCCTCCCAAACCAGATGTTTTTTAGATTTCTCCAGATAAGGCATGCTTTTCGCTCCTAGTTTCCCAACTCTGCGGATGTCAGATTTGGAGACTGAACTTCGTGCACCTGAAGGCACTAGACTACTTTCGTCTATCTATAACAAACTTACCCAGCTGGACACATCTAGAGTCTCACAACTGCTGACAACCTGGCGGCGTGACATCCCTGACCTGAGTGATGATGACTGGGAGGAGGGTGTGCAGCAATATCTAACTCTGACCATATCCTCTAGGGATAGATTTACCAATTAAAATTTCTACACCGGGCTTTTTACTCCCCGTCGCGTCTTGCAAAAATTTATACAAATAGAACAGCCACCTGTCCTAGATGTGGCTCAGATGATGCAGATTTTTTTCATACTGTGTGGACATGTACACAGATAGTGGTTTTTTGGAAGACAGTCCTGGATGATATTAACTCGGGGGGCAAAATCAGGGTCCCCTATAGCCCTCTCCCCCTCCTGCTGGGCATATGTGACTATCTTGAGGCCCCCAAAAGGAAAAAATTGTTTTTTACACTGCAATGTATGCCAGAAAGGCGATTCTCCTTAACTGGAATCAGCCTCAATCACCTTCTAAACAACTATGGCTCTCTCTCATAAATGCAGCCCTGCCCCTATATAAACTAACATATATGGGAAGGAACTGTCCGAAAAAGATTGATAGAGTCTGGGCGGGTTGGGTGGAGGCCAAACACCTGACTATTTCATAGGAAAACTAAGTACTACAACTTACACTCTTGGCTGTCCAAGCATTCCTGCTTTAGGTAATTTTGCCCCGGACAGGGCCTCCCCGCTACAAGGTTAATATATAACCAAGCTTGGAGGACCCCTGCGGCGCCTTCCTACCCGGGTCTCCCCCCCCCACCCTTCCTCCCCCCACACGGGGGCTTTTATAGCGACCTGGATTTGAAGTTTTACAACTCTATTTTGACCATTTACTGTGCGGTTGAAATATATTATCTGCAATGTACTAGTCGATTTGATATGGTATGGAAAATCCTTGTACATTATCTGTCTTGAGCTAATGTAACTTGTTTTGTATTCTGTTTGTTTGAGATAAATAAATAAACTTTATGTTAAAAAAAACAAAAACAAAGATTATCTGCATTGCTGGACCTGGGGCTGGAGAAAACTAGCATGTAAATTCCCACTGAACTTAAAGGAGAAGTCTGGCCGAAACTATTTTGGCCCTACTTCTATTGTGGATCACAGGAGTGCACTTCGTTCTGTACTCCTGTGACCCATTTTCAGCTGAAAGCTAGCTTAAAGCCTGCTGTCGACTGATGTCACTCAGCCGGTCCAGGCTCTGGAAAGATCCCTACTTTACAGTTGGGTTCCACCCAGAACCCTAGACCAGCAGCTGCCTCACCGCAAGCCACCGGGAAACTGAGCCAACCGCTCCTACACTCCTGCACAGCCCAGGGCTCCAGCGAGCACTGGAGGGGCAGAGCAGGGAGCTGGTGACTGACAGTCACCAGCTCTCTGCAGAATGAATAATGAGAACTGAGCGATCAGCCAATGTAGATCCAGTGGGAGACAGCTGCAGCTGGGATCGGTGTTGCAACCATCTAGAGAAGTATGATTGTTGATTTTTTTATTTTCCCAAACTTCTCTTTTATCAAGAATTTAAGGAGCTAGGCAATCGTATAAAGCAGTGGTTCTCAACCTTTCTAGTGCCGTGACCCCTTGATAAAATTTCCCAAGTTGTAGGGACCCCTAACAGTAAAATTATTTTCGTAGCATGGGTTGTCAGCACCCAAGGCAAGACAAGTAATTTGCGCCTCTAACCCACGGACGTTTAGCGCTCCCCGAGTCCTTTCCACTCGTACAGTATTAAACCCCCCATGGTACATTTTAGGATGTATCACTCTTTCTTGTTCTCCTTTCTTTCCCTTTTATCTCTCTCTATCCTAATTTCTTGTTTTTTTTCTCCATCCCTCTCTCTAGCCGTCTTTCTTATTCTTTCTCTCCCTTTTTCTTTGTTCCTTTTTTCCTCTCCCTTCCATGTATTCTCTATTTTTATTCCTTCTCTTACTCCTTGGTGGGGGGGGGGGGATAAGGTGGCAGTGCTGTCGGGGAGTTGGGATGAGTGGCAGTGCTGGGGGGATTTCTGATCAGCCAACTTAGGTGCTCTTGATCAAGATCATCTGCTGATCTGAAAACTGTAGTGGGGACTTTTAATGGCAACTATAATCACAGGTAGTGATACTCACTGTGTCTCCGACTTCGTGGTGTCTTATAGCAGTGACACCTATGCCGAAATCAGGAGGTAGGGTCTCCTCCAGCCCCTCCCACTTTACATTCCTCACCAGTCAGCTGACCTCTAGTCTCTGCCCCCCAGCCATGCCGTGAACCGAATGGACGACTGCGAAGAGGCTGAGTGGGCAGCCATGGGCTCCAGGGACAGCCCAGCTCGGCAGCTGCAAAAAGGTTGGGAGAGCGGTGCGGGATTCAGAAACAGCCCAGGATTCAGTGACCCCCGGCAAATCCTCATTCGACCCCCAGGTTGAGAACCACTGGTATAAAGAGACAAAACTTGATGCAACAGTAATTAGCCTACAAATTAGCCAACTTTTAGTATAGCAGTAGGAAGCCCTGGTGAAAATTGATGGCATAGAGATTAGGACCCTGAGATATAACTTTACACTGACATGCAAATGGTTGGGACAGAACTTTTGTGGACTTTGTTACTTAATCTACCTAAACATAAGTTGAAGCTTGAGCAAGCCTACAGGGCATTGACTGGCTCTCACACAAATGCCCCCCCCCCCATGGGACATCATCCTTAAGCCACATTATTATGGGGGCAAGGAACAAGTCAGACAGAATGCTGGAGAAAAAATACATATATTAAGATTGGGGGCCACAACCTCCAAATCTTCGTAGACATTTCTCCAACTACAGTCCTGAAGGAAATTCAATCCTTACTGCAACCCCTGCAGGAAAACAGAATTAAATATCGTAGGCTGTGTCCACTCCTTCTGCTATTTATCTAACATGGTAAGACCCACCTTCTCAGAAGGGGAATCCTTATTACAGCAATTGTGTCTGATCTCTACCACCCCTTCTAACCTGCCAAGACAACAATCTGTTCATTCTGGGGATAAAGATCATTCTGACAAGGCCGCTCCTTTCTCGTTTGTGGTTCAACACCAACACCAGTCATTCTAGACAACAATCCAGGCCACCCTAATGTGAACTGTCCGATATATGCACTGTCTCTTACTCATTTTTCTAATATGTTCATGGTCCTCAGTTATTCACATCTCAAGACCCCATCTTAGTTATGGTTGGGCTGATCCCCCTGTGCAGTAACAGCCTTCTTTCTCAGTTGTATTGTATGTATAATTTTGAGTTTTGATTTAAAGATCAGAGTATTGCTTTGAGTTAATGTTTGCTGATGTTCAGTGCAGGCTGTATACATTTTGGTTGACGTGGACTCAGACCTTTTCTTTATAATCGTGGAGACCACACAACCCAGAATGTTGTTGCCACTTGCTTATACTTGACTTCTTTTTGCTCATGTTTACTGCTGTTTATTTACCATTATTTGTTTTATTTCTTCTAATTGCAGGATGTTTTTGTCTACCCTTCCCTCCGTGGGATTGTCTTCTCTTTTTGCCTACCTGCTCTCTTCCTTGCCCGTGAGTCTGCCACCCTCCTACCACTGTTGAATGGGTTTTTACATTATCAAGGCAACCAGATTGCTAGGGTAAGCACTCTCCTGCTCACATTTCCATTATGGCTACCTCTTACACTTCTAGACCTATTTCTATAATTTATATACAGGGCTTGAACTCCCCAATTAAGCGCTGCAAGGCTTTTAAGTACTGCTACCCCCTGGGAGTGGAAATTGTTTTTCTACAGGCGACCCACTTTCCTTCCACGTCCAAGCCCAACTTCATTCATAATCAGTTGCCTCTTCTACCTAGTCAATGCTTCAGACAAAACACAGCGAGTGGAAATTTGTATATCGAAAACGGCTATCCTTCTCCCCACCCAATGTTATTAGAGATCCTGAAGGTAGACACCTCCTAGTAGCAGAGGAGATAGAGGGTGCTTATATGACTTTTGTAACCTCTTTCACCCCCCAGCACAGACCAGTTATCCTTGTTCAGGTCTCCCTTTCAAACTCGGTCACCCCATTTTGGGGATTCAAACATCACCTTAGACTCCGCATTAGATAAATCCAGGCCTACGACACGATTGATGTTTGGAGGGAATTTACTGTCCCTTAATGGCCATGCCCCTTCAACAGAAGCCGACCGAAAGTCCAGCTTCTGTCAAACTGGCTGTCATACACACGGGCCAAATGTCGGCCGGTTTTTATTGTCGGAACGTGTGTGTGTGGCCCTTAAATGTGATTTTACTTTCTACTCAACATCCATTCTACTTATTCCAGGATTGACCATATCTTCACCTTGTGACGTGCCCCTGTTCAAGTCCTCAAAAATTTTGGAGGTTCCCTAGTCTAATCATTCCCCGGTAGTTGCCACCATCTCTGCAATTCGTAAGGTTAGTCTTTCTCATGGCGACTGAATTAATCCCTTTTTAGCAGCTTTCCTATCTGTTTTGACATTCAGTTGCACTTGAAGGATTTGTTTGCTATCAATAAACCCGAAGAGACTTCTCCTCAGATTAATCGGGCAGCACATAAGGCTTCTGTCAGGGGCATCCTCATCCAACTAGCTTCCAGATACAAGAAACATTCTGAGGCCCCATTCACACCTGGGCATAGCAGAAATGCAGACAGAAACGACTGTTTCTGCAAATGTGCGAAAAATGTCCTAAAACATGGAATGCACATGCAGTGCCATTATTTTTTAATGGCACCCCAAATTCGGGTAGCCATCACGCACTTTGCCGTGCAAAATGCGCGATGCAAAACACGCTTGGCTCATTTTCAAAATTTGGTGCATGAGCTTCTTTAGCTTGTTTTTTGAGTGGAAGGAGGCCCATTCAAAAGAATGATGCTGCTCTAAAACATCACCATAAAAACGCACAGCAAAAGTGATGCAGAAGCGTCTCTCAAGCATGAATGTGGCCTAAGAACCTCGTATATAAAAAAAAAAATTAGAACTACGGACTTTGCTCAAAGATCAAAAACCTGTGAAGCAAAATAGAATCCACCAGACTGGAGGCTGAAAAACACCTTAGATGGACCAATGCTATATTTTATTCCCAGGACGACCAACCCGGGAAGTTGCTAGGGTGGAAATTAACTCCTAGACCGCCAGTGATGACTGTTGCTAAAATGAGGAAGACAGTAGGTTAATTTACTCAGAATCCTTTAGTAGTACTTATCCATTCTTTCTATCAGAACTTATACAAGGACACAAATGTTTTGACTCAGCAGGATTTTATATCCCACCTGCCTATATTCTCCCTGTTGAACATTCATAGGGATGTTTTAGATGGGTGAGATCACCTAGGCTGAAGTAGTAATGGCTATTAGGCAATCTAAAGCCTCTATGCCTGAAGATAAAAAACCTTCTGTGTGCAGCAACCCCCCCTCAGCCCCCCTAATACTTACCTGAGCCCCATCTCGATCCAGCGATGTTGCACGAGAGCCTGGGCTGTCCGGGACTTTCCATCCTGATTGGCTGAGACAGGCGCCCGCTGCTGTCAGTCAGTGAGCCATCGAGGAGAAAGAGGGAGTGGATCCAGAGTCAAGCTGCTTGCCATGGGGGCACCCGGCAGGAGGGAGGGGCCAGGAGCACCGGCAAGGGACCCGGGAAGAGGAGGATCTGGGCTGCTCTGCAAAACCACTGTGCAAAGCAGGTAAGTATATTATGTTTGTTATTTTTAAAAGAAAAAAAAAAACAAGACTTTAACCACTTGCTGACTGCTGCACAATAGCAGCAGTGGGCAAATAGGCATACCTGTACGTCCCCTTAAGAGGCGGGGATAGCAGGCGTGAGCACACCGCCGCGCACAGCGTGACCGTGTCCGCTGGACAGGTGGACTCTATGTCCACCGTTCTCCGGGCGATTGTGTCACGGAGTCTCAGAACGGGGAAGTGCCTATGTAAACAAGGCTTTTCCTCGTTCTGCCTTGTGATATGACAGAGATCACTGCTCCCTGTCATTTGACTAGTAGCCCACCCCCTCCCACAGTTAGAATCACTCCCTAGGACACACTTAGCCCCTTCATCGCCCCCTAGTGGTTAACCCCTTCCCTGCCAGTGTCATTTACACAGTAATCAGTGCATTTTTATAGTACTGATCGCTGTATAAATGACAATGGTCCCAAAATAGTGTCAAAAGTGTCCGATGTGTCCGCCATGTCGCAGTCCCAATAATAATCGCAGATCGCGGCCATTACTAATAAAAAAAATTTATAATAAAAATGCCATAAAACTTGTAGACGCTATAACGTTTGCGCAAACCAATCAATATACACTTATACAATTACAGTTACAATTGTTACACTTACAATTTTTTTTACCAAAAATATCTAGAAGAATACATATCGGCCTAAACTGAGGAAAAAAAAATTTTTAATATATTTTTGGGGGATATTTATTATAGCAAAAAGTTAAAAATATTGCGTTTTTTTTTTCAAAATTGCCGCTCTCTTTTTGTTTATAGAGCAAAAAATAAAAACCGCAGAGGTGATCAAATACAACAAAAAGAAAGCTCTATTTGTGGGAAAAAAAGCACATCAATTTTGTTTGGGTGCAACGTCGCACGACCGCGCACTTGTCAGTTAAATCGACGCAGTGCCGAATCGCAAAAAGTGCTCTGGTCAGGAAGGAGGTAAAATCTTCCGGGGCTGAAGCGGTTAATAGCTGGCGTGGTGGCTGTTAGGTTTGGCTTCCAGATAGGATACGATTCTCCTTATTTCCTTTCTCTCCTTTGCCTTCTTTCCCTTACTTTTCTTATTTTTATGTGCAAGCTTAATACCCAATGAAGTCATATGGGTTACGCCTTATTGTGGTAACTGGTTCAGCCCTATATGGTTTATCACTGATGAGTGGCTGTTTCTATAAAGGTTAATGTATTGAATTCTCAGGCCCATCATACTTGGCTACTTTAACAACATGCACTATTGCTATGCCCTGTGATATAACCTATAGAAGATTGTCACTCCTGATACCTGTGCCTTATCTTTATGAAAATTTTGCCTGCCTGTGTTGCAGGTTTTTTACTTGTATCTCACTGCTGATGCCTTATTGTCTTTTACTACTTGAAACTCTCAATAAAAAAATATTGAAACAGATAAAAAAAACTCATGGCTGCCATTGCAGCTGTAAAAGGGTTAAACATCTAAAAAAAAGGAAATCCCTTATTCCCTTAAAGCAAAGCCTTTTGCCTTCCAGTCAAGGCAACAGGATTACTTTAATGCCTCCTCCCCAGCAAAACATACCTTCTGTTACTTCCCCAGTACCATGGATTACACCTTCCTATGAGCACCAGGTGCAGGGGGAATCGTCTTCCAAAATTGCTGTGTATAAACCTGCTCTGCGTGAATTTATCATGTTGCCATGCCCCTGACATCATCATCATCATCGTGTGACAAAACGTGTAGGGTGGCATTTCTGGAGTGATGTCATTATGCACAGCTGCCACTGGCTGGGATGACCAGAGCTGTCTTGTGCTGCAGCCTTATTTTTAATACACGGTACCAAGCATTAATACAGTAAATGGAATACCTACCGTATTTTAAATAAACATGTTTTAATGTCATTTCTAAAAAGACCTACTATAAGACCCCTTTCACACTGGGGCCACCCATGCGTCAGCGCTAAAGCATCGTTCATTTTAGCGGCACTTTAGTGCTGTTTAAGCGGCGCTTTTCGCCCGCTAGCGGGGCGCATTTACCCCTGCTAGCGGACGAAGAAGGGGTTAAAAACACCCGTGTTGCAACACTTCGGAAGCGCCATTCATTGCAATGGGCAGCGGGTTTTGGGAGCACTGTCTACAGCGCGCCCAAACCACCCCAAAGATGCTGCTTGCAGGACTTTTTCTAACGTCCCGCAAGCTCTCCACCCCAGTGTGAAAGCACCTCAGGCTTTCACATTCGAGCGGCATGGGAGGCAGTTTTCAGGTGCTTTACAGAAGCTATTTCTAGCGCTAAAACGCCTGAAAACTGCCTCAGTGTGAAAGAGGTCTTAACCACTTACCAACCGCCGCACGACTATATTTGTCCTGACTTTGAAGAGGGATATCTCGGTAATGGCAGCAGCTGCTGCCACAACCAAGGTATCCATCTCTTCAGGCGGAAGTTTGGTTAATGACAATGGTGGTCTCTGCGGCGGATTTGCCGCAAGATCACAGTTATCAGCAGCGGGAGAGGGCCCCCCCTCCTGCCACTCTCCCGCGCCCTCTGCCGCTTACCGGAGCCGTCGGCAGCGGCAGAGGCGATTGGGTCCTATCTGTGGCTGGGTATGGAGACGAGTGAGGCTAAGATGGCCCCCACTCGTCTCCATACCATTTTAGTCTAAATATGAGACCTGAGGTCTTTTTGGCCCCAGATCTCATATTTAAGAAGACCTGTCATGCTTTTTCTATTACAATGGATGTTTACATTCCTTGTAATAGGAATAAAAGTGACCCAATTTTTTTTTTTTTTTTTAAAAACAGTGTAAAAATACATAAAAAAAATAATAAAAGAAAAAAATTTTTAAGCGCCCCGTCCCAACGAGCTCGCGCACAGAAGCGAACGCATACGTGAGTAGCGCCCGCATATGAAAACGGTGGTCAAACCACACATGTGTGGTATCACCGCGATCATTAGAGCGAGAGCAATAATTCTAGCCCTAGTCCTCCTCTGTAACTCAAAACATGCAACCTGTAGATTTTTTTAAATGTCGCCTATAGAGATTTTTAAGGGTAAAAATTTGACGCCATTACACGACTGGGCGCAATTTTGAAGCGTGACACGTTGGGTATCAATTTACTCGGCGTAACATTATCTTTTACAATATAAAAAAAAATTGTACTAACTTTACCGTTGTCTTATTTTTTTATTCAAAAAAGTACATTTTTTCCAAAAAAATGCACTTGTAAGACAGCTGCGCAAATACGGTGTGAGAAAAAGTATTGCAATGACCGCCATTTTATTCTTTAGGGTGTTAACAAAAAAATGTATAATGTTTGGGGGTTCTAAGTAATTTTCTAGCAAAAAACGTGTTTTTAACTTGTAAACACTGAGTCTGAAAAAGAGGCCCGGGCTTAAAGTGGTTAAGTTTGGCTTCTCTTTCTGTTTCATTGTTCTGTGAGTGGAATATGGTTACAGTTTGGAGCTCCCCCTGCCTTCTGGTTTATAGTGGTTTAGTCCCAGAAGTGTTTATGGCTACTCTTTAAAACAAAGTGCCATGAATTTTTGGTAAGGAGTATAGGTTTTCTTTCCTCTGTTCCCGTGGATACCTTCTGCAAGCTCTGGAGGTGGAATGTTGCACAGCAATGTGTTATTCGTGTATTTGTTTTGGAAAACATAGTTTTGTGGACTATGTACATCAAGATTGGTCACAAATTGTCATGTGTTTGACCTGCTGAATATCAGTTGATTAATATGTGTGTATAGTTTACACTATATTACCAAAAGTATTTGGGACACCTGCCTTTACACGCACATGAACATTAATGACATCATAGTCTTAGTGTGTAGGGTTCAATATTGAGTTGGCCCACCCTTTGCAGCTATAACAGCTTCAACTCTTCTAGGAAGGCTGTCCACAAGGTTTAGAAGTGTGTCTATGGGAATCTTTGACCATTCTTCCAGAAGCGCATTTGTAAGGTCAGGCACTGATGTTGGGTGAGAAGGCTTGGCTCGCAGTCTCCGCTCTAATTCATCCGAAAGGTGTTCTATCACGTTGAGGTCAGGACTCTGTGCAGGCCAGTCAAGTTCCTCCACCCCAAACGCACTCATCCATGTCTTTATGGACCTTGCTTTGTGCATTGGTCCAAATCATTTGATGGAGGGGAGATTATGGTGTGGGGTTGTTTTTCAGGGGTTGGGCTTGGCCTCTTAAATCCATTGAAGGGAACTCTTAAGACGTCAGCATACCAAGACATTTTGGACAATTTCATGCTCCCAACTTTGTGGAAACAGTTTGGGGATGATCCCTTCCTGTTCCAACATGACTGAGCATCAGAGCACAATTTGTCTGTTTTGAACCGTGCATCAGACCTGTACACTTGGATGGTGTGCTTGGAGACCCTAGCAGTCTGTGCAGATTGCCACTGTTTGCCTTTGAACGGATTGGTACACCTGTGTGAATGAGGCCTAATGTAGGTTTAGTCACTCTGTTACTTGCTGTATAGAAAACCTGCTAAGATCAAAGTAAAGGCTTGCTTTAGTGTAAAATGAGGAGCTTTGATTTCATCACAGCTCCATTGTTTGCTGGATAGCTTTAGTAGCTTTAAGCATTACTAAAGGCTTTTTTTTTTTAAAGTCAATAACAAACATGTTATACTTACCTGTTCTGTGCCCCAAACCTCCTCTTCTTGGGTCCCCTACCAGCGCTGCCCACTCTTCTTTTTCAGTTTTTACCCCCATAGCAAGCGCTTGCTACAGGGGCAGACGCGTGGACTTGCTCCGAGATGGATACTGTGTGTCTACAGATACACATCGCACATCTTGGCCCCCCTCCTCACTAGATTTGATTGACAGCAGCAGGAGCCAAAGGCTCCCACTACTGCCCCCATGTCCCGTGAGGAGAGAGAAAGCAGTGATGCTGTTCTCGGGCACAGTAATAGATTAAGTTCGGGCTCAGGTAAGCATTTAAGGGGGGGCCTGAGGGGGAGCTAATATTGGAAGGTTTTTTTTTTACCTTAATGCAGAGAATGCAAAAAGCCAATAAAAAGGCTTTCGAACCACTTTATTATTTGCTTTTACTTATGAAACTGAATGCAGATTACACTGGTTTTCTTTTTGATGCTATCGCTTTATTAATGCATAAAACACCAGCCACAAGTCAATTCCCCTCCCCAAAGTAGAGTACCCCATACAACTCCAGCCTCTGCAGCATCTTTTTGAAAAACAAATACTGGTGCATTATAAATTCATCCAAAATTGGGCTACTGTAATGCTTAGCACAAAAAATCTGATATGATATGACAGATTGAGCGAAGCTGTAAAAAAACACACTTTCAAGTAAGCTATACAAGTAGCATGTTGTACCTTGTAGCAATCAATCACACTTAAATGGAGCATTGTTCAATCCTGCAAGACTGATTGGTACTGCACTCTACTTGTGCAGCTCACTTCATAGGGAGCCATTTATTACAGTGAAGGCTGTATCGTCCTGGTCCAATTGGGTGAAGAGTGGAGTGCTCAGACCTCTGAGATACCTGGCATTCTTTGACATCTTCATGTGGCTCAATGGAGTTTGCTTAGATGATGTGTGGGTAAAATACAAGCAGTTGAGGATCTACAAGCTTGGTTAAATAGCTGGCTTACAGATCAGTGGTTTATGACAGTTGGTGGTCACCTCAAAGTCTACTCACATCGGAGTTTAGACCCAGCCAGCAATTATTCGCTCCAACAGGGTAATGTAGCGTACACACGGGCGGACTTTTCAGCATCAAAAATCCGACGGTCTTTCCGACGGACTTTCGACGGACTTTCAAACAAGCGGACTTGCCTACACACGATCACACCAAAGTCTGACAGATCTGTACGTGATGACGTACGACCAGACTAAAATAAGGAAGTTGATAGCCAGTAGCCAATAGCTGCTCTAGCGTCAGTTTTAGTCCGTCGGACTAGCATACAGACGAGCGGACTTTTCAATAGGAACTGGGTCTGTCGGAGTTCCGACATAAAGATTTGAAACATGTTCCAAATCTAAAGTCCGTCAGATTTTCGACAGAAACAGTCTGCTGAAGCCCACACACGGTCGGATTATCCACCGGACTCGGTTCGTCGGACCAGTCTGGTCAAAAAGTCCGCTCGTGTGTACGCGGCATAATGCCCCGTACACACGGTCGGACTTTGTTCGGACATTCCAACAACAAAATCCTAGGATTTTTTCCGACGGATGTTGGCTCAAACTTGTCTTGCATACACACAGTCACACAAAGTTGTCGGAAAATCCGATCGTTCTGAACGCGGTGACGTAAAACACGTACGTCGGGACTATAAACGGGGCAGTGGCCAATAGCTTTCATCTCTTTATTTATTCTGAGCATGCGTGGCACTTTGTCCGTCGGATTTGTGTACACACGATCGGAATTTCCGACAACGGATTTTGTTGTCGGAAAATTTTATCTCCTGCTTTCCAACTTTGTGTGTCGGAAAATCCAATGGAAAATGTCCGATGGAGCCCACACACGGTCGGAATTTCCGACAACAAGCTCCGATCGGACATTTTCCATCGGAAAATCCGACCGTGTGTACGGGGCATAAGTCCTCCTATCAACACCCCCAAGAATAGGTCTGCCCTATTTCTACAAAGGAAAGATCACAATAGTGGGTCTGGGAAGAAGAATAAATATGGGCACCTGTTTTTTTTATAGGCTTCAAGTGTAATAGTATTTTTTTTTCCTGGTCAGATGTACTACTCTTAAAATATTAATATTCCATATATAGATTTTTATGCCTGCTGGAAACAACAAATGCCTGGGATGGATACATCAGCCATGTTGTTGTCAATTATCTTGTGGTTTCAAGCAATTTAGAGATGGTAGTGAAACTTTGTAAAGGGGGTCTGAGAAATCAATATTTGCTGAATAACATAAATTAGAGTAGTTATAAGTGGACTGCAATAAGTGCTCTGTACCTTTTTTGTCCCCCAATCCATAAAGATATTTATTAACAAGCTAAACATCATTACGAAATAAAGGAGGAGGAATTATCCATGGCTTTTTCTCCAATTTGTTTTGTCTGAACGAGTGTCATCATCTGCTAACATGCTAATCATTTAAGTGGCAAGCTATTTTGGGCTGAAAAAGCGAAGAAGGTGATTAATCCATTAGTGCTTGTTAATGCTTTAGCAGAACAAAACAAGGATATTCAGAACATCCCAGAGCAGAGGCAGCAGGGAAAAAAAATACAAAATCTGTTTGTGTAATTTGATGGGCAATGTCCTGTGTTATTTCACAGGTGTTTCTGCCTACGAGCACATTAATATCCACTTTCCTTTTACAGAACATCCAATTTAGAAGGCTGCAGACTGTTTATGAAATCAAATAAATCTCCAGCTTATCTAAAGCCAAACTGTATTTTTTTTATTTTCATTTAGATTTCAGGATAGAGTGTGGAAGGGGTAGTCCCCTATATGGGTTTATTGCTGCCTCTATGTCCCCAATGGGAGAGTGACCCTCTCTATTTGTCCTGGTGATCATTTCCACTGGAGGTGAAGGAAAATATCAGAACAGAGATAGAGGGGAACATTTTCAGTGTGGACACTTGTTACAGTAACAACTGTTACTTAAGACTTCTTTACTTTAGAGGGATTTCCTCTAATTTCCTGGTATGTCTCTAGAATAGGAAGTGAAGAAAAATCTTCCCAAATGGCAAAAAAAAAAATTTAACTTCAGCCTTGCTATCCCTTAGTTTGGATCACTGCAGCCAATTTTTAAATGGTGAGGGCTGCACAAATGCAGATTAACCACTTCAGCCCCGGAACATTTGGCTGCTCAATGACCAGGCCATTTTTTGCGATACAGCACTAAGTCGATTTAACTGACAATTGCACGTGCGACGCTGTACCCAAACAAAATTAACGTCCTTTTTTTTTCCTCAAATAGAGCTTTCTTTTGGTTGTATTTGATCATGCGTTTTGCAGGCGGTATTTTTTTTTGCGCTACAAACAAAAAAAGAGCGACAATTTAAAAAAAAAAAAAAAAAACACAATATTTTGTACTTTTTTCTATAATAAATATCCCCAATTTTTTTTTAAAAAAAGCTGATTTTTTCCTCAGTTTAGGCCAATATGTATTCTACATATTTTTGGTAATAAAAATCGCAATAAACGTATATTGATTGGTTTGTGCAAAAGTTATGGCAATTTTTATGATTTTATTTTTTTTACTAGTAATGGCAGTGATCAACGATTTTTATTGGGACTGTGACATTATGGCGGACAGATCGGACACCTTTGACACATTTTTTGAACCATTGACAATTATACAGCGATCAGTGCTATAAAAATGCACTAATTTACTGTGTAAATGATACTGACAGGGAAGGGGTAAACACTAGGAGGCGATCAAGGGGGTTAACTGTAGGGGGATGGGACTGACTAGAGGAGATAACAGATCATTGTTCCTAGCTAGTAGGAACACATGATCTGTCTTTCCTCTCCTCACAGAACAGAGATCTGTGTGTTTACACACACACACGTCCCTGTTCTGGCTCTTGTGTCTGCGATCACGAGTGGCTGGCGGTCATCATGACCGCCGGCCATGAGCATTAGCACCCGCAAACCGCTTCTGAAGCGTACAGGTAGGTTAATCTGCCTGTACGTGCCCTTCTGCCGACGTATATCGGTGTGAGCCGGTCGGCAAGCGGTTAAATGACCTCCATAAAGTCAGCTAGGATTATTTGGTTTTTGTGCCTCTCCTCCTTTAGGCCCCTTTCACACTGGGGCGGTGGGGGCATCGGCGGTAAAACAGCGCTATTTTTAGCGCTGTTTTACCGTCGTTTTTGTGGCTGTATTCGGCCGCTAGCGGTGCGGTTTTAACCCCCGCTGGCGGCCGAAAAAGGGTTAAATCCGCTCGTACAGCACGGCTAGAGCCGCGGTATTACCGCGGTATAGCCGCGCTGTCCCATTGATTTCAATGGGCAGGAGCGGTGAATACACCGCTCCTTCACCGCTCCAAAGAAGCGGTTGGCAGGACTTTTTTTACCGTCCTGCCAGCGCACCGCTTCAGTGTGAAAGCCCTCGGGCTTTCACACTGAACAAACAGCGGAGGCTGTTTAGGGGCGGTTTGCAGGCGGTATTTTTAGCGCAATACCGCCTGCAAACCGCCCCAGTGTGAAAGGGGCCTTAGGCTTGGTTCACACCTATGCATTTTTTGGTGCTTTTTGCAGAGATGCACTTATAGAGACAAATAGTTTTGTATGCATTTTTTCTTTTCTATGCGTAGTCTTGCTCTTACGATTTTTTCAGACGAAACCCATAATAAACGAAAATCAGATGTTGAGTTCACATACGACAAACATTTTATAGTCTGCACATCCAGCTTTTGTCGGATGAAAAATTGGAATCTGCTGTTGAAAGCACCATACTAACGATTCGAAAATCGGCAGATCGGACTAAATTTTAATTCCGATTTTCGTATCGTGTGTACAGGCCTTATGAAGCTTTTTTTTTTTTTTTTTTTATCAGAAAAACACTTAATACCATTATGTTACATGTTCACTTCCTCACTTCCTAATTTGAAGCCTGTACAGTGGTATGGGCAGAGAGCTGAAGAATGAGTCTGCAGGAGAATCTTAAGCTTCGTACACAAAGTACGATTATTGGACAACCAAACGTCTGATTTTTGTCAAAAGGATCTTGTCTTGCATACTAAAAGTATGCAAATTGTCGTTCGACAACACGAACGTAGTGACGTACTATGAGGAATTTCAGCTCTTGAGCGCCACCCTTTGGGCCCCTTCTTCTAATTTCGTGTTTGTCGAGCATTGATTCCGAGCATGCGTGTTTGTACTTTAAACTTTTGTGTGACGGATTTGTGTACTGACCATACGGAAATCAGATGTGGAGCCTTTGTCCACCGAAAAATTACTAGCCTGTCATCCAACATTTGTTGGTGGAAAATTGAACAACAGTTGTCAAAAGGAGCGTAATAACGGTCAGAATTTAGGACTGTCAACAGATAATCCCCAGCCAACAATCGTACCGTGTGTATGAGGCTTTATTTAAAAAAAATAAATAAAATGCACATTTTTCCTGCATAAATATGTGCATTTATTATTTTTTCTGTAAAGGTGAGCTTAGCTATTAAGAATTACCTAGTAACGTTATGAATGACTATCTTAGAGCTAAACCTTCTAGGTAAAATTATTCAGATTCAGGATTTTATATTTACCCTGCTTAAAAAATAAATAAATAAATAAACGTTAGAAAAAAGAAACTTTTTAGCTCCATTTTAATCTATTTAAAAATAAATATAAAACACCATTCTTGCCTAAAGGACAACTTTACTTTTAGCAAAGTTTACATTTAGAGAAACATTTACACCTGTTTCAAGATACATTTTTTCAAATAATCTAATAAAACAAAACATGAATAATAAAGGAAAAGCCTAAGCATTTTCTTGCAGTCACACTAGAATCCCTTCTAAAGAACTAGAGATACCAACACTATTCCAGAGATTATTCACACACTATACAATTTTGTGTAGATTTTTTCCTTCCGATTTACCAAAACCATAAAATTATAAGGTCAAACCTTAAGAGTTTAAATTTTATGCCATTGTGGGACAGTTCCTGGGCAGTAGTGAAGACCTGGCAGACAAGTTTCTGCCCCAATCTATCTGCAATGGGAGAATGTAATTTTAGTTGCACATTAGGAATACCTGGAACAAGTATTATGAGTGATTCTGACTTCTACATTTTTTTGATCTTTGCAGTTGTTTAAGATCGGTGGCTCGGCATTACAGCTAGCCACTTCAGCCCCCCGGAAGATTTGGCTGTTGAATGACCGGGCAATTTTTTGCGTTTTGGCACTGCATCGCTTTAACTGACAATTGCGCTGTCGTGCGACACTGTACCCGAGCAAAAGTCCTTTTTTTCCCACAAATAGAGCTTTCTTTTGGTGGTATTTGATCACCTCTGTGGTTTTTATTTTTTACGCTATGACCAAAAAAAGAGCGACAATTTTGAAAAAAGACGCAATATTTTGTACTTTTTGCTATAATTAATATCCCCATTTTTTTTAAAAAAAGCTAATTTTTTTTCTCAGTTTAGGCCGATATGTATTCTTCTACATATTTTTGGTAAAAAAAAAAATCGCAATAAGCGTATATTGATTGGTTTGCGTAAAAGTTATAGCATCTACAAAATAGGGTAAAGATTTATAGCATTTTTATTATTTATTTTTTTTACTAGTAATGGTGGCGATCTGCGATTTTTATCAGGACTGTGACATTATCGCAGACACATCGGACACTTTTGACACATTTTTGGGTTCATTGGCAATTATACAGCTATCAGTGCTATAAAAATGCACTGATTACTGTAAAAATTTCACTGGCAGTGAAGGAGTTAACACTAGGGGGCGATCAAGGGGTTAACTGTGTTCCCTGCTACATATTTCTAACTGAAGGGGGAGGGGACTGACTAGAGGCAGTGACGGATCGTGGTTCCTAGCTAACAGGAACACACGATCTGTCACTCCTCTCAGAACAGAACAGGGAAGTGTGTGTTTACTCACACACTTCCCTGTTCTGCCTCTCGTGCTTGGCGGTCATCGCGACCATCTGCTACGAGCATTGCCCCCCCCCCCCGGCTCTATCCCGGTCCCGCGAGCTGAAGTATAGCTACGACGTTTCGTGGGATCGTGCCGACCTGCCACAGTAAAATGACGGTGGCTTGTCGGCAAGTGGTTAAAGAATCAGCATTAACAACCTGGTATTGACACAGAGGGTGTATATATATAAGGAAGTAACCCTGAAAAATATACTTCAAGCATTATTTTTAGTTACAAATATAACTCAAAGTATATTCTGAGTGAAAGGACATTTATTATTATTTAAGGTACTTATATAGCGCCGTCAATTTATGTAGTGCTTTACATATACATTGTACATTCACATCGGTTCCTACCCTCAAGGAGCTTACAATCTAAGGTCCCTAACTCACATTCGTATACTAGGGCCAATTTAGACAAAATCCAATTAACCTACCACCAGCATGTCTTTGGAGTGTGGGAGGAAACCGGAGTACCCAGAGGAAACCCACACAGGCACAGGGAGAACATGCAAACTCCAGGCAGGTAGCGTCGAACCAGTGACCCTTTTTACTGCTAGGTGAGAGTGCCAACCACTACACCACTGTGCCACCCACATAAGATTTTTTTTTTTTAATCTTTTAACTCCTTACATATTTTGTCATCAAATTTATTGGATGCTTCAAAACTTTCATGTTCACAAAAAAAAGGGTAATCCAGAATGATTGATTGTGTCCAAGTTCCTTAGTAAAGTCTAGAAACTATAATTAGTGCTTTACAGCCTTGCACAGTGGCCACTGTCAGTGCTCAGTTCATTGACAAGCATCATAGTCACCAAGCACAATAAAGAAAAAAAAATCTGCTGTATTAAGTGACTGCAATCATACCAGGGTGAATTTTGATGTATGCTGGCATTTGAGAGGATAAAACACTAACACCTCCTGTCTGCATCCCACTTGGCGTTTTCCATAAGGCACGTTGTAGTGGCTTTTGCATCAATCCTGATGTCTGAAATTAAATCCATCATATATGTCCGCATCATGGCTGATACTTAAAGATCAACTGTCTCAAAGGCGGGCAGCGAAATTGATGTCATGTAATGACAATACCTATTTGCTTCCCGATAAAAGATAGTTGGCTTTGCATTGAACAGAACAAAAACAAAAAAAATTATTGCGCAGGTTTTACACACTAAATATAAACGTATAAGCTGCTGGCAACAACGCAACAGGACCAATTGTGATAAACGTGAAACAATAAAAAATGTTGAAGTGCTAAACATAGATATTGAATAAACAAGTGTCCATAAAGTGTGAACAACTGGTTCTGTTCTAAATAGTGTCACTGGATGTTCATCAAGGAATTCACCTGCACTATTTAGAACAGAACCAGTTGTTCACACTTTATGCAATTTGTTTACTCAATATCTGTGTTTAGCACGTCAACATTTTTTATTGTTATTGAACAGAACAAGACTCAAACTACCAAAAAAATTAAAAAAAAGAAAGGAAAAAACACACCGCTATCGAAAATTAATCACGCCGTTTCCAGATTAAGTTGAACAAGTCTGTAGTTCTACATATCAATAAATTATACATTTTTCTACTTACACAGTCAGATTGGAGTCCAGCCATCTAAACCAGGTTTTCTGAAATTTTTCAGGGCATTTCCTATGTTTATATGCCATAATCCTCCATTCTTAAGTTATTATTATCACATCGATCCATTGAGCGATTGTTGGCGGGGTTTTTGATATCCATCTTTGTGATATGAGATTGAGGACAATATACATAGTCTGCAACCACGATTCATGCATTTCGAATGGGAGTATAACTTCCGGTATGATCCCTAATAAAGCTATTTTAGGATCAAAACAGACGTGTAGAGCATAAAGTGTTTAAGATATAAAATGTATTCTCCCGATATCGATGCATTTTAGGACATCGCCACCTAATATGAATTAATGTTCCTGTATTGGTAGTACATCTTGGGCAATTTGGTGTGATTGCTTTACCCCAATAATATAACTTTAAAGGGGTATAATGAGATCTATGAATAATAAATAACTGAGTAAACCACTGTGAGGAGGCTAGGGAGACTCTGGCCAAATTCTTCAGAGCTTGCTCCCACTCCTCCTCAGTGAGAACATCCAAGTCTCTACGCCACTTCTCAAAACTACTATCCTGTATATTCATGCTAGCTGCTGTTTGTATAGAATAATATAAATCAGCAATGATTCCCTCTTTAGAGCATCCTGTGGACACTGCCTTAGTCAAGCTTAGGGGAGGGATTATATTTAAATAGAAAAGTCTCTGCCTGGCTTTTCAGAGCATGCCGTAGTTGTAAATATTGATAGAATAATTGATTAGGCAAATTATATTTCTCTGCTAATTTATTAAATGGTTGTAATTCCCCATTGTCAAAAAGCTGATGAAGTAGCATAATGCCAACCCTTTTCCATGCACCGAAACGTTCAAGTTTCAAAAATTCAGGTAACCGCGGGTTTTTCCATATAGGCATATATTGCGTATATCCCTCATGGAAAGTACGTTTAAATCAAATGTAGGAAAACAGTGTTTACTATAGAAATAGAGAGCTGCTATTAACTGAACCAATGGCTCCAATGGAAATTGAGATAATATAATTTGTTTTATAGGATCCTTGAAATCTGCAACATTCCAGCTGCTTAATTGCTGAAGTTGAAATGCCAGGATATACAACTTAGTGTTAGGAACTGCTAATCCACCTCCATCCTTAGGCAACTGCAAGAATTCCAATCTAATTCCAGATGCTTATAGAGTTGTGCTCATAGGTTTACATACCCTGGCAGAATTTATGATTTCTTGGCCATTTTTCAGAGAATATGAGCGATAACACAAAAACTTTTCTTTCACTAATGGTTAGTGTTTGGTTGAAGCCATTTATTATCAATCAACTGTGTGTACTCTTTTTAAATCATAAGCACAACAGAAACTACCCAAATGACCCCGATCAAAAGTTTACATACCCCAGTTCTTAATACCGTGTATTGCCCCCTTTAACATCAATGACAGCTTGAAGTCTTTTGTGGTATTTGTGGATGAGGCTCTTTATCTTCTCATATGGTAAAACTGCCCATCCCTCTTGGCAAAAAGCCTCCAGTTCCCGTAATTTCTTGGGCTGTCTTGCATGAACTGCACGCTTGGGATCTCCCCAGAGTGGCCCAATGATATTGAGGCCAGGAGACTGAGATGGCCATTCCAGAACCTTCACTTTATTCTGCTGTAGCCAATGACAGGTCAACTTGGCCTTGTGTTTTGGATCATTGTCTTGTTGGAATGTCCAAGTACGTCCCATGCGCAGCTTCCTGGCTGATCAATGCAAATGTTCCTCCAGTATTTTTTGATAACATACTGCATTCACCTTATCATCTGTGACTTCATTTCACATGTGGTGTTTAGCTTCTCTGTTCACTTTTGGGCATTGCCTGCTCCACTGTGGGCTTATATCCTTTTCTTTTCTATTACATCCTGGGTCACCTCCCTGTTTGCTTCCCTATATATACACATGCTCAGTGCAGCGCTCCTTGCCAGAGCAACTTCAGTGTTCTCTGAGTACCTGTTTGTTACTACCCGTGCACCGATTCCAGCTTTGTCTACGGTTGTGCTTGTCTGCCTCCCTGACCTTGGCTTGTTTCCTGGTTTTCCCTTCAGTTTTCTGTTGTACTCTGCACTTTGTAAGTGGTGTCCACATTCTCAGCTGGGCATACCTGGGGGCCGGGACCTGGTTCCAGCTTTCTGCAAGGCCATGCCCACCATTAGGGGCCCTGGTGAAGAAGCAGGCTGGGGAACCCCGAGTTGGTGAACTACAAGGGCTCACCATCACAGACTCCTGACAACCCCTTACTTAGAAAATTTAAAAAAATGTATTACACAGAATTTTCTCAACTCTTTCTTTGCCGGATATGTTTGAATGTCAATGTTGGATATTGGTCACTGTACAACCGAGTAAATATATTTGTAAGGTTTTGAACTTTGAATGTGGCAACATAAAGAATAATAAAAAAAAAAAGCAGCGCCTATATTTCTGACCACATGTAGGCACTTACTGAATGCAGATTCAAATGGCAGACACAGTTCCAAATGTTGAACATGAACCCTGAGTATCTGCACCACCTTCTGGTAAAACAGTATTAAAAATAGTATCAATGTAGTAGATTCCCAGATGGCAGAAGGCTTGGTTTGTATAATAGAATACTTCATACAGGTAGTCAGTCCCCGAGTTACGAACAGGCTAGGGACTGTAGGTTTGTTCTTAAGTCGAATATGTTTGTAAGTCGGAACAGCATGGGCAGAACGGCAGATATGTCGTTTTCCGATGTTCCGTCGAATGTGCCCGCCATCGAAAAGGGTCCGTCGAATGTGCCTGCCGTCAAAAAAGGGTCAGTCGAATGTGCCCGCCCTCGAAAAGGTTCCGTCAAATGTGCCCGCCGTCCCGTTCATAAGTAGGAGTCGTTCGCAAGTCGGATGTTCGTAACTCGGGGACTTCCTGTATTTCTCTGCAGCCCTTCAACCCCCACCCCAGGTCTGCATTGCTGAACAATCCCATCCCAAGTACTAAGATGAACCAAGAAAATTGCTGATGCTTCTGCTGTTTACTGTAAAGTGTCCCAGCTGGTTAAAACAAATGATGTCATAGGATTAGCCCTCCCAGAAATAGAAGACATGATAAATTAGAAGGTGTCTGGTGTTACACAGGAGATTGTAGCAGAGTCGTTCAGCATAGAGCATATCGTTTATAATGCAAGGATTACAAGGAATAATAAAGGAACAAGATTGATGGTAACCTATAGGCAATATATGTATTTATATACAAAACATAAGCAATAGGAATTGTCCTTAGCCAAATAACTCATAAAAAAGTTTGTGGAAAAGGACAATGCAATATATTGATTTCAGAATTAACAGTTAATATTTACGGTATGTTCCCATGTAAAAAGCAGTTATAACCCTATTCGTGCCAGCCACAAAAAATAAAGCAAACACTAAATACATGATGATGTAAAAGGGCCAAAATAGCTGAATTGTATTTTTTTATCATAGGTGTATTTTAAATGATAGACAGAACATCAACCAAAAATCCAGAAAAAACGCATGATACAAATGTTATAAATTGAGTTGCATTTTCAGTGAGTAAAATATTTGATCCCCTACCAACCAACAATAGTTTTGGCTCCCACAGACTGGCTACAGTATGCGCTCATGTGATACACAGATTAGTCCTGTCAATTAAAGAAGGTGCTTCTAACGACAACTCGTTATGTGTATAAAAGACACCTGTCCACAGAATCTTTCATCCATTCAAACCTCACCATCATGGGCAAAACCAAAGAGCTGTCACAGGACATCAGGAACAAGATTGTAGACCTGCACAAGGCTGGAATTGGCTACAAGACCATCAGCAAGAAGCTTGGTGAAAAGGAGACAACTGTTGGAGTGATTATTTGTGAATGGAAGAAATACAAAATAACCATCAATCACCCTAGGTCTGGAGCTCCATGCAAGGTTTTGCTTCATGGGGTAAGGATGATCATGAGACAAGTGAGGGATCAGCCCAGAACTACACGGGAGGAGCTTGTAAATGATCTCAAGACAATTGTGACCAAAGTCACCAAAACCAGTGGTAACACAATACACTTGAAATCCTGTGGCACCCACAAGTTTCCCCTCCTCAAGAAAGCACATGTACAGGCCCGTCTGAAGTCTGCAAATGAACATCTAAATGATTCAGAGAAGGATTGGTAGAAAGTGCTGTGGTCAGATGAGACCAAAATTTAGCTCTTTGGCAATAACTCGACTTGCCCTCTTTGGAGGGAGAAAAATGCTGACTATGACCCCAAGAACACCATCCCTACAGTCAAGCACGGAGGCATTATGTTTGGAGGTGTTTCTCTGCTAAAGGTACTGGCTGACTCTGCTGCATTGAGGGGCCAATGGATGAGGCATGTATTGTAAAATCTTAGATGAGAACACTGAAGATGGGTCGTGGATGGGTCTTTCAGCATGGCAATGACCCAAAACATACCGCCAAGGCAACAAAGGAGTGGCTCAAGAAGAAGCACATTAAGGTCATGGAGTGGCCTAGCCAGTCTCCAGACCTTAATTCGTTAGAAAATGTAGAGAGGGAGCTGAAACTGTGAGTTGCCAAGCGACAGCCAAGAAACCTTAAAGGGTAACTCCACTTTCGTGGGGGGAAAAAAATAGTAAATAAAGAAAAAATAATATAGGGCATGTAATTGCGACAATAATCATATTGTAATTGAATGTTATTAAAAATTTCCCTTCCTTTTCAATCTGCAGCCACTGTCATTTTTTGAGAACGCATTGCAATATGGCTACCTGGAGTTGTTCTGTACACAGAGCTTGTACTGACCACCCTCCAGAAACTTAATGTCCTGCTTGTGTGATTGGCTCAGCAATTTCCCCAGAAGTTTGCCTAAGATACAAGTCAGATTTCAGGCATCCCCTGCAACAAAAATGTCATTTTTGGATCGATAATTTCAATAGGAACATATCTAAAGGGATGCAGGCCCAGCAGATTTCCTCATTAGTGCTATGCAGCTGCACACCTGACAGTTAATTATGAAACGACTCCCATTAGACCCACTCAGAACAGAGGCACAGAGAAATACAGAGGGATTTCTTCAGAGTAACAAAAGGTAGGAATCTGCAACAAAGTTTGTTATAATTCTTGCAATCTACATAGATCACCCAGAGGGTAATGTTTTTTTCTCGACAAAAGTGGAGTTGCACTTTAAGGATTTAGAGAAGGTCTGTTAAGAGTGGACCAAAATCCCTCCTGAGATGTGTGCCAACCTGGTAACCAACTACAAGAAACATCTTACCTCTGTGCTTGCCAACAAGGGTTTCTCTACCAAGTACTAAGCCATGTTTTGCTTGGAGGTCAAATACTCACTGAACTGCAACTCAATTTATAACATTTGTATCATGTTTTTTTCTGGATTTTTGGTTGATATTCAGTCTCTATCATTTAAAATACACCTTTGAATAAAAATTATCGTCCCTTCATTTCTTTTTAAGTTGGCAAACTTACAAAATCTGCAGGGGATCAAATAATTATTTTCCTCACTGTATATGTACAACAATCTTCTTGGTTTGGATTCAAGGGATGCAGTTTTTTATATACTTTTTAAAATATTTTTGATTGTTTCCGACTTCCCAGCAATTACTACAGTAAAGGGGCAAACTGAGATAATTTTTAAAAAATGTTTCTATGCCTGTGGGATTGTTAGAATCATGTAGACCAACTTTTTTTACTTTTTTTTTTTTTTTACACACCACACAGGTAGTTGTTGCTGAGGGACAGTTTAGATATAAATAGTGTGTGTGTGTGTGTTTGTTTTTTTTTTCTTATTTAGGGTCATTTTTCTAAAATATACTGCAATTAAAACCCGTGTATACCCCCACACTTCACCCTGCCATTCCTATCCTCATTAAATTGTGTAGCACAATGAGAGTTCTTGGTGATCTTGTCTTAGACATCATTACTAAGTATTGGCAATTATATATTTTTGTCTTTTCCATTTTCAGAAACTTGTCTCCTCCGTTTTCAGGAGCCTGTGGATAATGAGTTTCCAGATATCAGAATTCCATACCTGTATTTAAAATACACTGTCCTAATAATGTAGAGATGGTGTGAAAAGAATTGGGAGATGTTAGTCTTGATGAGATCCAAATTAAATTGGGTGATCTTTGTAACCTAATTCACATTAACATTGAGCACAGATATTGGAGCATAGCACTCAATGCATCTCTTGTTGGCTTTTATGTACAGCGACCGTGTTTACCATCAACAAAAGTTTGGATTTAGAGTAATAAAAATTATATAATCTAACTAGATTGTGGTGCAAGCTTTCAACGCACCCAGGTCTCTTCTTCAAGCATATAAACTGGATTACAATCTACCGTATTTGGTTACCCAATAAATGGTATCACCCTAAATTCAAACTTTGCTTTTAATAAGTTCTCACGTGTATACTCAAATACATTTGTACCTATACAGATCCACTTTGTTTTACATTTCATATTTGTAAATGACACAAATCTTGGGATGTAGTAACAGTGTGCGCTTTGCAGCCACGTTTGAGTGTGATGTGGAATTTGCAGCCACTGTGCCCATCATATGCAGCCACTGTGCCCATCATATGCAGCCACTGTGCCCATCATATGCAGCCACTGTGCCCATCAAATACAGCCACTGTGCCCATCAAATACAGCCACTGTGCCCATCATATGCAGCCATTGTGCCCATCATATGCAGCCACCGTGCCATCAAATGCAGCCACTGTGCCCATCATATGCAGCCACTGTGTCCATCATATGCAACCACTGTGTCCATCATATGCAGCCAACTGTGCCTATCATATGCAGCCAACTGTGCCCATCATATGCAGCCACTGTGCCCAGCAAATACAGCCACTGTGCCCATCATGTGCAGTCAAATGTGCCCATCATATCCAGCCAACTGTGCCCATCATATGCAGCCACTGTGCCCAGCAAATACAGCCACTGTGCCCACCAAATACAGCCACTGTGCCCACCATGTGCAGCCAACTGTGCCCACCATGTAGCCACTGTGCCCATCATGTAGCCACTGTGCCCACCAAATAAAGCCACTGTGCCCATCATGTGCAGCCACTGTGCCCACCAAATAAAGCCACTGTGCCCATCATGTGCAGCCACTGTGCCCATCATGTGCAGCCAGGCGCGTCCCCTGGCTGTCACTTTAACCAACCCCCCCGTGGCTGGTCCAGCAGTACTTGCCACTCGTGTGGCGGGGCTCTTCTCCTCTCCTGGAGTGATGGGGCTCTCCTCCTCTTCTTCTGTAGTGGCAGGAAGCGGTGACTCCTGTGTCCACTCGGCTCCAGTCCTCAGGCTTCCTCCGCCAAAAACTTAGGCATCCAATAGGATCGCCTAATGCCTTGGCCAATCGGGAGACAGGTCTCACTGACCTGCCACTTGATTGGCAGTGAGGAACGTTAATGTGAGAATAGCGAAAATTCATTCACTATGTCACACAACAGGGTGGGATCGGAACGTAGTGCTCTGCGCCCCAAGCCCACCCTATTTTCAAGCCTATTCGAGCCTCTGGCTCTAATCACGTGCTTCAAAATACACACCCCGGATATCCCTGCCATAGTATTTCATGTGTCCGGCATCCTGAAAGGGGCAAGGCACATGAATGGGGGGGGTGCCCGTGCGCTCCCACAATGCACGGGCCACCACTGAAATAGTGTTTTGGACATGTATATATCTATACTGAACATTACAGTTGTACGTGCACTGTTCTCTCTCATATTTGAATCAAGTGTCTTTGGTCAATTTATTTGCTGGTAGTGCCTCACAGACAGAAGAAAGGCAGAGACGGTGTGCCGAGACATGTTGTGCCTCAGAAGCTGAAGAAAGGCAAATATAGCATGCTGGGACTTGTAATGTCTCTGACAAGAGAGAGACAAATATATAGTGTTGGAACAATAGTTCAGTAAAAACAAGGGGACATGCATACATAGTGTACTAATACTTGCAGTTCTGTAGCAGCTTGGGAAATTCTGATGGTGTGTTGGTAGTTCTGTAGTACAAGGAAAAATATATAAACACGGTATGTATACAGTGGATATAAAAAAAAAGTCTACACACCCCTGTTACAATGTATATAAGGTTTCTGTGAAGTCTGAATCTGAAGTCTCCCAAAAGCATGTGGGAAAATGTGTTCTGGTCTGATGAAACCAAGGTTGAACTTTTTTACTTCCCTCCACCTAAAAGTTTGTTGCTCAATTGAGTTGTACAGTTTATAGGTCACATTAAAGGTGGAAAAAGTTCTGAAATGATTTATCTTTGTCTCATTTTTTTACATCACAGAAACCTGACATTTTAACAGGGGTGTGTAGACTATATATATATATATATATATATATATATATATATATATATATATATATATATGTGTGTATATATACACACACACACATTTTATTATATCTTTTCATGTGACAACACTGAAGAAATGACACTTGGTTACAATGTAAAGTAGTGAGTGTACAGCTTGTATAACAGTGTCAATTTGCTGTCCTCTCAAAATAACTCAACACACAGCCATTGATGTCTAAACTGCTGGCAACAAAAGCGAGTACACCCCTAAGTGAAAATGTCCAAATTGGGCCCAATTAGCCATTTTCCCTCCCTGGTGTCATGTGGCTCTTTAGTGCTACAAGGTCTCAGGTGTGTTAAATTTGGTGTTATCGCTCTCACTCTCACTCTTTCATACTGGTCACTGAAAGTTCACATGGTCTGGGGCTGCATGAGTGCTGCCAGCACTAGGGAGCTATAGTTCATTGAGGGAACCATGAATGCCAACATGTACTGTGACATACTGAAGCAGAGCATGATCCCCTCCCTTCGGAGACTGGGCTGCAGGGCAGTATTCCAACATGATAACGACCCCGAACACACATTCAAGATGACCACTGCCTTGCTAAAGAAGCTGAGGGTAAAGGTGATGGACTGGCCAAGCATGTCTCCAGACCTAAACCCTATTGAGTATCTGTGGGGCATCCTCAAACAGAAGGTGGAGGAGCGCAAGGTCTCCAAATTCCACTAGCTCTGTGATGTCATCATGGAGGAGTGGAAGAGGATTCCAGTGGCAACCTGTGAAGCTCTGGTGAACTCCATGCCCAAGAGGGTTAGGGCAGTGCTAGAAAATAATGGTGGCCAAACAAAATATTGACATTTTGGGCCCAATTTGGACATTTTCACTTAGGGGTGTACTCACTTTTGTTGCCAGCGGTTTAGACATTAATGGCTGTGTGTTGAGTTTTTTGAGGGGACAGCAAATTTACACAGTTATACAAGCTGTACACACACTACTTTACATTGTAACTTCTTCAGTGTTGTCACATTAAAAGATATAATAAAATATTTACAAAAATGTGAGGGGTGTACTCAGTTTTGGGAGATAATGTGTGTGTGTCTGTGTATGTATATATATATATATATATATATATATATATATATCTCTATTATGTGTGCTGGGCTTTTGCTTCTGCTGAGTGTTAAAATGACGCATGATTTGGCAAATACTGCAACAGACATATGGTACTGCCATAACAAATACTGCATATGGTACTGCATTGCATATGAGGCAGTTTTTTTTTTTTTTTTTTTTTTTTTTGTTTTTTTTGACAATGCAATATATATGCAGAGATTATGAAAATAATGCACAGTAAGGCATGTACCATGATAAGTATTTATGAAAGCAAACCAGCACCTACTCAACTTGTGGTGCCCCTGGTTCTTTTGAAAACCTAGCAGTTACCCTCCTGGCTTCACTTAAGGTTATAAGAAAAATGCTTATGCAAGCAATTGTGGGAACATCTTTATAAATGCAGGTGGCTATCTTTAGGATGAGCCTGACCTTAATATAGAACATTTGCTTTTGAAAATTCTACATACTGACTTGGCTGCGGCCTTAGTTCACCCCCAGCACAGCAGAGATTCCGAGCGACTGCTGAGTTCTAGCACCACGCATCCTAATAGAGCTGGTCTGGTTGAAAAGTGGAGCAGCCCTCAGGCACTTATTTTTTTATTCTCTGCTATGATTGTTATGTTACATTTACATGCATAATAGGAAAGAACGTGTGCAAACAATTCTGATATGGGAGAATGTCACAGTAATTGGAGAACGTGATTAGCTCACTATTCCAGTAACTTATAAGATTGCTGGGGACTGTGAAGACATAATTGATGGTTGAGTTTTCCCTTTTATTATGCAATCATGCTTTTCTCATAGGTTATAGTTTATTTTTAAAGGGCACCTGTCTTAAGAGTTGTGTAGGCTGCCATTGCTGACTACCTGAAAAAGCTAGTAGCTGGCTGTCATGCTGATCCTCCTTAATATTGTTTGGAACCATTGCCTGAACCACGGCCTTAAAATAAGTGAACAGTAATCGGTAGAGTTAAAGGAGAATTCTGGTCAAGTTAAGGTATAACCTCTTCGGTTAGGTCAACTTGGTATTACTCTACTTCTTTTTTTTAATCCCTTTTACCTATTATGCAGGGTTGTCCTCAATTCAAATACTCACCTGCCTAGCAAATCCAGCCTTGTCCTGCTGCCACGGCCTAGGTCCCACTTCTCCTTCTTCTCTGATGTCATCAGGAGACAGCTGTCTCTTCTGGGTTTTTGCAACCTGCCTTATGAAGGCACTCCGCCAGGTCCACCCATTGGGCACCAGAGTGGAAACACTTTTTTTTTTCTTTTTTAATGTAAAGAAAAAACGTTACGGGGAAGATCTGGAAGAAAAAGTAATCTTCTGGAATGAAGGTCCAGCCAAATGATTTTGTTAAAGCTGAAGTTTAGCTATAACTAAATCGACAGCATCGTGAGCTAAAATGAAGTATGCCTCACATCATGCAGGCAGTTGGATTGTGTTAAAATCTTGTCTGCAGGGATGCCCTGTCCTCTTCCTGTCTCTGAATTTCCAGCACTGTGGGGTTTAAGACTTTGGGTCTTCTATGAAGCTGCCATGAAAAAGTTCCTGACAAGGACTTGTTCCTTCCTCGTTCTTCCTCCATTAGAAAACCTTCTTCCATTGCCTTCACTGCTTGTACCATGATCTGTGAATGGAGGAAAGTCTGAGTCACAGGATTCTTCCCCCATACCGAGATTGTGTTAAATGCAATAAAAGCAATTGGAGAATGTTTCTCAATGCAGAAGTTAAGCAGCAGGAAGAGGACAGGGTATTCCTGCACAAAAGATCTAAAAAAAAAAAAAACAATCTCTAAAAGGATCCAGCTGTCTGCTGGATGTGAGACATACTTCCATTACAAATAAGTTAGATCACTATAACTATAGAGTATTTTTTTCATGGTTAAACCTAATCCCCTTTGCAACAACATAACGCTAATATGAGGCCTTCGCTTGAAGGGGTTGTACCAACGTGAGGCATGCAGCTGCACGCATCACCCTGGTACCATTTTTAGAGCAGACGGTCGGCTTTCTTGTAATAACTAGGGATGAGCCCACGGTTCGAGTCAAACATAAGTTAGACTCGAACATCGGGTGTTTCTTTATAAAACGAACCGAACATATGGGGCGTTCGAGGAAAATTAGAGCACCGCGGAACGCCCCAAAATGCACTGCGAGATCTAATACAGTGTGTACAGCTTCTGCTACACTTCTGGTGGTGTACACAGTATACAATACAATGCAGCTGTTGTACAGTTTCTAATACACTTCAGGCAGTGTACACAGTATCTAATACAGTGTAGTGTGGTGTTGCAAAACAAAAAATACATCATGACCGGAAGACCACGAAGGAAAGGCAAACGCTTACAAGCCACTAAAAGAGGGCAAGCAGCCTGTGTCTACAGTCAACAGTGGTGGTCGTGGACATGGTGCATCCTCTGCAGGTGGCCGTGGGGCCACAAACTCTGGGTAACTCAAGACAACAGGTTTTTGCATCTCCCATAGAGGGTTTTCCCAGGCCAAGGCTCTCTCAGAAAGCAAAGATATCACGAAACCTACTTTGCTTCTGTCCCTGGGAAACGCCTGAGGCAGCATCTCAAAGTATATCTCAACCTGGTTGAGAAACCCTCTGCATTGGACTGGATTGCCCCCAAATCGCTGGGGAAGTGGAGCGGAACCAGACATACCTCTTATAGAGGTAATACTCGAGGCGAATGCCTGCACAGAGACTGGAGCAGCAGCAGGGACGGCTTGCAATTCAGGTTGTACCGGAGCAGCCACAGTTGGAGATTCCAGGTGAGCCATGCTACTCAGCAGCATTTGTAATGCCATGGCAAACTGATCCATGTGGTGATCCTGCTCATCCAATCTGGAAAAAATATTACCAACAAGTGGATTGACTGCATCTTCTGAATTCATGGCCTTCGCCTACTGTCAGAAACCATGAATCAGACTGAGACAGAAGTACAGTTAAATCTCACTAGTTTAATAATAATAAAAAGGTAAACAGAGTAAACGTAGTCAAAACATAGCCAGTGTTCAGGAACTGGAACGGATAGTCAGACAAGCCAAAGCATCAGGGAGCCAGAGATGAGCGTAGTAGAACAGCAAGCAGGTTCTGGAGCCAGAAGGAATATCAGTCAAGCAAGTCTTTAACAGGAACACAGGAGAGCGTCTCTAAAGATGTGACCAAGGCTAAGGCAGAGATCATCTGGGCTGGATGGCTTAACCACTTAAGCCCCGGACCATTTGGCTGGTCAAAGACCAGAGCACTTTTTGCGATTTGGCACTGCGCCGCTTTAACTGACAATTGCGCGGTCGTACGACGTGGCTCCCAAACAAAATTGACGTCCTTTTTTTCCCACAAATAAAGCTTTCTTTTGGTATTTGATCACCTCTGCGTTTTTTATTTTTTATGCTATAAACAAAAATAGAGCGACAATTTTGAAAAATTTTTCTAAATATTTTTGGTAAAAAAAAATTTGCAATAAGCGTTTATTGATTAGTTTGCGCAAAAGTTATAGCGTCTACAAAATAGGGGTTTTTATTGTGACTGCGACATTATGGCTGACACATCGGACAATTTTGACACATTTTTGGGACCATTGTCATTTTTACAGCGAACAGTGCTATAAAATTGCACTGATTACTGTAAAAATAACACTGCCAGTGAAGGGGTTAACCACTAGCTGGCTAGGAAGGGGTTAAGTGTGTCCTAGGGAGTAATTCTAACTGTTAGGGGGCGTGGCTACGAGTGACACGTCACTGATCATAGCTCCCGATCACAGGGAGCTATAATCAGTGACAGTGTCACTAGGCAGAACGGGGAGATGCTTGTTTACATTAGCATCTCCCCGTTCGTCAGCTCTGTGAGATGATCACAGGTATCCCTGCGGACATCGGACCCTACTCACAGAGCTTGCGGCGCGCACGCAACCACACGGCGGCAAATTTAAAGGGACGTACAGGTACGCCCATTTGCCCAGCCATGCCATTCTGCCGACCTAAATGTACATGCAGCAGTCGGCAAGTGGTTAAGTATGCAGGACTGCTGAGCAGGATATCATCCACAGGTGAGTCACTGAGGAGAGAAAGGAGCTGGCAATTAGCCGACAGCTGAGTGGCCAGCTTTGAGAAGGAAGGGCTGAGCCCAGCCCTGACAGGAAGCAGTTTTTTCCCCCTCTGGAGCAAAATGGATTATGCTTTTTTTTTTTGCCTTACTCTGGATCAATTGTGGGTATAGGATTGTGTATATGGTTTTCAATTTGTGTGTATGTTTTTTAATCTCTGTGGGTTGCACTGGATGGACCTGTGTCTTTTTTTCAACCATGATGGAGTAGAGATTAGAGTGATTAGAGCGTTCAACATTTCATTTGGCGTACTATGTAACTCAACAGCCATGATTTCTCCTATTATAGATAAGGTTGTAGTCCCCTTAGGGAACAAAAGTGCAGTAAAAACATTTTAGACAGGCAGAAACATAATAATATTCTAATGAGCAATTTTCAATGTGCCCTCCTGTAACTATAACTAAACTGCACAAAGTATTTATGCATTTGCCAGCCTTGCTTATTAATCAGCACAGATCAATATTACATTCCCATATGAGAAACAGGCTAATCCTAATTACCTCTGCCCCGCAGGGAGATATTAGTCACTTTTTAAAGCATTTTTATTTATTACGCTTTAGTTTATTAGATGCACTAGCAATCAATTTCCCTCTAATTGCTAATCCACTGCATTCCTCCCTGTTTCCCAACAATTCCTGTCTGCCGAGGTTTATTTCTCTGCTATGATACGAACAGACAGAAATTTCGCTGTCGGGTAATTAATAAATGTGCTCTGGATATTAATTTGTCGCCCTGTCCCACCCAGACTGCCCTTTCTCTCCTTGTTGTAGAGTCTCGTATTTTGTAAACAGCAGCCTACTTTGATGTATTACAACAGCACATTACTCCATAATGTCACTGTTGGGTACTTCTTTTAAAATGTCTTAATATTATATGCAATATACTGGATGAAGTCCACAAAGTGTTACAGTTTCACACTTGAATATTAACCACTTCAGCCCCGGAAGATTTGGCTGCTCAATGACCAGAGCACTTTTTTTAACAAATTGGCACTGCGCTGCTTTAACTGGTAATTGCGCGGTCATGCAATGCTGTACCCAAAGTAAATTTTCATCCTTTTTTTCCCTTACAAATAGAGCTTTCTTTTGGTGGTATTTGATTGCCCCTGCGATTTTTATTTTTTGCGATATAAATGGAAAAAGACCGAAAATTTCGAAAAAAAAAAGATATTTTCTACTTGTTCTAAAAAAAAAACCCTCAAATTTTAGTCATACTTTTAGGCCAAAATGTATTTATGTATTTAGCCTCATGTCTTTGGTAAAAAAAATGTCAATAAGTGTATATTTATTGGTTTGCGCAAAAGTTATAGCGTCTACAAACTAGGGTACATTTTCTGGAATTTACGCAGCTTTTAGTGTGACTCATTTCTTGAGGTGCTAAAATGGCAGGGCATTACAACCCCCCCCCTCCCCCCAAATGACCCCATTTTGGAAAGTAGACACCCCAAGGAAATTGCTGAGAGGCATGTTGAGCCCATTGAATATTTTATTACACAAAGTTGTCACTAAATGATATATTGCTCACACATGGCATGGTTATATGTGAAATTACACCCCAAAATACATCCTGCTGCTTCTTCTGAGTACGGGGATACCACATGGGACTTTTTGGGAGCCTAGCCACGTACGGGATCCCTAAACCCAAGCACCGCCTTCAGCCTTTCTAAAGGCTAAAATTGTCAGAATGTATTTTGGGGTGTAATTCCACAAGTAACAATGCCATCTTTGAACAATATATCATTTAGTGACAACTTTGTGTAAAAAATAAATAAATAAATTGTAATTTTCCAGAAATTTGTGGCAAAATATACAATATTTCATGGACACAACATGCCTCTCAGCAAATAGCTTGAAGTGTCTACTTTCCAAAATGGGGTCATTTATGGGGGTTTTGTGCTATCTTGAAATTTCATGGCCTCCGAAACTGCGATAGGTAGTGGGAAAGTGAAATCACCATTTTACGCCCTTAGAAAGCTTAAAGGCGGTGATTGGTTTTCGGGGACCCGTACGCGGCTAGGCTCCTAAAAAGTCTCACACATGTGGTATCTCCGTACTCAGGAGAAGCAGCAGAATGTATTTTGGGGTGTAATTCCACATATGCCAATGGCATGTTTGAGCAATATATCATTTAGTGACAACTTTGTGCAAAAGAAAAAAAGTTTGTCGTTTTCCCGAAACTTGTGGCAAAATATTAAATATTCCATGGACTCAACATGCCTATCAGCAAATAGCTTGGGGTGTCTTGGGTCATTTGGGGGGGGCTGGACTGTCCTGGCATTTTATGCACATAAGAAGCTTATGTCTACAGGTTATCACTTTAGATTTAGAGGGGAGGTCTATTGCTAAAATTACTGCCCTCGATCTGACATTCGCGGTGATACCTCACATGCATGGTGAAATTGCTGTTTGCATACAACACGAGACCGACGCTTGAGTTCGCCTCTGCGCGTGAGCACAGGGGGACGGGTGCTTTTTCTTTAATTATTATTTATTTTGCTTTTTTTATTTTATTTTTAAAATGTTCAAACTTAAGCAACAGCACGTACGTGCCATTGCTTCAGTGCGCATGTGCCGATGACGTCGGCACTTGCAAATACAGGGGATATCTTCTAAACCATGCAGGTTTAGGAGATATCCAGTGTAGCTACAGGTAAGCCTAATTATAGGCTTACCTGTAGCAAAAAGTGGTTGTAAAGGGTTTGCAACCACTTTAACAATAAACAAAGTAACATTACAGTACAACAGTAAGACATACCATGCCTGCAAAGCAAATACAATAAAACACAGTAAAAATAAAACATTACAGTTCTAAAATACAGTAACAATAGATATAGAACAATAGAGAGCAGACAATAGAGAGCGAAGAAAAAAAACACAACTTTTTGTTTTTTTTTTATAAACTGTAACTGTAAACGTTCCAGATTAGGGTCTCTCAAAATGTGATGGCCATCTCATCTTTGGAGGCCCTGTGTAAGTGTGTGCCCTAGGACTGTGCAATGCTGTACCCTACGCTAATACTCCACTAGTGTGTGGTAGCGTTTGAAATTGTCACCAATGCAGAGACCAGGTTGGTCAGGACAGGAGGGTCAATAAAAGCGGGTGTCACGCCTATATCCTATCCGCGCTTTCTGCAGACACAACATCTTCTTTGGGGGTTTCTTTGGGTAGGGGTACCAGGAATGACATATACGGAAAATTCCTCTCATGCAGCCGGCTCACTGCATTTGCGTTGGGAAGGTGGGCCACAGCACCGTCTGGAAACAGAAGGTCTGTGATGATCTCTTCCTGGAATTTTAGGAAGGATCCAGTTCTTCCTGAAGCTTTGTATAGCACAAAAGCATTCAGCAGAGCCAACTGGAATAAATATACAGACACTTTTTTTATACCAGCGTCTGGCCTTACGGGCAATTAGGTACAGCGCCAACAACTGGTTGTTGAGGTCCACCCCTCCCATGTTAAGGTTGTATTTGTGGACAGAGAAGGGTTTCTCCACAACACCAGTCGCCGTAGGAATTTGGACTTGTATCTGTGTGAAGGGAGGACATAACGAAAACATTCCGTGTATCCCTCCACTTCACTGCTAACACATTTTTACATTTCAAGCAGGCTCTCTCCCCCCTGTATAAGTCGGGATTCTGCAAGCCGTTGGGGGGAGCCCCGGCGATTAGATCGCATGGTGCCACATGTGCCAATTCCACAATCAAAAAGGTGACTAAAATGTGGCATGCTTGTGTAATAATTGTCCACGTGCAAGTGGTATCCCTTTCCGAATAAGGGTGACACCAAGTCCCACACAATCTTACCAGCGCTCCCTATGTAGTCTGGGCATTTCTCCGGCTCCATGTGACTATCTTTTCCCTCGTAAACCATAAAACTATATGTATAGTCTGTTGCCCTGTCACAGAGCTTATACATCTTGACCCCATATCTGGCACGCTTGCTGGGAAGATCCTGTTTGATAGACAAGCGGCCAGAAAACGTAATCGGGAACTCATCAACACTGCAAACTGCTGGTTGAAGTGGTTTACGAGGGGCCAAATTTTGTGGAGCCGATCGTATCCAGGGTCACATCGAGGACGACCGAGTTCATTGTCATTGAAATGCATGAACCACAGAATCTGCTCATATCGTGTCCTGGTCATGGAGGCAGAGAATACGGGCAAATGGTGAATTGGGTCAGTGGACCAATATGACCGCAACTTACTTTTTTTTAACTACACCATGAGGAGGGATAGGCCCAGGAAGGTCTTAAATTCGGAGACCGTAATAGGTATCCAATCTGTGTCAACTGGCAACTGAGGATTAGCGGCGCTGAATTGACCAGCATACAAATTGATTTGGTCCACAACAGATCTATAGAGATCTCCTGTGAAAAGAGCGAATAAAAATCAAGTGACGTAAAATCAACTGTTTCCACCTAAATTCTGGGTTGGCCAGTAAATGGGGGAAGTACGGGTGCTACAGAAGTGGGGGGCTCCCAATTCGGATTGGCTAATACAGCAGGAAGGGCACTATGGGCTCGACGGGCCTGCATTTGTCTTCTTGGTGGCTGCAGGACACTAGTTATGCTACCCACATCACCAGCTTGAACTGCACTTATGGGACTCGCCACGTCACCAAGTGTTAACTGCAGTGCTGGATGTACGACCAGGATGTACTAGGCCGCTGGTGCTTGCCAGTTCACCAGAAGAATACGCGGCACTAGTACTGGCTCTGTGCTCCATGCGAGAGCCCTGCGGTTTTTGCAAGTCAACAACAGCAGAAGAACGGGGTCGGGTACGCCTGACCTTGGCAGGGACCACTACTCCATCATCAGAGCTATCTGTAAGGTGCCACTGCTGTCTACTGGTTCGTATTCAGAATCGGACAGATGGGCGACTTCCTCTTCACTCTCATCTGTCAGGCTCAGAAACGTGTAGGCCTCTTCACTAGTGTAACTTCGATTGGACATTTTGGCCTCTAAATTTGCTGGTACACTAGTGAGACTCACAGGTAAAAGAGCTCCTGACTGTCAGCGGCTGCTTCAAAGCCACCAAAAAAAACTGTTAGCGTTCGCAGGGATCATGCCTGACTCTGCAAATGCTGCAGTTATGTGTTTAGTAAGTGACAGTGATCGATTGATACTGCACTTGGCTGGGCTATGCGGAGTGGCTAAACGCAGGTGCTAACACTGTGTTTTTGGGAACCCTAAACTACTGGGGACGCTAGTATAGACCTGATCAGATATTGATCCATTCAGACACTATACTACTAAGGGAGGTGTATGGTGTGTGCATGGGTATTAGCGCTACTGGCACTAATCTGACGTTGCCTGGGGCAACGCAGACCCTGATTGACGCTAAAACCTAACTGATATCACCCACCGGGTGATCAGGGGGTTAAACCTTTTATTAGGTAATATACGGCGGGTGCCCTGACGCTATAAAAAAATAACTAGCTAACCAGCGCCACCCGTGACACTAATATGGTGATCACTGGTGATGGGGTGATCAAGGGGTTAAACCTTTATTAGGGGGGGTCCCTAGACCTATCTGGGCTTACTACTTAGTACCCTAACGCTTATTAGTGTCACAAATGACACCAGTACAGCGATCAAAGAAAAATATGAACACTGCACTGGGTGACACAGTGACAGAGAGTGAAGGGGTTAATGGGGGGGGTGACCGGGGTGAAATATGTGCCTATGTGGACTGTGTCAGTGTAGTGTTGGTGCAACTCATGTTTGGATGTCCTCTCTCCTCTCTGGAACGGAAAAGAATTCCAGAGAGGGAGATGACATCAGTTCCCCTGTCTGTTTACACTTACACAGATAGGGGAGGATTTCATTTGTCAGGACCAGGCCAGAAATCTTTGGCCTAGGCCTGAAGTCTGATCGATTCTGATCGAAGTCTGATCGATTTTAAAGCGAATCCGATCGGCGTGGCCGCCTAGGGGGCGCCCGTCTGATGTAAGGTAAAACTGTGGCGGCTGGTCCGGAAGTGGTTAAAAGGGAACCTGTCAAAAGGAAATTGCATAAGGATTGCCAGTATGCAGAGCAGGAGTTCTTGACTTGTCTCAGATCCTGAAGGACACTGAACAGCATAATAGCCAGGCAGCAGCTAGCTATATCACAAGGAGGTCAGAAATGGCAACCACTTTTTTTTTTAAGTTGCTTTTGACTATCAATATTGCAAAATCGGTATAAAAAGAAAAAAATTTTGCGCTAACCATACTACAATGAAATTAAATTTAAAATTAGTGCAGCTGCTCATGTTAGTCAAAAAATACAAAAGACCCAAAAACAATTAGCATATAGTGTAACAAGCGCGCATCCTAAACCAGTGTATGCTATGCAGTATATGTGATCCCAATAGTTCTGACTCCTATTAGTGTAACAATAAAAGAAATATTACATTGAAAAGTATTTTCATGTGAAACAAACTCATGTGAAGAAATTACTAAAAATTAGGGACGAGCTTCGCGGTCGAGTCGAACTCATGTTCGACTCGAACATTGGCTGTTCGCAAGTTCGCCGATCAGCGAACAATTTGGGGTGTTCGCGGCAAATTCGAATGCCGCGGAACACCCTTTAAAAGTCTATGGGAGAAATCAAAAGTGCTAATTTTAAAGGCTTATATGCAAGTTATTGTCATAAAAAGTGTTTTGGGGACCTGGGTCCTGCCCCAGGGGACATGGATCAATGCAAAAAAAAGTTTTAAAAACGGACGTTTTTTCAGGAGCAGTGATTTTAATAATGCTTAAAGTCAAACAATAAAAGTGTAATATCCCTTTAAATTTCGTAGCTGGGGGGTGTCTATAGTATGCCTGTAAAGGGCGCATGTTTCCCGTGTTTAGAACAGTCTGACAGCAAAATTACATTTCGAAGGAAGAAAGCCATTTAAAACTATCGCGGCTATTGCATTGCCGGTCCGACAATACACATAGAAGTTCATTGATAAAAACGGCATGGGAATTCCCCACAGGGGATCCCCGAATCAAAATTAAAAAAAAAAAATGACGTGGGGGTCCCCCTAAATTCCATACCAGACCCTTCAGGTCTGGTATGGATATTAAGGGGTACCCCTGCCAAAATTTAAAAAAAAAAAAAAAATGACGTGGGGGTCCCCCTAAATTCCATACCAGACCCTTCAGGTCTGGTATGAATTTTAAGGGGAACCCCGCGCCAAAAAAAAAAAAAAACGCGTGGGGTCCCCCCAAAAATCCATACCAGACCCTTATTCGAGCACGCAACCTGGCAGGCCGCAGGAAAAGAGGGGGGGATGAGAGAGCGCACCCCCCCTCCTGAACCGTACCAGGCCACATGCCCTCAACATTGGGAGGGTGCTTTGGGGTAGCCCCCCAAAACACCTTGTCCCCATGTTAATGAGGACAAGGGCCTTATCCCCACAACCCTGGCCGGTGGTTGTGGGGGTCTGCGGGCGGGGGGCTTATCGGAATCTGGAAGCCCCCTTTAACAAGGGGACCCCCAGATCCCGGCCCCCCCTGTGTGAAATGGTAAGAGGGTACAAAAGTACCCCTACCATTTCACTAAAAAACTGTCAAAAATGTTAAAAATGACAAGAGACAGTTTTTGACAATTCCTTTATTTAAATGCTTCTTCTTTCTTCTATCTTCCTTCATCTTCTTCTTCTTCTGGTTCTTCTGGCTCTTCTGGTTCTTCCTCCGGCGTTCTCCCCCAGCATCTCCTCCGCGGCATCTTCTATCTTCTTCTCCTCGGGCCGCTCCGCACCCATGGCATGGGGGGAGGCTCCCGCTCTTCTCTTCATCTTCTTCTCTTCTTCTTCATCTTCTTCATCTTCTTCATCTTCTTCATCTTCTTCATCTTCTTCATCTTCTTCATCTTCTTCTCTTCTTCTCCAGGCCGCTCCGCATCCATGCTGGCATGGAGGGAGGCTCCCGCTGTGTGATGGCGTCTCCTCGTCTGACGGTTCTTAAATAATGGGGGCGGGCCACCCGGTGACCCCGCCCCCCTCTGACGCACGGGACATGACGGGACTTCCCTGTGGCATTCCCCCTGACGTCACAGGGAAGTCCCATCAAGTCACTGTGCGTCAGAGGGGGGCAGGGTCACCGGATGGCCCCGCCCCCCATTATTTAAGAACCGTCAGACGAGGAGACGCCGTCACACAGCGGGAGCCTCCCTCCATGCCAGCATGGATGCGGAGCGGCCCGGAGAAGAAAATGAAGAAGAGAAGAAGATGAAGAAGATGAAGAGAAGAACGGGAGCCTCCCCCCATGCCATGGGTGCGGAGCGGCCCGAGGAGAAGAAGATAGAAGACTCCGCGGAGGAGATGCTGGACGAGAATGCCGGAGGAAGAACCAGAAGAGCCAGAAGAACCAGAAGAAGAAGATGAAGGAAGATAGAAGAAAGAAGAAGCATTTAAATAAAGGAATTGTCAAAAACTGTCTCTTGTCATTTTTAACATTTTTGACAGTTTTTTAGTGAAATGGTAGGCCCTTACCATTTCACACAGGGGGGGGCCGGGATCTGGGGGTCCCCTTGTTAAAGGGGCTTCCAGATTCCGATAAGCCCCCCGCCCGCAGACCCCCACAACCACCGGCCAGGGTTGTGGGGATGAGGCCCTTGTCCTCATCAACATGGGGACAAGGTGTTTTGGGGGGCTACCCCAAAGCACCCTCCCAATGTTGAGGGCATGTGGCCTGGTACGGTTCAGGAGGGGGGGCACTCTCTCGTCCCCCCCTCTTTTCCTGCGGCCTGCCAGGTTGCGTGCTCGGATAAGGGTCTGGTATGGATTTTTTGGGGGACCCCACGCCGTTTTTTTTATTTTTTGGCGCGGGGTTCCTCTTAAAATCCGTACCAGACCTGAAGGGTCTGGTATGGAATTTAGGGGGACCCCACGTCATTTTTTAAAAAAATGTTGGCAGGGGTTCCCCTTAATATCCATATCAGACCTGAAGGGCCTGGTATGGAATTTAGGGGGACCCCCACATCATTTTTTTTTTTAAATTTTGGTTCGGGGGGTTCCCCTGTGGGGAATTCCCATGCGGTTTTTATCAATGAACTTCTATGTGTATTGTCAGACCGGCAATGCAATAGCCGCAAGTAGTTTTAAATGGCTTTTTTCCTTCGAAATGTCATTTTGCTGTCAGACTGTTCTAAACACAGGAAACATGCGCCCCTTTACAGGCATACTATAGACACCCCCCAGCTATGAAATTTAAAGGGATATTACACTTTTATTGTTTGACTTTAAGCAATATTAAAATCACTGCTCCTGAAAAAACGTCCGTTTTTAAAACTTTTTTTTTTGCATTGATCCATGTCCCCCGGGGCAGAACCCAGGTCCCCAAACACTTTTTATGACAATAACTTGTATATAAGCCTTTAAAATTATCACTTTTGATTATTCATGTTCGTGTCCCATAGACTTTAACGGTGTTTGCGTGTTCGAACGAACTTTTTTCCTGTTCGCATGTTCTGGTGCGAACCGAACAGGGGGGTGTTCGGCTCATCCCTACTAAAAACCATGTGAAAAGATTACTAAAAAACATCTAAATAATTTACAAAAATCAAACATGAATCGCCATGCTTCAAATAAATATTGTGAACGTAAATATAGTGCCACTAGCCACAATGTTGCAAAAAGAATTTCAATCAGCAACAATGTAGCAACCACTCTACATATCAAGTTAGTGCTGAAAAAGAACAGTTTATCAGTAGGAGCTTCTCCTCCCTGACTATCCTATATATAGGAAAAATTAAATCTTAATCAGTCCTTATAGAAATATATTAGTCTGATGTTGACACAGCCTAAGCCTGTTTAGGGGAAACGCGTCAGGTGGAGCTAGAGGCTGTGACGCCATCACGTTTTTTCTGTTTTTTCCCCATGCAGTTAGTCGGTTTGCTCCCACACTGCATGTCTGCTAATTTTTTAGCTGTATTTTATCTGGTTCCCGTTTGCCTTAGAGTTGTTGATTTGCGGTTCCTGGTGTGTTGTATATCGTTGCTGTGATTATTTGCAGTGGAAATTCTGAAGTGACGTTGAAAAGTTTTTTAATAAATTTATAATACACATCTGCACTATGGTGTCCCTTCCACTTTGTTCCCACTGAGGTCCCCCCTTTTTTCTATGGATGAACCAAAGATTTAAAATCTTGTGGAGCTGTGAAAAATCTGATATACCAAACAGAGGGTGCCTGTGTGTGCAGACCGGGCGAAGTGGATGAGGAAACCTCCCGTGATCGACATCCAGGTGATAATCAAAGAAGCCGGCAGGCTAATGCAACATGCCTATTTGATCTCATTAACCTGGGATCCATCTGATCCGGTAAGCGTTTTTTTCTACTATACCTCTGAGAAGGAAGATCATCGTTGTATGTTTTCCAGTAGAAGATCTGTGTCAACATCAGCCTAATATATTTCTATAAGGACTGATTAAGATTTAATCTTTCCTATATATAGGATAGTCAGGGAGGAGAAGCTCCTACTGATAAACTGTTCTTTTTCAGCACTAACTTGATATGTAGAGTGGTTGCTACATTGTTGCTGATTGAAATTCTTTTTGCAACATTGTGGCTAGTGGCACTATATTTACGTTCACAATATTTATTTGAAGCATGGTGATTCATGTTTGATTTTTGTAAATTATTTAGATGTTTTTTAGTAATCTTTTCACATGGTTTTTAGTAATTTTTTCACATGAGTTTGTTTCACATGAAAAATATTTTTTTAAGCATGGTGATTCATGTTTGATTCTTATAAATTATCTGGATGATTTTTAGTAATCTTTTCACATGATTTTTAGTAATTTCTTCACATGAGTTTGTTTCACATGAAAATACTTTTCAATGTAATATTTCTTTTATTGTTACACTAATAGGAGTCAGAACTATTGGGATCACATATACTGCATAGCATACACTGGTTTAGGATGCGCGCTTGTAGCAATATTGCAAAATCGAATATGTGAGCCCTCATCGTGTAAAACAACCTATCCAGTTTAAAATAGAAATTAAAGGGAAAACATTTGTATATACACATACAGGTGCTTCTCAAAAAATTTGAATATCTTAAAAAAAGTTAATTTATTTCAGTAATTCAATTCAAAAAGTGAAACTCATATGTTATATAGATGCATTACACACAGAGTGATATATTTCAAGGATTTCTTTCTTTTAATTTTGATGTTTATGGCTTACAGCTAGTGAAAAGCCAAAATTCAGTATATCAGAAAATTTGAATATTACATAAGACCAATAAAAAAAAGTATTTTAATACAGAAATGTTGGCTTACTAAAAAAAAATGTCTATGTACGGTATAGTATGCACTATACCAATACTTGGTCAGGGCTCCTTTTACATGCATTACTGCATCAATGCGGCGTGGCATAGGGGCAATCAGCCTGTGGCACTACTGAGGTGTTATGGAAGCCCAGGTTGCTTTTTCAGCTCATCTGCATTGTTGGGTCTGGGGTCACTCATCTTCCTCTTGATAATATCCCACAGATTCTCTATGGGGTTTAGGTCAGGCGAGTTTGCTGGCTAATCAAGCACAGTGATACCATGATCATTAAACCAGGTATTGGCACCTGTCCACACTGCCAAAAAGTACCAAGTTCTGCTGGAAAATGAAGTTAGCATCTCCATAAAGCTGGTCAACAGAGGGAAGCATGAAGTGCTCTAGAATTTCCTGGTAGAGGGCTGCGCTGACTTTGAACTTGATAAAACAAGTGGACCAACACCAGCAGATGACATGGCTCCCCAAATCATCATGGACTGTGGAAATTTTGCAATTTCATTTGGAAGCCAAGGTCCCAGAGTCTGGAGGAAGAGTGGAGAGGCACAGAATACAAGTTGCATGAGGTCCAGTGTGAAGTTTCCACAGCCAGTGATGATTTGAGGAGCCATGTCATCTGCTGGTGTTGGTCCACTGTGTTTTATCAAGTCCAAAGTCAGCGCAGCCCTCTACCAGGAAATTTCCTAATTTCCCTTTGGGATTAATAAAGTATTCTGTATTAAAATACAGTTCTTAGCTTGATAGCATACACAGATGCTGCTGGCTAGTAACTCTCCCAACCCAGCAATTAGCTTCACTTTATAGATTTACACAGGAAATCCCTATTTTGAGTCCATTCCAGCTTCCTATTTTAATGTTCTAAAGGTTTTCCAGAGGACAGAATTAGAGATAGACTTGAAAAACTTAACATTAATAAGTCACCGGGACCAGATGGCTTGCACCCGAGGGTCCTTAGGGAACTTAGTCAAGTAATTGCCAGACCGTTGTTCCTAATTTTTACTGACAGTCTACTAACGGAATTGTACCAGCTGATTGGAGAAAAGCCAATGTAGCACCAATATTTAAAAAAGGGCCAAAATACATCCCTGGGAATTACAGACCAGTTAGCCTAACATCAATAGTATGCAAGCTCCTGGAGGGGATGATAAGGGACTATATACAAGATTTTAATAAAGAAGACGGTATCATTAGCAGTAATCGGCATGGATTCATGAAGAATCGTTCTTGCCAAACCAATCTATTAACCTTCTATGAGGAGGTGAGCTGCCATCTAGATAAAGGAAGGCCCGTAGACATGGTGTATCTGGATTTCGCAAAAGCATTTGACACAGTTCCCCATAAACGTTTAGGCCCCTTTCACACTGGGGCGGGGGCGTTGTCGGCGCTAAAGCGCCGATATTGTAAGCGGCGCTTTACCGTTGGTATTGGGCCGCTAGCGGGGGGCGGTTTTACCCCCCTGCTAGCGGCTGAGAAGGGGTTAAAACCACCGCAAAGCGCCTCTGATTGATTTCAATGGGCAGGAGCGGTGAAGGAGCGGTATACACTCCGCTCCTTCACCGCTCAGAAGATGCTGCTGGCAGGACTTTTTTTCCTGCCCTGCCAGCGCACCGCTCCAGTGTGAAAGCCCTCGGGGCTTCACACTGGAATTAAAGCAGCGGCACTTTCGGGTCGGTTTGCAGGCGCTATTATTAGCGCAATAGCGCCTGCAAACCGCCCCAGTGTGAAAGGACCCTTACTGTACAAAGTAAGGTCCGTTGGCATGAACCATAGGGTGAGTACATGGATTGAAAACTGGCTACAAGGGCGAGTTCAGAGGGTAGTGATAAATGGGGAGCACTCGGAATGGTCAGGGGTGGAAAGTGGGGTCCCCCAGGGTTCTGTGCTGGGACCAATCCTATTTAAATTTGTTCATAAATGACCTGGATGATGGGATAAACAGTTCAATCTCTGTGTTTGCGGAAGATATTAAGCTAAGCAGGACAATAACTTCTCCGCGGGATGTGGAAACCTTGCATGAAGATCTGAACAAATTAATGGAGTGGGCGACTACATGGCAAATGAGGTTTAATGTGGAAAAATGTAAAAAGATGCATTTGGGTGGCAAAAATATGAATGCAATCTACTCACTGGGGGGAGAACCTCTAGGGGAATCTAGGATGGAAAAGGTCCTGGGGGTCCTAGTAGAGGACAGGTTCAGCAACGGCATGCAATGCGAAGCTGCTGCTAAGAAAGCAAAGAGAATATTGGCATGCATTAAAAGGGGATTAACTCGAGATAAAGCGGTAATTCTCCCACTCTACAAGACTCTGGTCCGGCCTCACCTGCAGTATGCTGTCCAGTTCTGGGCACCAGACCAGTCCTCAGGAAGGATGTACTGGAAATGAAACGAGTACAGAGAAGAGCAACAAAGCTAATAAAGGGACTGGAGGGTATTAGTTATGAGGAAAGGTTGCGAGCACTGAACTTCTTCTCTCTGGAGAAGAGACGCTTGAGAGGGGATATGATTTCAATTTACAAATACCACACTGGTGATCGCACAATAAGGATAAAACGTTTCCGCGGAAGGGAGTTTAATAAGACACGTGGCCACTCAGTAAAATTAGGTTTAACCTTAAACTTCATAGAGGGTTCTTTACTGTAAGAGCAGCAAGGATGTGGAATTCCCTTCCACAGGCGGTGGTTTCAGCGGGGAGCATCGATAGTTTCAAAAAACTATTAGATAAGCACCTGAACGACCACAACATACAGGGATATATAATGTAATACTGACACATAATCACTCACATATGTTGGACTTGATGGACTTGTGTCTTTTATTCAACCTTTACCTACTATGTAACTATGAGAGACACAGTTTCAAATGGAGTTAAAGGTCTCGTAAGATGTTTATACCTTTGGGGACTGAAGACAGTGAATCTGTCGATATTCCCAGTGTGTTGAACATGTTGGTCCCTTCTCAGTTTGAATTTCCAAAATTGATTTGACTTTACTGCCTTTGAAACAGTGTGTGGCCATAAAAGGTATATTCCCGTCTGTATACATCTGTGATGACTTATTCATTCCTGGTGGGAAGTCTGGGTTAGATATCAGCAGTGTTAGGGGACCTGGGGATGTAGTTAAGTCAGAAAACCGAATCACTTGTTGTAGGTTTTTAAGTGTCGCCCCTACAAGAGGGTGTTGTTTCAGCTGTCTAGGACAAGATGGAGCACATTTTTGGATTGTTCACTTTTTTTTTGAATAATGCATACACATTCAATTTTAACATATATTTTATTTTTTAAGGGCACATTACAACTTTGGGTTTACTGTACCAGTTCAATATTATGAAAATTACAATTATGTTTTCACATATTTGAGTGCAGATTGGAAGTGCAATACATTATCAATGAAAAAAGATTTTGGTGTATGCAGTTTCAGTTCTCTGGGTTGTTACGCAATTTTATTCATTCAGAATTTTACAGTGTATGCCCCTAATGCTACAGTGAGTATGAACCCTTATGGGAAACACAGTGCTTTTTCTAGGGCTCTACCTCACACCATCCTGAGTGTTCTCAGGCCAGTCCTCTGTAACAAGGGGTTACCAGCCTGTGTATCTAATACAGGTGCATTTTGGGCATTAGTAAAAATCTAACATCCAGTAATTTTGCTATTTATTGCTCTCAAATTAGAACGTATATGAATTGTTAAATCTGATAAGGTCATACTAATGAAATGCACTTATTCACAACATAACCCTAAACCTCAATTTAATCTTTAAAGAATAAGTGCACTTTCAGAGCATGAATCTCCATATGCCCATCCCTTCCACTGCAGATGTATTCAAGCTCAAATGAACATCCAGGTAAAATCCCCTAAATATACAGTATTCAATGTGCATCAAACAAAAGGTGTGCAAAGTCTTAGTTTTCTTTGGAAAGCAGCAGAAAAGCCTGGCACCTGCCAGCCTGCTGCAGAGAAAGCCTCCCTCTCTGTGTGTAAAAAAAAGATTCCCAATGCAGATATTGCTCTGAGCAAAATTTCAGGGAGTTGAAAATATGATGCAGAATGTGGAAGCAATGGTCTCTCTGCAGATATTGTTCTGAGCAAGGTTTTCAGAGAGTTCTAGAGATGATGCAGAATTTGAAAACAGTGGTCTCTCTGCAGTGGTATAACGCCCTCTACTGAGTCAAACCTAGAACTCTGCAATTAGCAAAGCTCCTGCTCCATGTGATTGGGGAGCTCTAGCTCTGACTCTGTAAGGGGGGCATGTTGGAACTCTTCAGAGAGACCATTGCTTCCACACACTGCCTCAGCTATGCAACCCTCTACAACCTTGCCAAAAACAACACTAACTTATTTTAAAGGATAACTGCACTTTTAGAGCATGAAGCTCCCTAAGACAATACTTTCCACTGCAAAATTCATCAGTCTTTGGAAACCTTCCAAATGCTGAACAGTACACTGTCGCTGACTGTTGTTGAATACATCTCTGTCCAGCTAGAACAGTTGATCTGTGAATGATATTTTAGGATTCTCATTTAATGGGAAATAAATGAACAATCACAATGCGGCACCTAAACAAACTACCATTATGTCCATTTGCAGGCAAGGAGTTGTTTATTTCCCATCTTCCCAATGGACATCAACTGTCTAGATTTCTACATGAGTTAAGCATGGCGAATAACCGCTGTGTTCGGACCACAGATCCGTAGTACAGCAACTACCATTAATTGGTGCTAATTTAGTATGTGTTCTCAGATTCTCCAGGAATAATTAATTATCCAATTAGCAAGGTTACACTGCATTAGTGCTCCGTGAATCAGCGGGAAGACAAGATAGGACAGCCTGGAGTGTGATGGATAAACTGACAAAACCTGCTGGCCTGTGCTCCTCTGTATTTTGTTTTATCCATTTATAGTCCTGACCTAACTAACAGCTCTTTAAAGAGCAAATGGAACCATCTATTCCCGGCCCTGTCCTGTGGAGCTTGCAATCTGCTGTCCCGACAGTAGTCATTTAGGAGCCTAGCCACACTAGATGAGTGGGTAGAGGCATTTTTGGAGCCTAATCAATATGCATACAGTGACAAATAAAAAACAGTATCTAGTAAATGTTTCAGCTGATTTTAGTGCTCTCTGTTATCCTGGCAGGAATATTTCCCCCGACCCTGGACATAGTTACCCAGGACTTAGCTGTGAAATCAGCTTCATGATCCCACTCTTTGGAGTACACTCCCCATATATTGCTCTTGAGAATTAACTACAGGACTGGTGGCAATAATATCACTGTGCAGAAACTGTGGTTAATGCAACATAGAACAGGGAGGACCAGGAAATTCAGCTTCTCCAGAGCCCTGGCTTTCAAGACAAGACTGGAGATGGAGGAAACCCCCCACCCCGTAAAGGGTACAATGATAAAATGGGGTGGAATTCTGGACACCAGATTCATGAATAGGAGCAGTTCATACTAGTGCATTGTGCTGATGTGCACTGGTTTACAGTGGGGGGGGGGGGGGGGGAAGTAGCCACCTGTCAGTTAAAATAACCTTACCCCCATCCTCCATTCACAGCACCTAGGCAAGTGTGATTTCACAATCCTCCCAGAGCGATCCTGGAAACCATGAGGATCCAAAATCTCACAAAAAGACACTCCTGCACTGTGCTGGGGCATCAGCTCATGAGATTTGGGGTGCTCAGCAGTACTCAGTACTAGGGATGAGCCGAACACCCCCCCCCCGGTTCGGTTCGCACCAGAACCTGCGAACGGACCGAAAATTCGCACGAACGTTAGAACCCCATTGACGTCTATGGGACTCGAATGTTCAAAATCAAAAGTGCTCATTTTAAAGGATAATTTGCATGGTATTGTCCTAAAAAGGGTTTGGGGACCTGGTCCTGCCTCAGGGGACATGTATGAATGCAAAAATAACTTTTAAAAACGTCTGTTTTTTTGGGAGCAGTGATTTTAATGATGCTTAAAGTAAAAAAAAAAAAAAAAAAAGTGAAATATTCCTTTAAATATCGTACCTGGGGGGCGTCTATAGTATGCCTGTAAAGTGGCGCGTGTTTCCCGTGCTTAGAACAGTCCCTGCACAAAATGTCAAAATTGTCATTAAAGGAAAAAAAGTTATTTAAAACTGCTTGCGGCTTTAATGTAATGTTGGGTCCTGGCAATATGGATGAAAATCAGTGAGACAAACGGCATGGGTACCCCCCAGTCCATTACCAGGCCCTTTGGGTCTTGTATGGATATTAAGGGGAACCCCACACCCAAATTAAAAAAGGAAACAGCAGTATACAGGCTCTGAACTCTGAACAGCAGTATGCAGGCGGTGCAAACAAGACAGGGACTGTAGGTTTGTTGTTAAGTAGAATCTGTTTGTAATTTTAAACTGGTACATTTTTAATGTGTTTAGCTCCAGCCAAAAAATCTATTTTAAGCTTTTTGGAAAACATAGGGAAGGGTTATCATCCCTGTGACATTTGTTTTGCTGTCTGTGCTCCTCTTCAGAAGATTTCACCTCCACCCACCAAATTTGGGTTTTTTTGTGAAACAAGGATTGGTGATAAAGCATCAGTGGAAAGGAGAAGTGTTTTTCCCATATTAACTCTTACAGGAGAGAATTTCCCTTCCTAGGGGAAGATTTCATCTCACTTCCTGTTGTCTCCTTCCGTTTGCAAGTAGGAGTCGTTTGTAAGTTGGATGTTTGAAAGTAGGGGCCTGCCCTATATACTCAGCAGAAATTTGGGCCTTAGGTGGTGTTGTGGCCACAAGAATTGTAATTACATGCCCCTGTTGAACAGGGGCAGAAAAATTGGGCCTTTGGTGGTGGTGGTGGTGCTACAACACTGTAAGTTCTCACTTCATCTTGGTGGGCGCAGAAACGGGCCCTGCTGTGAAATATTAGATCAAGAATCGTAATTACATGCCCCTGTTGAACAGGGGCTGAAAAATTGGGCCTTAGGCACTGGTGCTGGTGCCACAACACTGCAACCCCTCACAGATACTCTAGTTGGAATGCAGGAATGAGCCCTGCTGCAAAGTATTGCAACAAAAATGGTAATTACATGCCCCTGTTAGACAGGGGCTGAAAAATTGGGCCTTAGGCACTGGTGCTGGTGCCACAACACTGGAACCCCTCACAGATACTCTAGTTGGAACGCAGGAACGAGCCCTGCTGCAAACTATTGCATCAAAAATTGTAATTACACGCCCCTGCCAAACAAAGGCTGAAAAATTAGGCCTTAGGCACTGGTGCTGGTGCCACAACACTGCAACCCCTCACGGATACTCTAGTTGGAATGCAGCAACGAGCCCTGCTGCAAAGTATTGCATCAAAAATTGTAATTACACGCCCCTGTTAAACAGGGGCTGAAAAATTGGGCCTAAGGCACTGGTGGCGGCGCCCAGAACCAAAAATGTTCTTACAAGCTATCAGCGTGATCATTGAGGAGGAAGAGGATAATTACTCAGGATAGTCACTCAGCATCAGCATAGGCAGTCTTTGAAGGGATCTGAGATTTCAAAAAAAAATATTCGGTTACATCAGCATCAGGTGCTTGGTAGCTGGTGGTGATCCAAGACTGATTCATTTTTATGAAGGTCAGTCGATCGACCAAGTCGGTGGACAGACGCACCCTGTGATCGGTTACAAAGCCTCCAGCAGCACTGAATGTGCGTTCCGAAAGAACGCTGGATTCAGGACAGGCCAGTAGCTCAATTGCATACTGTGCAAGCTCTGGCCAGTGATCCATCCTCAAGACCCAGTAACCCAGAGGATTTTCGGTGGGAAAGGTGTCCAAGTCAGATCTTGCCCCTAGGTATTCCTGCACCATGTAAAACAGACGCTGGCGATGGTTGCTGGAACCGATCATACCTTGGGGCTGCGGACTAAAAAATTGTCTGAAAGCATCGGTCAGACGGTCACCTTCTCCACCGCTCCTTCTTTGACTGACCGAAGCTTCAACAACACGTTGTCCAGGAACAGGAGTTTGTAACCTCCCAGTCTCTGGGAACGCGTTGCACAGACCTTTCTGCAAGGCCTCCCAAAGATGTTTCATCCTCTGCTCCCTCTGCGACGGCAAGATAAGGTCCGCAACCTTACCCTTGTAACGTGGATCAAGGAGGGTTGCCAGCCAGTATTGGTCCTTCTCCTTGATACCACGAATACGAGGATCCTTACACAGGCTTTGCAGGATCAGGGAGGCCATGCAGCGTAGGTTTGCTGAGGCATTCAGTCCGGAGTCCTCTGGGTCACTAAGGACAACCTGATCCGCAGCCACCTCCTCCCAGCCACGTACAAGTCCATGTGTTTCTTGGGACTGATCCCTTAAAGACTGCTGCTGATGCTTAGTGCCAGGCTCCACCTCCATACTGACACAATCCTCCTCCTCGTCCTCTTCCTGTGTGATCGGCGGGCACGCAGGAACACTGTCTGGATAAAGGGGGCCTTGAGAGCTAAGGAAGACCTCCTCTTCCTGCCTCTGTTCTGCCTCAAGTGCCCTGTCCATTATTCCACGCAGCGTGTGCTCCAACAGGTGGACAAGGGGGACAGTGTCACTGATGCATGCACTGTCACTGCTCACCATCCTCGTGGCCTCCTCAAATGGTGACAGGACAGTGCATGCATCCCTGATCATGACCCACCACTGGCGTGGGGAAAAAAACAAGCTCCCCTGACCCTGTCCTGGTGCCATAGTCACACAGGTACTCATTGATGGCCCTCTGCTGCGTGTGCAGCCGCTGCAGCATGGCCAACGTTGAGTTCTACCTGGTGGGCATGTCACAGATTAGGCGGTTCTTGGGCAGGTTAAACTCCTTTTGGAGGTCTGCCAGCCGAGCACTGGCATTATATGACCGGCGGAAATGCACACAGACTTTCCTGGCCTGCCTCAGGACATCCTGTAAGCCTGGGTACCTGCCCAAGAACCGCTGCACCACCAAGTTAAGGACGTGAGCCAAACAGGGCACATGGGTCATTTATCCCTGTTGGAGGGCAGAGAGGAGGTTGGTGCCATTGTTGCAAACCACCATTCCTGCCTTAAGTTGGCGTGGCGTCAACCACCTCTGAACTTGCCCCTGCAGAGCTGACAGAACCTCTGCCCCAGTGTGGCTCCTGTCCCCCAAGCACACCAGCTCAAGCACCGCATGGCATCTTTTGGCCTGCATACTTGCGTAGCCCCTTGAACGGCTATGGAGCACCTCTGGTTCCGAGGACAAAGCACAGGAAGAGGCCATGGAGGAAGAAGAAGAGGAGGGGGTGGAGGAGAGAGGTGTGTCACAATCATTAGTAGTGGCATTTTGGAGGCGTGGTGGCGGAACACCTCCAACACTACTGCACCTTGTCCTGCATCCTTCCCAGCTGCCAGCAGAGTCACCCAATGTGCGGTGAAACTTAGGTAACGTCCTTGTCCATGCCTGCTGGACCATGAGTCAGCGGTAATATGCACCTTACCGCTGACCGCCCTGTCCAGCGAAGCATGGACATTGCCTTCCACATGCCGGTAGAGAGCCGGAATCGCCTTCCATGAGAAAAAGTGGCGTTTGGGTACCTGCCACTGAGGAACTGCACATTCCACAAACTCACGGAAGGGGGCAGAGTCTACCAACTGAAAAGACAGCAGTTGAAGTGCTAGCAATTTTGCCAAGCTAGCACTAGCATTCAACCGCCGGGCATGTGGATGGCTGGGAGCGAACTTCTTTCGGCGGTGCAGCAGCTGGGGCAGGGAAATTTGCCTGGTACAATCTGACGTCAGTGTACCAAAAGCAGATTGCCCACAAGTACTTGGCTGTGACACACCTAATTCTACACCTTCATTCCTCCCAGTGCAGGTTTCAGAGAGGACTGAAGGTATAGTGGGGTTGGAGATCTCAGCTGATGAGGAGCAAGGAGAGGTCCTCTTTGTTCTTTGGTGTGGGTATTTTAGATACGCTTGCCAACGAACTGCATGGCAGGTCAACATATGTCTGGTCAAGCATGTGGTGCCCAAGCGGGAGATGTTTTGGCCACGCAAGATACGCTTGAGACTTATGTTGCAAATAGCAGCGGTGCGATCTGATGCACGCATCTCAAAAAAGGCCCACACCAAAGAACTTTTGGAATAACGTGCAGAGACAGCAGCGCCCTGCACATGCAGAGCTTTGGGGTGTGATGCAGTCAGTGTGCTGCCCTTAGGCTGGCCCCTGGAGGGCATCCTGCCTCATTGGTGATGTGCCTCCTCCTCTCTCCTATCAGGCACCCACGTTGAGTCAGTGACCTCATCATCCCCTCCCTCCTCATCACTGGAGCAAACCTGGCAGTATGCTGCAGCAGGGGGAGCATGACTGCCAGATTGCTGTCCTTCTTGGGCACCACCTCTGTCCGTGCTCACGTTACTGGCTTCATCTAGCTCAGTATCATTATCAGAGGCTTCTAAACGCTGGGCATCCTCCTGGAGCATGTACTCAACACTGTGGTCAAACAGTTCGAGGGACTCCTCAGGAGGACATGGTGGGGCTAGGGAAGGAGTCACTGATGCCTTAAGCCGAGGGAAGAGGCCGCGTTGGCAGCTGCTTTGCCAGACAAAGTACCCTGAGCATGGGTGAGAGAGGATGAGGAGGATGAGGGCGGCTTGGTCATCCACTCGACCAAGTCTTCCGCATGTTGCGGCTCAACACGGCCAGCTGCCGAAAAAAAGGCCAAGCGTGTCCCACGGCCACGTGCTGATGAGGATGCACCGTCTCCACGACCAGCACTGTTGCCTCTAGACACAGAGCCTGCTTGCCCTCTTTTATTGGCTTGTGACTGTCTGCCTCTTCTTGTCGGCCTTCCAGACATACTAATGGCCTGTAGCTGCACTAAGCTGGGATATAGATATATATATATATATATATATATATATATACTGCAGCTAGCAAAATCAACTGCCTGCCTGTAGTATGAGAACACCACCAACCTTCTACAGGTAGCTTTAGGTGAACACTGTGCAGAGCTCGCACTACACTAACTTGTGGTTTTAGCTGAACACTGTGCAGAGCTCGCAAAAAACTAACTTGTAGCTTATTTAGCTGCCTGCGGTAGTGATAGGATCAGGAAAACACCACCAGCCTTCTACAGGTAGCTTTAGGTGAACACTGTGCAGAGCTCGCACTACACTAACTTGTAGTTTTAGCTGAACACTGTGCAGAGCTCGCAAAAAACTAACTTGTAGCTTATTTAGCTGCCTGCGGTAGTGATAGGATCAGGAAAACACCACCAACCTTCTACAGGTAGCTTTAGCTGAACACAGTGCAGAGCTCGCAAAAAACTAACTTGTAGCTTTAGCTGAACACTGTGAGGACGCACTACACTAACTTGTAGCTTTAGCTGAACACTGTGCAGAGGTTGCACTACACTAACTTGTAGTTTTAGCTGAATACTGTGAGGAGGACGCACTACATTAACTTGTAGCTTTAGCTGAACACTGTGCAGAGGTCGCACTACACTAACTTGTAGCTTTAGCTGAACACTGTGAGGAGGACGCACTACCCTAACTTGTAGCTTTAGCTGAACACTGTGGAGAGGTCACACTAAACTAACTTGTAGCCTTAGCTGAACACTGTGAGGAGGACTCACTACACTAACTTGTAGTTTTAGCTGAACACTGTGCAGAGGTCACACTAAACTAACTTGTAGCTTTAACTGAACACTGTGAGGAGGACTCACTACACTAACTGTAAATAGTCTAGCTGCCTGACCGTGGTACTATAGGAACAAAAGAACACCAGCAATTTTCTTCAGGTAGCTGTAAATACTGTAACAAGACAAGCCTGCCTGTCAGTAGGAAGATAACAGGAACGGATCTAGCGAAACTGAATACAGTGTGTGTATATATATATATATATATATATATATATATATATATATATATATATATATATATATATATATATATATATATATATATATATATATATACACATACATATATATATACATACATACACACGACACCTGGGATGCATATATATACACAATACACTGTAAATGCAGCTAACTCACTGACTGTCCTGCCTAATCTAGCTAACTCAAATGAAATGACACTGTCTCTCTCTCTCTAAGCACGCCAGAACACAATACACAGGGCCGCTGTGCAGGCGGCTTTATATAGTGTGGGGCGTGTTCTAAACCCCCTGAGCCATAATTGGCCAAAGGCACCCTGGTATTGGCCAATTACAGTCTCTCTACTGATGGCGCTGTGATTGGCCAAGCATGCGGGTCATAGTGCATGCTTGGCCAATCATCAGCCAGCAATGCACTGCGATGCCGCAGTGAATTATGGGCCGTGACGCGCCACACGAATTTGGCGCAAACGGACCATATTGTTCGCAATTCGGCGAACAGACGATGTTTGAGTCGAACATGGGTTCGACTCAAAAACAAAGCTCATCCCTACTCAGTACTTCTCCATAATCTCATTGAAAGGATTGTGGCATCACCATCTACATTCAGATTTTTTTTTTTTTTTCCCTACGGGTGGCTTTTTCTCTATCCATCAAGTGGTGATTTATAAAGAGAGTGGGGTTTTGATGGCAAGAGTGGACCTTGCTTTTCTAGTGCAAGGCATGCTTAAGTCTAGGTTCACATCTATGTATTTCCATGCAGCCACACAGTATGATTTACTTTGGCACCATGGGTTTCCACACATGGGAAAATACAATGTGTTTTCCAATGCAACGGGTGCCATTAAGAATTACTGTGCATTTTAGCAGTGAGTGAGGGAACATGTGCAGGAACCCTAAACCTATGCACCTGCATGTGTGTGAACTAAGCCTTAAGAGAGTAAAGAGGTGAGAGTCTATTTTTTGATACTTACAGTTTTTCCTTAAACTCGTCACACACCTAGTCAATTCTAAGTGAGCATGTGATTAAAAATGCATGAGGATATACAAAACAACAATGCCCAAGGGACTTTGAGAGACACATTAAGAGTGATAAAAATGTATTGATGATCCATATCTTAAAAGAGGATCCACATTAAATTTAAAATGCTGAAAACCTCAGCAATGGTACACATGAAATAGAAATGGTTACATTTCAACATTGCACATAATCCATGAAAATTAAGTTCTTGTACATATCTCTTGGCGCGTTTCGCAAAGCAACACTTGCTTCCTCAGGAGAAATAAGAACTCATGTATAATTCAAGTAAGATATCCAGAAAAAACGCATACTGGTCCAGACAGTAAAAAGTAATGTAATCCAAACAGACACAAAAAATGCCAACTATAGTCCTACCCGGGAGTGGTGAAAAAGGGCCAGACCAACCATGGGAGATGATAAATACCTCAAGGAAGAAGATGGCAGAGTCACCAAAACTGTTGATCTTGTGTCAAAAGAGATGATGCTACCCCTAGAAAAATACATGAAAGGTTACTTAAAAGGACATGTTTCGCTGGACACGCTGGAATTAGACTTACCCATAGGAATGAATAGCAGGGAATGCATGTGTGTACTAAGTAGAGGATCTGATGGGGATATTTTGGGAATAAAGGATGTGCAGCAATTGTTGTAAAGGTAAGAAAAGTAAGAAGTTCACTGAAAGTGAACTTGTCCTTTAAGTGAAAAGATGTCAAAACAATCTGTAGCTATAAATCAGGGCTCTCCAAACTTCCTAAACAAAGGGCCAGATTACTGTCCTTCAGAATTTAGGGGGGCCAGATTGTGGCCAGTGGAAGTAAAAAAAAAAATATATATATATATACAAAGCATCTGTGGTCAAATGGAGGAGGAATAGTGCCCCATTGTTGGTATCAGTGAGAAGAATGCTGCCCCATTGTTGGTATCAGTGGGAGAAATCATGCCCCATCATTGGTGTCAGTGGGAAGAGTAGTGCCTCCTCATTGCTGTCAGTGGGAGGAATAGTGCTGCCTAATTGCTGTCAGTGGAAGGAATAGCTCTCCATTGTTGGTGTCGGTGGAAGCAATAGTGCCCCATCATTGGTGTCAGTGGATGGAATAGCGCCACATCTTTGGTGTCAGTGGTAGGAATAGTGTTCCCTCATTTATATACGTGGGAGAAATAGTGCCCCATTGTTGGTGTCAGTGGAAGGAATAGTGTCCCACGTTTATACCAGTGGAGGAAATGGTGCCCCATCTTTGGTGTCAGTAGAAAGAAAAGTGCCACATCGTTGGTGTCAGTGGGCGGAATTATGCCCCATTGTTGTTGTCAGTAGAAGGAATGGTGGCTCAACGTTGATGTCAGTGGGAGGAATAGTGCCCCGAGGGCCGGATAAAGGCAAGCAAAGGGTCACAGTTTGGAGACCATTGCGCTAGACCTAAAGGTAGCTGAAGTTATGTGCAAATCATGATTTTTCCTGTACAGATTGAGTTAATGCATTAGACTCTACATTCTTCAAATGCCCATAACCACCAAATGAATACATTACTGTGAGTAGCAAAAGTGTGCGCATTCCATAAATGCAATCTGCAGTCTGAAAATTCTAATGGAGGGCAATATTCAGTGACAATGGGTGTGGAAGCTACTGCATCAGCACTGAGGCTAGATTCGCTCACTGGCTTCATTTGTCAATAGGGATGGGTTATGTTTGACTTTTATTTGCTTATAACTTCAGCTGCTTATATGTCTGGATCTAAATGTTCTAGGCACTGTTTAATTTTAGTGCTGAGTGCCTTATGCTGTTAGCTATGCTTTGTACAATTACTCTCATATACTGCCTGAAATTACTTTTCAGAAGAAATGTCAGCTCTATGTGTGACATTCCAGGATGAGCTATTACACTAAACTGCAAATGACCATTCAGATCCTGCCAGGAGTTTGTATCTTATGCCAAAGAATGTCCGCAAGTTCTTAGAGCAAGTTCTGAGCACAAGCTATATCAGTAAATGTAATGTTCGTTCTCTTATGAATACTTCAGTTTCCTCTAACAATCCTAAGACATACTGGCAGCCTAATTGGCTTTCACCCAAGCACGGGCCTTAGTGTGTCAGAACGAGTGGGGTAAGGATATTAAAGTGGGTGCTTCTTTGGAGATGGGTACTGATGTGAATTATTCAGTGCCCTCCACAGAGTGCTGCAGAAAGATTGTCAGTATTCTATGAATAAGTAAAATTAAAAGATCTCTCTGCGGCAAATGCATGTAGACACAGCAATTTGTGTTTTTGAGGCATTTATTTTTCTACATTCAGTCACTATACACCATGTTTGGTTACATGCTGTGTCTGTTCATTTAAAGCTGAGCTCCAGGCAGACTGCTAAATGCACAGATGAACTGCATGTAAAGGAACACATTTTCACTTTTTTTCCTGCCTAAGTATTTACATTTCTGTCCATCCGTTCCAAAATGTACACAGCTCTGCCACAATTCTGTCTCGCAGGGCAAAAAAACGGCGTTTTCCCTGCTGCTGTTAAAGTAGAATTATGGGTAAAACCTTTTTTTTTTCCATTTTTAATAGAGTAAGGGAGGGTTATAACCCCCCCTGTCAGATTTTTTTTATTTCGCCATCTGTGTCCCACTGCAGAGATTTCCCTTCATTTCCTGTCCCATAGCCAAACAGGAAGTGAGAAGAAATCTCTGCAAATTAAAGGAATTCCTTGGGGACCCCCAGGTCACCAGAACTAGTGTCCCCATTAGAAGATTTTGTCTCCATTACTTTTCTGGGGACAACCCAAAATTTGATATTTTCTTTACTTTCAATGATCATGGTAAACAGTGAAAATAGAAAGGGTGAATCTCCTTAACATGGGCAAAGACCGCAGTAAAAACTGACAGGTGTTCTAATCCCTCTCCACTCTATCCATAACTAAAAAAAAAAAAAGTTTTGGCTGCACTTCAGCCCTGGGAGATTTGGCTGCTCAATGACCAGGCCATTTTTGCAATTCGGCACTGCGTCGCTTTAACTGACAATTGTGCGGTCGTGCGATGCTGTACCCAAACAAAACTGACATCCTTTTTTTCCACAAATAGAGTTTTCTTTTGGTGGCATTTGATCATCTCTGCGGTTTTTATTTTTTACGCTATAAACAAAAAAAGAGCGACAATTTTGAAAAAAAACCAATATTTTGTACTTTTTTGCTATAATAAATATCGCCCCAGATGATGTCTTATTAGACGAAATGCGTCGGAACGGGCTCTGCTGATGCCACTGTGTCATCATATTTTACCAAAGCGCTTTTTTATCTTCCCAAATGTGAGTGTTCATTTTTTATATACTCAATAAATGTTTCCTGCTTAAAATGGAATTACACTATGTGGCCCATTCTCTCTCCTAAATGGCACCATGGGTTTCATAAATGCATCACTTGGAGAAAGTCCTTCTGACCTAGTTTTTGGTCACTAATTCCCTGGTTGCAATCCACTGGAGATAATATTGTGATGGATCCTTGCTTCATATGTCCATATTGGAAGTTGTGAATGCTGATATACGTCTCCCCTGGGTGTATAACACCATAAGCTTTATTGACTCATTAGGCGTATGCCTACTTGGGTTTAACTTGTCTGGTGAGCCTTTTTTTTCTATTGGTGGCGGATTATCTACAGACAAACTTGTTTACATGGATTATCCTGGAAGTCACTTTATCCATTGAGACCATTTATTTATGGACTATATATACACGTAAAAATGCACATGCACTTTCATTTTGTGTAATATTGCACTTTAATGCATCACTGTTCACTTTATATTACCTTTTTTGCATATGCTAAATATTGAACTTTTTCATCATAACTCATATTTCTTATGACCCTATATGTATATAAGTGATTTTTTGTAATTAACATATGTTTGTTTAGTTGGAGTCATTTTTCACTATTATCAAATTTAGCGCTGCACTTTACCATATACATAATAAATATCCCCAATTTTTTTTTTAAAAAGCGAATTTTTTCCTCAGTTCAGGCCGATATGTATTCTTCTACATATTTTTGGTAATAAAAATCCCAATAAGCGTATATTGATTGGTTTGCACAAAAGTTATAGCGTCTACAAAATAGGAGAAACATTTGAAAAAAGGAAGACACATATAAAAGAGATAAGAAAGGCTGCGCACCCCGGAATTGGATTAAAGAAAAATAATTTTCCCCATGGGGCTTTAAAACAGCAATGCACATAATGAAAGGAAGTTCTTAATAGATGTATAAAAAGTTTTATCCAATATCATGGTTTGAAGTACAGTATAGAGAATCATCTGGTACAGTAACACACATCTTATTCCCCAGTGCAGTAACAAACACATATTAATACACATAATTAGGTTACATAATGTTACATAAATAGCAAGCCCCGACGCGTTTCGACCTGTATATGGTCTCTTCAGTGGGACAGTTGGATCTAAAAAAGAATTACATAAATTAAATTCAAATAGATAAATATATATATTATTGTGCATCACTTGGATTAAACCAAGATAATGAGTCTTTACCGCTAAGTGGTGGAATGGGTGTTCTCTAGTCCAGGATATGTGCTGAGGGCCAATGGAAACACCGGAGGGCTCGGGGGGCCACCCTCACTCTCCCAGGAGAGCCAGCCTCAAGGGGCTTACAAGGAGCCACACTTAGCGCGCCCCCCGGGAGGGGGGGGGGGAAAGGGGAGATGAGGGGGAGGAGCCCACACCTGCAACAGAAACCCAAGAATAGCCATGTATTAGTTAGAGAAAGTTTGATAATTAACTTGGTAATGTACTGAGTGTTTCCAATTTGTCTATGTGGAGACTGGCGTTGGATAGGATGTAACCTAATTATGTGTATTAATATGTGTTTGTTACTGCACTGGGAAATAAGATGTGTGTTACTGTACCAGATGATTCTCTATACTGTACTTCAAACCATGATATTGGATAAAACTTTTTATACATCTATTAAGAACTTCCTTTCATTATGTGCATTGCTGTTTTAAAGCCCCATGGGGAAAATTATTTTTCTTTAATAGGAGAAACATTTATGGCATTTTTATTATTTTTTTTTTTTTTACTAGTAATGGCGGTGATCAGCGATTTTTATCGGGACTGCGACATTATGGCGGACACTTCAGACAATTTTGACACATTTTTGGGACCATTGACCATTATACAGCGATCAGTGCTATAAAAATGCACCGATTACTGTGTAAATGTCACTGGCAGGGAAGGGGTTAACACTAGGGGGCGATCAAGGGGTTAACTGTGTTCCCTATTGAGTGTTCTAACTGTAGGGGCATGGGAGTGACTGGAGGAAATGACAGATCGTGGTTCCTAGCTAGTAGGAACTCACAATCTGCCTCTCCTCTCCTCACAGGACAGGGATTTATGTGACCGCCGGCCACGCGCAGTGGCACCCCCGCAGTGCAGCAGGTGCGCGCCTGCTATCCTGCTTAAAGGAACCGACGTACAGCTACGACGATTCGCGGGCTCGTGCCGACCAGCCACAGTATAATGAGGGCGGCTGGTCGGCAAGCGGTTAAGTAACACTTAGAGCTAATTTACACTTGCTTCAAAACAAGGCCTCAGACACACATTGTTAAAGCTCTCTGAATGTCAGTCAAAGCCCCTGTTGCTAAACACAATGGTTAGCTTACAGTCCTGTTTACACCTTGCTTTTGCTTTGCTTCAAAAATTATACCCCATGTGGCTTTATTGGCGCTCCAAAGTGTCTTCAAAGCTTCCATAGAAGTCTATGACAAAGCTCGCTTGAAGCACCACCAAACCATCAAAAAGCATGTTGAAGTGGCAGGCGCTTTAACCCCTTCCCGACGGCATTACATCCCCCCCCCCCCGCCGCCCTCCGATGCTTCTCCCGACTCACTCGTGCGATCGGCTAGCCCAAGAATAAATTGGTTGCCGCCGGAAGTTTACCATAGAGATTTCTGGAGAACAGATGGTCCCCAGTCATCTCTATGACCCTCTGAGGCCCGGGCGCGACGTTATGAGGTCTCGTCCGGGCTGACGGAAGTAAACAAAGCCGAGGACACGGCTGGAAAGGCTGAGAGTTTATTTTTCTTTTGATCTCAGCCTTTCCAGCCTGGAGGAGAGATGTGGGGTCTTACTGACCCCACATCTCTCCATAAAGAGGACCTGTCACGCACTATTCCTATAACAAGGGATGTTTATATTCTTTGTAATAGGAATAAAAGTGATCAAATTATAATTTTTTTTTAAAGAAAGTGTAAAAATAAAAGAAATAAAAATAAAATAAAGAATAAAAAAAATGAAAGCGCCCACGTGCTCACGCACAGAAGCGAACGCATATGTAAGTCGCGCTCACATATTTAAACAGCGTTAGAATCACACATGTGAGGTATCGCCGCATGCATTAGAGCAAAAGCAACAATTCTAGCCCAAGACCTCCTCTGTAACTCTAAACATGTAACCTGTAAATACATTTAAAGCATCGCCTATGGAGATTTTTAAGTACCATAGTTTAAGTAAGCACCATTCCACGAGTGTGCGCAGTTTTAAAGCGTGACATGTTAGGTATCTATTTACTCGGCGTAACATCATCTTTTACATTATACAAAAAAATTGGGCTAACTTTACTGTTTTTTTTTTTTTGTTTTTTTTTTTAATAGAATTTTTTAGAATTAAAAGAAACACGTTTGAAAAATCGCTGTGCAAATATCGCGTGACATAAAAAGTTGCAACGACTACCATTTTATTCCCTAGGGTCTTTGCTAAAAAAAAAAACATAATGTTTGGGGGTTCTGAGTAATCTTCTAGAAAGAAATTATGATTTTTACATGTAGGAGCGAAGTGCCAGAACTGGAAAGTAGTTAACCACTTCAGGCCCGGAAGATTTTACCCGCTTCCCGACTAGAGCACTTTTTTCAGTTTGGCACTGCGCTGCTTTAACTGGTAATTGCGAGGTCATGCAATGTTGTACCCAAACGAAATTTGCGTCCTTTTTTCCCCACAAATAGAGATTTCATTTGGGTGTATTTGATCACCTCTGCGCTTTTAGTTTTTTGCGATATAAATGGAAAAAGACTAAAAATTTTGAAAAAAAATGATATTTTCTACTTTTTGTTATAAAAAAAAAATCCAATAAACTCAATTTTAGTCATACATTTAGGCCAAAATGCATTCAGCCACATGTCTGGGGTAAAAAAAAAAAAAAATCAATAAGCGTATATTTATTGGTTTGCGCAATAGTTATATTGTCTACAAACTAGGGTACATTTTCTGCAATTTACACAGCTTTTAGTTTATGACTGCCTATGTCATTTCTTGAGGTGCTAAAATGGCAGGGCAGTACAACCCCCCCCCCCAACTTACCCCATTTTGGAAAGTTATTATATATTATATATTTTTTTTTAATCAAAGGCCCTACAGAAATGGTGGGTGTTGCAAATTTTTTTTGACACAGTATTTGCACAGAGATTTTTCAAATACAATTTTATGGAAAAAAAAAACACTTGTTTGAATTTTAATGCACTAAAACACACTATATTGCTCATTTGGTAAAATATAAAATAAAATATACTTATGCCGAGTACATAGATACCAAACACGACATGCTTTAAAATTGCGCACAATCGTGCAGCAAATGTAAATATCCCCCTATGATAGCAAAAGGTAGTGACAGGTACTTTTTTTTTTTCTTTAATTGGGGTTTTTTTATTAGACGCTAGAGTTCTCCTCTGCCCTCTGCCAAGATCGGTGTGATAAGATGCTTTCCCAATGGAATATATATGGTGAAACCAAAGTCATGACATGCTCATAGCTTCCGGTTTCTCAGGTCATAGAGAGGATTGGAGCCGTCCTGATCTTCAATCAGCTCTATGGTCAGCTAGCGGAACCACCGGCTGCATTCTCGGTGGGACAGGAGAGCCCAGGAAAACCATGGAAGATAGCGAAAGGGGGGGGGGGGACATTCCCTCCCATTGCTTGTAAAAGCAGTCTAGCGGCTAATTAGTACGGTTGTTGCAGAAGTGATGGGCTTCCATGGCATATTCTGCAGAAAGGGCACTATGGGCTCAACGGACCTGTCTTTGTCTTCTTGGTGGCTGCGGGATACTACTTGTGCTAGCCTCCGCACCAGCTTGCACTGCACTTTTGGGACTCGCCACATCACCAAGTGATACTGCAGTGCTGGATATACGACCAGGGTGTACTAGGCCGCTGGTGCTTGTCAGTTCACCAGAAGGATGAGCGACACTAGTACTGGCCTCTAAATTTACAGGTACAACTAGTGCGACTCACAGGCAAAAAGAGCACCTGATTGTCAGAGCCTGCTTCAATTGCTACCAAAAATAGGGATCAGGCCTGACTCTGCAAACGCTGCAGTTATGTGTGTTGTGTTTTGTAAGTGACAGTGATCGATTGATACTGCACTTGGGTGGGCTGGGCTGGACAGAGGGGCTAATCGCAGGTGCTAGCAGGTATATGGGCTAACGCTCCATTTTTGGGAACCCTAAACTACTGGAGATGCTAGTATAGATCTGATCAGATCAAATATATTGATCCGTTCAGACACTATACTAGTAAGGGAGGTGTATGGCGTGTGCGTGGGTGTTAGCACTACTAGCACTAATCTGATGCTGCCTGGGAATGACGCTGACCCTAACTGACACCAAAACCTAACCGATGTCACTCGCTGGGTGATCAGGGGGTTAAACCTTTATTGTGTAATATACGGCGGGTAACCTGACGCTATAAAAAAACTAAAAATCTAACTAAAATCTAACCAGCGTCACCCGTGACACTAATACGGTGATCACTGGTGACAGGGGGTGAAAGGGTTAAGGGTTAGGGGGCAATCCAAGGGTTAAAAAACTTTTATTAGGTAATATATGGGGTTACCCTGATGCTATAAAAACCCGATCAGAATATAGATCTGTACACTATATTAGTGACAATAGTGACGGGCTAAAAGGGTTAACGGGGAGGGGGGGCGATCAAGGGGTTAAACCTTTATTAGGGGGGTTTAGGGGGGTACCCTAAAGCTACCTGGGCCTACTACTAACTGCCCTAATGCTGATTAGAGTCACAAGTGACACCAATGCAGTGATCAGTGAAAAGTCTGAAAACTGCACTTGGTGACACAGTGACAGGGAGTGAAGGGGTTAACTGGTGGGGCGAAAGGGGACTGATCCGGGGGGAAAAATGTGTGCCTATGTGTACTGGTGTTAGTGTTGTGTTTGTGCAACTCACAGTTAGATGTCCTCTCTCCTCTCTCTGGAACCGAAAAGGATTCCAGGAGGAGAGATGACATCAGTTCCTCTGCCCATGTTTACACTTACAGGCAGGGGAAGCATTTCATTCGCCAGAACCAATCAGCAGGTCCATGCCAGAAATCATTGGCCTGGAACTGAAGACTGATCGGTTATAGAACGAATGCAATAGTCGCGGCCCCCTGCCTGCGTGCGTGTGTGTGTGCTGTACGGGGTTTCGCGCAGTGGTGCCATTCTACCGACGTATATCAGCGTGAGCCGGTCGGGAACCGGTTAATGTGTGTTGAAGCCGAAGCAACTGTAAATGAGCCCTTATAGATCTTGTTCCTTCCCCAGCCTGTGACTACCAAAATACCACATTATGCCTACTAGATGGAGCTGATGCTCAAGGGAAATAAACATTCAACACAAGGAGCTGATTATTTGGGATGGTTGTGCCAATTCTTGTGCCAATTCTTGAGGCTTTAATGCTTTGATTTTTTTTTTTATAGACCCCATAACCTAAACTCTTTATTCCGCTCCCAAATAATTAAGGTATAGGTTGTGTCAATACTTAACCTCTAACATGTACCCTGCCCCTAACTGTAGCACCCGACGTTCAACCTGCCCCCCTAACCCTTAAACTTAAACTTAAAGTGTAACTAAAGGCATCAATACCTAAATTAGTTCCAATGGTCAAACGCTGGCATCTTCTTCCAGATCATCGGCCATTTCATTAGCTGGTACAGGCTGATGTCTATCCCATGTATGTGCAGGGTTCGTTGTTACTGGCACTGTACCAGAAATGGAGACATTTCATGCCTCTTCTGCAATAAGGAGCCTGCCTGTTGACAAAAAAAAAAATGCCTTTAGTTCCACTTTAAGGTGTATTGTGCATTTGGATAAGGGAGGGAAGGATATAGCCATCTTTGTGCCTACTGGGGAGAATCAATCCTGGTCACTGGGGCTGCAAGTAAAGGAAAAAAAACATTGAGTTGACACAGAACAGGAAGAGAGGGGAACTGCCAGACAACTGTCTGAGAGGATGTTTCGCACTTTTGAGAAGTTTCCTCTCACTTCCGGTTATGTCTACAGCACAGGAAGCTAGGAGAAAACTCTCAAAAGGACAGATTGGGAGAAAAACTCTATCCAACATGAGAAAGTTTGGCCTTAACCCCCTAATATCAAATGCTAACCTAGCATAACTCCTAAACCAATGTTTCTCCACCTTTTAAATTTTGCGTGGTTAGTAAGGCCTGAAGTGGTGATGTCACCCTTAGGTTTTAATTGCCCATCCTTTTATCGGCACTCCCTCCTTTCCCCTGCAGCCATGCTGGCTGACACAGAAAAAAAAAAATATCCATATATACTATCTTAGTGTTTCTCAACCTTTTTTCAGTCAAGGCACACTTTAAAAGTATCCACAATCTTGAGGATATCCCATTCTAAAATATAAACAACAAAGCGAATAGTTTTACACAACACAGCAGCATCTACACACAGAACACCTAACATTAGAGGTCAGTTATTTTTACAAAGCAAATATACCTTTGCACACTCGTACTGACTAGTATTGCAGCCTTTCTCTTCTCCCTCACACATGACCTCAGTGCTGATGGCGAGGGGGCAATTAAGGACACCATGTAGGCACCCGACATGCTTCTTGCCAACCAATCACGCCAGTAATACTGCACAATAAACCCTATGGATCTGTGTAGCAAAAAAAAAAAAAAAAAAATGCAGGCTTGATCCACCCAGTGGTTTACTGACAATTTTTGGCCAATTTTTAGGCATATCGAAGGTTGACAAAGGCTGTCCTAAACTAAGTTCCAACACTAAGAGGGCTGATTATTATAGAGAGTGGATACCAATGTCAGCTTTCTATTAAACAGCACACCATGGCCTGCCTTTCACTTTTTTTTCATAAAATGCTGGTTGTAGCGTCACATGTCCATTTAAAGCAGCAGATAGAACTGTGATTAGAGCAGAGAGGTCTCCATACTGCAGCTCAGGGTCAGATTTGCTTGCCTTCAAAAGTGGTGCATTCATAGAATGACCACTGTGCTAATTTTGTCAGGAACAGAATGAGTAACATCACAGTAGGTTGTTCAGCATTTGAGAGAATTTTGAGCCTCCGGCATGAAACAATTGTTAGGTCTTAAGGACAGAGACGTAGAGCAAGTGGCTGCCTGAATCCCCATTGACATGTATTTGATAAAATCCATCAGCTGAAAACCATTAGGATTTCATAGTTGGGGGCACTACTCCTCCAACTAACACCAATTATGGGACACCATTCCTCTCACTGACAACATCAATAGGGAACTATTCCTCCCTCTGAATCCAATGATGGGACACCATTTCTCTCATGGACAACATCAATGGGGAACTATTCCACCCTCTAAAACCAATGATGGGACACCATCACTCTCACTAACAGCATCAATAAGGCACTATTCCTCCCATTTAGACTAGTGATTGGGGCATTTTTTGCTTCCAATGACCACAGTCCGACCTACTAAAAAACTTGAAGGACAGTTAACTGCTTAAAAAGTTTGGAGACCCCTGGATTAGAGGAAATGACCCATCAAGTGACTGGTAGGTCAGGTAACAGGGCTCACTTTTTTGACTTTTTTTTTTCTTTCAATCAGTCCATCCAGTTCAAGCAATAAAAGGGAAGAATAAAAATATACAATCCTATATCCACAGTTGATCCAGAGGAAGGCAAAAAAAACACAGCAAAGCATGATCCACTTGCATCAGAGTCCCAAAGCAAGCATTGCATAATGCACATTTGTAAAGTATATGGCTGTGGTTTATAAATGTGTGATTTTCTTTTGCCTTTGTTCTCTACAATCACCTTGTCCTGTGCCAGTAGCAGCCTTGCTGCATCCTCACCCATCTACACTGAAAGAGTGTGGTGGCTGGTGGTATTTTTTTTTGGGGGGGTGACAAACAATGCACCCACAGCCACCCCCCTTCCCGGGCATCTTCTCCCTATTCTTCCCTCATTCGTCTCCTCCCTCCTCCTCTTAGGCGACCAATTGGATCGCCACTCCTTTCGGCCAATCGGGTGACGGGTCTCATGACCCACTTCCTGATTGGCCGGGAGGAGAATCAGTGTGACAATAGCGAATATTCATTCGCTATTGTCACACACTGCACCCCGTGTGCACCCTTTTTTGAAGCCTATTAGAGCCTCTGGCTCTAATCTCCTGCTTCAAAAAAAAAAATCACCCTAATGGAATCCATGCGCCCCACAGGTAGATTAGGGGGCTGGACGCATGGAAAGCGGAGTGGCCACTGGTGGGAACACTTGTGGACAAGAATATTGTAGCAAGAATGAGATTCCAAAGTGGGAGTAGAGCCAGGAACCTGCCACAGGACTTCCCAAGAAATAGAAGAAGCCAGTGGGTACCCGTAAGACTACACATCTGGCATAACACTTCTGAGTGTGCTGAGCCTTTGAAATGCAAAAACCCATAAACCAATTGTATAAACATGCCATAATTAGAAAGTCACATATGCCTTGTTAAGTTACCCGCTTCACAGTAAAATGTACCTAGTAATAGTGGGAAATATTGGTATCCAACTGGGAGTAGGAGACAGGGTCATCTTAATGGTGACTATTGCTGGTAAAAAGTGGTGCATTCACAGAATGACCACTGTGCTTATTTTGTACCAGCAGTAATGTCAGGAACAGAATGAGTAATATCACAGTAGGTTGTTCAGCTTTTGAGACAAGTCTGAGCCTCCGGCATGAAACAATTGTTAGATCTTAAGGACAGACACTTACAGCAAGTGTCTGCCCGAATCCCCATTGACATGTATTTTACAAAATCCATCAGCTGGAAACCATTAAGGTTTCATACAGGTGGATTTGCAGATTCTATATTTTTCATCCTGAACCCTACCCTCTCCATTGAGTGAATATATATATATATATATATATATATATATATATATATATATATATATATATATTCAAACACACACACACAAGCACTGTATATATTTAGCATCGCACCATAACAAATCCCTGCAAAATGGTCCTTAATTTGAGCTCCTCTGCTCCCCGGGGCGTGGGTAATAACACAGTTAGAGGTCCTGAGTTAATCGCCGAGACAGAAGAGTGATGGATGTGTAATGACAGAGCCCTGCGTGCGGAATGAGCGCAGTTTGAGCTTGTGTGCTTGTTAAACCCGATGTGTGCATTGTGTACACTTGAAAAATCCTCTTTTTTTTTTTTTTTATAGAGGCCTATTCACAAAGAGCAACACAATCACAATATATTTAACAAAAAGAAAAGGAAAAAGAGATTTTAACAAGTTTATAAAAGATTGGTATGAGTGTTGATGAAGTAATGGCAAAAAAAAAAAAAATTAAAAATAGCATGCAGAAAGGTAAAGGGTAACCTTGGTAAGTATTATACTGAAAGAATAGATGATGCTCGGTACAGGCTTCTAGCAGAGCTAGTAAGTCAATCAACTGTAAATTAATTTGAACATGCTTAGAATGAACATCTGTTTATACTCAGACCACAATGTTGAATTAAAAAAAAGTGCACTTGATGAACCACTTGGGACTTTATTTGCCCTCCTCTATGTTTCTATAGCAAGGAACAGACAACATAAAACAAACAATTTTGCTATTTTGAAACTCCTCCTTGTTTTCTGCATTGAAAACCGTGGATTTGGATAGATTTTAAGTGGACCTATACCCTAAATTGACTTATTTTTTGCCCTGCCTCCTCACCCCTCCCTTACTCATTTGGTAAGGTTTTTTTTTTTTTTTTTTTTTTTTTTTAATTTAATAGATTTTTGTGCTGCATTGCAGCACTTCTACGTTTCTTGCCTAGGCGCACCCTCCAGTATTCTGTACATATCACTTTGGAGCCCAGCAGAGCCCAGTGCCACATTTATACACACGCCCAGGTTTCCCACGCATGTGCAAAGGCACAAGACGTACACAATATGTAACGCATTCATTGTTCTGCCCCTCTGCCCCCCACTCCCTTCATTTGCTAACAGTTCTCAACTGTCAAAATTAAAGATGACTTTCTGACAAAGTGTTTATACTGCAAGAATACAGGATAGAGATACACAGTAACAATGTTACTATGTATTTACTATGTTTCATTCATCTGCTGATGAAAGATGAGCTTTGATCTACCTGAAATTAAAGTGATTGTAAAGTTTCGTTTTTGTTTTTTTTTCTATTAAAATACCAATCATCAGGAGGGAGCGTCTCGGACATCGCTGGATAGAGATGGGGCTCAGGTAAGTATTAGGGGGGCTGCTGCACACAGAAGGATTTGTAAGTTAATGCATTAACATAAAAAACCTTCTGCCTTTACAACCACTTTAAGACTCTGTTTCCACTACTGCGAGTTGTTGTGCGACTTGACACATGAAGTTGCATGACAAGTCAGTATTTCAATGTTCCCCGTTCTAATTGGCACGACTCCAAAAAAAGGTTTTTGCACTACTTTTTTACGACTTCGGTGCGAATTGTTCTCACATGGTTCTCACCGGTCGCATGACATTGAATCAAAAATCGCATTGCAAAGTTGCACTGTAAATGACGCGACTTTGGGGTCGCAATAGTGGAAACCTAGCCTAAGGCTCCATTCACACTTGTGCGACTGCACCAACTTTGGAGTGCAACTTTGACCCAACTTTGGATGGGTGCAACTTGGATACAACTTTGGCCTTGACCAGTGATAATGGACAACTGTTGCGCATTGTATAACATTCAGGTATGACTTTCATGCAACTATTGAGGGTTACATTGAAGTCTGTAGCCCTCAAGTTGCATGAAAGTCAGACAAAAATAGTCCAGCAACTTTCTTTCAAAGTTTTCCGCAACTTTTAGGGCTGGTTCACACCACAAAAACGCACTTCAGATCCGTTCCAGATGCATTTCTGCATGCACGTTTTTAACATGTTTTTGATGCGTTTCCGCATGCATTCCAGATGCTTTTTTTCTCTTTTCCTGTATTTTTTCACTGTACTGGGGTCTAGTGCATCTTGTATGTGTTTTTGCTGCGTTCCAGTGCATTCAGGTATGTTTTTTATGTGTTTTACTGCATTCCAGTACAGTCTGGAAATAGAACACCCTGGAACTGACCGCATTAGTGTGAACCATGCTATTGGAAACCATACAACCTACTTTTCGATGCAGGAAAAAAAACACACTGGAATGCATGCAGTGTGAACTAACCCTAAGTCATGCATATAGGAATGGGTATTATTGGAGAACATGGTGAACGACTTGTCATGCAACTCTGATGTCCAAAGTATTAACTCTTCGTTTACCTTAATCAACCCAAATTTACTCCTCTTTCCCTTTCTCTTTTTTATTTTCCTGCTGATTTTTTTTTTTTTTGTTTTCTTTCTATTTCTCTAACTGTGTAATGTTTAAACTTTTTTTTTATTATTCATTGATATATATATATATATATATATATATATATATTTTTTTTTTTTTGGTGTTGCATTTTAAAAAAAAAGCAAAATTGAAAAAAAAAATGTATTCATAAAAAACTGTGCAATGCCTTGTAACAGAACCATAATTTTGGTTTAATTGTAAAAAGAACGAATGCTAGAATAAAATGTATACTATTTATCCACAGTAACAATGAACAAAGTAGAAAAGGTGTTTTTTTGTTTTTTTGTTTTTTTTATTTATTTATTAAACTGTCTTTGTTTATGGATTGCATAAAAGCCTTGTTTGTCTAGTCTAAAAAAAAAAACAACCCAGTGTATTACTTTGATATCTTATATGTGTTTCCTTGTAAAACAACCCATTCAGTTTAAAATAGAAATGTAAGGCAAAATGTTTGTTTATAATTGTATGATTATATTCGTATTTGTTTTCATAAGTGATCACATGACCTCTATTCTTAGCTACAAAAGGGACTTGTAGGGGTGGTGGAGACCCATTGTGATGATCAGGGGCATGGATAGCAGCAGCAGCTGGAATGGCATTCAGAGTCATTTATCACTACTTTGGACCCATTCATGTAACCAGTTTCCTATCCGTATACATACAATCTCATCAACTCCAACACACCTTATTTTATAAAATAATGGTTTATGAAGTTCATTATCAAATGCTTTAGCAAGATCTAGATGAGGCATCACTACGTTGCGGACCACAGTCCGAATCCAGACCTAGTCACTGTCCCATCCGGACCGCCATTTAGGAGCAAGTTCTTCATCCTCAGCCACTGCCACCGCTTTGATTATCACAGCAGAGAGTGGGAAGCATGACAGTTCTGGACACAGAGCGGGACCAGTGTTAATTTTGACATCAAATCACGATTTAGTTTTAGTCATAGTCTTGACTAAAATTCCTTTTTAGTTTTAGTCGTATTTTAGTCATCTGAATTGTTTTAGTCGACTAAAATCGAATGGTTTTCGTTAAATTGTAATGCATTATTTAAAGGGTAACTCCACTTTCGTGGGTAAAAAAATAGCAAATAAAAAAATATATATAGTATATACAATTGTGACACAAGTCATATTGTAATTGAATGTTATTAAAAATTACCTTTCATTTTTAATCTGCAGCTCTGTAATTTTCTATAAAATGCAATGCAATATGGCTACCTGGAAGTGTTCTGTACACAAATGGTGTATTGAACACCCCCCCATAAATAATTTCCTGCTTGTATGTTTGGCTCACTGATTTTCCCAGAATTCTGCACTAAGATACAAGTCAGATTTAAGGCATCCTCTGCTACAAAAATATCATTTTTGGTGAGATACTTCCAATAGGAAATAATGTTTAAAGGAATGCAGACTCTGCAGTTTTCTCATTAGAGCCCTGCAGGTGCAGCAGCTGATTTATAATTGTGAAACCACTCTCATTAGATATACTTTCCACATAGGACACAGACAAACACACAGGGATTTCTGCAGAGTAACAAAAGGTAGCAATCTGCAACAAAGTTTGTTAAAATCCCTGCAATGTACACAGATAACCCAGAGGGGGATTTATTTTTTTACCCTTTAAACATTTCTCATTATAATAAATATAAATTTTAATCATACCTGTAATAATAAAAAAAACTTTAAAATATTAAAAAAAAACTGTAAACTGCACATATTACCTGAATATATTACCAACATTAAATATTAAATTTGATGTCAAATTTCAATTTAGTTTTAGTTATAGTCTTGCGACTAAAATTCCATTTTCGTTTTAGTCCTATTTTACTCAACTAAAATATGTTAATTAGGTCAAAGTAAATATTTCTGTTGACTACATTAACACTGAGGGGGAGGCACACTTGCTTTGGATGGAGGGTGGGAGCTTTAGGAGTTAACTTTTCAAATGAACTAACAAAAAATTGTTTGCTAGGATGAAGGGTGATCCTAGCAATCAATCACCCGCTAGTTCATTTGAAAGGTTAACTCCAGCAGCTTCCGCCCTCCATCCAAATCAGCTGTGGATCCTGCTCTCTGCTTTGTGTTCCCAAGTAAGGTACGAGAGTGAAGAGGCACAGTTGCAGGGGGCTTCAATGTGAATGAGGGTGCAGAGCTTTGGGGGGCTGTATTGTGAATGGTGGTGCAGAGCTGTGGAGGCTGTATTGTGAATGGGGTTGCAGGGCTGTGGGGGGGCTGTGTTGGGAATGGGGGTGCATAGCTTTGAGGGGCTGTATTGTGAACAGAGGGGCAGAGCTGCAGGGGCTGTTTTGTAAATAGGGGGCCAGAGCTGCCGGGGGCTGCAATGTGAATGGGAGGCAGAGCTGTGGGAGGCTATAATGTGGATAGGGTGAAAAGCTGTGGGGGGCTGCAATGTTAATGGAGGGACAGAGCTGTGGGGGGCTGCAATGTGAATAGTGTGGCAGTGGTGTAGGGGGCTGTGATGTGATGGGGGGCAGGGGACACCACCAAGGGGGCTTCTGTGAAAGGGGGGCAGGGGACACCACCAAGGGGGATGCTGTGAAGGGGGGGCAGAGGACACAACTGGGGTGGGGGGGTGATATGATGGGGGCAGAAGACACTACGGGGAGGGGGTGATGTAAAAAGGGACAGAGGACACTACTGGGTGGGGGTGATGTGAAGGGGGGCAGAGAACACTTCTGTGGGGAGGGGGTGACGTGAAAGGGGGGCAGAGGACACTACTGGGAGGGGGTGTTGTGAAGGGGGCAGAGGACACTACTGGGAGGGGGTGATATGAAGGGGGGCAGAGGACACTTCTGTGGGGGGGAGGGTGATGTGAAAGGGGGGGAGAACACTACTGGGAGGGGGTTATCTGAAGGTAGCAGAGAACACTTCTGTTGGGGGGAGGGTAATGTGAAAGGGGGGCAGAGGACACTTCTGTGGGGGGGAGTGTGATGTGAAAGGAGGGCAGAGGACACTACTGGGAGGGGGTTATGTGAAGGGGCAGAGGAAACTACTATGGGGGAGAGGGTGATGTAAAAGGGGGGGGGGGCAGAGGACACTACTATGGCGGATAGAGTGATGTGAAAGGGGGGCAGAGGACAGTGATATAAGAATGGGGCTGTTATATAGAGGAGGGGGGGCTATGATGTGAAGGATCTGAGTCATCAAACAAACATGCAATTTATTTGCAAAATTTTTAATTCAATACCCCGGATCTAGATAAACTACGTCCACTGGACTTCCACCATCCAATTTGTTATTCTTGATTAGAAAAATATATTTTTGTCCTGTAGCTGCATTTTTCTACGTGTTTGGTGCCATTATATTGTAGTATCAGAGGGCGTTTGTAAAAGTAGCAAGCTGATGTAAAAGCTCAACAAAATAAAAAATGCCAAACACCGTTCCAAGTTTTCAGGGAAAGTAAACACTGCTTATCTCTTCACAATAGTACGCCGTGTATCGGATTTTACAACAAGAGCAAAGACACGTTCAGTGTTTGTTATGTGCTTAAAATGTCTTTATGGCCAGATCCTCCAGCGATGGTCTGGAGCCAGATTGTGTACTTTGATGGCGTGCCATTAACCATTCACCAGCTCTTACCATGCAGCCCCCAGGAATGGGGAGTAGAGAGGTATACAGGGCTCTTAAAATCTGCTCTGCCATGAATTCACCTGTCTCGTCTCTGCCCCCCCATTCACAGCATTCAAATATATCTAGGATACATAGTTTTACACTACAGCCTTTTTTTTGGGTTACATTTTGTCCTCCTAGAAAGGCACATAAACATGCTTTCAGGGTATTTCCACACACATTTCTTTTGGAATAAGACAGAAGAATAAATCCATAAAAAATTATATTTTTGATTCTGCCACTGCGGCACCATCAGCATCTTGAAATAGGTAGGGAGGCTGGCTGTGATAAATAAGGTTAAAATTTATTTTCATTTGCCATTGTTTTTTAAGCACTGGAAAACAGTTTTGACAAGCAAAGGGTGAATATTCTTGGTAGAGGAGGCAACTGCCTTCACTGAGACTCTTTCAAGTGGTTGTAAACCCTTCCAATTACCCAGTGAAATGACTGGCCTCACAGAGATTAAAGTGATTGTAAAGTCTTGTGTTTTTTGTTTTTTTTTTAAATAACAAACATGTTATACTTACCTGCTCTGTGCAGTGGATTTGCACAGAGCAGCCCAGATCCTCCTCCGTTGGCATCCCTGTTCTCTGCTCCTGGCCCCTCCCTCCTGTCGAGTTCCCCCACAGTAAGCAGCTTGCTATGGGAGTCACATCTCCCTGTGTCCATTCAGACACGGAGTTGCAGTTCGGCCCCGTCCCTCTCTCTCCTGATTGGCTAACTGTCTTTCATTGACAGCCGCAGGAGCCAATGGCTCTGCTTCTGTGCCTCAGCCAATCAGGAGAGTCCTGGATGGCCCAGGGACTCGTGGACATCGCTGGACAGAGATGGGGCTGAGGTAAGTATCTGGGGAGGCTTCTACACATAGAAGGCTTTTTTTTTAATCTTGATGCATAGAAGGCATTAAGATAAAAAAAAACCTTCTGCCTTTACAAGTCCTTGAAACAAATCCTCCTACATAAGTTGTACCTGTCTATCCTCCTACATAAGTCGTAACTGTCTGTTTGCAGTCTTCTCTTTTCTACATCCATTCAAAGTGCAGAATTTATAAAGTTTGTCTGAGCATTCAGAAAAAAAGGGGCTGGAGAGCTAAAATGACACACTGAAGAGGCAGCAGACGGAAATTACATTTAGTGCTTTGGATTGAGAAAAGTACACACTCTAGAGGGATATGCTTTGTTCCTATTTCATGTCTGAGGTTTACAACCACTTTAAGGGTTCTTTCAGATAGGCGGTAAGCTTTCCACCAGAAAGGATAACAGCTGCTTGACAAGTGTTCGGGAGGCACTTTTGCTGCCTCCAGATGTCTGCTTTAATGTTTTTATAGTTTTTTTTTTTTAACTTTTGTTTTTTTTATTTGCCGAGCTGCAATTTTGCATTGTGTGATCGTGCCGCAACTGCAAGCCAAGCATTTATCTCATGGTTGTGCCCCATTGATCTCCATGGATGAAATTGACAGACTGTCAAACTCTGCAGCCTGAATTAAAAATACTGTGGCCGCGTAGCAAATCATTGCAGCTGCGGTATGTGTAGAGCCCTGTCAGGCTGTAATTTCAGAATTCAAGTGGGAGGCTGAGGGGTATAAATACAGTTAGGTGTCTTTCATACAAATAGGGGAGACAGAGAACGTTGCTCTGCAGAGAGACACCGTGTGGTGGCAGCTTTTTTGACATATCATTCTGCTGGCTGCAGCCAGCGTAAGACTAGAAATTGCTGTGTAAACTATCTGTAAAAAAAAAAAAAAAATGCCACATTTGTCGCTGCCTACCCTAAGAGACAGCAAAAACAAAGTTGTTGTCAAGACGCTCTACATATTAAATGCATATAGGTGCTGCACACAAAAGAAAGGGCTAAGTACATATGACCAGGGCAACTTTTTCGTCAGTCAATAGGTGCTGGAGGTTGACCAGTACAGTGTGGTGTGACTTGTCTAGTAGTGGATCTATCAGTTGACAATAACATGGCTGTATGTATATGAATTGATAAGCATGTGCTACATTGGCACATGAGCCAACGACAACTGTGGCAGTGCCAGTCCTTGATTTGGTAGAATCAGGGACAGTTTTCTCTATAGCCAACATAAACTGTGGTCTAGGAGGGCAAAGCTGTTGTGCAACAATCAACTTTCTGCACATCTTGCTGCTGGCTGCCAGTGCAATATATTTTATATAAAATAGGTTTTATTTTGACTTTGTGACCAACAGTGCCCTCTAGCCAGGTCTTTATTGTTGCGGTTTTGTTCTTTGGTGGCAAAGAATACTTTACACCCTAGATCTGCACACCTAGAACCTAGCTTTGTGTCGTTGAACCCATTTATTTTCTGGTTGTGCGAGTATGGATCCTATTCTGCCTCTGCAAGCTTGGTTTTGGTTGTGTCAACATGGTTCTGATTCTGCGTGCATCAGTACAGCAGTGATACTTTCATTTAAATAATTATTCATTTAAATTCTTTGTTCTTGTAAGTGCGACTCTGGATAGTCGTAGACCTGTGGCCAAAAGATCTGACCACACTAAATCATTCTGGAGAGTTCCCTTTACATGTATTACAGCCAAGTGTTTATACCTAGTCAATGGTTTGGTATACCTCCCATGTATACATTGAATAAGGGCGATGAGGAGGGTGACAACAGATTGTTGTCCCTGGGGACAGTTTATCTCAAAAGTGTGTATCTGTGGATTATAGTAAAGGTTTATGATTGAGATGAGGGAATACTGCCATCCAGTGGTTAGTGTTAGTAGCATAGCCAACTTAAAAGCAAACTAGAGACATTTTTTAGGGAGTGCTTTTTTTCTGTGGCTTTTGTACTGATTACAATACAATACTGTTAAACTTTCACATTTTTACTTTGCTTGCTGCACCATATTTTCCCTGTTGTATTTTATTAAATTTGTTATACTTTCACATTTTTACTTGCTTAGTTATGTTTTCAGAACTGTATTTTAATCACATTTTTAGATTTCTTATGTGACATTTTACTACAGTCATTTAGTCTCCTTGACAACTTTAGGAAGATTAAAGCCCAGCTCTGGGAAATCTAATAATTCTCCATTGCAGTGGGGCTGCACCTGCTTGTTTTGTCTAGGGGGAAGGAGAAGCAATTTTACTTGCCTGATACTCCACTGTCCCGGCAGGAGGCACTCCCCCCATGCATCGGAAAAGGACTGTCCCTCAAGTGTCATCACATCCAGTGCAGGGTTACTGACCCTCCGTTGGTTCTGATGATGTCAGGACCTTAGACCGCTGGATCATGGGGAAGGAGATGTTGTGGGGACTGGTCTAACAGCATGGAGGATTGGGTCAACAGATCTTCATTCCTTCCTCACCTAAACAAGCATTTAACCCTTGCTGTGCAGGAATAGAACCACTCAAGGAATCATTTTAAAGTTCTCCAGAGTTGGCCTTTAGGGAGGCTAATTTTTATATTCTGTCAGATTCATATGAACTGAATTCATAGAGAGTAAATAAGGCACATTTATTGTGAAGCACTACTAAAAGTGCAAATATAGCTACTAAAATGTAATACAGTATATACCTAAAAAATATACACAACAATAAGGAGACAAGTACCTCCTGTTATAGAGGATAACTCCCCTGAAGGCTGTCAAAGGAGATTGTTTCTACTGGCTGTCACAAGTGGACATGTTAAACTGGTATTTTTGGGGCCTACTTGCATACCTCCCAACTTTTTGAGATGGGAAGCAGAGACACCTATTGGCAAGAGTATGTAGGCATAGGCCACACCTCCTTAAAGGTGAATTATACAAACAAAATGATTAGTTAAACCTTTTGCTTTTTTTACCACTATTATTCCTTTATACTGGCTTATGAAATTTACAAATGCAGCCATTTAGAAATTGGATGAAAGGTTTAACACTGGGAAACACTTGTTGAAAGATAAATAGTGTATTTTATATACATGAGGGATGAATGAGGAGGAAAGAGGGACAGGGGGACTTTGTTCCAACTCGGGGACAGTCCCTCGAAATCTGGGACAGTTGGGAGCTAAAGTATGTCTACTTGTGCAGCTAGGGTTTTTCCAGAGGTTGCTTGGGTTCTTTAAGTAGTGAGCAGTAGTAGATTGACCTCCTAACTTATAGTACCTAGATTCCAGGGCCATTGCTTAACAGAGCCAGAGGCATGGGACCAGTACAAAACCATTGACACCAATTATTTTTATAGCATTCTACAGGGTTACGCTCCCACTGACCTCAATGCAGCATAGCATTTTTCTGACCATCAGTTTAAAAGGGCATTTTTTCAATGACTACCAGTGTAAGAAGGACCTTTTCCCACTAGTACTCCAGGCAGATATAAAAGATATACATTACAAAACAACACAATCTGGGCTGGCTGCTGTCTGCTCGACAAACCACTGTTATATATCGTGTTTGCTTCATTACTGTATATAGTACTATATTGCCTTATACTGACTGTTGTCATGACACCTGTCTTGAACAAATGCTTTCCTAAACCCCTTATATATAAATACTATACATATAGCACATTCACAGCTAACTGTTCATGCTAACATACTGTGAGAAGTAGATATAATTTTTAGTAGTTCCCTAGCACTTGTAAAATTATTTCTTTTGGGTAGAAAGGTTTTGAAAGACTTATGTAGCTGGTGAGAGGACTATATGCAATGTCATAGAAAGATTCTGTAAAAAGTGATTTTTAAATGTATGAATATGCCAAACTTTTGTGCTAAACCAACTATTGTGCTTTTTTGCAGGTTCTAAACCTGACCATGGAAAGGCTGGCTATTTGTTTGCTGATAATAACCACATCTGCAAAGGCCATGATGTGCCCTAAGAGATGTTCATGCCAGAATGTCTCTCCATCCTACACTATCCTTTGTACCAAGACCGGCCTTCTATTTGTGCCCCCCACCATAGACAGGAGGACAGCAGAGCTTCGACTCATGGACAATTTCATAACCACTCTTAGAAGGAAAGATTTTGCTAACATGACGGACCTTATTCACTTAACACTCTCACGAAACACCATTAGTCAGGTCATGCCTTATGCATTCTTTGACCTAAAAGGGCTCCATGCCTTGCATTTGGACAGCAACAGGTTAACCTTTGTCAACGAGGAACATTTTAAAGGTTTACTCAACCTCAGACATTTGATCTTGAGTAACAATCAGATCCATTACATAGCTCCGGGTTCATTTGATGACTTTATTGACACCTTGGAAGATCTGGACTTGTCCTACAACAATCTTGTTGAAATTCCATGGGAGACTGTTGGGAGGTTATCCAGTGTTAATACAGTTGGTCTTGATCATAATCTAATTGAATATGTTCCAGAGGGAATCTTCTCCAATCTCCATAAACTGGCCAGATTGGATATGACCTCTAACAAACTAAAAAAAATCCCACCAGACCCATTATTTTCTAGGATTCCAGTTTATGCCAAATCAAAAGGATCTCCCTTAACATCATTGGTGCTCAGCTTTGGTGGAAATCCTCTACATTGTAACTGTGAACTGATGTGGCTTCGGCGTCTTACCAGAGAGGATGACCTGGAAACATGCGCCTCACCCCCGGAGCTAATGGGTAAATATTTCTGGTCGATAAAGGAAGAGGAATTTATTTGTGAACCTCCTATGATAACTCACCGAACTTCCAAGCTAGAAATCATGGAGGGAAAAAGTGTCTCATTAAAATGCAAAGCAGTAGGTGACCCTGATCCATACGTAAGATGGATCTCTCCTGACGGGAAACTAGTCTCTAATACCACTAGGACTATGTCATTTGACAATGGAACTCTGGATATATTCACCACCAGGTTCACAGATAGGGGAAATTTTACCTGCATTGCATCCAATGCCGCAGGGGAATCAACTGCAAATGTGGAGCTAGTAGTCAACCAATTCCCCAACCTTGCAAACAGTACCAGCTTTGAGAAGGAAACCGAGTCAGGGCTTTCTGATATCCTGACGCCTGCCAAGTCTAGCATTCCATCCAATGAAACTAAATCTCTGCACGATAGGAAGGTTGTGGTTGCAGAGTTGACCTCATCCTCGGCACTCATCCAATGGCCTCCCCAGAGTCACATCCCAGGGATAAGGATGTACCAGATTCAGTACAACAGCTCATTAGATGACATCCTCATTTACAGGTAATTCTGCTCAGCTAAGAGCGAAATACAAATGGCTAGAAAAGAACTCTGAAGCACCGCAGGCAGATGTGTTAATGACTACAGTATCATTTTAATGGTTAAAATTAGAGACTTGTTAGTCAGAACAAACCGTCTAATTTATAAAAACAAGTTGACAGGAAAGGGGATTTTTCTTTTCTGTATATGCTGTATGATCTGATTTAAAAAAATAAAAATAAAAAAAAACATATTTGTGAACATGGGTTGGCTTAAAGTAAACCTGTCATCCCGTGAGGCCTGATTCACACCTATGCAGGTTACAGTTTGCATATTGCAGGTGCATTTTGTGTTTTTCAATGCATGCTTTTCATCCATTGAAGTCTATGGTACCTAAAACCAAAAAAAAGTCCCTGGCCGTTTCCATAAAAAAAAACTACATCCATAGGAAACCATTTTAAATTGACTGTAGTGTGTTTTTGCAAAACTGAAAAAACGCTAAAAAATGCATAGGTGTGAACCAGGCCTTAAAGACATAAAAGTAAAACCCATGTCCTGTCTATTTATTATTCAGAAAAGTCTCCTCAGACCTTTCCAATTTGGTTTTCCCATACTACTAGGGGCCTTAATTTTGGGCAAATCCCTAACCAGCTGTCATTCTGCTTCCCTGTTCAATGAGAGTATGTCAGTGGCTAATAAGTACACTTTTATTTGACAAAGGCAAGTGGGTGGAGGTTGGCAGTCAGGAATGTCAATACCCCCCTAGTAGCTAACTAAAGATGGCCATAGACATATTTTTTTTTTATTCAGCCTGTGTACTAAAAAAAAAAATTAACTGCTTCCCCAAAAATAATATACAAACACAGATGGACAAATCTCCTGCTGCAACTATCATATTTTGACAGCCAGCCCTACCGGTTGTCGAAATACCCAAAAATCTGATTAAAAGGAGCTGCTGCTCAGCCAACAGCTTCTGCCTGGTTCCTTTAAATTTTCCACCAAAGGATATCAGGCGGGAGGATCCAATGTGGCCATCTACTAAACAAATTTTGTCTGGTTCTTCAGGGACTGGCCGAAATTTGTAAAGCGCATGGCCAGTCTAAATCAGAGAGTACAACAGAAGAGATATTTCTGGTTAAAAAGGTTAATATTTCAAATCAGACAGAGCTTTATATTACCCTGTGTAAATCTCCCCTACACTGTAAGATGAAACTTTACATTGTGGACTTTATTGGTGCAAAGTTAAATGGAGAGACAGAAGCAACTGCTCAGAACTGTGGACATTTTTTGGGTGTTCTGGGAAACTGCTCCGCTTTTGTTCGTTTTCGGTGTACAAGTTTTCATAAACCAGTGTCTGTTTCCTGTTAATGCAAAGATGCCAGCAGCTTAGAGATGTCGAAGGTTATGTTTTGTATTAAAATGATTAGCCCTGTATAGGTTAAATGCTTGATTATTATTATTACTATGGGTTTTTATACCACACAGACAATTTACACCTCGTTTTACGCAGTGTATATTCACATTAGCCCCTGCCCTCCAGGAGCTTCTATTCATACACATACTAGGGTCAGTTTAGGCTAGCTTCACATCTATGCGGTTACAGTTGATGCGGTTTTCGTTTTTGAAAATACAATTTTGATGTGTTTTTGCATAACATTTTCATGAGTTTGGCGTTTTTACTACCGATGCGTCCTCAGCTGTCAGTGGGGTTCCCCGTTGACATCTGAATATGAAAAAAAGAATTGCCCCTACCCATTCCATACCAGGCCCTTTGGGTCTGGTATGGAAAAAAGTCCCTGACCCTTTCCAAAAACTCAGAGGCTGAAAGACATATAGATGTGAACGCAGTGGCGGCTGGTGCTCAAAATTTTTTTTGGGGGGGCAATAAAAATTTTGAAAACAAATCATCAATTGCAGCCTGTGCCATCAAACGCTGCAACTGTGCCATCAATTGCAGCCACTGTGCCCATTAAACGCTGCCACTGTGCCCATTAAACGCTTCCATTAAACGCTGCCACTGTGCCCATTAAACGCTGCCACTGTGCCCATTTAATGCTGCCACTGTGTCATTTAATGCTGCCACTGTGCCCATTAAAGGCAGCCACTGTGCCAAATGCTGCCACTGTGCCCATCATATGCTGCCATTGTGCCCATCGGTAGAGAGGCGGTTTAGTGTTATAACCTGCGAGTGCCCAGCATGGCGCTCGCAGGTCACTTTTTTTTTTACGCCTATTAGAGCCTGTGGCTCTAATCAGGTGCTTCAAAAACACCCCCCGCAGCTGTAATTCAGGCGCCCGGCACCTAAAAAGGGGCGCCTGAATAGGGGGTGGCAGCGGCGGCCATAGATAGATTCATGCATTGGTGAGAGAGGGGGCGGCGCCGTGTGCACCCTTATGGACGCACCGCCACTGTGTAAATGTGTTCCATAAGAAACCATGATAAATGGACTGTAGTGCATTTCTGCAAACTGAAGAAACCCATAGGTGTGAACCTAGCCTTAGACAGGAAACAGTAAATTTACCATCATGTGTTTGGAGTGTGGGAGGAAACAGGAACTGGTAAAACCCACAAAAGCACAGGAAGAGCATGCAAGCGATGTTTTGATTGAAATCAGAACCAAGGGATTAACAGTACCAACTTTTATTTAAAAGCCTTAGTTAACACTAACTTATTTTTATTGACTTGTTTGCTTGTTTTTGTGGGATCACATAAAAAATTGAGAAATTGCAGTTTTGTTTTTGGTATCACAATGAAAACATTTCTGCTGTAAAAAAAAATAAAATAGGGATAGTTTGTATCACAGACCACCAGGAAGTCTAAGGTAAAATATACATTCATTTTAGACTGCTTATAACAAGCCTCTTTATCACTGGTGACCAAAGATTTTAAAAAAGGTGCTGTAAAGATTTCACAAGAAAGGGGCAGCACACCAAGACGTAAGGGGGCCCCATCAATTTTTGGCTATAGGGAACTTTGATTTTGAATTACAAGATTAGGTTGAAAAAATTTGGGTAGACTGACATTTTATGAAGCAAAATAAAATATATAATGGGCTCAAAAACTAACACGAGGCAACAGAACTGAACAAGTCTAATTTAGGAAACAAGAACCTGAGCGTAGTGAGTGGTGACTAAATCAGAGATCCAAGGGTCCAGATGGAATCAAATCTGCCTTAATGGTTCCTTATCCAATGCTGCCAGATATTCTTGAAAGCAGATTTTGTTGACTGTACCTAGAACTTGCAGCCAGAACAGGGTTGGAGCTTGCCAGTTATTTGGAAGGTATTATCACCTTTTTTTTTTTAAAATGAAATGCTAATCAAATGTTTTGCTTTTTCTACTATAAGCTCTAAAATCACTTATTGCAAAAATCTGTCTATCTGCAAAGATCTTCTTGGCTTTGTGGTATACCTCACAGAATGAGGCTGCATTTGCTGCTGTGGAGACTTCTGAATTTGGAAATGGAATGGGTGGATCACGATATGATCTGAATTTGCTCAGATTCTTTTCACACATAGAAGACTGTGTGCAGTACCCAGTGGTTTACAGCAACGCCTGGTGTATATGCATTGCTTTCATGGATGCAAGTAGTAGATTTTATATAGGAGACTAACTCAAGTCAAAACATTGTATTTCACTTTGGATAGAGCCAGGATATGTCAGAGGCTGTGCCAGATTTTTATTGCAGTCTTTATCCATACTAGAAAGGTTTCCCTCACTCCCTGTTAGGACAGGCAACAATATGAAATCTCCAACCGAGACAAAACCCAAGGTACATACCCTGTTTCCTCGAAAATAAGACCTAGTGTGATTGTCAGTGGTGGCTGCAATATAAGCCCTACCCCCCAAATAAGCCCTACCATGTTTCCCCGAAAATAAGCCCTACCCTGAAAATAAGACCTACAAGGACTTTAACTAGGGCTTATTTGGGGGGTAGGGCTTATATTGCAGCCATCACCGACAATCACGCTAGGTCTTATTTTCGGGGAAACAGGGTATCAAAGTGGTTTTAAAAGCAAAAGATTTTTACCTTCATGCACTCTCTGCATAAAGGTAACAAACCTTTTGGGTGCAGGTCCCCTCCTCTTTTCTTATACTTACCTGAGCTTGTTCGTAATCCAGAGCTTCCCCCCCCCCCCCCACTGAACAGCCATTGGCGCCTGCTTCTGTCAATCACAGTAATTGAGCAAAGAGTGGGGGGCAGGGCCGAGCCGTGCTCTTTACGTCAATGGACACACAGGGCGCAGCTCAAGATCGAGCTTGCATAAGTGCCCCCATGGCAAGCCGCTTGCTATGGGGCATTCAGCAGGGGGGAGGGGCCAGGAGAAGCAGCGAGACACACCTGAAGAGGAGGATTGGGGCTGCTTTATGTAAAGCCATTGCACGGAGCAGGTAAGTACTGTACGTTTATTTAAAAAAATAGGTTTACAATGACTTTAATCGTACAGTCCAGATAACAGAATTGATTGTTAGGCCATGGGTTATATGCCCCTAACTTTTTGGATAACTGGACACTAGTAAAAGCTTTGCTGGGACCGGACCCCCTTCCCCAGTATATTTATATAACCCTGTGCACACCTTGAGGCTCCAGTATTTGCTATTGACCTTAAGTGATGACCCATTTCTCCTAGTTTTCACCAGTTTTCCTTCTTCAAATTACACTTCTATCAAGATCTGATTGCTTATTGCCTTTTGGTTCACTTGCAGTTTTCAGATTGTTACCCTTGATGTATAGTACATCAGGGGAAAAGTACCTGGACCTTGCAACAGGACTCGTACATCTTAGCAGAGGATACTGAAGATTTTTCATGACCAACATTTCATGAAGTAATTTCTTGCTGGCTACAGTGGGCTCATTGGTCGAGGCAGGGTGTACTAGTATCTGGCTAGAGATGTTACGTTCTTCAGAATCGAACACCTTTTCGGTGTCTAAAGACGCTATAACCCGTTGTCCACTGTTATCACTGAGTGATAGAGAGATTTAGAAAGAGGCGGCGGATGTTCATATTTGTACCCTTCCAGGCATGAACCCCGTTTGAACTACATGGATTACATCCTCGAGTACCCCAGATAGACAATTGGCCAATATCTTAGCCAGGATTTTGGCATCAACATTAAGGAGAGATATTGATCGGTACGAGGAGCACTCCTCAGGGTTCTTCCCCGACTTGGGTACCAGTACCACCACTGCCTCTGACATAGAATCAGGTAGGGCCTCCTGTAGAAAGAATTGTTTAAATTATAACGTAAGCCTAGGGGCAAGCAAGTTCAAGTGCTGCGTATAAAACTCGGTGGAAGTCCGTCCATCCCCGGGGTATTCCCTGACTTGAGCCGAGTCATAGCCAGCTGGACCTCTTCTAAAGCAATGTCTTGTTCTAGATTAGCACATTTATCAGCGTCAAGTCTGGGAAGGGCAATCCCGTCCCGATACATATATAGGGCAGAGGTATTATAGGTCACACGGGATGAATACAGTTGTTTGTAGTAACTAACAAACCTATTTATGTCAACGGGCGACCTCAGTAGTCCCCCATCCTGATCCTTGACTCCGCTAATGTGTGTTGTGGCGAATTGGCCCTTGGCAAGCCATGCCAACATCCTACCATTCTTAATGCCATGTTCAAATATTCTCTGCGCTGTACCCAGCATAGATTTTTGGGTCAAGTCCATTTGAAGCAAGGATAGCCGCTGCAATGCAACCTGCCAGGCCCCATACACAGTAGAGTTAGGGTCAGCAACATAGACAGCCTCCTTCGCACCAACCTCAACCTCCAACTCATCTAATGACTGTGCAGCAGCCTTATGAGCTGCTGCAATACAGAAGGTATAAGCACCGTGGGACCAGGCCTTGAAGGCATCCCAGACAGTCACCGGGTTGGTAGAATTGGCATTATCAATCCAATACTGGCATACACCTTTCTGCACACTCTCCTGAACCGCAGGATCCTCTATCCAGTACCTGGACAGCCTCCACAGCCTCTCTCCCAGAAACCCTGAACCTCAGCTTGATGCGTGGTCCGAGACACCCCTGGGAATGATGGTGACCTTGGACACCCTGTCAAGCATGGTGCGGTTGGCAAAAATTAAGTCAATGCGCGAGAATGTCCGATAGGACGCTGAGTGACATGAAAACTCCCGAAGGGTAGGATGAAAGTGTCGCCAGGCATCCACCAGATCGAAAGCACTCGCCCACTGGGCCAGGCTGGGAGACCATAGGGAGGCAGAGGTAATCCTGTCCAGATCCGGAGTAGGTGTCATATTAAAGTCCTCCAGGAAAAGCACTTCATCCACCCCATATGCCATCACTAATTGCATAACAGTACCAAGTAAAAAGATATCCCCAGGGGGCGGTAAGTATAGACCCACTAGTACCAGGGGAACGTCCTCTTAGAGGGCATGTATCACTATATATCGGCCACCCGGATCTAATTTAAGGTCCAGAAGCTTAAATGGGAGCGATCTATGAATCAATATGCTGACCCGCCTGGAGTAGCCGGAGTGCGTATCATGGTAATGCGAGCCAACCCATGCCCGTTTAAGGCCTAGAATGCTTGACCCCACAAGGTGTGTCTCCTGCAAAATGACAATATGAGGATTATATTTTTTAAGGTAGTTGAACACTAAAGATCTCTTAACTGCGGAGTTGAGACACCGTACATTCCAGGAGATGACAGAGACAGTTGACATGAGATTAGGGTCACATAAATATATCTCATATATATGAGCACACACTCCAGCATCCCAAGGGGTTTCAGGAGGAGGGGCCCGCCCCAACAGAGCCAGCCCCTCACCAAAGACATCCCTCAGCAGCAACCTATTGCCATGTAGTATATCAAAGTGAAATAGACCATGCCATAAAGGAACAACGTGTTGGTGTAAAACAAAAACCCATAACAGAAAGTAACATAACATAAAAAAAAAAACCATGTCCAACTAGGGTCTGCAGCTGCCGACCGTCCCTTCCCCCCACCCCGCAGAGCCCACATATCATGGGACCGCTTGGATCCTCTTTAACCAGCCCAAAGGCAACCGTAACCTGGGACGTGTATCAAAACGGGAGTAAAAATCACCCCATAGAAGTCTCTAGTTCTGTCCTCCTTCTGGAGCTTCTATTGGAGAAAGAAATAAAGTTCCCAGCAGGAGATGCTGGGAAAGGATTTATTATTACCCGAGTCAGAATATTCACTCGGACCAGGCCGGGGGCACAAAACTTCAGCAGCTGTTGCACAGTTCCCTCGACAGCCTGCGAGAGATCTCAAAACCGAGAGAGGCCCTTCAAACTTGTAGAGACAATGCAGGGTAAATGAAGAGAGCCCCAGCAAAAGGAAACAAAAGGTGGAAAACAAGGTAGCGGGATCCCAGGGCTCTCAACCCAGTGATAGCAGCCAAAGGTGTACTAGTCAGACTATAGTGCTGACCAGGGTCCTCATCCCTTTGGGGGTAGGTACTCCAGCCAGGACACTGCATCTTTGGAAGAATTAAAGAACCAAACTGCCTCACCATCAACGACTCTAAGTTTGGCCGGGAAAAGGACACTGTACTTTACCCCTCTGGTACGGAGTACAACTTTAACCGAATCAAATGACCGATGAAGTTTTTGCGTTTCAATCGAGTAGTCTGGGAACAGCATTAATCGATTATTCTGATAGTGTAGCTCACCTGCAGCTCTGGCCGCCCTCAGTATCTTATCCCAGTCTCTTAAATTGAGGAGCCGGAGGATAAAGGTGCATGGGGGAGCCCCGGCTGCTGCGGCATGCTCTCTCCACTGTGAAGTAGGGGGATAGCTGGGCTGCAGGCAGTAAGGAGCACATAAGACCCTCCACAAAGACTGTCGGGTTCTTCCCCCCAGCTCCCTCGGCTAGCCGATACGGATAGTGTTCCTCCGGCAACGTTTTTCCGCATCCTCGGCTCTGTGCTCCAGGGTTCTCACATTAGACTGAAACGTGCAGGGGGCGCCATCATGCTCTGCCCCCATGTTCTCAACATGGCCTATCTGTCCCTCTGCAGCAGTGAGGCGGGAGTGGACCTTGTCCATGTCCTGCCGGATACGGCCCACATCCAGTTGCACTGCCTCAATTCTACTGGTGAGGGTAGTTTGGCACAAAGCAACAGCCGATTACCATGATGCAATAGCCGCCATGACCTCCGGGATCCCTGGTGAGGAGGAGGCGGGCATCTCTGATGCGTCTGTCTGGGACGCCATGCTTGCCGTCGCCACCTGGGCCTAGGTCGGAGCTCCGGGCCGGTTATGATGGGTATCTCCGGTGGGAAACGGATCCTCCTGGTACCTTTCCCTCTGCCCCATGACTTAGAAGGCATCCGCCGTCTTCCCAGCAGCACGGGGCAGCACAATACTCAGGTATGGGTAAGATTAGGATAAAACTTCAGCAGAGCTCCGGGAAAGACGTCCGGTCACTCTACCATCTTGGACATGCCCCCAACTTCTTTTGTTTAGAATTGCCAACTGCCTACCCTTGGTACCTGCAGACCTTCGATCTAGTATATCCTCTTCATAACACCCTGACTCTTGCACTTCCTGTGCACTCTGCTTTGCAAGAAGTTGTTCTTTGTCACCTGCAGTGAATTTCTCTGTCTCTCTTGGCCTTCCTCTCACCCATGCAGAACCCTCCCCTTATGTTCAGAGAGGTTACTTACCTAAAAGATCCTCTGTAGGAACAGAATCTCACCTTTTTTTTTTTTTTTTTTTTTTTTTGTGAGCCCCCTCTTTTTTTGTACGTTTCATAGGGAAAGTATTCTGAAAGTCAGTCCTCCTTGCTTCCCTGGAGCTTGTCTTCTGTAGCAATGTCATGTTCCATCCCCATGTCCTACCTTGAAGGCATGTTAATTTACAATTCACCTTTTGGGTGGAGTCAGGACTGTCATCTCTAGCTGCCCTGTCACGTCTTCCCTTGAGAATGGACCCCTTCTCAGTTTCCTTACAGACCTGTAGACCTATAAAAGCATTTATCCCTTGCAGTGTAGGAGCAATCTCACTGCAAAGGAAGATCTTTTCCTTACCCCAGAGATGGGCTTAAATACATTTGAATACAACCAGAGCCTTGTGTACACTGTGGAAACCCATCAGCAACCATCTTTCATTGTTGAAGACTGCTGCATTGTGATATCTAATTGACTTTCCTGAGTTACTGCATTTACATATTTGTATTGCCCTTTGCACAATCCTATTAAATAAACCCATAAGACTACATAAAAGCCTTAAGCTCTGTAGGTACACTGATCACAGCTTGATATCCAAAACATCTAACCCCTTTTTTAATAAACAAGAAAGAGTCTGAAAAGATTGAAAAGCCTCTTTTTCACAAGCGTTATTTTCCATCTCACAGCATCCAGCTAATTGAGACATTCGCGTTTCATAGCTGAATTATTCCTCAAATACATAGACTCTTAATTCTGAGCAATATAATGGTCCTTTCAGGCACCAACTTCATAAATCCTCTCTTTATTCCTACAATGAAATCAGCACAGATATAGATTTTTAGCACTTACTGAATAGAATAAAAACAGTCCTGTGATGGCTCCATATTTTTTGCAGTTGTGCAGGAGTTTAATGAGTTTTATCCTGCACACTGAGTTATTTAAACATATCGACCAGTTTGTCAGAGAGTGACATCTTTCCCTCTGATACCCTGTAAACACCTTATACAATCACATATCATGATAATGCTAAATTACTTGGTAAATACAATAATCTCTTATTTGTGATACAGTGGCTCAGGTCAGATAGAAACGGAACGTTTGCAGCTCTCAGAAATACACATCAGTGATGTAGGTATGCAAGGTTTAAAATAAAGTCTCCACATTTAGTAAAATGTGGAAAATTGCTTAAACTGGAGTCTGATGTTTTTTGTTTTTTTTTTTTCAAATCTTTTTTTATTTATTTAAACAAACAACAAAGACAAACAAAACAACACATTATACACATTGTGCCAAAATATAAATACAGGTTCAAGATCCAATCACACTGCTTTGCATCATTCAATTAAGAAAAAAAGAAAGAAAAAGAAAAAGAATTAACAAAATTAACAAAAAGGTAGGGCTATGTTCTAAGCCATATCATTTGTAAAATGTTATATTTATCCACATCTAATGTAGCAAAAGTAAACTTTTGTTCCCTACTATCCACAGTGGCCCCAAGCATCCTGTATATAAAGACATATATATTATAATAATCAATAACCCCCATGGCAGTGGCGGCTGGTGAAGTTTTAGGATGGGGGGGCGCCAGACCCCGCCCTTCCTTTTTGACTCCTCCCACTTGGTGAAAATGGGCATGGTTTCAGCGAAATAGTGGGCATGGCTCTAAGGTGGTGTGGTTAGCGTCTGAGATAAACGAGGGAGAGAGGGATGGAGGGACAGCAGGCCCAGATCCTACACAACAATAGAAATGTTTATTCTAGAAAGTTTAACAATCAGCAGATAAAGATATTCCAAACACCTGGTGTTAGCACTTCAATCATCCCGGCACCATGATTGTTATGGTGTCAGGATGATTGAAGCGCATTATTTCTACCATTACATTGTAATATAAAATTAAATCATTCAACTCACCATAATGCAGAATCAGTGGGAGCCCCAAGTGTGTCACCTGCCACCAGATGCCATCAGGTGTCCCCAGTGGAGTCTGTCCTTACATGCAGCCTGTGTCACACAAAATGCAGCCTCCTGTGTCCCCCAAATGCAGCCGCCCGTGTCCCCCAAATGCAGCCGCCCGTGTCCCCCAAATGCAGCCGCCCGTGTCCCCCAAATGCAGCCGCCCGTGTCCCCCAAATGTAGCCGCCCGTGTCCCCCAAATGCAGCCGCCCGTGTCCCCCAAATGCAGCCGCCCGTGTCCCCCAAATGCAGCCGCCCGTGTCCCCCAAATGCAGCCGCCCGTGTCCCCCAAATGCAGCCGCCCGTGTCCCCCAAATGCAGCCGCCCGTGTCCCCCAAATGCAGCCTCCCGTGTCCCTCAAATGCAGCCTCCTGTGTCCCTTAAATGCAGCATGTGTCCCCCAAATGCAGCCTCCTGTGTCCCCCAAATGCAGCCTCCTTTGTCCCCCAAGTGCAGCATGTGTCCCTTAAATTCAGCCTCCTGTGTCCCCCAAATGCAGCCTCCTGTGTCCCCCAAATGCAGCCTCCTGTGTCCCCCAAATGCAGCCTCCTGTGTCCCCCAAGTGCAGCATGTGTCCCTTAAATTCAGCCTCCTGTGTCCCCCAAATGCAGCCTCCTGTGTCCCCCAAATGCAGCCTCCTGTGTCCCCCAAATGCAGCCTCCCGTGTCCCCCAAATGCAGCCTCCCGTGTCCCCCAAATGCAGCCTCCCGTGTCCCCCAAATGCAGCCTCCCGTGTCCCCCAAATGCAGCCTCCCGTGTCCCCCAAATGCAGCCTCCCGTGTCCCCCAAATGCAGCCTCCCGTGTCCCCCAAATGCAGCCTCCCGTGTCCCCCAAATGCAGCCTCCCGTGTCCCCCAAATGCAGCCTCCCGTGTCCCCCAAATGCAGCCTCCCGTGTCCCCCAAATGCAGCCTCCCGTGTCCCCCAAATGCAGCCTCCCGTGTCCCCCAAATGCAGCCTCATGTGTCCCTTAAATGCAGCCTCATGTGTCCCTTAAATGCAGCCTCATGTGTCCCTTAAATGCAGCCTCATGTGTCCCTTAAATGCAGCCTCATGTGTCCCTTAAATGCAGCCTCCTGTGTCCCCCAAATGCAGCCTTGCCTGTGTCACATCGAACCCCCCCTGGGAGCACAGCGGTATTACTTACCTTGCTGTGTGGTGTCCTCTCCTGTCCTGCGGTGTCCTCTTCCACAGCGGCAATGGAGAGGTCTGTCCTTTCCTCTTAGTACTTCCTGTTTCCTTTCTCCGGGGCGCAATGAGAGAATGAAAACGGGAAGTGGCATTAAACTGAGATGTCAATGAAACCTCCCGGCCGTAGATATATATTACTACAAGTGCCAGGCAGAAGCTACTTCGGAAAGCGCCACAAGGCGGGCTAAACGCCCGCAAATGAAGGGCCACTTCTGCAATCTTGTGATTGCATAGATGCGGCGCTTCCCATAAGTGCCCTGTGTCTGGCATCGCACTGTGTCCAGCGTCCAAACACAGTGCACTTAAGGCCCTTTTTTGTCTTTTTTTGTCTTTTTTTTTTTTAAAGGGCCAGTATTAAAAAAAATTATTTTTTTTGACTACCTGGATCGGAGGGGGTGGCGCCCATGCACCCCCTATGGACGGGCCGCCATTGCCCCATGGGCATTAGATGCCGTATACAGCTTATCCAGCCACTTTGCCCATACCGTATCATATTTACTAGAACAGCCACTGTTGATGTAGGTATCTCTAAACAGTGGGAGATTATTATTTACTAGGGATGGGTGAACGGTTCGGCCCAAGCTTTGGTTGTTCGGCGGACAACGAATAATATGCGGTGTTCGCGGCAAATTCGAAAGCCGCGGAAACCCGTTAGAGTCTATGGGACACTAACATGAAAAACCAAAAGTGCTCATTTTGAAGGCTTATATGTAAGTTATTGCCATAAAAAGTGTTTGGGGACCTGGGTCCTGCCCCAGGGGTCATGTATCAATGCAGAAAAAAGTTTTAAAAACTAACGCTTTTTCAGGAGCAGTGATTTTAATAATGCTTACAGTGGAACAATAAAAATGAAATATTCCTTTAAATATCATGCCTGAGGGGTGTCTATAGTATGCCTGTAAAGTGACGCAGTTTTCCCGTGTTTAGAACAGTACCACAGCAAAATGACATTAGGAATGACATAAAGGAAAAAATGTAATTTAAAACTGATCGTCGTATCCCTTCAATATAGTTAAAACTCATTGAAAAAAATGGCATGGGTCCGACCCCCCCCCCCAGTCCACTACCAGGCCCTTACTACCAGGCCCTTTGGGTTTGGTATGAATATTAAGGGGAACCCCGAACCACAATTTAAAAAAAAATTGCATGAGAGTCCCCCCAAAATCCATACCAGGCCTTTTAGGTCTGGTATGGATATTAAGGGGAGACCTACGACAATTTTCTTTTTAAAAATGGCGTAGGGGTCCTCCTGAAATCCATACCAGACCCTTCAGGTCTGGAATGGATTTTAAGGGGAACCCTGTGCCAAAACAAAGAAAATGGCGTAGGGGTCCCCCCAAAATCCATATCCATGACCCTTATCCAAGCACGCAACCTGGCAGGCCGCAGGAAAACGGGGGGGTGAGAGAGCCCCCCCCTTGAACCATACCAGGCCACATGCCCTGTCAACATGGAGACCAGGTGCTTTGGGGGGCTACTCCAAAGCATCCTCCCCATGTTGAGGGCATGTGGCCTAGTACGGTTCAGGAGGAGGGGGGCCGCTCTCTCGTCCCCCCTCTTTTCCTGCGGCCTGCGCAAAAACTGCAGAGATGATCAAATACCACCAAAAGAAAGCTCTATTTGTGGGAAAAAAAGGACGTCAATTTTGTTTGGGTCGCACGACCGCGCAATTGTCAGTTAAAGCGACGCAGTGCCAAATTGCAAAAAGTGCTCTGGTCAGGAAGGGGGTAAAATCTTCTGGGGCTGAAGCGGTTAAAATTACTGCTCCTGAAAAAACTTATGTTTTTAAAACTTTTTTCTGCATTGATACATGTCTCCTGGGCAGGACCTGGGTCCTCAAACACTTTTTATGGCAATAACTTGCATATAAGTCTTTAAAATGAGCACTTTTGATTTTTCATGTTCGTGTCCCATAGACTTTAACCGCGTTTGCGTGTTCGTCCAAATTTTTTGCCTGTTCGCAAGTTCTGGTGCGATCCGAACCGGGGATGTTCGGCCCTATTATTTACCAATTGTTTCTAGTATAAAAGCATAGGAGAAGAAGATTTCTTCCAATGTAAAGCAATGGCTTTTCTCGCATAGAATAATGTATTATTATCAAACACTTGCTCAGATGCTGTAGGGAGAACAGCATCCACCAGGCCCAGCAAACATACAGACATTGAGACCGGCAAAGTAGCAGAAGTAATAGTGTTCAACAAGTCCACCACTTCCACCCAAAAAATAACTATGTATGGACAGGACCAGAAGATGTGTGTGAAATCCCCCTGAGCCACTCCACACTGCCAACACTCAGAAGAGCACAAAGGATTTATCTTCTGAAGCCTTTGTGGTATGATATTTGCTCTATGTACCAATTTAAATTGGATCATACGGTCTCTCAAGGATACCAGAGATCGCAGAGGGAAATCCCACACACTCCTCCAATCTTCCATGTCCAGATCCGGTATGTCTTGCATCCACCTAACTCTAATGCCGCGTACACACAGGCAGACTTTTCGACCGGTCTGGTCCGACGGTCTATCCGATGGACTTCCGATGGACTTTCCGAACAAACGGACTTGCCTACACACGATCACACCAAAGTCTGACGGATTTGTACATGATGACGTATGACCGGACTAAAATAAGGAAGTTGATAGCCAGTAGCTAATAGCTGCCCTAGCGTCGGTTTTCGTCCGTCGGACTAGCATAGAGACGAGCGAACTTTTCGATAGAAATTGGGTCCGGCGGAGTTCCGACGTAAAGATTTAAAACATGTTCCAAATCTAAAGTCCGTCAGATTTTCGAGCGAAAAAGTTCGCTGCAGGTCCGATGAAGCCCACACACGGTCGAATTGTCCGCTCGTGTGTACGTGGCATAAGACCCTCTAATGGCAGGAGGGAAATTAAAATAAGATTAGGATACAGTCTCGAAGGCGGACCTCTCAGAACATTCAGACCTAAGTACTGATTCTAGAGTCGATTGTATAATCATTAAACTATCTTGTGGAAACTGAGCATGAAAGTATGGGAAAGCTGGAAATATCTAAATAAAAGGGAACTAGGCAAATAAATGTTGAGGTAAGTGTGGCGAAAGTTGACAATTTTCGATCAGTAACCACCTGAGAAAGTGGTTCAATATTATACTTGGTCCATGCAATGGGCTCTGGTAATTTACAAAATTGGGGAAGAGTAGGATTAAGCCATAGGGGGGCATTCAGGGAAATCACATCTTTTAGGATATTGCTCGCATCTAAGGCCAGTCTCCCAACTCAAATAGTGGTGAGCATTGAGGCAGTCAACTGGTAGGGTGCCCTGTGGCCCCTAAATACAAGTACCTTAAGAGCTTCTATAGAACCTACCAACGCTGCTTACAACCAAGTAGAAGAATTAGGTAAATCTGGACTTAGCCACCATCTGAAAAAGCTAAACACCCCCCCGGTCACAAGGGCGCATCACAGTGGTTAGTTTATACCTGGAGTTCTTTGATCACCATAAAAAAGAATGTAAAAAGGGAGACAGGGAGCCACTGAGGAGAGTGTCTAAAAAGATATATACATTTTGGTATAATTTTCATTTTTAAAAGATTAATATGTCCTAGTAAGGATATTGGTAAAGACTTTCACGCTTTCAACTTTGACCCAATATCTCCCAAGATTGGGGTCAGATTCAAGGAAGTAAATTCAAAAGCTAAAAGCTTGGCCGGAACTTATAACTCCTAGGTATTTGAAATTCTCTACCCACTTCAATGGAGTATGCTTCGAAACCATGCTACGAGCCTTGATGTCTATTGGGAACAGCAAGGACTTAGGCCAATTTACCTTCAGCCCAGTAACCGTTGAAAAGGGATCCAATATCTGTGGGGCCCCTTGGAGAGAGGGTCCAGCGTCGTTCAAAAATAATAAAAGACCATCTGCATACAAGGCTACCGCACCTCCAATGCTACCCCTTTATGTTGGGTGAAATACGGAGTCGGATGTCTAGATTTGGAGCCCCACCCCCACCCCTGTACCCTTTTCTTTATGCACATATTTGATTTAGCTGATGATTTTCATTGGCTGAGAAGGTAGCAGTGGTTACAGACACCTATCAAATTAAGTAGGTCAGATAACAGGTGGTCACATACATACATACATACAACCTCTTTCCGTATATTATTTGTTCTGGAGTCAGAAACTTTTTTTAAATGCTAACACAGGTTAGCTCCCCTTCACTATCAGACTGCCAGACTCATCTACTTTACTAACTGCTAAGTGTATGCCACCCCTCTCCGCCAATAACTACACTGGCTTCCTACTGCCTAACAAATACATTTTTCAAATACGAACATCAACATACAAATTTGTCCAAAACTCTGGGCCTATACAACATCACCAGTCTTGTCTCAATATATTACCCAAATTTCCCTTGCTGCTCTTCCCATTACCTCCTGCTGTCTAGCTCCCTTATCTCCTCCTCTCATGCTCGACTCCAGGACTTGTCTAGGGCCTCTCCCATCCTCTGGAACTACCTACCCCAATTGTCCAACTGTAGGCAATGCCTAAAAACTCCTCTCTCCAGGGAAGCCTATCCTGCCTTCATGTAAAAACAAAACTAACTCATTCCATTTGTACCACTTGCCCCTCCCTATTGTAAGCTTTCACAAGCAGGGGCCTCTTTACACTTCTGTATTGAATTGTAGCATAAACCTACTGTCTCCCTTTATATTGTAAAGTGGTGTGCAAACTGTTGGTTCTATATAAATTCTGTATAACAGTCATAGCAACCCCAGCAACCCAATACTGTTGAAGCTGGAGGAGGCGGGTGTAAGCTAATAACATGTCCAAGCCCCTTTTTTCACTGCTGCAGATTTGAAAGCCAAACAACTGGTCCAGTACCAAGTGAGGGGCAGGGGAAAGCATGGGCCCAAATCCAGGAAGGATATTCTACTTTAAACTAATGCAAAGGGAGGGGGGGTGAGTTTAGGTAAAGGGTATGTAAACTCTTATTATTGAATGTCTCCTGTTTGCTCTCCTTTGGTCTGCTAAACCAGCATTGAAATTGCTTTGTTATATCTGTTTAATAACTGTAAATATACCTGTTGATCTTCTCAGAATTTGAACTTCAAAATTAAACCTCAAAGTTCCACAGTCTCTGAGTTGTGAAGATAAAGACAGAGGGAGGTATTTACCCTTTAACCGTGTGAATCTGCCCCATGACAAAACAAGGGCCCATCTCTTTAATGGAAATTCCTTTAGGGATGCAAAATTTAGCAAAATTGTACAAACTATTAACACATGTTTTATATATATATATATATATATATATATATATATATATATATATATATATATATATAAATAACACACAGAGTGGATGTGTTAATAGTTTGTACAATTTTGCTAAATTTTGCATCCCTAAAGGAATATATTTATTTATTATCATTTTTAAATGGTATTGCTTCATGTCAGGGCCCCATAAAAGTGGCATGGTTTGCAATGGCTATAGTTAATCCTTGCCTTCACTTCTATGAAGAGACCCAGAGAATAGGGATGAGCCAAACAGCCCCCGGTTCGGTTCGCACCAGAACCTGCGAACGGACCGAAAATTCGCACGAACGTTAGAACCCCATTGACGTCTATGGGACTCGAACGTTCGAAATCAAAAGTGCTCATTTTAAAGGCTAATTTGCATGGTATTGTCCTAAAAAGGGTTTGGGGACCCGGGTCCTGCCCCAGTGTACATGTATCAATGCAAAAAAAAATTTAAAAACTGACGTTTTTTCGGGAGCAGTGATTTTAATTAAGCTTAAAGTTAAAAAAAAAAGGGGTAGATTTCATCTCACTTCCTGTTGTCTCCTTCCGTTTGCAAGTAGGAGTCGTTTGTAAGTTGGATGTTTGAAAGTAGGGGCCTGCCCTATATACTCAGCAGAAATTTGGGCCTTAGGTGTTGTTGTGGCCACAACACTTTAAGCCCTCAGAGGGCCCTGCTGTGAAATATTAGATCAAGAATTGTAATTACATGCCCCTGTTGAACCGCCTTTGGTGGTGGTGGTGCTAGTACCACAACACTGTAAGTCCTCACTCGCTCTTGGTGGGCGCAGAAACAGGCCCTGCTGTTAAATATTAGATCAAGAATTGTAATTACATGCCCCTGTTGAACAGGGACTGAAAAATTGGGCCTTAGGCACTGGTGCTGGTGCCACAACACTGCAACCCCTCACAGACACTCTAGTTGGAACGCAGGAACGAGCCCTGCTGCAAAGTATTGCATCAAAAATTGTAATTACACGCCCCTGTTAAACAGGGGCTGAAAATTGGGCCTTAGGCACTGGTGGTGGCGCCCAGAACCAAAAATGTTCTTACAAGCGATCAGCGTGATCATTGAGGAGGAAGAGGATAATTACTCAGGATAGTCACTCAGCATCAGCATAGGCAGTCTTTGAAGGGATCTGAGATTTCAAAAAAAATTATTCGGTTACATCAGCATCAGGTGCTTGGTAGCTGGTGGTGATCCAAGACTGATTCATTTTTATGAAGGTCAGTCGATCGACCGAGTCGGTGGACAGACGCACCCTGTGATCGGTTACAAAGTCTCCAGCAGCACTGAATGTGCGTTCCGAAAGAACGCTGGATGCAGGACAGGCCAGTAGCTCAATTGCATACTGTGCAAGCTCTGGCCAGTGATCCATCCTCAAGACCCAGTAACCCAGAGGATTTTCGGTGGGAAAGGTGTCCAAGTCAGATCTTGCCCCTAGGTATTCCAGCACCATGTAAAACAGACGTTGGCGATTGTTGCTGGAACCGATCATACCTTGGGGCTGCGGACCAAAAAATTGTCTGAACGCATCAGTCAGACTGCCACCTTCTCCACCGCTCGCTCTTTGACTGACCGAAGCCTCAGCAACACGTTGTCCAGAAACAGGAGTTTGTAACCTTTTTGCACAGACCTTTCTGCAAGGCCTCCCGAAGATGTTTCATCCTCTGCTCCCTCTGCGATGGCAAGATAAGGTCCGCAACCTTACCCTTGTAACGTGGATCAAGGAGGGTTGCCAGCCAGTATTGGTCCTTCTCCTTGATACCACGAATACGAGGATCCTTACGCAGGCTTTGCAGGATCAGGGAGGCCATGCAGCGTAGGTTTGCTGAGGCATTCGGTCCGGAGTCCTCTGGGTCACTAATGGGTCACGACATGGTCCGCAGCCACCTCCTCCCAGCCACGTACAAGTCCATGTGTTTCTAGGGACTGATCCCTTAAAGACTGCTGCTGATGCTGAGTGCCAGGCTCCACCTCCATACTGACACAATCCTCCTCCTCCTCTTCCTCCTCCTCGTCCTCTTCCTGTGTGATCGGCGGGCACGCAGGAACACTGTCTGGATAAAGGGGGCCTTGAGAGCTAAGGAAGTCCTCCTCTTCCTGCCTCTGTTCTGCCTCAAGTGCCCTGTCCATTATTCCACACAGCGTGTGCTCCAACAGGTGGACAAGGGGGACAGTGTCACTGATGCATGCCCTGTCACTGCTCACCATCCTCGTGGCCTCCTCAAATGGTGACAGGACAGTGCATGCATCCCTGATCATGGCCCACTGGCGTGGGGAAAAAAAAACAAGCTCCCCTGACCCTGTCCTGGTGCCATAGTCGCACAGGTACTCATTGATGGCCCTCTGCTGCGTGTGCAGCCGCTGCCGCATGGCCAACGTTGAGTTCCACCTGGTGGGCATGTCACAGATTAGGCGATTCTTGGGCAGGTTAAACTCCTTTTGGAGGTCTGCCAGTCGAGCACTGGCATATGACCGGCGGAAATGCACACAGACTTTTCTGGCCTGCCTCAGGACATCCTGTAAGCCCGGGTACCTGCCCAAGAACCGCTGCACCACCAAGTTAAGGACGTGAGCCAAACAGGGCACATGGGTCATTTGTCCTTGTCAGAGGGCAGAGAGGAGGTTGGTGCCATTGTCGCAAACCACCATTCCACCATTCCTGCCCCAAAGCCACCCTGGCTTTGGTCAATTACAGCTCTCTCTACTGACGGCGCTGTGATTGGCCAAGCATGCGGGTCATAGTGCATGCTTGGCCAATCATCAGCCAGCAATGCACTGCCGCAGTGAATTATGGGCCGTGACGCACCACACGAATTTGGCGCTAATGGCCCATAACGTTCGCAATTCGGCGAACGATCGAACAGCTGATGTTCGAGTCGAACATGGGTTTGACTCAAACGCGAAGCTCATCCCTACCAGAGAACAGCACACTTGCCACAAGATGTATCAACAGTTTGATAATGTCATTTGTGTGTGTGTATAAAATAGGGCTGAACCTACCTAGATCTCTGCTCCAATAGCTTACAGTACTCCATTGTATGTACTTTAGAGATGCTCTATACAGGGAACTGATTCAGACAGGAAGATGGGAGCTGACAAAGCTGCCTTGCTTTTGGAGGTGGAAACGTTAAGGCTGAAATCCACATTTAACATTCTACCCATCTTCAGCAAAATACCCTGTGTCAGTATCAGAACTTACACAATGTTGATTTCATCACCCCCACCTTATGACAGTGTAAGAAACTGGCTGCTAGGCCCAAGCACTGCATAATGGGATGGACAGATCAGTGGAAAAGCTCTACAAAGGCAAATACTAAATAGTTAAGGGGTGAGCTTTAAAGAGGCTGTCACTTTACCTTGAATGAGCAAACTGACAAAACATTTAACTACTTAGAGAGTGACTGAACTGGAGCAAGCATGCTTTTACAATGACTTCACTGGATGCTTGCTTATTCCAGGTCAGAGACTCACTAGGTAGTGAAGCCAAGATGAGGATGACCACCCAGTGCATTTTCAAAGTGGCCAATAATGGCAATATCTGTTCTTTTATTTGGAGGTAATATGGGCATTGGCCGATTGCATCAGTGCCCTAGGTCAGTGATTCTCAACTCCAGTCCTCAAGGCGCCCCAACATGTCATGTTTTCAGGCCTTCCTTTATTTTGTACAGGTGATTTGATCCGTTTTACTGCCTTAGTAATTACCACAGCTGTTTCATCTGAGGAAAATCCTGAAAACATGACCTGTTGGGGCGCCTTGAGGACTGGAGTTGAGAAACGCTGCCCTAGGTAAACATTTATCTAGATCAGAGTTTCTCAAACAAGGTTCCTTGAGCAATTTCTACCTCTCCAATTAAGTTCCCAATGACACCAATGATCTTTTTAGCTATCTGAAAGGGGGTAATTCTTTCCAAGTGTAAGGAGCATTCTTCCCACTGACCATCAAACTAATATATCATGAGTTATAGATATTGTAATTTTTAGCAGGGCGTGCTTGAGACCAGAAAGTTATTTCAAGGGTTCCTCTATGTTGAAAAGGTTGAGAAAGTCTGGTCTAGATGAAAGATATGTAAAAATACTGTAAAGCCTGCATCTTGTATAGAAAGGTGTGATCATTTAATCCTTGCATCTGTTTATTCAAACGTTTGATATCAAGGATGGTCAAAGGGACAATCGGAAAGCCTTGCCCTTATCAAATGCCTAACTGCTTTGACATACAGTAAGTTATTGAATACATAACTAATTTTGTCAGCTGTATCACTGATCCTATCTTTGCTGTTTGTCTACTCTAATGGGGCACAGATGTTTTTCACCAACTGTTGTGTTTGCTTTGTAACTTACAACTCTGTGGTTGGATTCAGTAAAAGCCTAAAATAAAAAAGAAAGCCTTGCCCACTTTGCTAAAGAGTAAATCAAATCTTCATCTGTACCTTCTAATAAAGAATCCCATGATTTGCCTTAAATGGCACATACAAGCATGTTCATTTTGGGTCCAACCAGCACAAAACAAATCTGGAATATGCTTTGATAATCCGGACACCAATTGTTTTAGCTCAGTGCTAATCCTTCTCACCTCTGGAGACCTGTCCCCCAAAACAGTGAATGTTGGCAAAAATGTACATATATATATATATATGTGTGTGTGTACAAATGCATTAGCTGGCAATATTTGAAGATTAGCCCATTCTGCTGCCCAGTCATTGTTTCCTCTCTAAATCCAGGTTTAATGTGGAGCTGTATTGTATTTATACAGTAGCTCTCCAATAACCTTGTTACCCAGTTAATCCTCAGCTGGAAATGATGCTTTCCTGGCCATATAAGAAGTGAACTGAAATGCACTTTCCCTTTGAAAGGCAATAATCCATTTAATGCAGCCTAAAGCTAAAAGGGATCAAGGCAAAATTAGTCTTATTTCACTTGTAATACAATTATCACCGACAGATTACTGTATATGACTCCTATCCAGTTTCTTTCCCCTAATGGATTGACAAAAAGGGGGGTAGTAGATAGAAATTACCCTTCGTGAGAATAAAATTGTGAAGCAGGATAATGCTCATTGTAACATTGATTTATTTTCTCATTGTGACCTGGCAGTTCAGCTTATTTAATAGTCATCTGCAGAGTCTGCTAATCAGTAGAAGAGGTATTAAAGAAATAGTTTCACTGAGGAGGAGAACGGCTGCAAGGCGGAATAACTGTTCTTCACAAGAAAATAGTAAAAAAATCATATGTTGGAATAAGGTACAATATCAGCTAAAATAAGATCTAGGATCGCCTCATGTGGACCTTACTAGTCTGTACAAATATTTCTTACAATATACAGGAACAGTATAATTTTTCAACACAAAGCTCTACTTTGCAAAATTTAAAAAGCAGTCCTTAAAGTAGAAGTCCAGCCTAACACCGTTGCAGACTACCCTGTGTAAAAAAAAGATGTATATACTTATCTATTTTCAGCCCCTTTCAGTCTGGTCATGTGGAGCAGCTCCCCTGTGTCAGCCAGCGGCGGGTGCAGGGGAGAGGTCGGAGCACCTACAGTGACTGGGACATGGGAGCACGACAATGGCATTCCCAGCCATTGTCGTGTTCTCTCTCCTCTCCTCTGTAGCCACTGCCCCAGCCTAGTCTTAAAATATCCCCTCCTCCCAACACCTATGCTGACTACCCTGTGTAAAAAAGATGTACAGTATCTCACAAAAGTGAGTACACCCCTCACATTTTTGTAAATATTTTATTATATCTTTTCATGTGACAAAACTGAAGAAATTACACTTTGCTACAATGTAAAGTAGTGAGTGTACAGCTTGTATAACAGTGTAAATTTGCTGTCCCCTCAAAATAACTCAACACACAGCCATTAATGTCTAAACCGCTGGCAACAAAAGTGAGTACACCCCTAAGTGAAAATGTCCAAATTGGGCCCAACTGGCTATTTTCCCTCCCCGGTGTCATGTGACTCGTTAATCTTACAAGGTCTCAGGTGTAACTGGGGAGCAGGTGTGTTAAATTTGGTGTTATCGCTCTCACTCTCTCATACTGGTCACTGGAAGTTCAACATGGCACCTCATGGCAAAGAACTCTCTAAAGATCTGAAAAAAGAATTGTTGCTCCACATAAAGATGGCCTAGGCTATAAGAAGATTGCCAAGACCCTGAAACTGAGCAGCAGCATGGTGGCCAAGACCATACAATGGTTTAACAGGACAAGTTCCACTCAGAACAGGCCTCACCATGGTCGACCAAAGGAGTTGAGTGCATGTGCTCAGAGTCATATCCAGAGGTTGTTTTTGGGAAATAAACTTATGAGTGCTGTCAGCATTGCTGCAGAGGTTGAAGGGGTGGGGGGTCAGCCTGTTAGTGCTCAGACCATCCGCTGCACACTGCATCAAATTGGTCTGCATGGTTGTTGTCCCAAAAGGAAGCCTCTTCTAAAGATAATGCACAAGAAAGCCCACAAACAGTTTGCTGAGGACAAGCAGACTAAGGACATGGATTACTGGAACGATGTCCTGTGGTCTGATGAGACCAAGATAAACTTATTTGGTTCAGATGGTGTCAAGCAGGTGTGGCACAACCAGGTTAGGAGTACATAGACAAGTGTGTCTTGCCTACAGTCAAGCATGGTGGTGGGAGTGTCATGGTCTGGGGCTGCACGAGTGCTGCCGGCACTGGGGAGCCACAGTTCATTGAGGGAACCATGAATGCCAACATGTACTGTGACATACTGAAGCAGAGCATGATCCCCTCCCTTCGGAGACTGGGCTGCAGGGCAGTATCCCAACATGATAACAACCCCAACCACACCTCCAAGATGACCACTGCCTTGCTAAAGAAACTGGGGATAAAGGTGATGGACTGGCAAAGCATGTCTCCAGCATCTCTGGGGCATCCTCAAACGGAAGGTGGAGGAGCGCAAGGTCTCTAACATCCACCAGCTCTGTGATGTCATCATGGAGGAGTGGAAGAGGACTCCAGTGACAACCTGTGAAGCTCTGGTGAACTCCATGCCCAAGAGGGTTAAGGCAGTGCTGAAAATAATGGTGGCCACACAAAATATTGACACTTTGGGCCCAATATGGACATTTTCATTGAGGGGTGTACTCAATTTTGCCGCCAGCCATTTAGACATTAACCACTTCCTTTCTGGGCACCTAAACCCCCCTCCTGCCCAGACCAATTTTCAGCTTTTAGCGCTGTCGTCACTCTTTGAATGACAATTGCGCAATCATACAACACGGTACCCAAATTAAATTTTTATTATTTTTTTCCCACAAATAGAGCTTTCTTTTGGTGGTATTTGATCACCTCTGGGTTTTGGTTTTTTTTTAAATGAAAAAAGACCGATTTTTTTTTTTTTAAAATACAAAACTGTTTTATATTTTTTTACTAAATTTTGCAAACAGGTATTTTTTCTCCTTCATTGATGTACGCTGATGAGGCTACACTGATGGGCACTGATAAGGTGACACTGATGGGCACTAATAGGCAGCACTGGTGGGCACTGATGAGGTGGCACTGGTGGGAACTGATAGGTGGCATTGGTGAGCACTGATGGGTGGCACTGATGCACTGATGGGCGGCACTGAAGGGCATTGATAGGTGGCACTGATGGGCAGCACTGCTAGGGGGCACTGATCAGCACTGGTAGGTGACACTGATGAGGCACTGATTGGCACTACTGGTGGGCATTGATAGGTGGCACTGGTGGGCATTGATAGGTGGCACTGATTGCTGGCACTTATGTACTGGTGGGCACTGATTTGAGGCACTGGCAGGCGGTACTGGTGGTCACATATGAGCCGGCTTTGCCTCTTCCTCTTCGGGACCGATGTCTCTTCAACAGAAGCCGGTAATTGGCTTTTTTTTCTCCTCGCGCTGTCACGGGCGCCCCGAAAAAGGGTTTAAATTTACGGGCTGCCCGTAAATCTACGGGCGGTTGGCAACACTGGAAGTATATCGCGTAATTCAGTTTATTAAAATGGTAGTAAAAGACAGTATTTCCACTCACTTTGTACAAGATAAAAACAAGCGTAAAACCAGCATAAAACCAGAAAACCGTCGCCACTTGCGTGTCACCGGCCAGATCGGACACCACCACCCACAGTCGTCTAATACGTTTTGTCCCTCCCACAGCATGTTATCGAAAGCTACAGTGAGGAGAGCTCCGTGTACTCATTGGAGGGAAAGGGGCAGACCCGCCTTCACACAGTGAACATGCACAGCTGAGGCTGTCAATCATAAGCTGTGTGTTGGACCTCCCCTTCCCCAATTATCTCTTGGAGTCAGGAAAATCTGGCAGAAGTGACACATGCAAATTAAAGGAACAAGGTAGCAGAGAGGAATCACACTCAGTGCTTTAGATAGAGACAAGTACACGGTATAGAAGGATATGCTTTGTTCATATTTCATGTCTAAGATTTACATCTACTTTAAAGAGGTTTTTAAAGGCATTTTTTTTATTATTAAAATAATAAACATGTTATACTCGCCTGCCCTGTGCAATACCTTCCACAAAGCCCTTTCCACCTTTATATGAAAAGGCAAAAAGCCTAGAATTGCCTTAACTCCTCAACGAACAGTGCCTGACCTGAGACCCATTTTCCCTATCATGGCTTTATACAGTCTAGCCAGCTTGTACAGATACTTCCAAGACTGACTGGGCAAAATGTCTCACAATATGAGTAAGTAGATGCAAAACTGGATCTCCTTTGTCATTGGCATGGTTACTCTAAACACCACTCTCCAAGCTTCTTCACACTATAAAAACTAATGCACTCTTACATGACACCATTATTGCAGTGGCATCTCCCCTAATGCCTCACACCTCTCTTCTCCAATCTTCCTCTAGGATAAAGAGTAAAAGAGTTTTAATATATTGGCAAATATATTACATAAGAAAACTTGCATTTTGCAACACTGTCTGTGCCCGGCGGATTCCCCACATTCACTTTCTTCATTATGAGCAAAATAAAAATGTCAAGTGTTATAAAGTCAGACCTTACCCTCCATTAACTTTACAAACATCTTGTCAGTAACTCTTGACAGAACCCGATGATTACCTCAAAGAACAACAACCCAAGGATACCACCAAACACCCTAAAACGCTGAAGGTTTATGGAATAAAATTCAGATCAGCTGGGTTGGGCTTTTGCAGAAATCAATGAAGTCTGAAGTGTGGCGGGAGGTCCTGTCACGTCTACCCCAACGCAGGTGGTCAGACACTATAACTGGTTACTGTGTTCTTCACCTATAGTAGCTCCCTTTCCAATAGGCAAGCAGGCCTACCGGTACTCGGTTGCCCCCAGGACTTATACACAATGCTATAGTGCCTGACCACCACAGCAAAGAAAATAAATACTTGCAGTTAGCAGACAGATAACGTGGTTCTATGACAGTAAAGGTAAAAGGCAGGCTGAGTTCAAGGAATAGTCCAATAATCCTGTCCAAAGTCATACACTGGGAAATCCAAACTAGCAAAGCAAGGCAGACAGGTGGCTTGATCAGGAAAAACACACATATCACTTTCTATCACAAGCACCCAAATGAGGTTTAAGCTGGCTTATAACAGGCTTGGTTTCCACCCAGAGACCAATCACATTAATTAGCCTGCAAGTGGACACAGACAAACAAGGAGAATGCCATAGCCAAAACCCTGGATGCTGGAATGAGGAACGGGAGCACTAAGTGATCCTGACAGGTCCAGCTTAGAATGTGAATGTGATAATACATTCACCCCCCCAACTAACTGGCAGACCTCTTGCCTAAAATGCTGCGTGCCTCATCCAAATTTAGCGAACTTGCTTTGGTCATGTCCCACTATTCAGGTTATTTGGCGTCAGGTTCTCACCATAATGTTGCAAGGAATAGGGAGAGATAGACCATTGGAACCTCTCATTTGCCTTTCTTACAGTGCCTCAACTCAGTCCTCCACACTGAATGCCCACTTTACTACCTAGGAGCATATTTGCATTATTAGTGGCAAAAAATTGATGCTTTAAAAATGGGTATACATCACTCCACCTCCATGTTGGATCATGTAATGACACGATTTAAAGTAGAAAACCATTGACAAACTACTGTAAATGCAGCCCACCATACACCTTCATTCATAGCAATATTCCTCAAGACCTGATTCAAATCATTGCATTTCCTAGTCACCAATAGAAAGACTTTTCCATCATTCCACCTGGTACTACGTGGAAAATTTGAAAGGCACCTTGGGCAGTTTGAAAATGTACCCTGCTTAACCAGATGACACTGCCCTGGAGAAGTACCCCTAATCCCCAGAGGTAAACCGTACGAACCTCCACCTTCCAGATTTAGCTTGAATGACTTCCCCAACTTTCTTCAGGGCCCTTCCACGTGTTATTAATATTCATCTTCAACTTTATAACCCTGCAATGACAGGCTTGCATACACATGTGTACACTTCCTCAGCTTTGCTGGGCTTAATAGTTTAGTGGTCCTGTTTTTGATGTACACAATTTTGCTCAACCACTTTTTCTTCTTCTAATGCTTACTAACAGTTAATTTGCAGCCTGGGATATGGCAAAGCATTTTTATATGTAAATCTTCCAAACAGATCTTACATGTTCTAGTCTGTTGCCCCTTTGATTCTAAGGTCTCTGTACATCCTTCTGGAACACATTTTTTACAAATGATGTGTTTATGCAGAAATTCTCAGTAAAAATATATGCAAAAAATGCACCTTGGAAAATATATGCAGAAATAAAAGCAGAAGATTTCTAGCTTTACCCGTAATTATTCTAAGTTTTTAAAAAGTAACAATCTCCAGATGGATTTCCCTGGTAGACTTTTAGTGGTATAAAAATAAATAAGTATGGGACCCCCACATAAGGATATACAATACCCAAACTTGACTGCTCACATAGCTTCTTGTGGCTGGAAACCGGTGCTCAGGCTGAAGTGTCCCCGCACTTAATTCAAGGAACCCAAAATACAGTTGAGCCTGGCACTTGGTGTAATCCATAAAATGAAGATACTTTGTTGGCTAAATGTACCATTACCTGTGTGTTTTACATGTAGCCAATAAAGTATTTTAATTTTACGGATTACACAGAGTTCCGGATTAACTGTATTTTGAATTATATAGGACCCCACCAGGGAGCTCTCTCCCCAAACTCAGTATTGTGATAAAAGACTGTCTAACTTATCACAGGCCTAAGTTAGATTCTGCTGTAGAAAATGTACTGCAGCGGAGTTCAGAAAGACTATAGCATAGTATTATATGTGTATTTTTCGTAGGACTATAACTAAGCAGCGCTAGGCCCTGGACAAGTAAAGCTCCCAGGCAGAAGTGGAGCTGTCTGTTCCTTTTCACATTTTCTATTGGGGTGTTGGAGAAAGCTTGCTTACAGTGCTCAATGGTTCAGTCTGAAGTTTAAAGTACTCCACCATTCTGGGAACCATCAGTCATGAATTACATGCTTGTAAAATAAATATTGTGTGTGTGCATTATATATATATATATATATATATATATATATATATATATATATATATATATATATATATATATATGTTTAAAAATGTGCAAAAAAAACAACAAAAAATTGTCCCAAATCGATTTAAAGTCTTAGTTGTGCTTTAAATGATATGTCCACCCAAATGTGTGTAGGCTTAGTCAGACTTTGGCTTCTCTTTCAGGTTTTTGGACACTGCAGCAATGAGACCTCCCTTCCCCAATTCCCAACTCTCACAACCTGCTGCCAGTACAGCAGGAGAATGCTTGCCAAATATCCAGCATGCACATTCTATTCTCTGTACATACACCCTGCATATGACCAGGATTTTTGTTAGGCAGCCAGGAATAGGTTAAGCAGAATTCCAACAAAAAGGTACAAGAAAATGTGATTACAGATTCAATATCTGAGATGGAATCTTGCTGATAGATGATAAAACTATACAGAGAAAAAGGCAAGTTTCCATTCTACAACAGGAGGATTAGTGAGAGGGCATGATGAATTATTCATGTACAAGATAGTTGTCTCCAACTTGCAGATAATATAGAGAATATCTAGTCTTCGTTTTACACATTGTAAATGTTAAATACAAAAAACAACAACATCCTGAACCGTGCCAATGGAACTACCAGATTGATTAAAATTCCTCTACATCTGGATAGATATATATATATATATATATATATATATATATATATATATATATATATATATATATATATATATATATATATATATATATATATATACACACATACACACACACCACACAGTATGTATATGATAATATGATATATATAAACTGACCTAGCTGCTAAAGGATTTGTAATTCTGTCATCCAGTCCTGAGGTTTGCACAGCCCTGCCAAAGAGGCCCACCAGGTTGGTGACCTGCCATTTTTCTCCTGTGTTTAAATTGGAACTCTGGGCATAAATAAGAACAAACAACATAGCCTACCATCTGATGCAGAATATAAGGCCTCTTGCACACTGCTGTCTGAAAACGCTCTGCTTTCGGGCATACTGTTTTTTTATTTTATTTTTATTTTTTTTACTGATCTAAAATGTAAAATACAACCCATTGTTTACAATGTTCCTGTACAAACAGGCACATAAACAAGTGCTGTTTTGATCAGTAAAACAAATGCAAAAATCTGAGTCCCCACTCAGTACTTTGTGTCCATATGTGCAAATACGCTAATGCAAATACACGTAAAAACACCTAAAATAAAACACCAGAAATGCTAATGTTCAAACATCGGTACCGCATGCAAGAGGCCTAATGCTCATTTTACTAGGGGCATGATCAAATATGGAGCCGTTCTTGCCTTAATCCAGAGTCACACTCATCTTCTCCACTGGTTCTGATTGTGAAAACTTCCCCTTTTTGCGGTCTCTGTGCGGTCTTGTTGCTGCCCCCTTGGTGATGCAATTCCATACAAAATCATGGCCAAAGGGACAGGATCAGCAGCCAGAGACTACTGGTCCCTTATTGTATATGAGAACATAAGAGTGCCTGTCTGGCACTAGAGAGCAGAGGCACAGACTGCTGGCTGTAGCAGGACCAGGTATTAGGGCATCTGTTGGTCTGCATTAGATAATTTCCTAGTAAAATAAGCATTATATTCTGCATTTAAGAAATGGGATTATCTGCTCACTTTGCTCTCTCCTCCTGTCATCATGCTCTTTGTCAACACGTGTGCACTGCACCAGAGCCTTTATTGGCCTTTAGCACTGCCCTTGCTCCCTCCCCCAGTCTGAGTTCTGAAGTTTAGGAGATTACAATAGACTGATACCCATTTAGCATAATTAGTCAGGTTCTCTTAAAAGAAAGAAATAACCCAGATACTCAAATTTGCTGAGCTCCCCTGCTGCTCTGCCAGGGAAGAATAACTATTGCTTCTGGGTAAGGAAGAGCATGTGACCTCCTCCAATAGTCAACTTTGCAGAAGTTCCGCTACTATTCAATTGAGGTTAATACAGGGCTAGGTCTCCTAGCTCTGTGGGCTTATTTATACACAAAGTTTGAATATCTGACTATAGGAATGGGTCCCTCTGTCTCCACCAGTGGTGGCTGGTGCTTGAATACCACCCCACGGGTGGTACTCGCGCGGTTGGGCCTTCAATTGGCGCCGATGCAGAGCACTAAGAGATCGCTCTAGGTGGCCATCTCCCTGAGTCCCCGGACCTTCCTGAACATTCTCCCGCCTGCCCGGCCAATACGATCGCTTCTCCTCTCAGACAAATCGCTCTCCTCCTGCTTCCCAACTGGCCGGGAAGAGAAGCAGGAAGACAATAGTAAACATTAATTCGCTATTGTGACAAAACTGGGTGGGCTTGGGGCTCAGTGCTCTGCTCCCAGAGCCTACCCTTTTTTGAAGCCAATTAAAACCTCAGGCTCTAATCACCTGCTTCAAAAAAAAAACCCCATTGGAATCCATGCGTCCGGCACAATGCATTTAAATTAGGGGCCGGGCGCATGGATTAGGGGGGCGGCACCCCTGCACCCCGTATGGAGCGACCGCCACTGGTCTCAACACTTAAGATTAGTAGTTACATAGTTAGGTTGAAAAAAGGACCATCTAGTTCAACCTATAAAAGGGAAAAAGAAAAAAAAAAATCATCATACAATCCCCTTATACCCACAGTTGATCCAAAGGAAGGAAAAAACCCCAGCAAAGCATGGTCCAGCAGGGGCAAAAAATTCCTTTTGACCCCCTGAGAGGCACTCGGATTTCCCTGGATCAACTTTACCTATAAATGTTAGTATCCAGTTATATTATGTACATTTAGGGAATAATCCTGTTCTTTTTTAAAGAAATCTACTGAGCTGGCCAGAACCAGCTCGAGGGAGTCCATTCCACATTTTCGCAACTCTTACTATGACTAGTACTAGTTAAATGTTTAACCCCTTCCCGCCGAGCGTATGCAGATATGTGGCCTCGGCTTTCGGGGGTTATACCGGGATGATGCCCGCAGCTGCAGGCATCATCCCGGTACCGGTTTTTAAAGCGGGTGATCGGCTATCCAGGGATAACAACCGATGCGACTAAAAGCCGCTTGATTGTTATCCCGGAGGAGGGGACATCCCCCCCTCCCGCCACTCTGACCGGGCCTCCCGTCCCACCGGGAAACTCGATCCTCAATCCGCCACTTCCAGCGGCTAGAGACAGACTGGCACAAAGCCGGAAACAGCCTAGTTCGAGTCTCCTGAATGTAAACACGGAAACTACATCACTTCCTGTTTACTCGGCTGCCAATATTCAGATCGTTTTCAGCGATCTGAATACTTTGAAGTGCAAAGGAGGGATTGGAGGTCTTTTAGACCCCGATCCCTCCATAAAGAGTACCTGTCAGCACCTATTACTGTCACAAGGGATGTTTACATTCCTTGTGACAGCAATAAAAGTGATCTTTTTTTTTTTTTTTTTTTTTAAACAAAATTTAATAATATAAAAATAAATAAGAAAAAAAAACTTTTTTAAAGCGCCCCCTTCCCCACGAGCTCGCGCAGCAAAGAAAACGCATATGGAAGTCGCGCCCACATATGTAAACGGTGTTCAAATCACACATGTGAGGTATCGCCGCGATCGTCAGAGCGAGAGCAATAATTCTAGCACTAGATCTCCTCCAACTCCTGGTAACTGTAAAACAGAACCGTAAAAAAAAAAAATTTAAAGCATCGCCTATGGAGATTTTTTGGGTACCGTCGTTTGTCGCCATTCCACAAGTGCGTGCAATTATAAAGCGTGACATGTTTCAGCGTAACATCATCTTTCACGTTATACAAAAAAATTGGGCTAACTTTACTGTTTCGTTTTTTTTAAATTCATGAAAGTGTCCCTTTGCCAAAAAGTTGCGTTTATAAATGCCATGTCCAGGAGGTGGGCTGCACCCGCTGCAAACTTTCCATCCGGGGTCTCGGGCTGCTCCAGATGCTGCTCGGCTGCAATCATCGCCCCCCCCCCAGGCTCTTCAGGGTCGAGGGCTGGACCGCCGCCTCTGGACCTATCCTTCCGCCAGCATCCTTCAGCCTCGCCAGATGTCAAATTTCCTCAAGATGAAGGTCTTCGCGGCACCCTGCCGGCTCCTCCCAGGGACGATCCTGCACCGGGCTTTCCTGGACCTGCTGTTGGTCACCCTTCTTCATCTGCACACCCGCGTATCAGTGAGTATGATTGTGATTTAATTTGGGGTAGATCCAGTGACGCTGCCGCATCAGGTCCGCCGGACGAACGCATTGTTACGGTCGTAAAATCGGTCCTGTCTCGCATGGGTGTGTCGGGCCTGTCATTCTTTTCGGCTCCTTCCGCGGGTGGCGCTTTGTGGGCGGTCTCGCCTACCAGCATGCACCTGTCGGACGACGTCAAGGATAGAATCTGGCGTCGCAAATTCATGGATTTCCTTGCTTTAGTCCCCCCGACTGTGAGACGATCGACAAATCCCGTCGGGTTGACGTGGCGGCACAGGGTGAAAAATCTAAGCAGCTTCCTCGAACTTTCGGGAACTGGCTGCAGGGGTTCTGTGCTTACGCCGGAGTGCTTTGCGAGCATTTTGCGGAGTTAGCTGCATCCCTCTTTTGCTATCTGGAACTCATCTGGGGTGCCTACAAAGTGTAAGGGGGCCAGTGTTGGTTCCACTTTGACACCCAGTTTCGCCAAAAAATGGCGTCATGGAAGGAGTTCTGTTTTGATTGCCAGGACAGTAGCCTGTGCTTATTGCTTATGTGCCCCCACAGGCCTTTGTCCTTTCAGCCCCCAGCCGGCGCCCCCTCCGGAGCGTCGGCTCCCCCAAAAAAGGCCTATGCTGGCTGTTGAATGAGAGCCACTGCAAGTGATACACAGCATGCCGTTTTAAGAACAAGTGCTCACTTTGCGGGGGAGCTCACGCAGCCAGCCGGTGTTTCCAAAAGGGAAAACAACCTCTTTCCCAGTCGGGGGCCAAGCCTGACGTTTCTAAACCGAAGGACTCCAGTGATCGTCTCAGAGATGCTTCCCTGGCTCGACCGGTACCCCCCTCATAGAGATGCTTTGATCCCGCGGGACGATTTAGACCGAGGTTTTTGGATCCCCTTTACTCCTTCGGATGTGCCGACCATGGCACCTAATTTAAAAACAGCCGTTCAATTCGAGTCCGTCGTAGCCGAGAAACTCCAGAAGGAATTGGATTTGGGGTGCATGGCAGACCCGTTTGATCTTCCCCCTTTCCACAACCTGAGGGTTTCCCCCCTCAGCATGGTCCCCAAAAGGGCTGAGGGAAAGTTCCACCTTATCCATCACCTGTCCTATCCTTCTGGCTCCTCGGTCAATAACGGCATCGACAAGTAGGAATCCAGGGTCCACTACGCCTCATTTGACAAGGCACTCCACTTGATCAAGGCGGCTGGTCCTTCGGCCTTGCTGGCCAAGGTGGATATTGAGTCCGCCTTCCGCATTCTTTCAGGCCAACCAGAATCCTTCCATTTTCTGGGATGCTGCTTTCAGGGAAGCTACTTTTTTGACATGTGCCTTGCCATGGGCTGTGCCATGTCTTGTTATTTCTTTGAACTCCTTAGTAGTTTCCTGGAATGGGTAGTGGTCCAGGCAGCTGGTTTGCATTCTGTGTTACACTATTTGGATGACTTCCTCTTTGTGGGCCCAGCTGACAGCGGTGAGTGCCAGCAGCTCCTGTCTGTTTTTCAGGACACATGCGAGCGGTTTGCCATACCGCTGTCAGCTGACAAGACCGAGGGCCCTGTGACGGTTCTGGCCTTCCTGGGCATCGAGATTGACACCGTGGAGATGGTTTTCCGGCTGCCCAGTGACAAGCTGGCTAGGCTTCTCTCCTTGGTCTGCTTAGCAAAAGGGGCTAAAAAGCTGCAGTTGAAACAACTCCAGTCTTTGCTGGGTCACTTGGTCTTTGCCTGTCGAGTCATCCGCATGGGGAGGGCTTTCTGTAGATGCCTGGCGAGAGCCACAAAGGGGGTGGTTGCCTCCCACCATTATATCCGCATCACCAAGCCCACGCGGGATGACTTGGGGATGTGGCTATCTTTTCTCCAGTCCTATAATTGCCAGTCATGTTGGTTACTGGAGGAGGTACCGAACTCACAGCTGGAACTATACACTGATGTGGCAGGCTCCTGTGGTTTCGGTGCCTTTTTCCAGGGGGAGTGGTCTGCTGAGTGTTGGCCGGCCTCATGGGCCCCCATGGACCTTTTGCGCAACCTCACACTTTCTGATTATCGTCGCCGTTGAGCTGTGGGGTGAGCGGTTGCGCAATCGCCAGGTTGTTTTCTGGTCCAATAACATGACCGTGGTGCTGGTGATCAATCGATGGTCCGCCAGATCCGATCCAGTCATGTTGCTGCGTTTTTTGGTTTTAAAGTGCCTTCAGTTTAACGTATGTTTTAAAGCCAGGCATGTCCCTGGAACCGCTAATGATATTGCCGATGCTCTCTCTTTTTCACAGCTCGATCGTTTCCACGCCCGCGCTTTCCCTGGAGGGCCTCCCCCGTCCGGCCTACTTGTGGAACCCCATTTCCAATGTTTGTTACACCTCCTCCGGGCGTGGCTTATCCCATGGTTGTGGGCGTTGTACTGTAGTGTGTGGGATGAATGGGTCTAGGTGTCGGGCGGTGAGTTTTCCAGAAAAGACGCGTGGCTTTACTAAAAGAACCTTGCTCACAAGCTATTTATAAAATGTCCCTTTTACAGTACAGCAGTCTTCGATACAAAACACAGAAAAACCACTGCAAAGCAACCTTGCTTAAGGGGACTGTCTGCAGGTCACAAAGAAGTTTTCATGGATGCCAGAGCAGCAAGCAGAAGAGGAGCAGCACTGTATGTGGCTGTCATTAGACTTTGTAGTAAGCAGATGGGTGATCTAGGTAGGAAAATCTCACTGAACTGGGGGCAGGTGAGTAGAAGACTGGGAGGAGAGGGCTCGGCTGGGGAGTACACCAATATAATTATTTCCCCAAAGGTGCATATATCTAATGCTGAAGTAAGGATGAGCTCAGGCATGTTCACAAGCCACACGTGCCGAGCCCGCCAGGAAGTTGGCACTGCACATCGCTAATCACAAGCAGTGAGACATTGTCCCGATGTGCGACTGCAGAGATCGGGAAATGCCTCACAGCTTGTGATTAGCGCTGTGCAGTGCCGACTTCCTGGTGGGCTCGGCACGTGTGGCTTGCGAACACGCCTGAGCTCATCCTTAATCCTGAGTCTTCCTAAAAAAAAAAAAAAAAAAAAGTATTTAAGGATTTGTTCTAATCCATATTTTTATGTATAATCTATATTATATTGTTTTTTGTTTGTTTAAAGGCTGACTTGCATCAGAAAGCATAGGTATATATGTACTGCAATGATATGAATTTGAAAGGTGAGCCTTTTTAAGGTATAATTCACACCTATGCAGGTTGCAGTTTGCATATTCCAGGTGGATTTTGCGTTTTTCAATACAAATTTTTGATCCATTGAAATCTATGTAACCAAAAAACAGAAAAAAAATCCCTGACCCTTTACATAAAATGCACAGATGTGAACTACATCCATAGGGAACCATGGTAAATGGACTGTAGTGTGTTTCTGCAAAAATACACTAAAAATTGCCTAGGTGTGATCCGGGCCTTATAATAGAATAGCTTTATGGGGAAAGTTCATATCATGCACCCAAAATTCAGCATGAAGGATTCGTCTTCCAACTCGCAGCAATGAAATGACATTGACTAAATATGATCATGTGTCCATTCATGGGCACAGACATCACCAGCCCCTTTGTTTACGTGCGCTGCGTGGTGGGAAATGGCCTATCCCACAGCTTGGGCAATAGCTGGAAGCCCAGGTTAAGGTAAAGAGGAGCTTGGAGGATGCCCAAGCTCACCTCTATTACTGACCATACACCATTTTACAGCCTGTCAGATTTGGTTGTCATCCCTATAAGAAGCCTGTAAAAAACAAAAATTCTGCATTCTGGTTTTATGTGGATTTAATCACAAAACTTGCATTTACTGATTTTATTTATTTTTTTCATACATTTTTCATATAATCCTATTTTAGCATTTAGTTTATGAAAACTTTGTGCTTAAATTACCAGTATTCAGAATTGTTCATTTTCCACTTAATTAGTTCATTGATTATTATTAGCAATCTAAAACCAGTGAGCAATTATGCAGTAAAGTTATGTTCTTGCATGCAGCGCACATGCTTGCGTGTGGATACAGAAGTTCCAATATATCAATGAGGGGCAGGCAATACCACACACACACACACACACACACACACACACACACACACACACACACACACACACACACACAATACGGTAATCTGTATTGCAGGGAACACCGTGCAGACACTCAAACACTGGCCGTCAGCCTCACACGCTGAATCCAGCCTCCTTCACACAGCCACTGATCACCTCCTATTGGCTAGACTGTGCAAATTCCAAGGCTTCAATATTTCTGTTGCTTCATTGACCCAGAACAAGCAGGCCTTAAGGGAGTTCTGACTTTACCAGGAATAAGAATTTAACATGTGAAGTCAGGATAAAGTATTGAAGCAAAGACATCCAAGCAACCTTGATTTTCAGGGCATCAGCAATGGGAGCTCTACTTGTGTACTTTAACCACTTGAGGACCGAGCCTCTTTCTGAGATTTGTTGTTTACAAGATAAAAACATTTTTTTTGCTAGAAAATTACTTAGAACCCCCAAACATTCTATATATATATATATATATATATATATATATATATATATATATATATATATATATATATGTATGTGTATATATATATATATATATATATATATATATATATATATATATATATATATATATATGTTTTTTTTCTAACACCCTAGAGAATAAAATGGCGGTCATTGCAATACTTTCTGTCACACTGTATTTGCGCAGCGGTCTTACAAGCTCACTTTTTAAAAAAAAAAATACACTTTTTTGAATTAAACAATAGGACAACAACAGTAAAGTCAGCCCATTTTTTTTATATTGTGAAAGATAATGTTACACCAAGTAAATTGATACCCAACATGTCATACTTCAAAATTGCGCCTGCTCGTGGAATTTCATCAAACTTTTACCCTTAAAAATCTCCATAGGCGACGTTCAAAAAATTCTACAGGTTGCATGTTTTGAGTTACAGAGGGCTAGAATTATTGCTCTCGCTCTACCAATCGCGGTGATACCTCACATGTGTGGTTTGAACACCGTTTTCATATGGGGCGCTACTCACGTATGCGTTCCCTTCTGCACACGAGCTCGGCGGGACAGGGTGCATTTTAAAAAAAATTTTTTTTTTTTTCTTATTTATTTTACCTTTTATTTTTTATTTTTACACTTTTTTTTAAAAAAATTGTGTCACTTTTATTCCTTTTGCAAGGAATGTAAACATCCCTTAATAGAAAAAAAAGCATGACAGGACCTCTTAAATATGGGATTGGGGGTCAAAAAGACCTCAGATCTCATATTTACACTAAAATGAAATAAAAAAAAAAAAAAATGGCCCTTTAAGAGCTATGATGTTTTGACGTCACTTCCGCCCTGCAATGATATGGAGATGGGTGGGGGCCATCTTCCCCTCACTCGTCTCCATGCCAGTATAGGGAGAGGATCCGATCGCCTCCCGGAGCGTGGCGGGAGGGGGAGCCCCTCTCCTGCCGCTGATAAAAGTGTACTTGCGGTGAATTCACTGCAGAGACCGCTTTTATCTTGAAGCAGACCACCCGCTAAAGAAGAGGATACCGGGGTTATGGTAGCTAGCTTCTGCCGTAACAACGATATTCCTCTTCAAAGTACCGATGTATAACGACGGTGGGCGGTCCGGAGTTGGTTAATTATAGCCTGGATGCGCTATTGGAGGCCACATGCCTTATAATTTATGTGCGCACCTACCAATGAACCTTGAAGTTTACTAATTGAGAGCTTACAGAGAAAAACAAGCTAGTTGGTTGAGCAACAGGGAGTCTTGAATCTTAACTCCTAGCAGCTCCTCACATTCAGTTGTTTTTCTAGATTTATATATAGGTACCCAGAGGTGCCGACCAGGAAAAGACAGAAACAAAAAGCAAACCCTTGTCAATAGTGTTTTGGAGGTGTCCATCTTTGCCTTGGTGCCCTATGCGCCGGTCGGGAGTTCCTTAAAGTGATACTAAATATACATTATCCATTCTCTATATATGGATGGTGGAACTGTATTTATTTAAATGAAAAAAAAAATCTAAGCTTTTTTTTCATAATCGATATATGGCTGTCATGTGACCCAAGTCTTTCTCAGCCCATCTACAGGGAAACAATGGCAGGAGGAGCTTCTAGTCCTCTGCTGCCAGTCACATGTTACAAAAAAAAAAACAAAAAAAAAAAACTGCAGAATACAAAGGAAAAAATACATAATTAATGTCAAATAAATGTTTTAAATTATACAAATATGTATTTTAACTCAAATCTTTATTATTATTTTTGTGTACAAATATGGTGTTGTACTGCATTACATGGAGGTGAAGCCTCCATCAATCAACATGTAATATGCCACCCCGGCTGTATTTAGCATTGAGGAGGAGGGAGGGGGTGGTCATTTATCCAGGGTGTATATACCCACATGTGTGACTCTACAGTCACATGGGCTGCACAGATAAGAAAAAGAAGGAAATGAACAGCTTAGAAGGGAAACAAACTAGAGTATGCTCAGTAAATATAGCAATGGCTGGTCTACACAATCTCAGGCTGCAAGGGGGGCACAGACAAGGAGGGAGGGGCAGTGAACAGCAAGATTAACTAGGTTTTTTGTTTTTTTCAGAATACAGAAAACAAATCCCAGAGTATAAACAGCATGTACTGACAGGTTTTAATGATGAGGATTTAACAATTTAAGCTAAAGGCAGCCTTGATGGAAAGCAAATACTGTATGATTATTTTTTATGGGGTGTAAAAGCGTTCTGCTTTATTTGCAGCTAAAACCCATATACAGTTATCTGTCCATTATTATAAGAATCTGCTATTTTTGAGTTGCTTGGTGTTGGAGTCCCGTGGCTCTTTCCGCTGTATGTGTGAGTCTGGCATTATAAAGCATTGTTAGGGAGGCCAGGCTGAATTATACATGCAGGGAGAGTAGGATATTTATTCATTAATAACTGTCCCATTTCTTACTCTGTAGAGGTCTGTTGTATATTCAGTTATCAGCGGCCAAGTTAAAACGTGATTTTTTTTTTCTGCTTTCAATTCGGCCCACACATACAATCCATCACATTTTAAATTCTATTATTTTAGAGTGAGTTTTGTATTCTGATTTACCATCGATTTGCATGAAAAAAATAACACGTCCCATTCCATACAATGCCACTATAAATCACCTGGCTGTGTCAGGAATAATAGTAGGCATTTAAATGGAGAAATATGAATGGCCCATAAGCAAGCTTTATATGTGTTGGATAGAGGGAGGATTTATGCAGATCGACATGGGAGGACTGGCTGCATTGTAAGAGTAAATCTGTTTTTCTTAGGATGGTAAGATGAAATTAATATAAAAAGTTTAATATGGTTATAATATAATATATAATACATTGTTTTGTCACATTTTACCAGGGTAAAAATGCAACCCCAAGCAAAATTAGTCAGTGCACTTCTAACAGGGGCCTAGATAGGGGAGGTGTAGGGGAGAAATTGGGGGTCCAAACCCCCTCCCCCTTTCTCCCAGAGGATCTGTCCAAGTATGTGGATCAGCTAGGCTAGAAAGCAGATCTATATTTTTTTTTAGAACCTAAGCAGCAGCAGTGACAGTGCTACCCACTAGTAGAGTTGGGCGAATGGTTCGGGCTGAGCAAAAGGTCGGCCTGAACATCGCTTGATTAGCAAACACCCAAATTTTCAGGGCATTCAGCAGGTGTTCACCCTCGCCGGACGCCCTGTAATGCACTGCGCGCTGCACATAGCATTCTAAGCCCTAATTGGACAGAGCTATGCCCACTGAGGGCACAGTGAATAGCTTGTTAAGGAGTGGGCCAGAAAGCCGGCCACAGCGTCTTTAACAACTGATGAGTCATCAGCTGTCAAGGGGCTTCCCCAATGACAGCTAAAAAAACAAAAAAAACAAACAAACAAAAAAAACATTGCCAGCAATAAAAAAGTGAAAAAAGAAAAAAAATGGAGTGGGCTCCCCCCCAATCCAAACCAGGCCCTTCGTATGGATTTCAAGGGGAACCCCACACCAAAATCCATACCAGACCCTTATCAGAACATGCAGCCCCGCAGGCCAGGAAAGGGGGTGGGCAAAAGAGCCCCTCCTCCTGAACCATACCAATTTCATGCCCTAAACATGGGGGGGGGTGCTTTGGGGCAGGGGGGCTCTACCCACCATCCCAAAGCACCTTGTCCCCATGTTGATGGAGACAAGGGCCTCTTCACCACAATCCTGAGCTGTGGTTGTAGGGGTCGGCAGGTGGGGGGCTTATCGGAACCAGCATGCTGGATCAGTGACATCATGAGGGGGCGGTGCCACCAGGTGGCCCCACCCTTATCTATATAAGAACTGTTAAACGGCAAGCTAGGCATTCTGCGTTTTGCTTTAGTTGATGGCGGAACTTTTTTTTCTTTTCGGGTCTGGCGGCGTGATTGACGATAGATCTATATCAGGGGACATTTTTTTTTATTTTTAATAAAGGAAGTCAAAAACTGCCTCCTGTTTTTATTTTTACACTTTTTTGGTGAATGGGTAGGGGTTTTTAATTTTGGAGTGGGGTTCCCCTTAAAATCTATACCAGACCCGAAAGGTCCGTTTTAACATTTTTCTATTTTTCCAGCAATTTAAATGTCATGTCATTCATTTTTTTTTTCTTTAGAAATATCAGTTTTGCTGCAGCAGGTTCTATACACAGTACAGATGCACCATTTTTCAGGCAGACTAAGGAGACCCCCCAGGCACTATATTTAAAGGAATTTTTTATTTTTATTGTTTCACTTTAGCATCATTAAAATCAATGCTCCTGGAAAACGATTTTTTAAATAAAAATGTTTGCATTGGTACATGTCCCCCCAGGCCAGTGCCCAGGCCCCCATATCCATGGGGACTTTTTTTTTTTCAAGTTGGGGCCCATAGACTTTAATAGGGTTTGCTGTTCGGGTCAGAACATTTTCTCTGTTTGGGAGTTTAGGTGCCAAACGAACAGGGAAGGGGGGGGTGTATGTTCGGCCTTTCTCTACCCACTTGTCCTATACAGCCACTGACCACCATTGCAGAGCAAAAGGGGTTACTACTGTCACTGACCACCAGCGTGAGGAGGGGGAGTTTAAAAACACTGCCACTGACCATCAATACGTGGAGGTTAAATAGCACTTCTGGTGATCACTAATATGGAAAGCAGGGGCGGTTTAAATACGGTAATACTGCCACTGACCACCAATGCAGGGGGGAATGAGTTAATAACCTGATTGTGCTTGTTAAGAGTCTCCCTTGTGCTACACGGAGTTGAAATCCTATGAATGAATGTTACGGCTGTGTGGTTGGAGCCAATCACAGCCATGCCAAATGTAAAAATACACTGGGAACTCTAGGGAGAAGGGGGTGGCTTGGGTGGCGGCGAGCTGTGATCATGGTTTATGTGACACCTTAAATATGGGTTTAAGATTAACAGTGGTCTGAAAGGTAGACTTAGCCTTTATATACCACTGCCCACTTGCCAGTTTTTTTTATCACAGCATTCCAAGACTTGTTTATAGAACACAACCCTTGGAGGGGGGGGGGGTGTCTATTTTGGTGAGGGATACAAAGTGCCAATATAAGGGTAAGTCTCGTTTTTATTTTTTTATTTTTTAAATAGCAAACATGTTATACTTACCTGCTCTTTGCAGTGGTTTTGCACAGAGCAGCCCGGATCCTCCTCTTCTCAGGTCCCTCTTCGATGCTCCTGGCCCCTCCCTCCTATCGAGTGCCCTACAGTCAGCAGCTTCCTATGGGGGCACTGGATCCGAACCACAGCTCTGTGTGTCCATTCAGACACCAGGCCCCGCCCCCTCTCCCGATTGGCTGACTGACTTTGACAGCTGCCGGAGCCAATGGTTCCACTGCTGTGTCTCAGCCAAACAGGAGGAGTGTCCTGGATGGCTTAGACATTCGTGGAGAGAGATGGGCTCAGGTAAGTAATTATGGGGGTGCTGGGGAGGCTGCTACACATAGAATGCATTAAGATAAAAAACCTTTTGCCTTTACAACTCCTTTAAGCAGAATAATGCCCTGTACAAACGATCGGACATTCCGACAACAAAATCCATGGATTTTTTCAGACGGATGTTGGGTCAAACTTGTCTTGCATACACATGGTCACACAAAGTTGTCGGAAAATCTGATCGTTCTGAACGCGGTGACGTACAACAAGTACGCCGGGTCTATAAACGGGGCAGTAGCCAATAGCTTTCATCTCTTAATTTATTCTGAGCATGTGTGGCACTTTATGCGTTGGAATTGTCCACACACAAGGTCGGAATTTACACAAATGGATTTTGTTGTCGGAAACTTTTATAGCCTGCTCTTAAACTTTGTGTGTCGGAAATTCCGATGAAAAAAAAGTCTGATGGAGCCCACACACGGTCGGAATTTCCGTCAACAAACTCCGATCGCACATATTCCGTCGGAAAGTCCGACCGTGTGTACAGGGCATAAGACCTTCCACCAAGCCAACTGCTGACAAGATTTGTGCTTGTAATCATACTGGAAGAAATACCAACCACTTGCCTACTGGGCACTTTTACCCCCCTCCTGCCTAGGCCAATTTTCAGCTTTCAGCACTGTCACACTTTGAATGACCATTTTTATCATTTTTTTTATACAAATAGAGCTTTCTTTTGGTATTTAATCACTCCTGTTTTTTTTGTTTTTATTTGCTAACGAAAAAAGACCAAAAATTTTGAAGAAAAAAAAAGTTTTTCTTAGTTTCTGTCAGTAGATTTTTTAAATAAGTAATTTTTCTCCTTCACTGATGTGCCCTGATGAAGCGGCACTGATACGCTGCACTGATGAGGCGGCACTGATGAAGAGGCACTAATATGCCGCACTGATGGCCAGTGCCGGGACAAGGTCATTTGGTGTCTAGGGCAAAGATAGCAAAAAAGGGATGGGATCAGGGGCAGAGGGGATGGCGGTGGTGGGGGGAGGGATAGGATTGGGGCAGAGGGGATGGCGGTGGTGGGGGGAGGGATGGGATCAGGGGCAGAGGGGATGGTGGTGGGGGGTTGGGATTAGGGGCAGAGGGATGGTGGTGGAGATGAGATGGTGACACTGGCACTCACCTTCTCTCAGTGTCAGTCGATTCCCCCTTCTTGCTCAGTGCTCTCAGTCTGGACTCTGTGTCTTCAGTAACGCTTCTCCTGACATGGTGACACTATCTGCAATCTGCTCACAAAAGGGAGAGCTCCACCCCTTCACTCGACTGGCCCATCAGCTAACTTTCTCCTCCTCCCTGACATAAATCTGCTTGGAGGAATGGGCAGAGCGCTGTGCCAGTAACAGTGAGTGCTCACTCACAGTGCACATTGTCCCGACACCTTTTTCTCCTATCCTCGGCTCCTGTAGGTCACAGCTCCCTATGCTCTTCTCCCTCTGAGTCCCCCCATCCCGCCTCCGGCTGGCCTCTCGGTGTGTGACGCCATGTGGGGAATACAAAGCGCCTGTCAGGGGGAGTATCTCCACTGACAGGAGAGAGGTGTGTCCAGCCAGATTTTAGAAGAACATGGCCAGCTTTTCACCTGCGCCCCCCTTCCTCCAGTAAATAGTACCGCCCAGGGCATCGGTCCCTTCTCCCCCCCCATACTGGCCCTGCTGATGGGCACTTATAGGTGGCACTGACAGGCGCACTGGTGGGCAATGATAGGCGGCACGAATAGGCAGCACTGATGGGTGACACGGATGAGCAGGCACTGAAAGGCAGCACTGAATGGCATCACTAATGGGCACTGATTGGGGTCACTGATGGACACTGATTGGTATCACTGATGGGCACTACTGTAATCAGTGCCCTGATTACCTTTACAGATCTCCCCTGCGAGGAGATGCCGCTGATCAGCTCTCCTCGCCACACACACTGTCAGTGTGAGCCGAAGAAAGCTGATAAACAGCACTTCTTTGTTTATATGTGACTAGCTGTAATTGGACACAACCGATCACATGTGTAAAGAGCCGCGTCATCGGCTCTTTACCGAGATCGGGGTCACGCCATGTCCTAAGAACACGGCACGCCACAATCACCGCGCTGCACGGCCCCGGCGGGCGAGCGAGAGCGGTGGTTCTGGGGCGCCATCATATGACGTCGTCCCAGAAAGAGGGTGCATCCCACCCACCATCATTTTACTATATGGTGGGCGGTGTAACAAAAATGTAAGCGTAGGATAGTTTTGCCTTAACGAGATGTGATGTGATCAGTAGAAGTAGTGTAAATGTAGATGTAGTTTAATTCTGGGATATTAAAAATACAGTATTCAATATCAGTCATGCACATATGTTCTTTCATTAGCATCTGAAAAGGACAGAGCCAGTTTCTAGGATCGAAGTGACACCTAGATGCCAATAAAAGTTCCCATTAGAGTAAACATAGATTGCCACCTTCTTGAGGCCTCAAAGAAAACTGCTAGTTATCTTAGCTACACGGATCCGCGGGGGGCATTCGCAAGGCCCTGGCCGGTCTGCAAACTTTGATTAATATCAATAGATCTAGGGAACCTAGTTTATCTCTCATAAATATTAGCGGCAGAGAGATGAAAATAATTCCTTTAGATCGTACACGTGATGGATAACGTGTACATGTAACTCTGTATTTTTAGCATGTGTGGAATCCTACAGAACCACACATAATTGTTATATGGCGCCTGATTGCAGCAGGCAGGCAGTGATTAGTACTGTCATGATGGGACTGATGCGCTGATATCGGAAATCCTATTCATGAACCAGCAATCAGCGCCGTTCTGAGCCAATTCGACTCTGGTCATTTCAGAACACAAAACATCCTGTGGGTTGAGACAGGAACACCCCCCAGGGTTGATTGGCGTAGGGCTAAAGTCCAGCCCACATCCATATTTCAATAAATTGGGGGGCCTGAGATATGGACATCATTCTTCCACAAAGCCAATTCGAAACTGGGGAATTCCCACATGCTCCAGTATGCTTCTACAAAAGGATAGACTGTCTTTCTGTATTTTTTGTATCTTTTTAGTAAATCCTTTTTCTTTGTTTATCTTTTATGCACTGCCCACTTTTGGGATATTAAATGATAAAATTAATAAGTGACTTCTGTGTACTAAGCTAGGATTCATATCTCTGGAGAGGTTGTTGTATTTTAGTGCCTAAGTACTCGGTCTAAGTTACGTGCCAATTGGTATGCAATTGCACTGCATGTTGGCAGATTTCATGCAGATTGTACGCCAACAGATCTGCCAGATGGAGATCTATGTGTGTGGTGGCTCAGCAGACCAGTCTGTGGACAAACTGTTGAGTGGTGGCAGGCTATTATTTATTGTGTGTGGGTGTGGGGACAGTGGGAAGAGTGATTAACACGGGTTCAAGCTTGCAGGATAGCTGGAGGAACCCTAGAAGCGTGTGCTAATTGGCAGACTGCTCCCCAACCCTTAGAGTGCACCAGATTGTATGCAAGATTCGTATCTGCCTGTGTGTGGTCAGCTAGCTGGATTGGAGTGGAGTCTCTCTCTAATGGTGGCCAAAGGTAGTGCGGGCTGTGAAAGTACCACAACCAGTCTTACATGCTCAGTATAAGTTCCCCCTTATTCCCATATTTCCTCTAATACCCCAATCACGGAACGCACGTCGTGGTTAGCTAGTCGCTGTGGGCGTGCGTAATCGTGACAGGCGGGAAGTGGTTAATTCACTTCTAGTCCATTTATATGGTTTTGAATTGCAAGCCCTAATTGAGGGGGTGATTTTGGACACCCTGAAACATATTGGTTACTCTTTTGAACATGCCTCTGACCTTTATCGAAATAAAGTTGTATCTGGACCTTCTAGCAATGGTGGGTGGTGCTTCAGTTTTTATAACCTTACACTACAAGTCAAGGAGATGGGTGTAGTAGAGTGTAGAAGCTGTCTGCCTGGGAACCAGATAACCTACATCAATATGTAGCCAATTCCCGGGCCTCTCCAGGCCTAATGGTGACCTCCAAAGTTAGAGATAGCTGACATCCTTCTGTGTAGACTGGGTTACGAGGCATGGCGGGTGCAATATAAGGTAGATTAATGGGCGCCAGACACTTCTTGAATGCAAAGAGATTTATTGTCTCTTAAACACAACTGTGGGAGACAGGATTTAGGGCCAGGACACCCATTAGTAGTTCCAATGTTAATTAGCGGACTCCGAGACTTCTACAGGTAGACAGCCATGCAGGGAAAAGCACCCAGCTGAATGCCACATCTGCATGTGTAGACACGCTGTCTCCTATAGCAACAATCTTCCTCCTTCCTTCCTCCTTCAATTTCCACTCAACTGAGCTCCCAGTCTATCACATAGACCCCCTGATCCACTGCCACGGGATCTCCTGAGCTCTTCCAATCCTCTCCCTGAGTATCTTCCTCAAGCATCACCCATGCGTGCCTGCTGGGTCCCTAGCTTGGCACTCACAGATGATACCCAAGCATCACCCCACTGGCCTGCTCGGTCCCTGGCTTGGCACGCAAGACTGCTCTGCAAGCGTCACCTGCGCTGGCTGGGTCCCTGGCTTGACACCTGCTGAAGTATCCCAATTCTTCACTGCCCCAGGTTGGTGAGAACACTGCTCTGGTACTTGCTTCATCTACTCATGATGGTCCCTGGTAACAAGGTGGATGGTCCCTTAGTGGCAACAGCTTCCCCTCTACCACCTACCACGACAGGTTCTCCAGCCGGCAGAACCTTCCCAACCCTGCACTGCTCTCCTGCTTCTGGATAGGCCCTCAGATAGCCTAGCAGCCAGATGTCCCTGGGATAGGCCTCAGGCTTTGGCCTAGCAGCCTGTGGAAATACAACACACGTCCACCCAAACAGCCGTCCAGGTGGCACAGAATCCTGATCACCTCACCTAACCCAAATAAAAAGGTTCTCCCAGCAGGCCAAGGGACCCAAGAAGATCCCTGCCCATTGGCTGAGATACCACATCTATTCCTAATTTGTCCTTGCAATGCCCTTGTCTTATCTAATGCCACCAGATACCCGGCCACCTAGTGACAGAAAAGAGAAGTGCAGCAATTCCAGAATTAGGGTGGAATCAATTGATCTCCTATTAATTGGCCAAGGCAACTATACCTGGCAGGTAAATTTACTAGCAACCCCGCCTAAACATCAGGGTGCTACAAATATAAATACCTTAAACTAAGATAGCAATTAGATAATCTTACTGGTCAAGTGCTATTTTTCCACTTTACTTAAAAGTGAAACAATAGTTTTATGTAGAAAATTACTTTTAATGCCCATGTAAAAAGGCTGTTTGGTCCTATCTTCTCCTATTTTCCCCTTCTTCCACAGTCCCCAATTCATCTCCTTATAGAACAGAGCCTTGGGGCATTCTGCACATGCTCAGTTTGGTGTGTATTGCTGGAGAGTTTTCTTTTCTTTGGAGAGTGCATGTGATTGGTACAGGGCCAATCAGCACTGTCCAAACAGAGGGTCAGGGGCCTGTGGCCTCATAGGCAGTTAGAAGAGAAGGAAAACCCCTCCCACAAGCTTTAACCAGAAACTGATAGAAGTTACAAGACTGCTATATACTGCTGATGAGAAAAGGTATTTAGCAGTTTATATTTACTAAAATCATTGCATTTCCATGTTCTGTGTACTGTGGGAGACCAGATATAGTGAATGCAGTATCCTGGGTTTAGTTCCACTTTCAAATGGAAAATCAACACCTGCAGGAATCTTAATGTGTCAGTGCTTTCTTTATAAACCTATATTTTGTTGATTGGATATCCCTTTCCCTTCCATCACCCCCACCCTTTCACCCAGTCATCTGTACAACTCCATTTCTCTCATGGATGGCCAAACTAAATAAACCACCTCCTTCGCTTGTAATAACCTCTGACGTATACAAAAACTATTGCATACATTAGCAAACACAGTTTAAGGTCTACTAAATAAATCCCTGCGTCTTGCAGAGTAGGACCATGCCAGCTTTTCTCACTATTAGAGCACTTGAAGCTTCAGAGTGAGATCATGTCAGCTTTTTTTTGATATTCACATAGGAGTTGGGGTTTTGGGGCTTCGGGATGCTCTGGAAGCAACCTATGGGTGCCTGCTCTAAGGACCTAGGGTGACTTTACAAGCTAATTTTAGCTCGGGTGCAATTTAAGGCTTTCTGTAATCAATAGCCACCAACATTTTTCAGATTGTTGCAGTACTTGGAATTAGAGATGGGCGAACGGTTCAGCCCGAGCATAAGTTCAGGCCGAACTTTCGCTGTTCGGATGGTCAATGAAAGGCCGAACAAACGAGGTTGTTCGACCGTTTGTTCGCCCCCCCGAACCGACCACAATGCATTGCGGCGCTGAACAGTGCATTGCAAGCCCTGATTCGCTAAAGTAGTTGAACATTCAGCCAATCAGGGCACAGAGCACTGTCAGAGTCATGATTGGACACTGTCATCATGACTTTATCCAGTAATGGCTCATTCCCGCCCCACAGTGTAAAAGTATTCTTTCAATGGCAGCCATTTTCAGTGTGATTTCGGCATGGAGAGAGATAGAATAGGGCCCAGTTTAGTGCTATTAGTTAGTGTGCTATACTGTGCTATTTTGCTTCAATTGTCAGTGTAGAATATTAGTTTAGTGTCAGTCTAGGGATAGTGTGAGTGTAGTGAGGAGGACCATCATTCAGCTTTTGCATAGTGTGCAGCTAGAGTAGGGACTGCTTTCATCAAGATTACCTCTATAGGGTTATGGTGGTAAGGCGCCACCAACACCCAAAGACCAATTTTTACGCACCCGTTACTTCTATACAAAGTCAAAGAGACACCAAAATGTATCCAAAAATCTCTAATCTTGTTCCCAGTGCACTACATTGTGGCCTCATCATACCCACTGGCTCCCCAACTGTTCCTGAGCAAAATAAAGGCAGCTTGCAGGGAAAATGTGTTTTTTTTTTTTTTTTTTTTGGCTTTCCGGGTCCGAACGTTCGGGGTGTTCAAAAGTTCTGGTGCAAACCGAACAGGAGTCCATTCGGCCCATCCCTACTTGGGATTTCTGTGTCCTGATAACTATAGTGCTAATAGAAGGACCCATTTATCATCATAGTGGAGTACAATCAGTATGAGTGCAGCTGATAAAGCACTTCAGATAAAGCAGCTGTTATTTCAGTAGCTCTGTAATGATATCTTGTAAAAGTTTTGCTTGTTGTCTTTTTAGCAGGTTCGATAATAAAAAGTTTCATGATGTTTTAAATTGTCCTACAGGCAACCAAATAATAGATGTCTGGGATGTTAGTGTGTCCCCAGTTGCTTGTGAAATACTGTCATTACTTCTCTATCTTTATTTTAATTCAAGATAGCAAGTAACGATTAGAACATCAGTCTACCAGCTCGCTGTGGTTAATCAGAGAAATAAATTGATGGCAGCTATTAGAAAATGCTAAAAAAGGTCACACACATGTAACTGGTTTGTAGATCTTGAAATGGTTTCTTAGGGCCAGTAAACCTGAAATACAAATTGCCTGAAATGAACCTGTGCTATGCCCAGGCATGAGACACAACAAGTTAAATTAACTGCCACCCTGCTAAAGCTGCACATACCCTTCGTCCTTGTATTCCAAGTAAGCTCCAAGTCATTAGAGAGTCTCTCCTTGATCTAATGTGATAGCACTGATGATTGGGAATCTGACCCCCAAGCTCTGCATCATAAGAGGTAGCAGAGAGTATATCACATGCCCCCATACCTGAAAGTACCGGGTGTTTCATTTCACACCTGGTGACTGAATTTTTTCCTATATGCGACTAGGGCAACTTGAACTGCATCCAGACCTACGTCTGCACGATTGATTCATACTCAACTGCAATTATGGCCAATTATTGATGAATTGATTGGCTTGATCCTGGCAAAATCCCTGTTTTTGTTGCTGGTGACTGAATGCAGCCATGACATGACAAAGGAGAAGTTTAGCAACTGGTGAAGAGGAGAAGCAGTTTCATGGGTAAAACAAACACACAAACTTAATTGTGGAGTCATACCGGCTTCTGTACCAGTGAATTTACTGAAAGTGAACACAAAGTTGGAGGGCTAACTTCCATAGTTACATAATCGTTTTCTCAACATAGATAAAAAGTTTACAGTGGTCAACGTGAATGAAGATATTGCAACTCATGTCTCGCATTTTGCCTCAAGCTCCATGCAGACAGGAAAGAAAGGGGTCAGTTGCCATGAGGAAGTTAAATTATATGTTTCAGTATTGGAAAATCATGACTTCATTCGTATCAATGTAAACCATGTACAATGCTTAAATGTACAGTATACATGCAACTGAAATAAATGGAGTCTCCGTCATACACGCGATAGCAGGCTGCAAAGATTTTGCAGGAGGGGCTTCGTGGGAACAGGCAGACCACAAAACAAAGATCTCCAAGGGATGGGGTTAGAGGTGAGTAAAATCGTATTACAAAAATGCTGGGGTAAGGGGGGCTCACTAGGGGCAACAGCAACACCCTTTAGGACCACTACAAACACTGGATGACAGCTGGTTGTGCGTTCATGTTCTTGCCGTAAGAGCTTTCTTACAAGAAATGGTATAGGTGTGTACAATCTTACCAGAAAATGAGTATGGGGGGAAAGAAAAGAAAGCACCTGAAAATCGTCTCATTTTGGGGAGACTCTATAGATATATACAATTGTTGCCTTACTCAACTATAACCAGCCAGATCAAGGGAACACTTATATCAGTGTGTGGGCACCATTGGTGCCTGCTGTATGCATTTCAAGGGAACTTGTGACAAGAGCAATGTGTCAATGGTGATTTTCTTCAGAAAATACAACTAATCCCTTAGAGAGGTATCTTTAAAAATTTGGAACTCCGATCAGTTACATATACATTTCTGCAACATTACCACTGAAGAGTTTTAAAAAGTATGCCAATAAAAATTTACTTAAATAAATAAGATCCTTTTAAGCCTAATTGAAATCACAGAAAAAGCTATACGGTCAGATCAACAACTCCTCTTTTCTTGCCTCCACTTTCTGGTTAAAGCAGCTATATAGGGTCTGCAAATATGATTGTAGAGTTTAACAGGCACCAAAGAGGATCCAGTGCACTCTAATGTACAGACCTGATCAGACATGTTTCCTCCCATTCTCTTCGCTACAAGGAGTGTGGCTGTTACTCAGCTCTGCCAGCACAGAGAACTGCAGTGTGAGAATGGAATCTGCATTTTCTGTGTTCTGAAGCATGTCCTAGCAAAATCAGTCACAAATCATAACATGGGGGTACAGGATTACAACAAGATAAAAGACTTAGATTGGTTTTAAAATAATTACAATGATGACCAGTCATGAAAGTAAAATTTTGAATGATTCCAGTCGGGTAGTTGGTCAGCTACATGGCATGGGTAGGCAGGTGTCATGACTGCAGCTCCTTACACTGGGAGTCTACTCAAGTTCACTTCAGCGAGGTCCATTATATTGCATCTAATCCTGTGTGTCTTTGTATATAGGGAGTTCTCCCATACATATACACATTTCATTTCCTCAGTGTTAGGGAATGAATCCCATGAGAAAATTCCACTGTACTCATCTGTATTGCTGTGAAAGGGTTACTGTGCCTCATTAATTAGACACAATTTTATCGCTTATTGCTTGCTAGCAGTTGAAATGCATTCTTACAGTAAACTATTATTTACTGCAAATATGTGCTTTTATGTATGCACATATATTTACATGCGTTAATATAAAATGTGCATTTTGATAGGAATTCCTGTGAACTCCGACAGTGAAGAATATATTGCATCTGAACCTGTTCATGAGCGGCGCTCATCTAAAGTCACTGTGGGTCAATATTACAGATTATCCCATTATCCTTTAACCTTTGGAGCAGCCATTTGGATTATAAAATACTAAAAGTGCTGTGTGGTGCAAATTCATGTTCTTTATAAAGTGGTGGGATGGAGATCTCAAAGTAAATTGTCCGACAGCTTCCGAGATCAGATGTGTTGAACTGAATGGTTCTATAGTATTTAAAGTGATTCCTTTTTTTCTCCACATATTTTGGTAAATTGTATGTTATGAAGGAGAACATTAGTAAAGTTTGTGGTAGATGCATGGGAATAGGGGTTACAGCTGTCAATAGCCTTGCTAAATTTAGAATGATTCAAGGATCTTTCCTTAGATCATCAATTTAACTTGCCATTGTAGGCCACCATCAATTTAATTTGATGCCATTGTAGGCCACCATCATTTTACCATGCTGCCATTGGGGATCACTATCAACTTCACTGTGCCTGTAGCTGTAACTGCATACCAACTGCCACAGTGAGGTGTACAATGACATGTACACTATGGGGCCAAAAATGTGTGGACAACTGGCTATCACAACTTTATGAGCTTGTTGGACATCTCTTTCCAAAACCACAGGCATAAATATGAAGTTGGCTCTCCTCTTTGCAGCTATTATAACCACTGTTCTGGGAAGTCTTTCAACAAGATTTTAAAGTGTCTGTTGGAATTTGTGCCTATTCAGCCCAAGCAACAATTGTGAAGTCAGGAACTGATGTTGGACGAGGAGACCTGGCTCAAAGTGAGCATAATGCCGTGTACACACGAGCGGACTTTACGGCAGACTTGGTCCGGCGTACTGGATTTCGTTGGACAATTCGATCGTGTGTGGGCTCCAGCGGACTTTGTTTGCTTAAAAGTTGGACGGACTTAGATTTGAAACATTAGATTTTAAATCAATCTGTTGAAATCGAGTCCAGTCGAAAAGTCCGCTAGTTCTACGGACAAAAAGCCACGCTAGGGCAGCTATTGGCTACGAACTTCCTTATTTTAGTCCGGTCGTACGTCATCACGTACGAATTCGTCGGACTTTGGTGGATTGTGTGTAGGCAAGTCCATTCATTCAGAAAGTCTGTCGTAAAGTACGTCAAAAAGTCCGCCGGGCAAAGTCTGCCATAAAGTCCGCTCGTGTGTACACGGCATTAGAGTTCATCCAAAAGGTGTTCAGTAGCGTTGAGGTCAGTGCCCTGTGCAGCCACTCAAATTCCTCCACACCAACCTCATTAATCCATATTTTTATAAAGCTGACTTTGTGCACAGGGACAATTGGGCTAGAACACAAAAGAACCTTCTACAAACTGTTGCTGCAAGGTTGGAAGCAAACAGTTGATTTTAGCATTTTTTAGAGTCCCTGACCTGAGGTGCAGATCAGAAAAGTCAGATGTCCTTAATGTATGGGTCAGTGACATAAGGCAATAAAGGAAGAAAAGTATGACAGTTAACTAGTATTTTTAGAAGAGGATAGTTTCAACAATCTCCATTACTCTTATGACCGGGTTTCCAGTATTTATTATAAGAATGCCCATCCATTGTAATTAATCATAAGTACCAATGACATCACTCAGACGTGAGTCACACTGACTAATTCTCACTGACATTTAAAGGCCCATGGCCTCAGGAATTGTTCAAGATGTGAGATCTGGCTGTTCGTATTTTTTCATGCTTGATCACTCACTAATAATTTTAACATCCACCATGAATCACTTATTCATAAGAAGAATAATTGTCGGGCCATGTTACTTCTCACAGCAGCACTACGTTTTTGCAACTAAAAGCAGAATTTCCTTGCTATACTTTTCTAAAAACACACTTCCAAGTGTTACACCTTAAAAGTCATGTCATTGCTGATCAAGGTCATACTTGTTTTACCAAGTTTCTGCTTGTTAAAACCTTACATGCCAGAGAGTGCCCAGAAAATGTAATGCATTTTTGTAAGCATCCAGCAAGATGAGAATACTTACGTACAGAGCACTAACATCAGCATTCTAGGTATGTCGAGACATGTTTTGGCAATCAGTACCAAAAGTCACATTGATGACAATTGTCACATTTTTACATAGGTTGGAAAAAAGACACAAGTCCATTTAGTTCGACCAATATATAAGGTCTTACGTAATAAAACATATTACATTTGTTCATCTCTTCCTATCCCAAGACCTCATATGGTTATTAATGGCCATTAAGATGTCCATTAGTACTGACTGAAAAGCAGTCCTAGAAATGGTGGGAAGGTTCAATAAAACCAACAGTCCAATAGTGACTTTAGAGCTTCCTATTATTGCTAAAGCTGATGATGTCCATTTGTGTCAAAATGTGTTGTGTTGAGCGGAGCTTTTGACATGTCACCACCTGCACATGGGGACTCGTGCATACTATTTGCCTGTACAGAATGCTCATTTCATACTTGACATGGGAGTTTTAAATCTGCTGAATAATAACATTTTGATACTCAGAATTACACTATTAGGAACACTTCCCTTATTTTCCATATGGCAAACAACATGAGGGCCAATGGTTAACTGGTGGAGTTGGAGGATATCATATCATCCTTACTGGATTGTATACATCCCTGTGGGCTATTTGACTACTCATATTTTGGGGATCATTATCTTCTGGTAAGGTATGATTCTTACTACAACGTACTGTGGTGGTGCAGTCACAGATTTGTCTTTTGAAGCTTTTCTGGATTGCACTTACGCATTTTTTTTTTGTTACTGGAAAGTTTGGATGGACGTCAATAACGAAGTTCAATTTATGTTTTTCTTGAGAAAATAAGATCACACGTTCTCATGTATCACCTAGTATTTTGAGTGATTTTTGTATTTAAAGCCACTTATGTTTTGTATGTAAGTCTTTAAAGGTGATAAGGCAAATTTTTAGTTAAATCAGGGAATAAAAGCAGCACTTAGAATATGCATGCTCCCTGTAGGAGCTGCTGGTTAAGAAGGGTCCTCTGTTGTTTGCCTCAACCTCTATAAGAACTTCAGCCTCTCTGATGCACTAAGTTGAGTTTTCAGAGCATGGAATACCACACAAAATCACTAAACATAACATCTGGTAAACAGTGATAATACAATTTCCACAAAATGGGCACGGAACCAGTTAGTAAACCCAAAACTTAATAAATTGTCACACACTATGGTGGGGTAAAGAAGTAAGCATGGATTTACAAAGGCAGTAACACAATTTAGCATACAGAATGATTAGTAATAAGAACTAGGCATAAGATGACACTTGGCGTCCAGATTAGCATAAACAGTAGCAAGATCACCTAAAGTACAGCAGTAGCCAGTATTAAACCTTGATTTTTCAGAAAACAGGAGACTATACTGCCAAAATGCATTAATTGCGACTATGATAGGCCAAGACTGACCAGATGCCCACTCTCAATAAAAATGAAAGAAAGGTTCGAGGGGATCAAAAGGGACTTATAGTATGGTGTTGCTGAAGGGGCAGTCCTTTACGTTGTTCTTCTGCCGGCTATCGTTGGGGCTCTTTAAGAAGCAGTGGTGCATTTAATGACAATTTTAGTAAACAAGCATGCAGTATAGTTGCAGTAAAGGTGCGATAAAGATGCAGTCAAGGTTTGGTATGGGCGTGAAACAGGTGCAGTGTAGATTCGGGTCAAATGCAGTGACAGTTTGGTGTAACTGCAGTATAGGGTTGCTATGGGTGAAATATATATTTGGTGGAAGTTCAATATAGAGATTGCATGCACTCGCTGTAGGGATCCTCTCCCTCTGGGTGATCTATGCACTTTTTAACAAACTTTGTTGTAGTCCTACCTTTTCTTATTCAGAAGAAATAGCTACTGTCTATGTGCAGAGTGAATGTGAATCAGAGTGACTCTTTCATTGTTGATCAGCTACTGCACTTGCAGGGTCTTAATAAGGAAAGTGGCAGGGTCTGGATCCCTTTAGACCAAGTGTGTCCAACCTGCATCCCAAGACAGCTATGAATGCACCCCAAAAAAACAAAATCATAAACTAACTTAAAAACATTTTTTGTTATGGAATATTTTGTAAAAATGCATTTACACTTCGCAAACACATGCAGCCAAAGAAAAAATTGACAGTGTATCCTTACTGGACTATTATAAGTCTTATCTTCCCAAAGAAAAATATCCCACTCCTAACAATCACGCCTTATTCATGTCATCAGTTTTCAGCATCACTTATATTTCTGAACAACTATGTTCAAGGATTAGCATACGAAGGGCAAAATTAGAAACAAAATATTTAATGAGCACCTTGAGATTTCATTGAGAATTGCTAATACATCTATCGAACTAGATATTGATGCATTAGTTTATCAAAAACCGTATCATAATTGTCACTCTTTTTAGTGTTGTCTTTTACTTTTATAATAAAAATATTACAAAAAAATAAAATTTACATTCTATATCAGTGATCGCAACTTGTGATCTGCCCAACTTTTTCTACTCATCAGCTATCCTTATTGTTAGTGTATTTTATGTGTGGCTCAAGACCATTCCTCTTCTTTCACGGCAGACCAGGAAGGCCAAAAGTTTGGACACCTCTGCTTTAGACATATTTAACATTTTAGGGGTATCTCACCAAAAATTAAATTGTGGTTACAGGGGATGCCCAAAATAAATTTTTTATCTTAGGACAGACTTCTAGGAATATCAGTAAGCCAATCACACAAGCAGGAAATGACATTTCTAGGGGCGCTCTGTACACATCTGTGTACAAAATGCCTCCAGGTTGCCATATTGCATTAAATTTTACAGAAAATTACAGCACTGCAGATTGAAAAGGAAAGGTAATTTTTAAATATTTTATCCATGAAAGGAATTACCCTTTAAAACTCTCTATACTCTACAAGACTAAATATAATGGCTGTTATAGATTTTGAGCGTACAAGCCCTTTATACAAGTGGTTTTGGATTGACTGAATTGTGTGATCTTGATGCTAACCTACAAGTTGGTATTCTTTTAAGAATCTGCCTTTCTCCACCTCTGGACACTCGTGAGGCATGGTTACTGAATATAGTAAGAGACATCAGCCCTGTTTCTAGAGCATACTGTGAGACTTGTCTTGTAGTGATGACATATTTGCTTTTTGCTCTAGAGCATACAGTGTATCCCAAGACCTGATGTGCAATCAGTCCTTTAATATTCAGCAAACCAGCAGAGAGAGAGAGAGTGCAATTATGTGTAAAGGGAGAGACTGCGGGAGAGAAGCCTTTAAAATACTGCAATTTCATGGCTTGTGAAACTGTTACAGCACAGATACAGGTGATTATTTCTTTAAAGAGGCATGTCCCTCCATTGCAGACCAGCGGGATCTCCCCGTCTGGACCACCGCCAATCAGCTGTTGAAAATCCGCAACGAAACCACTTTGAGGATAATTCTGTGCTTATAGCTACTAGGAGTTCTTTGGCACAATTGAACTAGGCATTGTAAGTCCATGAAAAGCAAAGCAAACAAGCCACTATCAAAAAATGTTGATGGCATCCCACTGTCTCTATAAGAACTTGTTCTGAGCAGGGAGGGTAAGCTACTTGTGCTCGGACAGCTTTTTACACCTTACAGTGAGAAGAAAAAAAAAACACATTTTAAAAGGAATCTTTTTGAAGTAATCAGGTACTTCGAAAACAGCAAAAGGGAACCAAAAGTCACTTGAAGCAGAACTTCAAGGGGCACGAACATCTTAAAGGATTTGAATCTGCCCTGCCTGCCGAATATAAACATTTCGGGCTGCTGGGCCCGTGGCTGTGGCCTGTGAGCAGTATGGCCCAGAGTGCTTCAGGCTTTTGAGGCATAATGCAGAGCTATTAAGAGGCAGCCTGAACAGGTGGGGGTGGTCCGTTAATTTTGGTACCACTGCCAGAGGTGGTCTGGTCCCTGCCACTGGGGGCCCACAGGAAACTACAAGGAGCTACAGTGATGGTAGGACCCCAGAAGGATCCTGTAATGCCATGAGAATGGTTAGTTGGCTGTACCCTATCTAAGGTTCACCACGGAAGGGTGTTGGTACAGCTCATCAACCTGGGAACACCACCAATCTCGCTGCTTTGGCCAACCTACACCTCTTCATTGCATCCCCAAGGTCCAGCCAGGGGTTGAGGCAGAATGTGCCCCCTACAAGCAGCAATGACTTCTTGGGACGAGACCCAATACAAGTCCCTCTTAGAACAGCTTGACGTTACCTTTAAATACTTTTCCATACCTCAACAGAGACTTCTCTCTGCACTGCTCTGCACTCTCGCCTCGTTTGCATGCCCGGGACACATCCCCAATTTCAGTAAAGAGCCAATGACACGGCTCTTTACCCATGTGATCAGCTGTGTCCAATCACATGTAAACAAGGAACTGACAGTTATCGGCTTTACTCTCCTCACACTGACAGCGTGTAAAGTGAGGAAAGCCGATCAACAGCATTTCCTCACAGGGGAGATCTGCACAGATAATCACGGCACTGATCATTAGTGCCCTGATTATCTGTGCAGCCCCAACAGTGCCCAGCAGTGATGCCAATCAGTGCTGCCTTTCAGTGCCGCCTATCAGTGCTACATATCAGTGCCAGTTATTACTGCCACCTCATCAGTGCCCTTCAGTGCCAGCTCATCAGTCCCCATCAGTGCCACCTCATCAGTTCTCATTAGTGCAGCCTCATCAGTGCACATCAGTGAAGGAGAAAAATTACTTATTTACAAAATTTTCTAACATAAACTACGAAAATATATATATTTTTAAAAAATGTTTGGTCTTTTTTTCTTTTTTTTTTTTTAAACAAAAAATAAAAAACCCAGTAGTGATTAAATACCACCAAAAGAAAGCTCCATCTGTCTCAAAAAATGATTAAAATTTAATTTGGGTACAGTGTGGCATGACCGCGCAATTGTCATTCAAAGTGTGACAGCGCTGAAAATTGGCCTGGGCAGGAAGGGGGTGAAAGTGCCCGGTATTGAAGTGGTTAAAGAGGCCCTCTCACTATTTTTCCTCTGAGCCATTATATAGATATTCAGAGAGGTTTACGCATTAACAGTGGGATGTTCCAGAGCATAATATAATCATTTAGGAGGGTGCCAACATTTAACATAGTAATGACCAACGAAAGGCAACAAGAAATAGAAGTGTATTATAAATTATAAAATAAAAATGACAATCTAACCTAAGTGAGATCAAGTGTTGTGGTGTTTTTTCCCAAGAGTTACTGAAATTTATGTTAGATGTCGCTATTAGATTAAGGAGCCTATACTAGTTTGGCATCTGATACTTAATATGCAAAATGTGGTTATGGGGCAGCACAGATAATTCTCACCGAAGGTATGCTAGAGAATGAGGCATAAATTGTGCTTGTGAACATTCCATTGATATCTGTAGAAAGGCAGCATGGCTACAAGCAAACATTGAACAGGTTCCACTGGGTACAGCAGATGTTCCAGCAGGCTGACAAGGCATAATGAAATAAACGAGTTAAAGATACATTTCAATCACTTCTAACATCTTAAGCGGACACAGCTACCTGCGGAGTGCCTCTCATTTTCTTCCTGCCATTCATCCTACACAGCTGACTGCACCACCAGCAGAACACTACCTAATGTATATAGCTGCTGCCATTATCTTCTGAATGGCCAATGATGATGCAGGCTGAGTCTCTCTGGTTGTGGCCCTCATCCTGGCACCACTTTGTAGAGTTTCTATATAGTGAAATCGTTACGCCAGTTATTACGCTTCACAAATTCATCCTGTTTATATAAAAATCTTGTTGGAGGGTTTGTTGTTCTCCTTGATCATTTCCCTACTTTAGATGAATTCAACATTTGTAACCATAGTTCACATATTCTGTAGAAATGTATTACGCAGAGACAATTGGATTTGGCAAAGAAACAGGGTTGGGGAGGTGGGGGCTCTTGCACCCCAAGCATCTGGATCAGTAGTTAAGTAGCTAAGTGCCAACATAATGGTGCTTTTACTTTATGGAGCCCAACTGTTTTCTTTCCATACTGGATAAGTTAAGTATACTTCTGGTGGAGTTAAGGCAGTGTTGGGAAATAAGTTAGAAGTCATGTTAGGGGCTTAAGGGTAAATTGTAAGGGTTTTTTTAAACTTAGGGGTTACAGTTGATGCAGTGGCAGCCCATCCATAGGGGCACCTGGCCCCAATCTACATGCAGGGCGCAGACGTATGGATTTCAAAGGGGTTTTTTTTTTTTTTTGGAAGCACATAAGAGCCTGAGGCTCTAATTGGCTTCAAAAAAGGGTGGGGTCAGGGCGCAGAGCAATGTGCCCTGAGCCCACCCAGTTATGTGACAATAGCGAATTATTATTCACTATTGTCTTCCTGATTCACCTCTCATCCAATCAGGAAGTGGGTCTTAAAGAGGAAGAAAACTTCCCTCTAATGTTTGTACCTATAGGTAAGCCTATATTCTTACCTAAAGGTACTGTAAATATCTCCTAAACTTGCACCGTTTAGGAGATATTTACTGTATACTGCGCCGATTATGCCATTGGCGCATGCACTCTGAAGGAACGGCCACCAGTGCCATTTCTTCAGGAGCCTGTGCTGTGACTGGTGGCTCCCACACACATGCATGGGAGTGACGTCACGCGGCTCCGACCAGTCACACAGCCGGAGTCCGCAGACCCGGAAGAAAGATGGGCGAGGATGGATGCGGCCTCGAACGGGAACAATGAGGGCTTCGTTTGCAGGTAAGTGTCACATGATGTGCTAGCATGCAATGCATACTAGCACATTATGCCTTTACTTTACAGGTAAGAAAAAAAAAGCACAGTTTACTACCTCTTTAAGACCCCATTGGCCAAGAGGAGAAGCGACCTTATTGGCTGCCGTGGAGGAAATGCAGGAAGGAGCCGAAGCTGCCGTGACCTGGATGGGGTAAGTGCAGGGCTGGTGGGTGGACCCACCACTGCATAGATGTAAACCCTTACTGAATGACTGACAAAAAATCATGTTGCTCCAAAGATCTTAAATTGTCATTAAAGTCATATAATAAAAAAACAACTTGATAAATGCTGTATTACATGCTGTTTATACTCAGTCACTATGAAATCAATGGGACAGCGCGGCTATACCGCCGGCAAAGCGCCCCTGCAGAGGCGCTTTGCGGTGGTTTTTAACCCTTTCTCGGACGCTAGCGGGGGAGGTAAAACTGCCCCGCTAGCGCCCGAATACCGACGGTAAAGCGCTGCTTAAACTAGCAGCGTTTTACCGCCGATGCCGCCCCAGTGTGAAAGGGCCCTTAGTGTCTCAAGAAATGAGATACACCTGATGTACTGATGTACACCTGATGTACTGATCAGATGTGATCAATTTTCAGTGATTGGCTCCATAGTTTGTAGACTCTGTAACTTTCACAAAGACCAAGTAATATACACTAATTTGGGTTATTTTTACCAAAGATATGTAGCAGTATAAATTTTGGCCAAAATTTATGAAAAAAAATTACTAATTAGTAAAATTTTGACAGAAACAAAGAAAAAGGGCATTTTTTATTTTATAGCACAACAAATAATTAAAGTGATTAAATACCAATTAAGTGATTAAATACCACCAAAAGAAAGCTCTATTTGTGTGAAAAAAAGGACGCAAATTTCATATGGGTACAGTGTTGCATGACTGAGTAATTGTCATTCAAAGTGTGAGAGCGCTAAAAGCTGAAAATTGGTCTGGGCAGGAAGGGGGTGTAAGTGCTCTGTATTGAGGTGGTTAACAATGTCCATAGGCAACGCTTTAAACATTTCTACAGGTTACCAGTTTAGAGTTACAGAGGTGGTCTTGTGCTAGAATTATTGCTCTCGTTCTAACACTCTAACCTCACATGTGTGGTTCGAACATGGTTTACATTTGTGGTCACGACTAACCTATGCGTTCGGTTCTGTGTGCGAGCACGGAGGTATAGGGTGCGTTAAAAAAAAAAAAAAATTAGTTTTTTTTTACACTGTCTCTTTAAAAAAATAATTCTGCTCACTTTTATTTCTGTCAGAAAGAATGTAAACATGCCTTGTGCCAGTAATTGACAGTGACTGGTACTCTTTATGGAGGGATCTGGGGTCGATAAGACCCCAAATCCCTCCTTTGCACTTAAAAGTATTCAAAATATTTTTTTAAAATCTGGCGCCTTTTAAGTGTTCAGTAAACCAGAAGTGACGTCATGACATCGCTTCCGAGTTACTAGATCCGACACCCGATCGAAGCTGATTGAGGCTTCGTTCAGGTCTCTGGCCAGCCAGCGTACCCGCTGGTCGGTCAGGCTTCCCAGTGGGACGGGAGAGCTCGAGCAAGCCGCGGAGGGTGGCGGGAGGGAGGGGGGACTTTTAGCCGCATCGGTTGTTAACCCAAGAAAGCTGACCGTTGTTAAAATGTCCGTGGGCCGGGTGCACATGAATTTATTATGTGCACTGATGGGCCGGACATTTAGCGGGGGCGGGCCGGGTGCGGTCTAAAGGTTGCCGAACCCTGTCTTACTGTGCAGAAACCTTTGACCACCGGCGCCATTTTGACTACTGGACGTTAGATCTATGTAATAGGTGGAATTGCCACTGAGCCATTTTAACTGCTGGACAAGATTCAGGGCAATGTAAAAAGAAGTGTAAGAACTGGTTCTTACACTTCCTTTAGTCAAAATGGCGCCGGTGGTGTAAATAATGAGCAAGCTCGATGACACCGTGATCTGGCCATTCCCCAGTTGATGTCTGCTAGTGACAAAATGCGTAGGGAGGAGCCTACAACGGTGACGTCATCACGTTTTTCCTCTCAGGAGGTGGATGAGCGAATTACACAGGAAGTGAATAGAAGTCTCTTGAGTTGTTGCGGTTCCGTTTTTTTACCAACAAACGCTTTCAAATAGCTTCTACCTTGTAAGTGCAAATCTATTTGTTTTATTAAAAACATTTTATACCGTATTACGCTATGAGAGCCTTTCTTTTTATGTTCTCTTGAGTACCATCAGCACCAGCTACAGTTCCAGGCAGCCTTTTATGGTCTTGGGGAGACCTAATCATTCCCTATGTTTGGTAAGATCACCTATTAGTGATCATGGTGTTCTGGTAAGCAGATTATTTTCTCACCTGGGTGTGGAGCTGGAAGCACTTCTATGAAGGATTTCTTCACTGATCTTTTCACTGCAAACTATCACTCTTATTTGGATGGGCGTTTATGGTTCAATATATGGACTCTAATTCCAATGGGACTTTGCTTTAGTTTTATTTTTTCACTTTGTTTTTCTCCAGTGAAATTTTGTTTTAGTTTTTACATCACTTGTTTAACTGATCGCTAAGCTTATCAGCGCTGCATTTACCTTGATCCTTAAAAACACTATGCTGATGATCTTTCTGTAAGAAATCTGTAGTTTTACTTGACAGTGACCGGCAGGGAGGTTAGACACTCATAATTTGTAACTATCGATTCAGAGAGAGTTGAAAACAAAAGCTGCAATGAGGCAGGTGCCAAAATCCTTCCTAAACACATAATGGTAAGGCTCAGCTTGATGGATGCATCTTTTCAACAACATTAACTGCATAATTACAGAAGACAGGAGGAATATCCTGAGACCAAAAAACAGATCAGTGATTACGGAGATGCTCAGTTGCCTTGACTGTTGCTTCTGAGTTATTTATTTAGAAGGGAATTCTAGTTTGTACCCAGTTGTATTCAAACAATAACATAACTGCCATGGCGCAATGCATACACTGGCAAACATATGCCTGTATAAACATCAGAAATATACTAAAGAATAGAAAAAAGAAACAAACGTTCCTCCATCTACACAGATTAAGGTCACAACACAAACTCTTGGAATTTGCATTGCCAGAACAGGTCACTATGTTACAGCATACCTCAAACATAGAAGAAGATTCCTATTAAAACAAGCAGCAGTACGTTAGTGTAGGTCATTTGTGACTATAGTGTATGTAGCGCTGGTAGATTTTTAATCTACTGCTGATAGGTAAATCTAGTGGGTCACTTGTTAGAGGAAGTCAGATTTGCCTCTGTTCCAGCTTGGCTGAGTTGCGTGTGGTTCCACACTGTGCCGGTGGGTGTCGTAGTCACCATGGGCCAGTGTTGGAAAAGAAACGTGTTGAAGCGTATGAGTGCTCCTCTGTCCCGGGGACAACTCGGTGGAGGTGGTCCTCCGAGTTGCATTCTGGGAGAGGGTATTTATGGGACAGAGGCCATATTTTGGGGTTCGTTTTCAGCCACCTGCTGGCCCTCCTGGCCGACAGGTATGTGTTAAGAGTACCACCTCGTGGTCCTCCGTTTCGGAGGCCCACGTCGCTGCAGCGTGTGGGTGGGCCCAGAAGCCTGTCTGGGGCCTACCACAGCAGCAGAGGAATGGTCCTGAGCTGTCTATCCTGAGTGAAGAAGCTGGACAACTGAGAAGATCCCAGGGGAGGACCCGTTATTGAAGGATCATGCGGAGTGCTGGTCTGGAGGGGGGCCTGGTGACTCAGTTGGAGGACGTATCCTGAAGTAATCTTACTGCATAGAACTGCCGGGTTGGCTTAAAGGTTCAAGTACTGTGTCTGACAGTCATCGTAAACCAATACATCCTGTGGCAGAGGATCGTACGGGTTTCATTCCAAAACAAGTCTGTGGCAGAGACTTTTGTTCGTGCTGCGTACTGGCTGCTAGGCAAGTGAGAGATGTCTATCCAGGCGGGCAAAGATTAGATCCTACAAGAAAAGGGGAGACTATTCAGCTACAAGTGTTCAATTCCAAAGAATGTTCTGAAGAGTACTACTGAAAAGGTATTTGAGATTCCCTGCAGCTTTCCTTCTGCCTCTTTCCTGCTACTTCCTTTATTTGTTCATTAAAGCATTGGAAAAATATACTCGAGCGTTCAGTGCTTGCATCGCCCAGAGGTAAACTCAACGGAACCCTAGACCCGGTGCCGGTGAAACAGAGGTATCGAGAGTGAAGGTAACAGCCCGCTTTAAACCAGCAGCTCCACCGAGAGTTATTGCTACATGTATGTTAGGACATACTATCCTCTCCAAATTGCAACCCTTTGCTTGCTTTTATCGGGCCCTTGGGGCACCATTTCATCTAGTGATACCAACAATGGGGCATAATTCCCCTCACTGACACCAATTAAGGGGCACAATTCCTCCCAATGTCACCAACAATGGGGCCCAATGACACCAACGATGAGGCACAATCTTTCCACTGACATCAAAGATGGGGCCAGTGTTGCCAACCGTCAGTATTTTTTTACTGGCAGCCAGTAAAAAACAGGCACTTTTCTCCTGCCAGTAAATGTCAGTGACAGGAAAAATTTGCCAGTTTAAAATATAGCTGTGACACTTGACTCAGAGTTGCAGTCCAGAGCCAGCTGAGACCATCTGGGAGCTTGCTACAGTGTGTTTGGGCAGTGCTGGTGGGGGGCCGGGGTCTGGCGGAGGTGGCGCCTGAGCATGTCGTGTGATGTCATGGTGCAAGGGAGCCGAGGAGAGTGGCTGGAACCTCATGTGTGGGTCTGCGGGACATGAGCAAGGCAAGCCGGGAGTGGGACTGTCAGTGCTGTTTGGACTGGAGTGGACTGGAGAGACCACCTGACATGGAGAGAGACTGTCGCTGTCCCTGAGCGTCTTACTCACTATATCGAAAATAAAATAAGAAATATGTTTTTTTTACCTTAACCACTTGAGCCCCGGACCATTATGCTGCCTAAGGACCAGAGGTCTTTTTCCAATTTGGCACTGCGTCGCTTTAACTGCTAATTGCGCGGTCATGCAATGCTGTACCCAAACGAAATTTGCGTCCTTTTCTTCCCACAAATAGAGCTTTCTTTTGATGGTATTTGATCACCTCTGCAGTTTTTATTTTTTGCGCTATAAACGGAAAAAGACTGAAAATTTTGAAAAAAAATGATATTTTCTACTTTTTGTTATAAAAAAAATCCAATAAACTAAATTTTAGTCATACATTTAGGCCAAAATGTATTCGGCCACATGTCTTTGGTAAAAAAAAATGTCAATAAGCATATATTTATTGGTTTGCGCAAAAGTTATAGCGTCTACAAACTAGGGTACATTTTCTGTAATTTACACAGCTTTTAGTTTATGACTGCCTATGTCATTTCTTGAGGTGCTAAAATGGCAGGGCAGTACAAAACCCCCCCAAATGACCCCATTTTGGAAAGTAGACACCCCAAGGAAATTGCTGAGAGGCATGTTGAACCCATTGAATATTTATTTTTTTTTGTCCCAAGTGATTGAATAATGACAAAAAAAAAAAAAATATTTACAAAAAGTTGTCACTAAATGATATATTGCTCACACAGGCCATGGGCCTATGTGGAATTGCACCCCAAAATACATTCAGCTGCTTCTCCTGAGTATGGGGATACCACATGTGTGGGACTTTTTGGGAGCCTAGCTGCGTACGGGGCCCCGAAAACCAAGCACCGCCTTCAGGATTTCTAAGGGTGTAAATTTTTGATTTCACTCTTCACTGCCTATCACAGTTTCGGAGGCCATGGAATGCCCAGGTGGCACAAAACTCCCCCAAATGACCCCATTTTGGAAAGTAGACACCCCAAGCTATTTGCTGAGAGGCATATTGAGTCCATGGAATATTTTATATTTTGACACAAGTTGCGGGAAAGTGACACTTTTTTTTTTTTTTTTGCACAAAGTTGTCACTAAATGATATATTGCTCACACAGGCCATGGGCATATGTGGAATTGCACCCCAAAATACATTTAGCTGCTTCTCCTGAGTATGGGGATACCACATGTGTGGGACTTTTTGGGAGCCTAGCCGCGTACGGGGCCCCGAAATCCAATCACCGCCTTCAGGATTTCTAAGGGTGAAAATTTTTGATTTCACTCTTCACTGCCTATCACAGTTTCGGAGGCCATGGAATGCCCAGGTGGCACAAAACCCTCCCAAATGACCCCATTTTGGAAAGTAGACACCCCAAGCTATTTGCTGAGAGGCATGGTGAGTATTTTGCAGCTCTCATTTGTTTTTGAAAATGAAGAAAGACAAGAAAAAACATTTTTTTTTTTCTTTTTTCAATTTTCAAAACTTTGTGACAAAAAGTGAGGTCTGCAAAATACTCACTATACCTCTCAGCAAATAGCTTTGGGTGTCTACTTTCCAAAATGGGGTCATTTGGGGGGGTTTTGTGCCACCTGGGCATTCCATGGCCTCCGAAACTGTGATAGGCAGTGAAGAGTGAAATCAAAAATTCACGCCCTTAGAAAGCCTGAAGGCGGTGCTTGGTTTTCGGGGTCCCGTACGCGGCTAGGCTCCCAAAAAGTCTCACACATGTGGTATCCCCGTACTCAGGAGAAGCAGCAGAATGTATTTTGGGGTTTAATTTCACATATTCCCATGGCATGTTTAAACAATATATCATTTAGTGACAACTTTGTGCAAAAAAAAAAAATTTGTCTCTTTCCCGCAACTTGTGTCGCAATATAAAATATTCCATGGACTCGACATGCCTCTCAGCAAATAGCTTGGGGTGTCTACTTTCCAAAATGGGGTCATTTGGGGGGGGTTTGAACTGTCCTGGCATTTTATGCACAACATTTAGAAGCTTATGTCACACATCACTCACTCTTCTAACCACTTGAAGACAAAGCCCTTTCTGACACTCATTGTTTACATGAAAAAGTTTTTTTTTTTTTGCAAAAAAATTACTTTGAACCCCCAAACATTATATATTTTTTTAAAGCAAATGCCCTACAGATTAAAATGGTGGGTGTTTCATTTTTTTTTCACACAGTATTTGCGCAGCGATTTTTCAAACGCATTTTTGGGGGAAAAAACACACTTTTTAAAATTTGAATGCACTAAAACACACTATATTGCCCAAATGTTTGATGATATAAAAAAGATGATCTTAGGCCGAGTACATGGATACCAAACATGACATGCTTTAAAATTGCGCACAAACGTGCAGTGGCAACAAAATAAATACATTTTTAAAAGCCTTTAAAAGCCTTTACAGGTTACCACTTTAGATTTACAGAGGAGGTCTACTGCAAAAATTACTGCCCTCGATCTGAGCTTCGTAATTGCTGTTTACGTTTGACGACAGACCGCCGCTTGCGTTCGCCTTAGCGCGAGAGCAGGGGCGGCGACAGGGGTGCTTTTTTTTTTTTTTTTTTTTTTCTTTATTATTTTTTTGCTTTTTTATCTTATTTTTAAACTGTTCCTTTCATTTTTTTTTTTTTAAATCATTTTTATTGTTATCTCGGGGAATGTAAATATCCCCTATGATAGCAATAGGTAGTGACAGGTACTCTTTTTTGAAAAAAATGGGGTCTATTAGACCCTAGATCTCTCCTCTGCCCTCAAAGCATCTGACGACACCAAGATCGGTGTGATAAAATGCTTCCCCAATTTCCCAATGGCGCTATTTACATCCAGCGAAATCTAAGTCATAAAATGCTCGTAGCTTCCGGTTTCTTAGGCCATAGAGATGTTTGGAGCCACTCTGGTCTCTGATCAGCTCTATGGTCAGCTGGCTGAATCACCGGCTGCATTCTCAGGTTCCCTGTTGAGACAGGAGAGCCAGAGAAAAACACGGAAGACGGTGGGGGGGGTCATTCCCTCCCACGGCTTGTAAAAGCAGTCTAGAGGCTAATTAGCTGCTAGGATTGCTTTTACATGAAAGCCGACCGCTGGCTGAAAAGAATGATATCAAGATGATACCTAAACCTGCAGGCATCATTCTGGTATAACCATTCAAAGTCGTGAATGGCGTACCTGAAGACAAAAAAATGGTTAACAATAAAGCACAGTAAACGGTAAAGTATAAAAAATTGCATACCTGAAAAGCAAACATGATAAAACATAATAACAATAAAACATTGCAGAATAGAATACAGTAAAAAAGAGCAGAACAATAGAGAGAGAGAATAGAGAGAGAGAGAACAATAAAACGACAACCATTTTTTTTTATTTTATATATATATTTTTTTTTTTTTACACTTTTTTTGTAACTAACTTTTATAACGGTAACCGGTTCCAGGTTCGGGTCTCTCAAAATGCGATGGCATCTTGGGAGACCCTGTGAAAGTGTGCCTAGTCTGTGCAATGCTGTACCCTACGCTAATACTCAACTAGTGTATGGTAGCGTTCAAAACATTCACCAATGCAAAGACCAGGATTGTCAGGACAGGAGGGACAATAATAGCGGGTGTCACGCCTATATCCGCGCTTGCTGCAGACACATCTTTTTTGGGGGGGTTCGTTGGGTAGGGATACTCGGGAGGACATAAAGAAAATGCCTCTCATGCAGCCGACTGCATTTGGTTGGGGATGTGAATGGGGGAAGTACGGGCGCTGCAGAAGCGGTGGGTTCCCAATTAGGATTGGCGAATGCAGCAGGAAGGGCATTATGGGCACGACGGGCCTGTGTTTGTCTTCTTGGTGGCAGCGGGACACTACTTGTGCTTGCCACCTCACCAGCTTGAACTGCACTTATGGGTCTCGCCACGTCACCAAGTGTTACTGCAGTGCTGGTTTGACTATGACCGGGGTGTACTAGGGCGCTGGCGCTTGCCAGTTCAATAAAAAGCTACCAAAAAAACTGTTAGCGATCGCAGGGATCAGGCCTGACTCTGCGAATGCTGCAGTTATGCGTAAGTGTTTTGTAAGTGACAGTGATCGATCGATACTGCATTTGGGTGGGCTGGGCTGGGCGGAGGGGCAAAATGCAGGTGCTAGCAGGTATCTGGGCTGATCCCGCTAACACTGCGTTTTTGGGAACCCTAAACTGCTGGGGATGCCAGTATAGATCTGATCGGATCAGATATTGATCCGTTCAGATACTATACCACTAAGGGAGGTGTATGCTGCGTGCGTGGGTGTTAGCGGTACTGGCGCTAATCTGACGCTGCTTGGGGCTGGTGCTTGCCAGTTCACCAAAATACTACCAAAAAAACTGTTAGCGATCGCAGGGATCAGGCCTGACTCTGCGAACGCTGCAGTTATGCGTTTAGTGTTTTGTAAGTGACAGTGATCGATCGATACTGCACTTGGGTGGGCTGGGCTGGGCCGGGCGGAGGGGCAAAACGCAGGTGCTAGCAGGTATCTGGGCTGATCCCGCTAACACTGCGTTTTTGGGAACCCTAAACTGCTGGGGACGCTAGTATAGATCTGATCGGACCAGACATTGATCCGATCAGATACTATACCACTAAGGGAGGCGTATGCTGCGTGCGTGGGTGTTAGCGGTACTGGCGCTAATCTGACGCTGCCTGGGGCGACGCATATCACCGCCGGGCGATCAGGGGGCTAAACCTTTATTCGGTAATAAACGGCGGGTGCCCTGACACTATAAAAAATAAACAAACTAACCAGCGTCACCCGTAACACTTATACGGTGATCAGTGGTGAAAGGGTTAACTAGGGGGCCATCAAGGGGTTAAAATATTTATTCGGTATTATATGGGGGTCCCTGTCGCTATAAAACGCTGACGGCGAACCTAAATATTTACGTCCCTAACTAGCGTCACCAGCGACACTAATACAGCGATCAGAAAAATGATCGCTTAGCGACACTGGTGACAGGGGGTGATCAAGGGGTTAAAACTTTATTAGGGGGGGTTAGGGGGGTATCCTAGACCTACAGGGGGCTAATACTAACTGTCCCAACACTGTAGCTGTCACAAACTGACACCAATGCAGTAATCAGAAAAAAAAAACAAAAAACTGCTGGTGTCAGTTTGTGACAGGGGGGGTGATCGGGGGGCGATCGGGGGGGGATCAGGGTGTTTTGTGTGCCTGGCATGTTCTACTGTGTGTGTGTAGTGTTGTTCACTCACATACCTGTCTTCTCTCCTCGGGCCGGAACGGAAATTACCGAGCCGAGGAGAGATGACATCATTTCCTTTGCTGCTGTTTAGCATACAGCAGCAAAGGAATGATTCGATTGGCCGGCGGCGATCGCGAGGGGGGGGCCACGAACGGATGGCCTCCCCCTCACCTCCGATCGCCGTGGGACAAAAGACGACCACCTCGGGCACCGGGGGGGGGGGTCCGATCGGACCCCCCACCCGCGGAAGGCAAATCACGTACATGTACGTGATTTTGCCTGTCTGTGCCACCTTGCCGACGTACATCGGCGTGAGGCGGTCGTCAAGTGGTTAATATTTACCTTAAATCACATTGCTAATTGCACATTGTACTTGTTTGTAGCCTAAATACTGAAATTTTCACTTAAAACTGTCATTTTGTAACTGTTGGAAATGCCAGTAAGAACTTGGCTATGCCAGTAAGTTTTGGGTGTTGTATCAGTAAATTTCAATTTGGTAGGTTGGCAACACTGGATGGGGCATTGTTTTTTTCCCACCGACATTGGGACCTTTCCTACTCTCAATAACCAGAGTCCAGGCCCCCAAAGTGTGAAAGACAATAAACTGGCCCTTTGTTTAGAAAATTTGGAGGCCCCTGCTCTACACCCATACTGTAGCAAGTAGTTGATCAGGGTTGAGATTATTAGACTAGGTGTTTGTCAGTCCAGGGAATTGGGGGGTTTAAGGAATACTTAAAGAAAACCTTCAGCCGGGCTATGAACTTTCAAGTTTACATATTCTGAACATACAGTCGATGAGTTCTAAAACTAGTAGTCACTGACCTCTGTAGCTGCTAGCACTTTAGAGCAATTCACCTCAAATTTCACAACAAAAGCACACGTTTTATTGCAGAACAACTCATCTCACCCTGCTTCCCCCTCCCAACAATGACACTGCAGCCTTCCAATCTTATGTAAACCCATAACACCAGCTCTAGGGGGAATAGTTGAGCAGCTGAAAAAAGCAAATGATTTTAGGTTTCTGTTGTGATTTGTGCGCCTGAGGTTTCAGAGGCCAGTAAAAGCTTGTTTTAAAGGCAGTTTATTGCTTGACAAGAATATGTAAATACTATAGCCTGGCCACAGGTTAACTTTAGTCCCGGTTCACACCGATGTAAATTCTATGTGGATCAGATGTGATCCGAAAGGCATAGATTGCATGTCATCTGAAAAAAACATGCTTTTCAATTAAGGTCGTTCACATCTATGCAGTGTGATTCTGATCCCGTTAAAAAAGGGTGCTTTGCGAGTTTATTGCAGTGCGAATGTCATATCAATGGGACCAGATTGTCCTGTGTTCACATCAATGCAAATTCAGCTGATTTCCCTCCTCCTGCTCCTCACCTCGACTCCTGTCAATAGTGTGTTGTTAAGGAGCGGGGCCACCACATCCTTAACAACTGTTGATTCCCCACTGACAGCTGAAATATAAGCAAAAGAATGTTGGCTAATAAAAATTCTGCAAAAAACAGGGGAGGTCAGGATTTTCATTACTCATTATCCATCTGTGAATCATCTAGGCTTGCCAGTGCTAATAACAATCATTTACAGAAAAAAAAATTAAAGCGAAAAGCAAACATTTATTATATTGCAGTTTACCAATTCTTAGAAAAAATGTTGCTGTAACTGCAGCTGGAGTGTGGTTTCAGTTTGTTAGATGTATTAGCAGATTTAGATACACCAACACTCCCCTCCCCCAGGGTGACAGTGCTGCTGTCCAAAGGTTCCACCTTTTCTCTTTCATCCAGAGTGGAGGCACTCTAATACAGAAGGTGTACTACTGTCCAGATCACCAGGTGAAAACAGAAGGATAAAAGCTAAAAACGAAAACTAATGCAGCCACCACATCTAATGATTGGTAAGCTTCAATATGTTATTTTTGGTTTTGGGTTTAATACAGCTTTTTTGGCCCTACTTCTCCTATGGCTCACAGGAGTGCAGTTTGTTCTGCTAAAGCCCACTGTCAGCTGACGTCACTCAGCCCGTCCAGGCACTGGATTGATCCTGACTTTACAGTCAGGATCCACCCAGCAGCTTGGACCGGCAGCTACCTTAGTCTCTCAAGGAGCCGCTGGGAGACTGAGCCAGCCGCTCCCTCCCCCTCCATAGCCCAGCGGTCCAGTGAGCACTGGAGTTGCAGAGCAGAAAGCCGTGACAGAGTCACAGCTCTCTGCTCAGAGCAGAGGGGAGAACTGAGCGATCAGCAGTGTTTGATCACTAGTTCTCAGTGTAGAGGCCGCAGGAGACAGATGCAGCATTGAATCGATGCTGCATCCACCTAGATAAGTATACATTTTCTCTTCTGGGAAACCAGTGCTTCTCTTAAGTAGAAACTATTACCTACTATAAAGTTAATCAGTCACACATGGGATTATGTAAAGGTTTAAATATTCAGTATTAAACTTAGGCTGCATTTACACCTGAGCATTTTCTGCTTGTAAAACGCTCATCTCAAATGTTCCAAAACGCCCAACAAGAAAAATCTCATTAATTTAAATGACCCTTGTTGACATCTGAGCGTTCTGTGGCTTGAAGCAAAATGCCTGAAGCTCAAAAAAGCACACAAGCTTCTTTTTAGGCAGATTACAGGCGTTTTACTGCTTTTTACATTGGTGACCTTTGGACCTCAAAACGCCTGTACAAAAACGCTGCAAAAATGTCAGAAAAATGACCTGAAAATGATACACGCAGGTGTGAATGCTGCCTTATTGTTTGCATGGGTTTACTCATGAAAAATGTGTAATTGCATCCTATTTAGCTTTATGTTCTTTGTATCTGACTCTTCAGCTTCGCTCCGAGAGTGAGGTCATCTAAGTCAACTTTCTGACCTCACATTGCACACTGAGGCTGTTAAAAAGGCTTAATAAAATGCGCTGCAATCGCGCAACCCGCATCACCCCAATGTAGCTCCTACACTATTTTTGGACGAAATGCATCCCCCGATGCGGGTTGCCGCAATTGCAGCATCGTGCGGCAGATCTGCACAGCGATTTGAATTGCCATTCAAATGAATGGCATCTCAAATGCAAGTCCCACGTTTTGTCATTCATATCTCAGCACTGTCAAATCGCGGGCAGGTCCGTGGCAAATCTGCCCATGATTTAAAACGCTGTAGTGTGAATGCAGCCTCAGAAGCTGGAAGCGAGTTTAGACAGAGCAGGTGACCTTTGACACCCTGACTCAAGCAGCAGAGTCAGACACAATGTAATAAGTAAGCCTGCACAACTATAATTTAACCCCTTCACGCCAACCATACGCAAATTTACATTCATGGCTTGAAGGGGGTTAAATTCCCCTCCCGCCGCTCTTCCCGGCCCTCCCGTGCCACCAGTCGGCACCGATTTTAAAAAGATGACAGTATTCAGAATCACAGATTTTGGCAGTTTGAATACTTTTAAGTGCAAAGGAGGGGTTGGGGGTCTTTTAGATCCCCAATCCCTCCATAAAGAGTACCTGTCACCACCTATTACTGTCACAAGGGATGTTTACATTCCTTGTGACAGCAATAAAAGTGATCAGAATCTTTTTTTTTTTTTTGAAGGAACAATGTAAAAAATAAAATTAAAATAAATAAATAAGAAAAAAAAAATGTTTTTAAAGCGTCCCCGCATGCTCGCACAGCAAAGAAAATGCAAACGTAAGTCGCGCAGTGTTCAAAGCACACATGTGAGGTATCGCCCCGATCATCAGAGTGAGAGCAATAATTCCAACAAAAGACCTCCTCTGTAGCCATTAAAAAAGTTTTTAAACGTTGCCTATGGGGATATTTAGGTACCGTAGGTTGTCACCATTCCACGAGTGGGCGCAATTTCAAAGCATGACATGTTAGGTATCTATTTACTCGGCGTAACATCATCTTTCACATTATACAAAAAAATTGGGCTAACTTTACTGTTTCGTTTTTTTTTTTTAATTCGTGAAAGTGTCTTTTTTCCTCAAAAATTGCATTTGAAAGACCGCTGCGCAAATACAGTGTGACATAAAATATTGCAACTATTGTCATTTTATTCTCTAGGGTCTCTGCTAAAAAAAAATTATCTATAATGTTTGGGGGTTCTAAGTAATTTTCTAGCAAAAAATACAGATTTTAACTTGTAAGCAACAAATGTCAGAAATAGGCTTAAGCATGAAAGGGTTAATATTGTAGATATTCAGATAAGCCCAGTTGTGACCAATTCTCTTCAAATATATGGGTGAAACCCCTTGCATTCTTCTGTGCCAGTGATCATCCTCAACACTCTGCTCTAACCTGTCTAGGACCAATACAAGCTTCTCTGTTACACTATTACATTGCCCGGGGCTGTACTTCTCTCCGTCATAATGGTCAGTCAGCAATGCAATGGAGTTGCTTATGATGAATTCAGACAGCTCTGCCTGGGGTAGCAGCACAGCACATCTTAACATTTTAGCACCCTGCCAGTGTGATTCCTCAGGGAAAACTTGAAAGTGTCCAAGGCAAATGCAAAAAGGCACAAAAACATATTCAGAGTGCTTACAACAGAGAGTAAAACATGGTATTTCTCAATAAAAAGAGTGTCAAATCTTAAAAGGGGTTGTAAACCCTCTTTTTTTGTTTAAAACGGAGTTCCACCCAAAAGTGGAACTTTCGCTTTAGGCACTCCTCACCCCCCTGACATGCCACATTTGGCATGTCATTTTTTTTGTGGGGGGAGTGTGTACCCTTTTTTTCATGGGACTTCCTGTCCCACTTCCTGCTTCCTATCTTCAGCCGCCTAGGTGACTCCTCCTCTCGCCCTAGATGGCCCCTCCCTGCCAGCAATCTTCTGGGACACAACTCAGGTCCCAGAAGATCAGCTGGCCAATAGGAGAGCGCAGCGCGACTCGCGCCCGGCCATGAAGCCGTAAGCTGTCATGGCTGGGTGCCAACAGTTACCATGACGGCGCCGAGGAGAGGAGGGGGAGGGGAGCTAGCCTCTGACTTTTAATAAACTAAAAAACTCTGATTTAATAAAAAATAACAAACATGCCAATACTTACCTACTCTCTGCAATGGTTTTGCACAGAGTAGCCCCGATCCTCCTCTTTTGGGGTGCACTGCATGCGCTCCAGGCCCCTCCTCTTTATCGGGTGCCCCCATGGAAAGCCGCATTCCCTGGGGGCACCAGTGCAGGCACACTCCCAAGTCCCGCTGCTGCATCCATTGACATGGAGAGCGGGACTCTTTCCCGGCTCCTGTGTCACTGGATTTAATTGCCAGCAGTGGGAGCCAATGGCTCCTGCTGCTATCAATTTGTCCAATGAGGAGAACGACTGAGGCTGGAGCCGCTGCGCTCTTGCACATCGCTGGATCGGGCTCAGGTAATAAAAGGGGGGCGGGGTGTCTGGAAGGTTTTTCATCTTATTGCATAGAATGCATTAAGGTGAAAAATCTTGAGACTTTACAACCACTTTAAGCATATCTAATTAAAGGTAACTGATGAAGACCAAAAGTAACAAGCTGGTGAGTAATGCAGAGTTGGAGGGCTTTTGGGTTGAGGCATGGGCTGTGCTGTAATAGGAACACAGCGTATATTGTGATAACATGCTGCTACGAGGAAGCCATTTACCATGTGTACTCTTTTGCTGGCATGTGTGTTTGGAGGCACTGACAGGCCCAATATTATTATGATGCAGTGTGAATTTGGGTCATGGAAACTAGAAGATATGGCTCATGAATTAAGGGCTATACCATTAATGTAGAGCGGTTGGGAAAAGCAATACATGCATGCAGGTTTGAACTAAGGTAAAGGACAATAGTTTAAGATGGAAGGAGATTCTGTGAAGACACGGGGGAAAAAGAGAGGAGAGCATTTGTCAATGTTATCTGCATCCTTAGAACCTTACACCTGTGACCCCTGGCATAAACGTTTCTGAAGTTTTACCCCCTTGATGACCAGGGCATGTTTTTGCTACTCAGCACAGTGCTGCTACCTAAACTGGCAGTTGTGTGATCATGCAACCCTGTACACCAATTAAATTTCTATTATTTTATTTTTTCACATAAACGGAGCTTTCATTTTAATGCTGATCAACACTACATTTTTTAATTCTTCGATATAAACAAAAAAAAAAAAAAAAAAAGAATTTAGGGGAAAAAAAAACAATGTTTTCTACTTTCTGTTAAAAAAAAATATCCAATCAAAAAAAAAAAAATCAAGTTTCTTCATAAATTTAGGCCAAAATGTATTCTGCTACATGTCTTTGGTAAAAAAAAAAAACCTATAAGTGTATATTAATTTGTGTGAAAGTTATATTGTCTACAAACTATGATATATATACTGGAATTTATGTATCTATGACACTATACTGGTAATGGTGGTGATCAGCACAATATAGTGGGACTGTGATAGTGTTGACTTTGGCTGGGAGGGGTACACTAACATCAATAATGACTAAGGATGAGCTCCAGCGTGTTCGCATGCCGCACATGCCGAGCCTGTCAGCAAGTCTTCACGGCGCAGCTCTAATCACAGGCAGCGAGACATTTCCCGATCTCTGCAGCCGCACATCGGGAAATGTCTCACTGCTTGTAATTAGCGATGCGCCGTGCCGACTTCCTGGCAAGCTCGGCACCTGCAGCATGCGAACACGCCAGAGCTCATCCTTAATAATGACACTAATACAGTGCTAAAACTGTACACTGTCACTGTACGAATGACACTAGTTGGGAAGGTGTTAACCTCTAGAGGCAATCAGGTTTAACTGTGGGCCTAACAATGTGTAATGTGTGTTGCTTTTACTTAACTGTCTGTTTTTTCTCCTTGCTTTGCCAGGAGCAGAAACAGCCAGATTGCTGTTCACAGTACACAGAGTTCTGTGTTTTTGTAAACACATAACTGTATGATTGGCCACAGCCGATCAGGTGATTTCAGCCAAAATCATTGGCTGAAATTATCTGGCAAACTCGTACTGTGTCCAATTACAGCATGTGTCGGCAGGGGGCGTGCAAATGCGTGCCCCAAACCCAGAAGACAGTCTGCCCGGCCTGCGGCTGCCACCCACTCGCAGTACAAAGGACACCTTTGCTGTGAAAACTTTGAAGGCCAACCCTCCTCCAGGGAATGCTAGTGTAGCACCCTCCTGCCAGGCTGCTAGGTTTTGGGATTAGGCAAATTTAGTTTTGCTCTACTGTAAACAGGAGAGCTGTGCGTGTAATTGTGTTTGTTTGCTCTGTGCTCCACAAGCTGCTAGTTTGGCTGCTTCCTCCTGTTTTCTGGAGCTTTCCAGAACATAGTGGGTGGGAAGGCCAGATAGGCAGTCTAAATATTTAGGCAACCTTAGCCAAGCCCTGAAGAGGTGTGTCCAGATGGTGGCTGGAGGGTGTATAAATAGTTTGGAGCCCAGGGTTCTTGTCCAGAAGAAGAAGTTTCCAGCAAGGGAGGGCTGCCTGCCTTCCGGACTGTGTTACTGAAGGCTCATCCTGCTGATTAGGATACCAGCCATCGCTAAGAGGGTCTGCTCAGCCATAAACCCTTTCAGGGACCAAAAGACCTGCCCTGGGAGTACACAAGTAAAGCCTGTCTGCTGGAATGAGAGTTGCATTTTATATTGGAGGGACACTGAGTACTGACCCAGAGAAGGAGAGAATTTCAGTGACGGCCTTGTTTTATGACCCCTACTACTCAAAGTACAAGGCTTGCCTGGCCTGGCAGATTGCTGTGGGTGCCCCAGCGATGTCCACTTAATGTCCCATTGCTTAAGGGGACTGTTCAGCAGAGTTACTGCAAGGAAGAGTGTGCTCATTGTTCCAGTTAGTAATATCCATTCCCACAGCAACCTGAACTTTATCAAAGTTGCTGCAGCAATAAATGTTAAATAGGCAACCCTTATTTACTGTATTTCCTGAGCCAGTGTGTGAAGATGCTGTTTGCCTGACTGTTGCACTAGCAGGAATAGAACCTGGGACTTTAAACCAGTGGCCCTAGGTTAAGGGTGGCGCTACACTAGTTACTGAGCTGTGATGTTGACCCCCTGACTTCAATGCATTGCACAAAGAGAATTCAGTAAAACAGGCACCAGGTTCCTCTCAGTACATGTTTCCATTACTTGAACTGTCTGCTTACTTACTTGGAAGCCGATAAATTTAGGAAGTGGATATGGGCTCCAGTTAAGAGTGAGTGACAGCGTGAAGGCCTAGAACTCTTATCTTTTAACCATGAAGTGGTAATGGGATGAGTCTGCTGGTAAAGTAGAAAACCTCTTCAGCTCTTGTGAATAAACTGTGAAGTCCTTGTAATTGGACCAACCATCTATGAATGAAGTCCAGGGAATACACAGGACGTTTGGCTTTGTTAGTAGCATTAACATGTTAACAGAACTGGCGGCTCATCAAAGTGTGATAAATAGGAATTTACAGGCAGGCTAAAAACAACATCTGCTCAAAAACTAGGATAAAAGCCTTTTTATTTCCTGTTCCATTTTCATAAGCAAAATGGAACTGAGCCATTAATTAGTCCCAATTTCTAATAAACACTATCAGATTACACTTGGCTGGCTGCTACTGTAGTATCACAGTACAGTCTGATAGACTTTCATTTAACCTGTTTTCCCTGATAAATTAATGTACTGTATTGAGAGGAAATGGAAGGGAAACCGAGGTGTTCCTAGAACAGGAGTACCGCATGTCTGCTTCAGAATGAGAGGCTAGGTTGAGAATTTTTTTTAAATGTATATACATACTGCATGTGTATAATATATAAAATATAAACCTATACACATATACTGTATATCGCATGTGGGCAATATATAAATATTTTAATATGGGGGGGATTGTTAGCTCAGTGGCAGATGTGTTTTTTTTAGTGAGCTCACACCAGTCTGAACTTTAGATTTTAGGGCTTGCCAACCCACTTTTATTTTAAATGAAAAAAAGTTCAACACAGTGGTTTCCCACGCAGGGGATTCAGTTTCACACAGCAAAACAAATAATGAAAATACCAATTCATTTCTCTTTTAAGCAGCGCCCCTGCTCTGCTCTCAGATCTCTCAGGCTGCCTCACCCAGCTTCTCCTGGTTCCCTCAGCCAGAAGTCACAGCTCCCAGCTGTACCGGCCCACTTCTGGCCTCTCAGTAGGTGTTCTCCTGACACATTGGGCTCTCACTCCTCTGAGACTTACAGATTCCCTCGATCCCTTGGATTTGCCTAGTTGTCCCTGCTTTCTCCCAGACTCTCTTAGCAGCCTCAACTCTCTCAGAATGATGTACATGGAATCCCACCAACATGAACCGTAGCCGGAACTAGCGGTTTTCTGGCAGGATCTCACACTTGCTTCCAAATAGCAACTTTGCCATCTACTGGGAGCCCTGACCCTTGGCCATGCTCTTGCTTATAACATGAGTGCACTCACCTGCACAGCCACAAAGCCTGCAGGTCTTCAATGTGACATGGAAATAGGATCGAAGGCAGCCTGCAGGTCTTAAAAAAAAAGACCTGGAAACAGGATTGAAGGCTTTGTCTCAAGACACTTGGAAGAGCTTCCAGCTCCAGACCCTGATCGGCTTATACAACCCCTAGCAAAAATGATGGAATCACCAGTCCCGGAGGATGTTCCTTCAGTTGTTTATTGTTGTAGGAAAAAAAGCAGATCACAGACATGGCCAAAAACTAAAGGCATTTCCAATGGCAACTTTCTGGCTTTAAGAAACACTAAAAGAAATCAAGAAAAATAATTGTGGTGGCCAGTAACAGTTAGATTTATAGAACAAGCACAGGTAATAAATTATGGAATCACTCAATTCTGAGGAAAAAATTATGGAATCACCCTGTAAATTTTCATTACAAACACTAACACCTGCATCAGATTAAATCTGTTTGTTAGTATGTAGGTAAAAAGGAGTGATCACACCTTGGAGAGCTGTTGCAACAAGTGGACTGACATGAAGCATGGCTCCAACACCAGAGATGTCAATTGAAAAAAAGGAGAGGATTATCAAACTCCTTAAAGAGGGTAAATCATCACGCAGTGTTGCACAAGATGTTGGTTGTTCACAGTCGGCTGTGTCTAAAACATGGACCAAATACAAACAACATGGGAAGGTGGTTAAAGGCAAGCATACTGGTAGACCAAGGAAGACATCAAAGCGTCAAGACAGAAAACTTAAAGCAATATGCCTTGAAAACAGAAAATGTACAACAAAACAAATGAGGAACAAATGGGAGGACACTGTAGTCAACATCTGTGACCGAACTGTAAGAAACCGCCTAAAGGAAATGGGATTTACATACAGAAAAGCTAAAAGAAAGCCATCTCTAACACCTAAACACAAAAACACAAGGTTACAATGGGCTAAGGAAAGGTAATCGTGGACTGTGGATGATTGGATGAAAGTCATATTCAGTGATGAATCTCGAATCTGCAGTGGACAAGGTGATGATGCTGGAACTTTTATTTGGTGCCGTTCCAATGAGATTTATGCAGACGACGGTCTGAAGAAAACATGCAAATTTCCACAGTCAATTATGATATGGGGCTGCATGTCAGGTAAAGGCACTGGGGAGATGGCTGTCATTAAATCTTCAATAAATGCACAGGTTTACATTGAAATTTTGGACACTTTTCTTATCCCATCTATTGAAAGGATGTCTGGGGATGATGAAATCATTAATCAGGTCGATAATGCATCTTGCCATAGAGAAAAAAAATGTGAAAAAATTGCAGTCCGGATCTCAATCCAATTGAAAATCTGTGGTGGAAGTTAAAGAAAATGGTCCATGACAAGGCTCCAACCTGCAAAGATGATTTGGCAACAGCAATCAGAGAAGTCTGGAGCCAGATTGATGAAGAGTACTGTTTATCACTCATTAAGTCAATGCCTCAGAGACTGCAAGCAGTTATAAAAGCCAGAGGTGGTGCAACAAAGTACTAGTGATGTGTTGGAGTGTTATTTTGTTTTTCATGATTCCATAATTTTTTCCTCAGAATTGAGTGATTCCATAATTTATTCCCTGTGCTTGTTCTATAAATCTAACTGTTACTGGCCACCACAATTATTTTTCTTGATTTCTTTTAGTGTTTCTTAAAGCCAGAAAGTTGCCATTTGAAATGCCTTTAGTTTTTGGCCATGCCTGTGATCTGCTTTTTTTCTACAACAATAAACAACTGAAGGAACATCCTCAGGGACTGGTGATTCCATAATTTTTGCCAGGGGTTGTAAAACCCAGGGAAAACCAAATTCCCAGTTTTCTCCACTCTTTACAGACACCCCAGAGCCCCGCAGTCTGCATTTATGTGAATCCTGTCTGCCTTTTTCCTATACTCACACCATGGCAGGGCCTAACACTGTCACAATATACACACAAAAAGTTGAAATACACATGACCGGTTTTACCTGTGAAAGCTTTTGCAGTTAATAAATGCTAAATGTATCCAGACACAAAACTGCATATGCATGTATTGGAAGAGATCGATCAGAAAATAATAAATTCATTGAAGCGTGTATGGACCACCAGACAGAATTGTCAGTGGCAGACCGTTAGGAGTGGTCAAAAATCCTGAAAGCCAGGTTCTTAGAAAAAGGAAACAAAGTGGCACCTCTTGACAAAGAGATGAGCCAAGGTCGCTGCAGATAAATGGGGGTATATCCAGATATTCCAGTTGTCAGGACCAATTCTGATTTCCAGGAGCAGTGTCCGCTTTTAGCTGTCGCTTGGAAATGTACCTTCTATTCGTTCATATACTTTTCTGAATATAATTCGTAGAATGTAACACTGTACCACCTTGATTATTAAGGGTCTGAATGTTGATCTAGAATTTAAATGTTTTATTGGTAACCAATATTCAATATATAGGATTGTTTTATATATGATATACAGTATATCATAGATCATTGAGTGCCCATAATATTAGATGTAGATTAACCATTACAAGTATTAGCATGATAGAAATTAGAAAGTGCAGTATAGAAAGGCGCTTCACATATGACAAACAATCGTTCCACTGTTCAAAATAATTCATGCTTTAGTCAGTCCATAGTAGGAAGTATCCCCACATCCCCAAGGATACATTCATTAAATGTTAGCAATCATATTCAATACACTTTCACTGTGCATCCATACAGGAAGGTGTCACCACATAAGTGAAGAGTGCAAACTCAACAAATATTTTTGAGCCCTTTTTACTGGAAGGTCAGAAAACATCTTGTGGGTTTAGTCCCCCATAGGTATTCCACTGGCTCAAGCTCACTGCTCTTGGATGGCCTGGGTAGTTCATGAGCTTTCCTTACCCCTAAAGTGTAAGAGATAGCAAATGAAAAGTGAAGAACTAATGTAGTATTTATTTAAAATCTGATTGCATCATATAAAAGGGGAAAAAAACACTCACATGTGCATGTGCCACAACTAGGCAGCAATATAGACAGCCTGGTCTTGCACAGGATGGAACGCCACTGCTCCACTCTCACCAGAGCTGGCATGCGTTTCAAACCCTGATGTTGCGGCCTGGATGTAATGTCAGCAAGGAACTGTGACAGCTCTAGTCCCATCTCAACGCATTTCACCAGAACAGCGTCCTCAGGAAGCTGTGAAGATTCCACAAATTCACTTGATTTTTTGAAAATAAAGTACACTACTAATTGGTTGTAGGATGTTTTATGAACTCATTACAATTATGGACTATCTGAATATATACAGTTGTACACTATTTGGTTGATGCCAAGCGCCTTACCTTTTTTGTATTCTTTAGTTCACAAATTATATAAATTAGGTCTGATTTTTTAATGTATATTTAAACCCCAATTCAAGCTTGGGGGGAAAAAAAATATGGATCCCCCATAGTTCTTAAAAAGACAGTCACTTTGCCCATGGTGCGCAGTATCTCTGTAAAGGGCACCTTACAGTTCCCATATACTCACCTTACCTGTGCCCCCTAGAAGCTCCTTGCTCCTCTGTAGTTGGTGTTGAGGTTGACCATGTTTGCAGCCCGGGGGAGCGGTGACAACATTCTCCCAGTCATATGATTCGGACCTAGTGATTGGGTACGTGAGTTAGGCACCATCACAGGAAGGCTGCCCGATACCCAGAGGTGCCAGGTACTCCTACTGGCTGTGGCAGAGCAAGGAGCTGTAAGGCCCACAGGTAAGATGAGTAAGAGTTAGGAGATGTCCTTCAATTTTAGAAGCATCTCAAATTGAGCTTGTGTTTATGGCATCAAAGTCCATTGACACAGGCCCTAAAGTACATTCTTACAATGAGTACTATATAAAGTGGTATCTACAGTATATAACATATATAATGGAGTATCATAAACATAAGCACATCATATATAAATAAAAGTACATCATCAAAAATAGATGCACATTCTGCTTTAATGGGATGTGGGCCGCCAATTAGGTTGAAACAAAGAGTTCTTTTAGATGGATAAAATGTAGTTAAGTTCCTGGTAATATAAATACTATTTGGAAAAAATCGAAGCGGCACAGAATTACGTTTAGGTGCGTCTTGAAATATATTAAATTACATTCCGCTGCAGAGATTCACAATTTAAACTAAATTAGATGCTGCATAGAAATCTATTGACATTCTTCCAAAATCTTTGATGATGCCAGAAAAGACTCTATAATAAAATTAAACAAATCTATAGTAATATCCAGGGGCCCCTGTAAATTTGCACACAATCATTTAGAATAATAGATGTTGCAATTAATCATTTCTGCATAATGCACTGGTTGTTTAAATTGGTTTGCAAAGTGTTTTGCTAATTAAGTCATGCTGCAAAATATCTAGGAATAATTTGAAAGAGGCTTAAATGTGAACATGAACGTAATTAAGGCAAGTGATCTGTTTACATAATGCCTTTAACTTCTATAATGATTTTTAGAGGATACAGAAGGGGTTACTTCATAAGACTGGGAATGAAAAACATCTATGTTACATGTTACAACCAATCTGAACCTGGCTGTAACTCAGCAGGCGATTACAAAAAAGCAGACATTTAATTTGCTGTCAACGTCAAAAAAAAAAAACATTCTTTTTTTTTTTTTTTTTTTTTTTTTTTTAACGCTGTATTCCTGGCAAATAATTAAATACACAGATTAAATACATTTACAAGAGCTAATGCATAACTCCCAACTGTCCCCGATTTTGACTGTCCCTGATTTGGAACAAAATCTCTCTATCCCTCCTTCCTCCTCATTTGTCCCTCATTTTGGTCTGATCTATATAGTTGTATATAACATGCACTTTTTATCTTTCAAAAATTGTTTCCCAGCGCTAAACCTTTCATCCAATTTCTAAGTTGCCACATTTGTAAATTCCAAAAGCCAATATAAAGAAATAGTAGTGATAAAAAATGCACTTGTGGGTTTAACTAATAATTTTTTTTGTGTATTTCTCCTTTAAGTGGGCGTGACGGGGGGGGGGGGGGTGTCCTATGCCTACATATTTTGCTAATAGGTGTCCCTCATTCTCATCTCAAAAAGTTGGGAGGTATGGCTAATAATCCTGCCAAAGGGATTTGTATTTTTGTTCATCTAGTCCTGAGTTTTGCAAAGCTCTGCCATACATGTTGTTTGGCAGGGGAGGGGCTTGATCTTTCTCTGCTGCTTTCACTTACTTGTAGGTCTCCTCCCCACCCTGTGACTCAACAGTGAAAGGAGGAGTATGTTGATAAGCAAATCTTGCTTCCTTCCTTACTCTTATCAACATGCTCCCTGAACTGCAGCACACATGACTTACAGTGGGGACAGAAAGTATTCAGACCCCCTTAAATTTTTCACTCTTTGTTATATTGCAGCCATTTGCTAAAATCATTTAAGTTCATTTTTTTCCTTATTAATGTACACACAGCACCCCATATTGACAGAAAAACACAGAATTGTTGACATTTTTGCAGATTTATTAAAAAAGAAAAACTGAAATATTACATGGTCCTAAGTATTCAGACCCTTTGCTCAGTATTTAGTAGAAGCACCCTTTTGATCTAATACAGCCATGAGTCTTTTTGGGAAAGATGCAACAAGTTTTTCACCTGGATTTGGGGATTTTCTGCCATTCCTCCTTGCAGATCCTCTCCAGTTCTGTCAGGTTGGATGGTAAACGTTGGTGGACAGCCATTTTTAGGTCTCTCCAGAGATGCTCAATTGAGTTTAAGTCAGGGCTCTGGCTGGGCCATTCAAGAACAGTCACGGAGTTATTGTGAAGCCACTACTTTGTTATTTTAGCTGTGTGCTTAGGGTCATTGTCTTGTTGGAAGGTAAACCTTCAGCCCAGTCTGAGGTCCTGAGCACTCTGGAGAAGGTTTTCGTCCAGGGTATCCCTGTACTTGGCCGCATTCATCTTTCCCTCGATTGCAACCAGTCGTCCTGTCCCTGCAGCTGAAAAACACCCCCACAGCATGATGCTGCCACCACCATGCTTCACTGTTGGGACTGTATTGGACAGGTGATGAGCAGTGCCAGGTTTTCTCCACACATACCGCCTAGAATTAAGACCAAAAAGTTCTATCTTGATCTCATCAGACCAGAGAATCTTATTTCTCACCATCTTGGAGTCCTTCAGGTGTTTTTCAGCAAACTCCATGCAGGCTTTCATGTGTCTTGCACTGAGGAGAGGCTTCCGTTGGGCCACTCTGCCATAAAGCCCCGACTGGTGGAGGGCTGCAGTGATGGTTGACTTTCTACAACTTTCTCCCATCTCCCGACTGCATCTCTGGAGCTCAGCCACAGTGATCTTTGGGTTCTTCTTTACCTCTCTCACCAAGGCTCTTCTCCACCGATAGCTCAGTTTGGCCGGACGGCCAGCTCTAGGAAGGGTTCTGGTTGTCCCAAACATCTTCCATTTAAGGATTATGGAGGCTACTGTGCTCTTAGGAACTTTAAGTGCAGCAGAATTTTTTTTGTAACCTTGGCCAGATCTGTGCCTTGCCACAATTCTGTCTCTGAACTCTTCAGGCAGTTCCTTTGACCTCATGATTCTCATTTGCTCGGACATGCACTGTGAGCTGTAAGGTCTTCTATAGACAGGTGTGTGGCTTTCCTAATCAAGTCCAATCAGTATAATCAAACACAGCTGGACTCAAATGAAGGTGTAGAACAGGGATATGCAATTAGCGGACCTCCAGCTGTTGCAAAACTACAAGTCCCATCATGCCTCTGCCTCTGGGTGTCATGCTTTTGGCTGTCAGAGTTTTGCTATGCCTCATGGAACTTGTAGTTCTGCACCAGCTGGAGGTCCACTAATTGTATATCCCTGGTGTAGAACCATCTCAAGGATGAGCAGAAGAAATGGACAACACCCCAGTTAAATATATGAGTGTCACAGCAAAGGGTCTGAATACTTAGGACCATGTGATATTTCGTTCTTTCTTTTTTAATAAATCTGCAAAAATGTCAACAATTCTGTGTTTTTCAGTCAATATGGGGTGCTGTGTGTAAATTAATGAGGGAAAAAAAATTAACTTAAATGATTTTAGCAAATGGCTGCAATATAACAAAGAGTGAAAAATGTAAGGGGTCTGAATACTTTCCGTCCCCACTGTATATCTTGTGCTGTTTCTCTTCCCCGCTCTCTGAGCTCTTTTGTAATGGACCTGCAATAAGCTGATAACAGGTCATAATAAACTTTTGCCGGGTACATAACACATTTGTGTGGCAATGAAAAGGGTGTGCTTTAACGTCCACATGCTGCACCTATGCATCCATGGACAAGCAAGGTTTCTGGTCTAAGTGTGTGCTCACTGTGCAATCCCATCACAATGACTGAGCTGCTATAGATCATTTTCAGCCTCTAGTCATGATCAGGAGTTAGCAGGACAGGCACAGATTGACAGCAATCAGTCATCACCAGGAAGTCTTTAACACCCCCAGGTGTAAAAAGCCACTTAAAGGGATGCCAGGGCTGGGCAGGGAGGGGTTAAGGGTTTCTTTAAAAAACTAACACATTTAGGCATGTGTTCATGTTTACAGTTTTGCATTAATTTGTGTCTTTTAGATCTGCTGGAGTTCTACTTTAAGTAAAATCTGTGCTTGACAATTATGGGCAATATAATGGGCTTACTTTACTGTAGAGACCTTCCCTGTGATACACTGTCATCCCAATCCACTTCCATGCCTCTTAAGATTTCTGTATAAAATTTTAAAACTTGCTAAGCCAGGTTGTGCACACCCCCTCTGTGTGACAGCACAGACCTGGTGATTGGCCACTTAGGTACCAAGTGCTGCATCATAGGGAGGAAGGAGGTGTGTCATGTGTTTTGCCATACCTGGAAGTACAAGGTCTTTTTTCCAAGCTCAGAGGTAGTGGCGGTAGAGCGCAGGGATGATAAATGAATGCTTCATGAGGTTCCTACAGTAAAGTGTACCTGTAACTAGGAATGGACCAATACCATTTTTTTCAGAGCGAGTACGAGTACCGATACTTTTTCTCAAGTACTCACTTATACCAATTACTGATACCTATTTTTTTTGTGCGGTGTGGTGCAAATTGAGCCTATACAAAATGAATATGCTGAAATCACACTGCAAAGAATCGCATGTAATTTTAATAGGAATGCAGAGCATTTCCTGTCCGAATCACATGTGGTTTCCAGCACCGCTCCTATCTGAACGCAGGCTGAAGTCACTATGACAAGCCTGGGTTCACACAGGAGCGTTATGGGTAAACTGCATGTGATTTGGACATAAATTACTTCACATTCCCGTTCAAATCGCATGCAATTCTTTGCAGTATAAATTGAGCCCATTTATTCTATATGGGTTCAAATCACAACTCACCACACAAAAAGATATTGGTTTTAGGTATCGGAGCATTTGCACCAGTACTCATGCAAATGTTTAGTATCAGCACGATACTGGTATCGGTGCAACACTACCTGTTACCCCACTTTGTAATAGATAAAGTACAGGGTCACTCTAAGCAATGACATGAAAAGTATTCTGCAAATGTTACCCGCAGCAAATTGTATTCTAGTTGTGATTTCACTTGGACCCTTGACACACTCACAAAAGAGAAAAACTGAATTTTTGGGTTATAATTTTTTTCTGATCAAACTCCTGCTAAAATGGGTTCTTGTTATGACCAAAAAGATTGGAAATGACTGATAAACTGACAAACATTGAATGGACTGATTTTCCAGTGTGGCAGATGGTTGGATGGTTGTTAACAAGAAATGCTATTAATGTGAATGAGCGCACGGGGTGGTAGACGGCGGAATCGCTGTGACATCTGTAAAAAATGATGTAGAAATCCGCTATAGCACTTACAATTTTAATGACCGATTTACAGGCAAATCGTCCAGTTTTTGAATGTGGTCATTTGCATTTTCAGCTTTTTCAGGATTTTTACTTTCAAAATATTTTATTTTTTAAATAACATAGAATACAATACAATTCATTTAATAATTGTTTTAAATGTTCATTAACATTGCATAACATTAAATCCTGGAAAATTACGATTTCACAAAACGTATGCTTTTGATAAATAGGGATAAAATAAAATTGGATATAAATAAATAAAAGTGGATATTCCAATCCTGTGGGGTCAACTTATTGGGTAACCCGGTCTGGTGGAGAGCAGTAAGGAAATAGAGGTATTCCCAACCCCCAGCACCTCTAACGGGATAGCTTTATTAGGATTTTTATGATCATCACTATCTCATTCTCTAGGTTAACAGAGATTGTCCTGTCTGTTGCTAAATGTGTGACAATTTAACGGACTACTTTTATGAATCAGTTCAGGTCTTGTACACATGGGCTTCAGCTTGTATAAGCGATTTGTACAGAATACTTTTAGGGCTCATTCACACGTGCGGCAGCCCTTGTTGTCCCTCTGAGAAGCGTAGGGTGATTGCCAGGCATGGACAAAAAAAATGTCCATGGATATCTAGAACATGGATAAAAAAGCTCATCTAGAATGTGCCCAGGACGCAAGAGATACCATCCGCAACCAAAATGCCAATGTCCGCTGTCACTGAGTGACTATACAGGAAAGCCAGCCAACGTATCCCAAGTTGGTACTTGGAGCACAGCTTGAACAGCAGCGCCTGCAAAATAACATACAAGTACATATTTGGGGGGCACACCATACAATGCATTTAAATTCAAGATGGTGCTGCTGTAAGACCTATAAACAGTACAAAATATTTTGCAGCGCACACATACAAGAATGACATTTCCTGCAGGGCTAGTTAAAAACACCTGAACACCTGAACATATTCAAAAAATACAGGGGTTTGGTCACACTATATGGTCATATAGTGCTAAGCCCACTTACTGCGACAAAGTACCCCGAATTAGTGGGTCCTACACTAGTAATAGAATGGAAGATCCTCTGTCTCAACCATGGGAGCTGAACTCCTCTATGTTGGAGAACTGAAAGGGATACATCCTAATCACTGGTGGCCACTAAATAGGAGGTATTGAGGAGGGGTGCTCCAGCCCAAAAACCTGGTCAGGGCCTATTACAACATACAAGTACATATTTGGGGGGCACACCATACAATGCATTTAAATTCAAGATGGTGCTGCTGTAAGACCTATAAACAGTACAAAATATTTTACAGCGCACACATACAAGAATGACATTTCCTGCAGGGCTAGTTAATAACACCTGAACATATTCAAAAAATACGGGGGTTTGGTCACACTATATGGTCATATAGTGCTAAGCCCACTTACTGCGACAAAGTACCCCGAATTAGTGGGTCCTACACTAGTAATAGAATGGAAGATCCTCTGTCTCAACCATGGGAGCTGAACTCCTCTATGTGGGAGAACTGAAAGGGATACATCCTAATCACTGGTGGCCACTAAATAGGAGGTAATGAGGAGGGGGAGGGGTGCTCCAGCCCAAAAACCTGGTCAGGGCCTATTACAACATACAACTTATTGGGTAACCCGGTCTGGTGGAGAGCAGTAAGGAAATAGAGGTATTCCCAACCCCCAGCACCTCTAACGGGATAGCTTTATTAGGATTTTTATGATCATCACTATCTCATTCTCTAGGTTAACAGAGATTGTCCTGTCTGTTGCTAAATGTGTGACAATTTAACGGACTACTTTTATGAATCAGTTCAGGTCTTGTACACATGGGCTTCAGCTTGTATAAGCGATTTGTACAGAATACTTTTAGGGCTCATTCACACGTGCGGCAGCCCTTGTTGTCCCTCTGAGAAGCGTAGGGTGATTGCCAGGCATGGACAAAAAAAATGTCCATGGATATCTAGAACATGGATAAAAAAGCTCATCTAGAATATGCCCAGGACGCAAGAGATACCATCCGCAACCAAAATGCCAAGGTCCGCTGTCACTGAGTGACTATACAGGAAAGCCAGCCAACGTATCCCAAGTTGGTACTTGGAGCACAGCTTGAACAGCAGCGCCTGCAAAATAACATCACCAGGAAGTGGGCTGGAGAGTGACGCGTTTCTGAGCATGCGCTATGCCAAGTTCAGGCATGTGCATTCCTTCCTTAAGCTCCTTTTTATTGAGCTTTTATTACATGTTCTAGATGTGAGTGGCCATTTTGTTGTTTTCATTAAAGTATATCAAAGTCTACACTTAGTGGTGCTTTTTCTTTTCTTTTTGTTATCCTTGCATACAGAGTCTGCTTCTACTCATTGAATCTGCTTGCTCTAGTGGATGGACTTTTTTGGATTTTACATTTAATATATAATGGAATGATTTTATATGTGTAGTGCTACCCCTGTGAGGGCTGCATAAAGATGCTGCACCCCATTGGTTGCCCTGACCTTGCAAGTCTTCTGACACTCTTGATTCAGACATTTTTCTGTAGGCAAAGAAACTTAAATACAAACACACGATAATTCACAGTAAACTGGTTTGATTTGTTTACTTAAAGTTTTGCAGTAAATAAGATAAAGAAATTGCAGCAGGTAAATAGATTCAGTAATTGTTACCCCTTTGTTAAACATGGATAGCCAACTGAAATCCCTTTGTGGTATGTAACCAGCGGAGTTCAACCAATTCGGGGTCTATGATGGCAGGAGAAAAGGGTAGGAGAATGACCAAGTTTGAGTCAGACTCAGGAGCGGCTAGTCCATTAGGGGTGCAGTGTTGCTGCTCCCCTAGTTTGCGTGCGGGGGCTGGACTCGTAGGTTTCTGTGAGGTTTTTTTTTTGCAAGCCACATGATTAGAGCCGGAGGCTAGAAAAAGATTGGGCTCTGTGCCCCGAACCCACCCACTTGTGACACTAGTGAATCAATATTCGCTATTGTCTTCTTGTTTCTCCTCCCGGCCAATTGGGACAGAAGGAGGATCGGATTGGGTGGGAGGAGAAGCCGAGGAAGCCGTGGGGGGGACCGTGGAGTGCTGAGTGCGGGGGGGACCATGGAGGGCTGAGTGCAGACCTGGGGGGTTGTTTCCGCCCTCCAAAGGTTTAGCACCAGCCACCACTACTCCCTTTAGCCTCCTACCGCCACAGCCCCAGTAATAACACAAACACTAAATGCAATTAAAATAAGCAAATTCTTGAGTCTTTGATCCTGGTCTCGAATAGAGAGTGTTTCTGGTTGTTGCAAGCCTAGATAGGCACCAACATGTTCCTGTTCCTTGTGGGGGGGGGTATACTGTACAGTAGTCATTTGAGATAGAAGTCTTGTGTCTTCAGCTAGCTCTTTTTCACAGATTCTGCCCACCATATAGGGAAATGACAGCTGCGGGGTGGTTCTATTGTTCTGGGACGACATCATGCGACCGCGTGTGAGGAGAGGAGAGCCGATCAGCGGCATTTTCTCACAGGGAAGACCTGCAAAGATAATCAGGGCACTGATTATCAGTGTGGCCCAAACAGTGCCCAGCAATGACACCAGTCAGTGCCCATCGCTGATGCCAAAAAGTGACGCCTTTTAGTGCCCAGTGCTGCATATTAAACAAAAGAGAGAAAGTTTGGACTTTAAACGAGGCCAATCACTATATAGAGCATGGGTTCTCAACTCCTGTCCTCAGGACCCACTAACAGGCCAGGTTTGCAAGATAACTGAAATACATCACAGGTGATATCATTTGCTGCTCGGTGATTGCAGTATTCTAGTCTGCATCTTCCCAAGGTAATACTTAAAATCTGGCCTGTTAGTGGGTCCTGAGGACTGGAGTTGAGAACCACTGATATAGAGTAAGCAGGTGTGATATAAAACACAGTATTGCTTTTATGGGTTCCAACGAAAAGGGCCGCATATTAGTGCCTCCTCATCATTGTCACTTCATCAGTGCCCATCAGCGATGCCTTATCATTGCAGCCTCATCAGCGCACATCAGTAAAGGAGAAAAACATTACTTTGTTTCTGGTAGAAAGTTTTGTAAATAAGGTTTTTTTTTGTTTTTTTTTTTAATTTTTGGTCTTTTTTCATTTTTTTTAGCAAAAAATAAAAAACCCAGTGCCAATTGAATAGCAACAAAACAAAGCTCTATCGGTCTCAAAAAAATGGGAAAAGCGTTGCAGGACCATGCAATTGTCATTGACATTGTCAGTGCAACATTGCTGAAAACCCAAAACTGGCCTGGGCAGGAAGGGGGTAAAAATGCCCAGTATTGAAGAGGTTAAATGTGCCCAATGTGACTTGGCAAGTTTGAATGCAACATTCCATTAATGTAGAAACAAATGGTTGTGTCTCCTGACAGAACTTGGTAAAGTGAATAAGGCAATGGTGTCTGCATGCAGCGCCCTTGGGTATAAAGAGGATGGGCTAGTGCCCGCTCACCAATTCCAGCAATATTCCGATCAAGAGAAATGGCATGGGGATTCTGCAGTAGGCCTCTGCAGAACCAAGGCTCAAAGGATCGCACTTGACCCCCATGTCGCTCCACGCTGCAGTTCAGCTGCTTCTGGGATGCAGGTGATGAGGGTGACCTCCTGGCTGTCACCCGATGATCAGAAGTTGCTGGCAGCAGGTGCACCCACACCTGCTCGCGGTGACTCGCTCTCTCTGAATAGACCGCAGCACAGCCGCACTTTCCTGACTGTCTGAGTAACTGCTTTCAGATCCAGGCCGTGGTCCCAAGAGACTGACTCCTCCTCTCCCCAGGCTATTTATCTTCTCTCCCAGCATTCTGTCTTCTCCCTCCAGCCGACTGGAACTTTTAGTCCACGATGGTCTGGCTCCCATGCAGATTCAACTTACCGATCTATGTATCCCAAGATCCTTTGCTCTCCACTTGCAAGTCGTACATGCTCTGCATTCAGGAAACCACAACAGAGTCTAACTTGGGCACTAGGGGGAACAAGCTCCCTGTGGCAAATGCTGCTAGGTGTCCCCTGTCACTGCATGTAATTTAACCGGCTCCTGGTTACATATGTATTGTGGGGAGTTTTTACATCTTTAGTCAGGAGGCAATGTCACCTCCATACCACCTGTTGTAGCCCGCACCACTGCTCTACAGCTGTGCACATTACATGCTGATGTGGCGCTGCCCCATTTCCTTGAATGGATCACATTTAGCATTTGTACTGCTGGCAGAATGTGACAGGGATTATCATTTTTGTTGTGGCCATGAAGGAAAGCATATTCAAAATGTTAGTCATCACCATAACAAGAAGTGAGGGTAAACTGTCCAGTGGGCATGTCTGTTCTGGTGACAACCACTTGTGTTAAGAGATTTCCTCATTTCCTGTTGATAGGAAGTATAGGGATACTTCCCCAATGGGACACAGCCAGGAAAAAAATAACCCAATGGAGGTTATATAAAGAAAGATAAAAGCTATATAAAGTTGTGTGTGATAGATATATATATACACACAGTGGGGACGGAAAGTATTCAGGCCCACTTACATTTTTCACTCTTTGTTATATTGCAGCCATTTGCTAAAAATCATTTAAGTTCATTTTTTTCCTCATTAATGTACACACAGCACCCCATATTGACAGAAAAAACACAGAATTGTTTACATTTTTGCAGATTTATTAAAAATAGAAAAACTGAAGTATCACATGGTCCTAAGTATTCAGACCCTTTGCTGTGACACTCATATATTTAACTCAGGTGCTGTCCATTTCTTCTCATCCTTAAGATGGTTTTACACCTTCATTTGAGTCCAGCTGTGTTTGATTATACTGATTGGACTTGATTAGGAAAGCCACACACCTGTCTATATAAGACCTTACAGCTCACAGTGCATGTCAGAGCAAATGAGAATCATGAGGTCAAAGGAACTGCCTGAAGAGCTCAGAGACAGAATTGTGGCAAGGCACAGATCTGGCCAAGGTTACAAAAAAAATTCTGCTGCACTTAAGGTTCCTAAGAGCACAGTAGCCTCCATAATCCTTAAATGGAAGATGTTTGGGACAACCAGAACCCTTCCTAGAGCTGGCCGTCCGGCCAAACTGAGCTATCGGGGGAGAAGAGCCTTGGTGAGAAGGTAAAGAAGAACCCAAAGATCACTGTAGCTGAGCTCCAGAGATGCAGTCGGGAGATGGGAGAGAGTTGTAGAAAGTCAACCATCACTGCAGCCCTCCACCAGTCGGGGCATTATGGAAGAGTGGCCCGACGGAAGCCTCTCCTCAGTGCAAGACACATGAAAGCCCGCATGGAGATTGCTAAAAAGAAACATGTGAAGGACTCCAAGATGGTGAGAAATAAGATCTTAAGATAGAACTTTTTGGCCTTAATTCTAAGCGGTATGTGTGGAGAAAACCAGGAACTGCACATCACCTGTCCAATACAGTCCCAACAGTGAAGCATGGTGGTGGCAGCATAATGCTGTGGGGGTGTTTTTCAGCTGCAGGGACAGGACGACTGGTTGCAATCAAGGGAAAGATGAATGCAAGCCAAGTACAGGGATATCCTGGACGAAAACCTTCTCCAGAGTGCTCAGGACCTCAGACTGGGCCGAAAGTTTACCTTCCAACAAGACAATGACCCTAAGCACACAGCTAAAATAACGAAGGAGTGGCTTCACAACAACTCCGTGACTGTTCTTGAATGGCCCGGCCAGAGCCCTGACTTAAACCCAATTGAGCATCTCTGGAGAGACCTAAAAATGGCTGTCCACCAACGTTTACCATTCAACCTGACAGAACTGGAGAGGATCTGCAAGGAGGAATGGCAGAGGATCCCAAAATACAGGTGTAAAAAACTTGTTGCATCTTTCCCAAAAAGACTCATGGCTGTATTTGATCAAGAGGGTGCTTCTACCAAATACTGAGCAAAGGGTCTGAATACTTAGGACCATGTGATATTTCCCTTTTTCTTTTTTAATAAATCTGCAAAAATGTCAACAATTCTTTGTTTTTCTGTCAATATGGGGTGCTGTGTGTACATTAATGAGGAAAAAAAATGAACTTAAATGATTTTAGCAAATGGCTGCAATATAACAAAGAGTGAAAACTTTAAGGGGGTCTGAATACTTTCTGACCCCACTATATATATATATATATATATATATATATATATATATATATATATATATATATATAAACAATGGTAGTACTGGATGACACCTTTACCAAGCTGCTTGCAGGCTTTCTATAAGAAAATGCATATAGCGGGAGCATTGCTCATAGGGTTAAGTGGAATCTGTACACAGCCAATAAAGGAACTTTCTGCAAGCAGGGTTCGGCATCTATACAAACAGTTATGTTGTTTTTGTGTGACATTGTCAGAGTATTGTGCAATTAGCGGTCTTGTAATGGACAAAGAGAAAAACCACTATGGTGGCTATTACTAAAGAAAATGGGCATTGCATAAATGATTTGAATTTCCCTTAAAAGAGGTCCAATGGTGCGTTAATTGAAGTACTGTCTCACAAAGCACGAAGAAACAGATTTTTGCAATCTGCCTCAGGGGAACACGGCCCAGCAATCTAAGGATCTATACCGCCGGGCCCTGCTCTGAAGCTTTCCACATTGCTATGGGGAAAATTCCAGCTGTAGCTATTAACATGCAGCAGACAGCTCCTGGTGCTGCAATTTGTTAAGTGTCAAAATGCAGAATCTGCTGATTTAGTGGAATCTGATAGCAAATTAAAGAGGATGTACAGACAGCGCTTGAAAAATATTGTTCATAGATTGCAGTACTGTAGATAGGCGTGCGTTTTAGTGTTGTTTAAATATATTGGATAAAAGAAAATATTTGGAAGATATGGAACTTTATAGGTGCAAAGCATTGAAACAACAATATGTAAAAAGTATATACAAATTTTATTAAATGGACAATGTCGTGAAAACAATACATACAATATAATCATAGCCATAGGTTTATGACATTGTCCATTTAATAAAATTTGTATATACGTTTTACATATTGTTGTTTCAGTGCTTTGCACCTATAAAGTCCCATATCTCCCAAATGTTTTCTCTTATCTAAAACGGGATGTTGGTGCTATATCTTATGTAAATCTTGATACTGATCTCTGACCACATAATTTACTTTAAATATATTGGTGCTTGCATAGAACACGTGTAGCTCACTTTTCTGTGACGGTCTGAACCCTGTCTACTCTCTCTAAATAAGATGGATTTGCAAATCCGTAAGATAGCTCAATGATTGATTGCAGACATTTTTCAACATGGCCATCATGCTAAAGTGTATCTAAAGGCATAACCTTATGTGGGGAATTTTTTGAACCTCGGCCAGCTTTCTATTACTCCAAGAGGTAGTGGTAGAGGGACACTGTCCACATTTTGATAACCTGTTAAAATCAGTGTCCAAAGTCCAGTTGGCCTGTATTTGGCAGCTCACCACAAAGACAGGGCTCACCCAGGAGAGGACATTCAACCAAGTTCAGAAATTCAAGTGTAATAGGTCAAAGAGTGCACCAAATGAAAGATCCTTGGGAATCCAAAGTCTTTATTGTTAAACTGGTTACAACAAATGGGATAAAGGTCAGTCAACATGTTTCAGGGTCCACACAACCGCCTTCATCAGGGTTGGGTGAAATGGCAGAATGTTAAATGGATGCAAAAGTACTTCAAAGCAGACTGATTTAATTATTAATATGCAGGCAAAAGATATTATACACAACAGTCAGTGCTGATGTTCACAGGCTTGCTACTTCTACTGTGAACACCAGCACTTATTGTGGTCTATAGCAGTAGTTCTCAACCTCAGTCCTAAGTACCCCCAATCGGCCATGTTTTGGGAACTTCCCTTAGATAAAATATCTCTTATCAATACCATGTCATTGATATTGATTTAAAGCAGCTGTGCAAAGTAAAGGAAAACCTGAAAACATGGCCCGTTGGGGATACTTGAGGACTGAGGTTGAGAACCACTGGTCTATAAAATCCTTTGTATTTAGATCGGTCTGTTTAGGAGTATTTTTAAATCCATTTAACATTCTGCTATTTCACCCAGCTCTGAAGAATGGCTGTCCTTTGCCCTGTTGTAATCAGTTGAACAATAAAGACTCTGGGCTCCTGAGGATCTTTCGTCTTGAACCGCCTTTGACCTATTACACGTTTTATTACTGTGTGGGTGTCCCCACTGGGGAGTTCCACCTACACTTTTCGTCCCGAGGGCCATTGTCATTGGTAGAGAAAGTAGAAGGAATTACAAAATTTTATTTTTGTCAGACCAGAGGTGAAGTGAAAAAACTTCCAACTGTTTCGGCAACAACTGTGATTCCCTTGTGCTGCTGGCTGTGTATTTAAATTCTTCAGTCCTCCGAATCCCCTGCCTTATAGTGGTAATCGTACCGTTTCTATGAATGGAGGATTGGGTGGAAAGGGCAGGCATAGTCAGCATTCTTAATTCTTGTACACACGGTACGATTGTTGGCAGGGGATTGTGTGTTGACACTTGTCCTAAAATCTTACCGTTAGTACGCTCCTTTTGACAATTGTTGTCCAATTTTCGGCCAACAAATGTTGGATGACAGGCTAGTAAATTTTCGGCAGACAGCTTGAGATCAGATTTATGTATGGCCAGTACACAAATCCGTAACACAAAAGTCGAAAGTACAAACGCGCATGCTCTGAATCAGTGCTTACCAAACACGAAATTAGCAGAAGGGTCCAAAGGGTGGTGCTCAAGACCTGAAATTCTTTGTACGTCACTACGTTCATGTTTGTAGCACGACAATCGTGTACCATTAGTATGCAAGACAAGATCCTGGCACATGCCCTTTTGACAAAAATCAGACGCTCGGTTGGCCAACAATCGTACCGTGTGTACAAGGCTTTAATGAGTGCACAGGACAGATACCTTGGCTCATATTAATCCCTGCAGCACCAGAAGATTACTGGTAAGGGGGAGGTTTAGAGGACTGAAGATTTCAACCAATTTTCTTTCACTTCCTGTTTGTGTCTTAATAACAGAAAGTGAAGTGAAATCTCCCCAAATAGGACACAAAGCAAAGAGGCTATAAAGGAACTGCAGATGTTTTAACCATTCACAACTCTATCCAAAACAAAAAAGAAAACTTTTGGCTTTAAATGTTTTTTATTTCTGCATGGCATCATTTAATGTTAGTGTAAATCGAGCAGATGGGGATAGTGATAAGCAGCCACTAGGGTCTTCTGCCGAGAAAGAAGTGACAGTCAGTGGTAAATAAAGCACAGAATTAAACTCTTTGCACTATTTATACCCTTTTCTCATTTTGTGTTTGGAATTTTCACAGTGCCTATTAATACAGTGCTTGATAGAAGTGATGTAATTCAACTAGAACTGACTCTTATCTAGCAGGTTCCTATGGAGCACTGATTAAGTAATGGGAATTATAATGCAAGCATTATTTTACCAACTGCATGCACTCTAGGCCATTAGATGTACTCTTCAGACAATTTCCAGCACGCTGAAGAATATTAGCTACTGGCCTTTATTTATCCCCTATTCTCCTTGCTTCCAACAGAGTCATGGAAAGGATAATGGCAGTTCAGGCATCTTACAACTTGGCTTACCTGGAGCCATCTTTATGCCAACGTCACACTGGTGGCCCATGCTCAGTGGTAGATTAATTAAGGTGCAGCTGCCACTCTGTTCAATGGAAATTGTTCCCTTGATGGCTTAGATGCTGCAGAATCTCATGATGTCTCAATGGTTCAGCAAGCCCATAAATGGCACCATAGGGGAAGATAAATGGACTCTTAGGGATCATTTATAAAGCATGACCTTAACGCCGTCATACAAAAAACATAGCAGTGTGCTTCACAAATATGCATGCTTGTTTGCTTTTGAACGCTCTCCTTATACTATAGAGCGATCTGTGTTATTTGGCACTTCATTTACAGTAAAGTGCAGTGTTTTCATGTTTATCTGTGCACTAAATAATACATACCTGCAGTATGTGGGTCCATGCTAAGTAAGGGCAGCCGAAGCCGGCACCACTTACTTTCTGGAATGTGTGCATCCGGCTAGCCCAGCATGCACATCTGATTCTTGCGCATGCTCAGCCAGCACACAAGTTGTCATAGCAACTCCTCCTAGTCACATAATTTTTGGGTATGGAAATGCCACGATAGATGCTTAGGGTGCCTGAAGACTCCTGGGATCAATGACGCCAATATCCCAGGAGTCAATGAGATATCCTATTGACATCACTCGCCTAGGCGGCCAGCACCGGAAGTGCCATGGAAATTTAAAAAAATATATATATATATATTGCAGTCTACATTGTATGGGATAGCGTTATTCACTGTAGATAGCGTTATTTATTCTCTGTGTTAATTAGCCTTCTTAAAGGTCATGAATCACGAGTTTCACATGAGCCTTTTAGAAAATGGTTTACAACATATAAGGATGAACAACAAAATACAGCATATCTGATACAATCTCAGCACTATATCCTATCTGCACCATAGGAATGCGTAGTATATTTATACAAAAACAAAATGTATGCCATTTCCTATGGTTTAATGACTAGGCAGCCAAATTAATAAGAAAAAAAAAAAGGAATATGTATTAACAAAGACATTTCAAATTTGTTTGCTTTATTTTTACATACCAACCTATTATCAACATGCAGACAAAACGCACAAATCCCTGTTAAACACTTGCTCATACAATTTTGTAGAGGAACAAAAAAAAGCAAGCCTTTTTTATACTACAGAAAAATGAAGAATAAAAAAAAATACTTTGGAGTCAACAGCAATCTTGTGACAAACATCAAATGAACTTTAGGGTTAAAAAAAAAAAAAAAAAAAAAAAAACAACCTTCTCTAAAGAAAGAATAGGAGAAATTGCTCAGCGGGGTCCTAATTTATACATTGTGTGCTAAAGGTGGATTAAGACAGGGCGTCCGTGAAAGAAGCATTCATCAGACAATAGGGAAAGAAAAATGAATCTAAGACTTTATCCCAAAAGCCTTCAAGAATACAAAAGCTCCTTACAAAAGGTGAATGGGTTCTGCGAGTGGTGAGTGGGTAGCAGAGATGGTGAGGAATTCAATTCCTTCTGTACCCCCAGAGAGGCTGCCTTAACCTTCCGAGAGCACTTAACATCGTACAGTACAAGTAACGCTATCAGGAGCTCTACTGCACATAAATGGCAGAGTCTGGAAGAGACGTATCAATGGACAAGTCCCAGACTCTCTGTTCAATTAGAAGGATCAAAAATAGACGCACTGGAGGAGGTCCACTTTATAGGTCAATTGGTCTTTGCAAAGATCTAACATTTAGTACAGTTTTTTATCTGATCAGAAGGGCAACTATGGTGGACTGAAATACCTAGCCTGATATTTTGGCAACGCTATGGAATCAAGCGTCGCTAGTTAAAGTCAGGGCAAGTAGACAGCAGCTCTGGAATAAGATCAGAGCTGCTCATTATTAAACAGATTTTCCAACATGATAGAAAGTCTATAATCTTTTCTTTTTTGTCTTGGAACAAGAGCTGTATTCTTACTGTGTGTGTACCAAGTCTGCAAATTGTCTGAGGCCTCCAAGACCATGACTCTATGAAAGTACAGCTGTGTGCGCGCGCGCGCATAGGCAGTTCTGTACCCGCCATTGTTTTCAGCAAAGGGATTTGACTGTGGGGTTGATTTAAGCAGGCCGTAGACAGTTCTTCCCATCAACACAGACAGTGCTGACAGGGGAATCCCTCCTGCCGAGCAATTTTCTGCTGCCTGCAGGGGAAGCAGCCCCGCCAGGAAAAGACGGTGATTAGTGCTAGCGGCTATAGCAGCCGCTAGCAGTAATCGCAACTGAATCCAGCAGGCTGGTTGTACCCAAGTTGATTAATCAATCAACTGGGTACATTCAGCCTGGCCACACATAGTTTGACTCTGTCGGTTCCTGCTGAAGAAAAACTGAAGAGTGCAAAATCCAGTGCAGCTGTAGCCAGTCATCTTCTAACCTAATCAGTTAAGCTTAAAAAAAAAAAAAAAAAAAAAAAAAAAAGAAACTGGAAGCTGATTGGTTGCAGAGCTGCACCAGATTTTGGGACTCTCCAGTTTTAGTGAATTGACCCCTGGGTGTTGCTGGCCTCAAAGGATACAATCTTAACTCTGGCTTGAATTAGCTGCTGGTTTCAGATATATAAACGAATGAGGGGAACCCTGGAGATATAATAATATTTTATGATAGGAAAAAAACCCTGAAGTGTGCAAATCCAACAAATCATATAGGGGCTTAAAGAGGTGATAGATCTAAAAACTAAAATGTATTATATTGCGGCTTACCAATTCCCCTTTATCTCAAAGGAATAAAAAAAAACCTCTTTTTGTAACTGCTTAAAAAGTGTAAGCTGGAGTTTGGCTTTAATTTGTTATCCATCCAAATTGTTAAGTCCAGCTAAATCTGTTAGTTCATCTAATACTACCATCGTCCCATATTGACAACTCCTCTGTCGAAAGGTGTCTATTTTTACCTGCTGATCAAGCCAATCACACACCTCTTTTCTTATTCCACCCATCTAATCCAGATTGAACGGTTCGGCCCAAGCATAAGTTTGGGCCGAACTTTCGTTGTTGGGACGTTCGGTGAACAGCCGAACAAACGGGTCGTTCGACCGTTTGTTCGCCCCCTGAACCGACCACAATGCATTGCAAACCCTGATTGGCTGAAGCAGTGAAAGCTTCAGCCAATCAGGGCACAGAGCACTGTCAGAGCCATGATTGGACACTGTCATAATGACTTTATCCAATCATGGCTCATTCCCGTCCCACGGTATTCTTTCAATGGCAGCCATTTTCAGTGTGATATCGGCGTGGAGAGAGATAGAACAGGGCTCTGTTCAGTGCTATTAGTTAGTGTGCTATACTGTGCTATTTTGCTTCAATTGTCGGTGTAGAATATTAGTTTAGTGTCAGTCTAGGGATAGTGTGAGTGTAGTGAGGAGGACCATCATTCAGCTTCACATAGTGTGCAGCTAGAGTAGGGACAGCTCAGATAGTTTCACTGTAGTGTAGTGAGACTGTGTCATTCATACATACATACATTAGTGTAGAGTAGGGACAGCTCAGATCATTTTAGTGTAGTGAGACCATGTCTTGACATCTTGACATTAGTGTATAGCTAGAGTAGGGACAGTTAAGATAGCGTCAGTGTAGTGACGGTTGAACACCGTCTATTTGATTGCGTTACTGACAGTTTAACGCAGTTTACTTCTGTGTGCGTTACTGTCAGTTAAACGCCATATAGTTCTGTGTACGTTACTGCCAGTTTAACGCCATATAGTTTTGTGCGTTACTGCAAGTTTAACGCCATTTACTTCTGTGTGCATTACTGCAAGTTTAATGTCATACAGTTCTGTGCGTCACTCTACCTTTGGCGCATTATATTGCAGTATATTATAGTGTGTCTGTAGTGTGAGTACTCAAATTAAAGTGCACCAAACACCACTTTACATTGATTAAAGTGCATCTACAAACAGATTTCCACTTCTTCTTTACATTTACTTAATAGCAGCGCGCCTTCCCTACCAATAATGTCTGGGAGGACAACAAGGAGAGGCAGACGTTCCCTTGTCACTGTAAGGGGGCCAGCAACAAATGTGTCCACAGGGGCAAAGGTGGACATGGTGGTCAGTCCTCAGGCAGGGCATCATTTCCTCTGTTTAGTGAGTTTGCCCATGCTATCCAGCCACAGCATGCAGAGGAGGTGGTGGACTGGCTTACTAAACCTTCCTCATCCTCCTCATCCTCTGTCACGCAAGCAAAGACAAGTGTGCAGTCCCCTGCAGTTGCCAGAGTGGATAAACCTGCCTCCTTGTCCACATCTATTCCTGCCATAGCCCCAACATCAGCCATGGAGAAGTCAGCTGAGTTATTTGACCACAATGTCAGCCACTTGCTCCTTGATGATGCCCAGCCATTACTGGATTCAGATGTTGGTTCTGAGGTTGAGGATGACAGGAACATGAGTCTAGGGAGAGGGGGGAACACTGGTAGAAAAATTGGCGTTCATGTTCCCCCAGCCGCAGTGTATTGCCAAGTTGTCTCCAGTGGTAATGGATGATGATGGAGGAGAGGGAGATGATGATGAGGTCACTGATGCGACTTGGGTGTCAGATAGAGCAGAGGAGGAAACTGAAGGTGAGGCGGCACAGCCCCAAGGAGGCCGACATCAAGAAGGAGTAGAGAGCAGCCACCCTATTCCATCACATTCTGCAGCTGTTATCTCCCGGCCCACTCCCCAAAGCTCAGTTGTCTGGGCCTTTTTCAGCCCATCTGCAGCAGATCACACTGTTGCTATCTGCAAACTGTGTCTCAGGCACATCAAACGTGGCAAAAACACCAGCCATTTGGGTACCACATGCTTAACAAGGCATTTAACGTCCAGCCCGTTGGAAAGAGCACCTAAAAGCCACACAAAAGGGGCACAAATCTGTCCCTCCTCCTCCTTAACCACTTCAGTCTGCCCCTGCTATACCGAGTCATTACCTCTCAGCAGCCTCCATTGACAGGGATGATGGTATAGCACAGGGTGTCCCAAGTCCTAGCATCACATCTGCCAGCAGCATACTACCAGCTGTAGAGTGTAGCCGGCAAATTTCTCTGCCCCATCTGCTGCAGCAGAAAAAAACAAACACAGTCCCTGCCACCCACATGCCCAGCGTATAAACGTAAGCTTGTCAAAGCTGTTGGCTCTCCAACTTCTGCCTTTTGATTGACCTGTGAGCTCTACCCCCTCCTCCTCTGCCACCTCCATGCCCTCCTCTGCAGAATTGTCCTATGAACATCAGGTACATCATGAACATCAGTTCTGTACCTGCCATTGTTTTCAGCAAAGGGATTTGACTGTGGGGTTGATTTAAGCAGGCCATAGACAGTTCTTCCCATCAACACAGACAGTGCTGACAGGGGAATCCCTCCTGCTGAGCAATTTTCTGCTGCCTGCAGGGGAAGCAGCCCCGCCAGGAAAAGACGGTGATTAGTGCTAGCGGCTATAGAAGCCGCTAGCAATAATCGCAACTGAATCCAGCAGGCTGGTTGTACCCAAGTTGATTAATCAATCAACTGGGTACATTCAGCCTGGCCACACATAATTTGACTCTGTCGGTTCCTGCTGAAGAAAAACTGAAGAGTGCAAAATCCAGTGCAGCTGTAGCCAGTCATCTTCTAACCGAACATCAGGTAGCCCCTAAGCGTTCAAAGGGCTAGTCCCAGAGTCAGGCTAAAAGGTGCCATGCAGTGCTTCAACTGGTGTGGCTGGGAGGAGGAAGTTCCAGATGCTGTCATCCTGAGTGACCCCGAGGAGTCTGCTTCTCAAGCCTCAGCAAATTTGAGGTGCATGGGCAACCTCATGCTTCAAAGGACCCAAGAATACATGGCATAAATGAGAAGGATGATTACTGGTTGGCAACCCTCCTTGACCACTGTCATAAGGGGAAGGTCTCAGAACTCATCCCGTCTCCACAGAGTACAGAAGATATAATCTCTTGAGGACACGTTAAAAAGGATTATATTGAACGTTTTTCCTGACTTCAGTAGGTTATAGCGTCGTGGAAAACATAGTTTTGAGTCTTCTGTTGGTCAAGAGAGGAGCGTTGGAGAAGGCTCCCAAATAAGTGAGGTATTTTGGAATTTTTTTAGTCCACGCGGCCCAGGGCTTTCAGCTTCCACATCCCATCAGCAGCATCTGCATCACATGGTGAACGGTTATCTCGGGGGCCAAAACAGAGATGGAGGGCTTTCCTGCTGACGATCCACTGACTTACTGGGTCATGAGAATAGACCACTGGCCAGTACTTGCCCAGTATGCAATTGAGTTGTTGGGCTGCCCTGCATCCAGCACGCTTTCAGAACGGGCATTCAGTGCTGCAGGAGGTTTCGTTACTGATCATAGAACGCGTCTGTCCACAGACTCCGTGGACCGTTTGACTTTTATAAAAATGAATCAGTCCTGGATTACCAGCTATGAAGCCCCTGATGCCGATATCACAGATTGTCTTTTTGGGATGTGGAATCTCTGCAGGACTTCGAGGCTTCCTAGCTTTGAGGGTGTTCAATCATTTCATCTGGAAGAATGTTTTTTGGTATAGTTTCATGGGCACAATTAACACCCAAAGACTAATTTTTCTGCACCTGTTTGACAGGTGCATATCATTGCAATTTTTTACAAGGCCAATTTTTGCTTTCATCAAGAGTACCTTTTTAGAGTTACGGTGGGAAGGCGCCACCGACACCCAAGAACCAATTTTTCTGCACCCGTTACTTCTTTACAAAGTCAAAGTGACACCAGAATGTATCCAGAAAATCTCTAATCTTGTTCCCAGTGCTTTACATTGTGGCCTCATCATACACACTGGCTCCCCAGCTGTTGCTGAGCAAAATAAAAACAGCTTGTAGGGAAAATGACAATTTTTTTTTGGCTTTATAAATGCAATTATTGCTGCAGCAGATTCTAGACATGGTACAAATCTGCCACTTTACAGGTAGACTAAGGGGACCCCCCAGGCACTATATTGGAAGGAATTTTTCATTTTTACATTTTCACTTTAAAAATCAAAAAATCACTGCTCGTTTAAAAATGACGTTTTTCACAAACTTTTGTTTTATTTATACATGTTCCCCAGGGCAGGTCCCGGACCCCTATAACTAATGTATGCCCAATTACTTGCATATAAGCCTTCAAAATGGGCTCTTTTGATTTTTGACATTTGGGTCCCATTGACTTTAATGGGGTTCGTTATTTGGGCCTGAACTTTCGCAGTGTTCGAAAGTTCTAGTGTAAACCGAACAGGGGTCCGTTTGGTCTATCCCTACTCTTGATGGACGAACAACAAAAGAAACATCTTATAAACAAAGAAACGTAATGCAGCACCCACCTTTAATAACTGGTAAGCTACCAGATCATGTTTTTTATTTTAGATTCAATACCGCTTTAATGATGTTTAGACAAATACATGGCAATGAGAAAGAAGAAGGATGCTTTTGCTGACACTCTTTCCTTATGACCGTTATATTTTATTTTTATACCTCTAGGTATTTACTTCAGTATATGTGTTTGGCACGTTTAGAAAAAAAAAAAGCCGGGACCCCTACGAGGCTCTTCTTTGCAAACCGATTGCAGAATTGCTTCGTCCCTTATCTTTGAAGCCGTCAAAAACCATATGAATGACATTAGGGTAAACGAGAAGCTGACAGCTATACTTTCGGACACCCACAAAAAATGTCTTTGGGTCTGTCAACCGTGGATCGCTCATATCCAACCTTAAAGATTTGATTATATGCTTCTTTTAATTCAATGCTTTTCTGCCACACACCCCGTGGAACTCTTCCATTCTTCTCCTCTTATTTCTAGCCCTTTCTCTAGCTCATCACTTTTCTACCACATTTGCTTTATTCTACTCACTTATTCTATATGGATATTGGGTCACCAAGGGCTTTCCTGGTTGAGATGTTACAGTGATAAGCACCATTTCTTCTCCTTTTTTTTTTTTTATATATCTTTTAGAGCTGCACGATTTTGACCAAAGTGAGAATCACAATTTTTTTGCTTAGAATAAAGATCGCCATTCTCGTTTCCTAACATCATCTTTCATATTATACAAAAAAATTGGGCTAACTTTACCGTTTTTTTTTTTTTTTAATTCATTAAAGTGTATTTTTTTCCCCAAAAAATTGCATTTGAAAGACCGCTGCACAAATACAGTGTGACATAAAATATTGCAACAATCAACATTTTATTCTCTACGGTCTCTGCAAAAAATATATATATTATGTTTGGGGGTTCTAAGTGATTTTCTAGCAAAAAATAATTATTTTAACTTGAAACCAACAAGTGTCAGAAAGAGGTTAAGTCTTTAAGTGGTTAAACTGACCTCATTTACAGACCGAAGTTAAAACGTCACAATGTTTATAGTTATCTCAGCGGCTGAGGAATGTTGTGAAACTTGGAAGACTGACAGTTTTTTGGGTTTTTTTTTACAGCTGTCGGCTTGAGCAGAGCATTGAATCGGGAAAATGCTTTGTTAAGATCGTGAGGGGGGAAAAATCGCGATCTTGATTCTTAACGATAAGTGCAGCTTTAATATCTTAATACATATTGTATTTGTACCTACAGGTATACACGGACAATCCGCTCTTATGTCTTTCTCAATAGGCTGTATGCCTGGATACCTTTGTTCTATTTCAACATATACTGCAGGGGCGGCCTGTCCATTGTGGGAGCACGGGCGCCGCCCCCCCATCCATGCCGCCGCCTTTCCTATCCATACGCCTGGCCCCTTTCAGGATGCCGGGCACATGAATTCCTATGGCGGGGATGGGCAGGGGTGTGTTTTTTGAAGCAGTGATTAGAACCCGAGGCTTTAATAGGCTTCAAAATAGGGTGGGCTTGGGGCGCAACAGCGAATTAATATTTGCTGTTGCAACACTGATCCTCCTCCCGGCCAATAGGGAAGTTGGTCTGATACCAGGCACTCGACTGGCTAAAAGGAAAGGCAATCCTATAGGACACCTAGGAGAAGGGGAGGAGATGTACGGCGGAAGCAAGGAGAAGACACAGGAGCCGCTACCCGATCCCCGCCGCAGCCTAATGTCTGCCAATGCCCCGGTTTCCAGCGTTTTTTTTTTTCTTTTAGCCTACGGCCCATCGGTATCCCTAACAACCAGTGTATATCTGGTTCTTCGGGTTGGCTGCCGGCATTCAATGTGAATGACGATAGATCTACACCGGGGTACATTGTTTTTGTTTTTAGAATAAAAGACTTGCCAAAAACTGTATTTGTTTTTATTATTACTGTATAAAAGTAAAACTATACTATACATTTTGATAATTTTTTGCATGCATGGGGATTCCCCTCAAAATCCCATCCCAGACCCGAAAGGGCCTGTTATCATTGGGGGAGACCCCCACAGTTTTTTTTTCTCCATTTTTTTGTTTACTGGAATTGTTGTGTTTATATTCAGCTGTCAGTGGGGGAACCTGGCTGACGGCTGATGAGTCATCTGTTAAGAACATGGCGGCCGGCTTTCAGGCCCGCTCCTTAACAACCAGCTATTCACTAGTTGTTAAGGACCCTGGCGGCTGCCAAATCCTTAACAAAAGCACTACTACTCCTAAACACTGCAAAAACGCTAAAGATTTGTTTTTATTCAGTGGTTTTTGAGTGTCTAGTGTGCATGGAGCCTTAAAGTGGATTTACTGCTTGTGAAGAATATGTAAATACTTCAACGTACATATTCTGGGCACAGGTTCAAGTGGTCCTTTTTAAACTAAGATCATTGTAAAACTTTCTAGATATAAGTAATTAACATTTTTGCCCTTGGCAGCCAGGTCTTTTTTCAATTCTTTAAACAAACCTTAGTCCCTTAAAAGGTAGGTATAATAAATCTATAATAGAAAAACAAATTGACCGGAGTTTATTAATAAAAAGATAAATTCATATACTTGTTGCAATGACTAGGCACTAAATTTTTTGCATCAAAGTTATGTAAATGTCAACGAAAAATGTTCCAATTACAGATGTCTTTAACTCAGCCTTTCAACCAGGGTGCCCTCAGGTTTCTTCAGGGGAACCTTAGCAATAATGCCCAAAGATTGCCCCAAAATTGTGTGCAAAGTGGGTCAAGCCTGCATTTTAGTTACACAAAGCCACAGGTTTTCACTGTACACCATTACAACCTTCTAGCCACAGGCGTCCGAACAACCAAAGAACTTACCAGTTGATAAGTAGATTGCTGGGTCCCCGCACAGCTTTCTTGTTTCCTACTCGCCTCCGTCTACACTGCGGTCACATTAGCTGAGTTAGGGAGAGAAATTGAGGGAGAAGAGAAATGCTGGAATACTAGTCAGTACCAGTGTAAAAAGGTGTATTGTCTTTGGGTAAATAAGTTACCTCTAATGTTGGATGTCCTACAGTCATGTTTGGATGTTGCTGCATTGTGTAAAACTATTAGTTTAGCTCTTTACATTTTAGAATATGGTGCCTCAAGATTGTGCAGAATTTTAAAAGGTGTCTTGACTGAAAAAAGGTTGGGAAACACTGATCTAACTAAACGGTGTAATGCTGGGAGTCTTTATGGTGTCCTGTACTGAGTACATCTTTGCATTAGGGATAAACAGCCTTTAGTAACCGCTTAGGTCCCAAAAAAAAGTAGCACTTCCAGGTATAGGGGAGCATGTTATTCCTTTACTCTGGTGACAGGCTGATCAAACACCAGTAAGAAGCGGCAAGCAGTGCTATCGGCTCTTTGAAGTTAGGCAGTGTCTCTAGCCTGTTTATGTCTGCATTCTCATCACCATGGTCGGTCACTGCACCACAGTCACTAGTCAGGCTCCAGGGGTGGTCGTGGCCACTGGGATCTTCATGGGCACCATGTTTTCGACATGTTTTGCTGCTTAATGTATTTACACCTGCTTCTTCAGGACTGGCTGTTGCCCTTCTGATGGTGCTTTTATGGCTATAGCTCCTCACATTTCTTGCTTCAAGACGGACTGACTAGCTACAGTAGGTTGTTGGTGTGGAATAGATCATACATTAGTTTTTAAACTTAATTTCAAATACATGTAGCACCCTCCAGCTAGTGTGCTAGATGTAAATAGGTTTGTTTGTGTAGGAAAATTTGGCTTGGCTGAGAGCCAGGCCAGGGTTGTGAATCTGGGTCAGGGTTTAGTGACTCAGGGGCTAGATGACTCATCTGACAGCTCTCTCCAACACTTCCCCCTGGTCTGAAAGTTGGTAGAAACTTCCAGAGCTAGACGGTGGGAGTAAGGAGGGCTGCCTTGCATATTTAGGAGGTCTTTGACCAATCCTCAGCAAAAAGGGGCTGGAGGAGGGCAGGCCATCTCATGGGCCATGCCAGCAAGGGGAGCCAGGTGGAAGATGGAGATGGAGTGTTGAGGAGGCTATTAGAGGCCTTTGAGAGTGCCCCCTAGTATGGGGGGGGTGACCTCGAACCTGGTGTTCGGGTGCTGGAAGATTCCCCCTACCACACACGGAGGAAACCGACAGCTGGAGCAGGTCAGCACATGCAGGAAATCTCAGGAGAGTGAGCCAGCTTGGAGGGCTGGAGGACAATAGAGAATTAGCCTGAAAGGCTAGTGAGAGGGGCAGCTGCAGCCAGGTGGGCTCGCAAGGCCTGAAGATGTGTTGCTAGGATCAGTGACCACAGAGAGAGGAAGTGCTGGAAAAGTGTGAGCTGTGTCATCAATCTGTTCTTCAAGTTTAGGAGCTGTGAGTCCCTGCCTGTAATGGGCCTTTGCTACTAAATTACTTCAGGATGGAATAGCTTGGTTCTGCAGGCAAGTTTATGCTGGAGTGAAGCTGTATATAGGAAAAGTTGTCCCTGAAATATTGTTTAAGTCAAATGGGCATCCCATAATCTCCCATCCCTATCCAAGTTATAACTCTCAATAAACAAAAAAAACACCAAAGTCTTGGTCTGTTCATTTGACTCTGGAGTGCATGTGGAAATTTGATGTGCAGGGTGGGGGATCCCAGATACTTGTGGCTCCTTAGGGGGTGCACTACATACATATTATGGAACAGTAGATAGATTTATTTCTTCGGTACGGCATCATTATTTGATCAGTTGAATCAACCTCATTTTATTGTGTTTTTGTTCTTTTTTTTTTTACGTCATAGGGATTTAGTGGGAGGGGGAGAGTAGACAGCGCTGTCTTTTTATGCTGATGGATGTCAGTCTTGTTCACTTTAAACAGTTTGATTTTTATATACTGTGATTGGATTTTTTCAATAAAATTGTTAAAAAAAATTTATTAACCCCTAGCAAGCCACTTAGTCTCTGTAGGTAACCACTAAACTGGTGAGTGGATACTATGTCCTTTCACCAAACATATTTCTTGCTGCTACTTGTAAGGTTACAAGAGACTACACACATTGATCAAAATATGGAAGTATAGTTTCCCAGTATTTAGCCAAACACCAGTGTTGCTCTATGGGGACAGAAAGTACAAACAACACACCCCCCATCCCAAGTGTTACATTTATACGTTCCTACTGCTCCCAAGATGTTTGCTGTACCTCCAAAGTTTCTTCTTCTTCTTCTTCTTCCCCCTTAATGACCATTTTTGTGCCATACGCCACTGCATCGCTTTAACTTACAATTGTGCGGTCGTACAACGCTGTACCCAAACAAAAAAAACAACATTTTTTGCTATAATATCCCCAAAATGCTTTTTAAAAGCAAATTTCTTCATCAGTTTAGGCCGATATGTATTCTACATATTTTTGGTAAAAAAAATGGCAATAAGCGTATATTGGTTTGTGGAAAAGTTATAGCGTCTACAAAATAGGGAAAGATTTAGGGAATAGAGAAAGATATTTTTATTATAATTTTTTTTTTCACTAGTAATGGCGGCGATCAGCGATTTTTAGTAGGACTGCGACATCGTGGTGGACAGATCGGACACTTTTGACACTTTTTTGGGACCATTAACATTTATACAGCGATCAGAGCTAAAAATAGCCAGTGATTACTGTATAAATTTCACTGGCAGGAAAGGGGTTAACACTAGGGGGCGATCAAAGGGTTAAATGTGTTCCCTCGTGTGTGTTCTAACTGTGGGGGAATGGGACTGCCTGGAGGAGACAGATCGCTGTTCCTAATCTTTAGGAGCAGCAGATGTGTCTCTCCTCCTCTAACAGAATGGAGATCAGTCTGTTTACATTGACAGATCTCCGTTCTGTCCCTGTCAGGAGCAATCGTGGGTGGCCAGCGGGCATCGGCTCCGGTGTTTCACCGCCTAGAGCTCTTAAAGCGGCCAATGTACCATGACGGTGATTCGCCCAGGGGACCCAACCTGCCGCAGTATAATTGCGGCGGCTTGTCCTTATGTGGTTATTAAAGCAACCTTTCAGGTAAATAAATCGTTTCCTTTTTAACCCTTTAGTTAATCCTAAACAGCTCAAAATAATTCCCTTGTCCCCATAGCTATAATTTTTCAAGTTTGTTATTCCTATTTTTTTTATATTTAGACTTTAGTTTTCATTTGTTTTTGTTTTTTAAATTTAATTTACGCATTTAAAAAAAGATTGCAACATTGGGGAAAAAAAGGGTCTTTTATAAGTAATTTTGATATGATATAAATAATTTTGATATGCTTTGTAATATGAACTGCTCATCCAAACTGTAAAATAACAGAAGGACAGGGCTGTTCACATGCCACGGCCACCATGGCTTGCTTCCCGGCTGTGACCTTTTTCACTCGGGTGCAAAGTTTGACAAGCAGCACCACTTGCCAGACTCACCCATTGATTCTGAACAGAGACAGCCAAAGGGCCAGATGTGGCCCTGGGGCTGCAGTTTGCCTAGGTCCAAAGAAAAGAAAATACTAGATATTACTGGTGTTTTTAACCTGAGCTCAGTCCAGCTATCTCAAGGGGAACAAGCTGTCCTTAGTCGAGGACTTAAATTTGCACCCCCCCGTGCACTAAATAAATTCGGGACATTTATAGATGTCCATAAATTCATCCGTAAAATGAACATAAAGAGACACTTTTTGCTGAATCCGATTGGCAATCGGAGTCAGATGGCTTCTACTAATGTATATCATAATACTAATGTGGCCCCTATTAATACTACCTCTGATGCCAATCAAGGAGCTAATCTTACATCTACTGGTGGAGTGGCAGAAGCAAGCATGGTTCAGATTAGACATACTAATCTGGCTAACGCTTCATTATTCAACCCTCCAGGATTTGTAGCCCCCTCTGTTCAAGTGTTTAAAGAGATGGTGATTAGGGATCTGATTGCTCTCAAGACACCAAGATTTGGCGGCAATTACAATCTTCAATATAATATCAAACAAATTTGTGCACGTAATGATATTATTATACGCCCTGCTGACAAGGGTGGTGGCGTCGTCGTTCTGAATAAAACAGACTACCTAGATGAAATGAACAGACTTTTGTCTGATAGTGTAACCTATACTAAATTATAGTTGAATCCGACTTTTAAGTATAAGAAAGCACTTTTATCATTAGTTGATTCTGGATTCCAAATGGGCATTTTGAGCAAAAAAGAAAAATTACACCTGGTGCCCTCAGCACCAAGGGTACCAGTAATGTATTATTTGCCCAAAATTCATAAAAGTCTAATAAAACCACCTGGTCGCCCTATCATTAGCGGCATTGATTCAATTACATCAAGAATAGGCCGCTATGTTGACAATTTTTTGCAACCCCTTGTGGTTAAAACACCTGCTTATTTGAGGGACACGACTCAAGTAATAAAACTTGTAGCTGAGTGTGACTGGAAAGAGGGTTGCATCTTGGCTACTGCTGACGTTGCCTCCCTCTATACTGTCATATCTCATGAACATGGCTTTGAGGCTGCTAAATTCTATTTGGAACAGGATCAATCTTTACCTGTTAATCAAAGGGAATTTATTTTAAATCTTTTGACTTTTGCTACCAGTCATAATTATTTTTGGTTTGGGGGGGATTTTTTTCTGCAGACTGTCAGTGTGGCTATGGGGGCAAAGTTCGCGCCCAGCCTAGCGAACCTCTTCATGGCCCGATGGGAAAGTGAAGAAATTGATGTTAACCCCCCAAAAGAGCTACGCCTCTGGAGAAGGTACATCGACGATGTCCTTCTCTTGTGGGAAGATGATTTACCTTCTCTTGAGGCTTTTTTCCATAAGCTCAATTCAAATGACAGAGGGATTTCCTTGCAGTATGAGACTAGCCAAACTCAAATTCATTTCTTAGATCTCAATATTTGTGTTAAGGATGGTCAATTGATTACAACTACTCACTTCAAAGAAACTGACCGTAATGCCTATATTCCGCTCAATAGTTGTCATCATGCCTCTTGGCTTAGGGCAGTCCCTAAAGGGCAGTTCCAGCGGATCAGGCGTAATTGTACCAACTTATCAGATTATCAGCAACAGGCTCAGATCCTTAAAGCGAGATTTCTGGATAAGGGATACGATGAGAGGGAGATTAATGAAACCATTAGTAATGTTGGTAACATGAACAGGGAGATTATGCTTCAAGGATCCAGTAGGGTCAACCAGGGAGACATTAATAAATTTGCCTGTTCCTTAGTGACGGGGTATTCCAACCAACACTTCTCAGTCAGTAAGATCTTTAAGAGGTATTGGAACCTGCTGAGGAATGATAAGGTGTTGGGTCCAGTTCTCCCTGACCACCCTGTGGTTATTTTTAGAGGAGCACCCTCTTTGCGTCATAGGTTAGCCCCCAATGTTGTAAACCCCCCCAAAACCATCTCCTTTTTCCAAAGCATGAAGGGTTTTTACCCTTGCAGGAAGTGTGAAATATGTCATATTAATTCCTTTAGAGGACGCAGATGTGAATCTTTTCAATCAACCCAAACCAATAAATCGTACAATATAGAGTCGTTTATCACATGCTCGACGGAGTGTGTGGTTTACATGATCCAGTGTCCATGCTCCAAACAGTATATAGGGCGTACTAAGAGAGCCCTGCAGGTACGCCTGTCTGAGCATATAGGGAATATCAAACGCGGCTTCAGTAAACATAACCTTTCTAGACACTATGCGAAACACCATAACAAACAACTTAAAAGGGACTTTGTTTGTTGCTTTGGATAAGCTTCAACCCCATTGGAGGGGTGTTAATAAAGTGAGAGCCATCTCTAGGTGTGAAACGAAATGGATTTTTTTGATGAAATCTTATGTACCCCTAGGCCTTAATGTTGACTGGGACATAAATTGTTTTATCAAGAATTCTTAATTTATATAATAAATTTTATTTTGTATTTTTTTTTTTTTTTTTTATGATTTACTTTTCATTTTGTAATTTTGGTAATTTTTGTAATTTTTGAAATTTTTTAATGATTAATATTTTTTAAGGTAATTTTACATTACTCTAGTGGTGTATAAAGTACAGTTATCACAACTTTTTTTATGCAATGTGTAAATATTTTTTGCGTTATGGCCATGTGTTTTCCATGGGTTTCCAGCCTGCTAGTGTATATAATCCATCAGCTTATAAGTGGTATAGTTTTTGTCCACTAGATGGCGAAAACTCTATTTCATTTTTTGTTTTTTTTTAAACGAATACTTGTCATTGGTGTTATCATTTGTAACCACCAGATGGCGGAAATTTTATATTTCATTTAACTTGTATGTTCCCTATTTGGCTTACATAGGCTGCCAGAAGTCAATATGGCGGCGCTCGTTTTGTTCCCATCTCTCCCGCCCGAGTAACCAGTAGTCAACATGGCGCCGCGGGATTATTTAAATCTTAAGCGTGATGACCGCGTCACTCGGCCAATCCCCAGACGACGTCCTATTGTGACGAAACGCGTAGGGAGGAGCCTGTGACGTTGACGTCATTACGTTTTCTTAGTGATTGATGGGACATACACAGTAAGCAGGCGGAAGCTCGTGGAGACGCCGCAATCTTTATGTTTGGCTACACGCTATTAATGGATGAAGATTCTTGTAAGTGCAAACCTTTAGTTTAATAAACCATACTATTTTGCAATTTTACGCTATGGGAGCATTTCTTGCTTTTGTTTTTTGAGTACCACGTTTACTACTGGGGACATCGACATAGGTTTGTGGGTGACCTGATAATTTCCCAGATGCCTGGTGAGACCACTGTTATGGTGGTCACCGCGAGCTGGTAAGGAGCCTCATATCTCACTTGGGTGCGAATCACTTTGGATGCTGGATTCACCTATGTCACATCTCTTCTGAATATATGCACTTTGGTCATCTACTCACCTTGTTTATGGACTTTTTTGAGTTTTTATAATTGGGACTTATTTTATCACTTTACATAATAATTTTTTCACTTGTGGTATATGGTGAGACATTTGTCTTTGTCTTCTATGGGAGACCTGTTTTCTGTTTTTTTATATTTTCCTTCATTTATTTTTGGTGGATCAATTACTTCTTTATGGTTATCTGTAGTATGATATACAATTCATATTCAGTTTTAGCGCTGCACTTATTTTGTTCTTTGCTGCTTTAAATTAACCAGTTGCTTTGTTGTAAACGATTCACTGATTTTGCTGAAGTTCCACCTAAAAAAAAAAAAATCTGTTAAGACCCCAGAGTGTAGTGACATTTATCAGATGTAATAAAGGACAGCCAATCTAATATGAATTAGGAGCCTGTGTAAATGAAGCATTCAGTGTGTATATTGGTCCCAGTTATTACAGAAGATGTTGAATTCTCCTGATTCCCAAAGTTATAAGCAAATTAAACACAGATAATCAGCTTGTATGAAGATGATTCATTTCTCTATCCAATCACAACACAGATAGTCATTGTAGAGAAACAATGAGGAATGTGTCAATACTTGAGGGACAGATGCAGCGAGTATTGTCAGAACAGCGCGTGAAGAGAACGAATACCGCCAAAACATCCAGAACAGAGTGTCCTTCAATTCAAGAGAATATGGAATACAATTAGTTATAATATATTTATAGCATTATAGTGTACAGGTGTGGCATCAAGGACACTGTACTTTATAGGCAAGGGTGCTTGTGACTTGGTGAAAAAGATAGTATAGGAGATTGTTAAGGAGGCTCCTGTGTGTTCACAAAGAGCTATGTGCTGCAGGAGAAAAGGGTTGGTAAGAGGGCATTTACCCCAAGGTAATCATTGCTGAGAGTTACATTGTACTTCAAATACACACACAGGGCTGCATTTCCATTATTGGAGCCTGTAGCTGTGAAACCTTTGGGAGCACCTCCTCTGCACGTAACATTTTTCTTTTACTAGTCTTAACCATGTTTGCAAGAAGTGCAAAGCTTATAGGCAGTGACATATCATCCATGTATGCGGTGCACACGGGCCCTGATGGGGGCACTAAGTATACTGCTTTTTTTAAATTTTTTATCAAGCGATGGGGCCTAACCTATGATCTTGCACACAAGCCCACCAATTTCATAAAAGGCCCCTGCCTATAAGACTGAGTTTCTGATGGGGAAAAATGCATGACTGACAACTGTTAACAAAAAATGTACTCTTCGCCTCTGCTGCCTATAAGCACAAGCCCACTATGCCTAATGGTAATTCCAGCCCCGGTCATGCATATAGGAGTGCTCCAAGTATGGTCCTACACAGCTCTGAAGCTGATCTTACACTGAGAAATTTCTAGATTTCTTTCATCAAAGATTTTTTGCAAAAAAGAAAAATTAATTAAAATGCATGTGTTTGCAGACAAAAAAAAAAAATCATTGGATCATGGGAGCAATGCTAGGCTCCTGTAGACTTCATTTTGAGGTATGGGCTTTTAGTTAGAGAGCTGGAGAAAGTGTGAATGGACTACAAGTGTGGTGATCAGTCACCAAACTTGTTTTTCATTGAGCACTACAAGTCCCTCTGCCTCAGTGGAAGACGGGACTTGTAGTTTATGTATTCACAGATCTCTGTGAATGAATTATTTCTGCTGTTGGGGGGGGGGGGGGGGCGCGGCTTGGTACCAATATATTACACCCTAAAATATGGGTGTAACATGATCTTAAAGGTGAACGTAGCCTGTTGGCTGAATGAAAGAAATCTAACGGCTTCCTCCATCAACGCTAAACAGCACAGATATACAAATGCCCCTGCTGGGCTATTGTATTCTGACGGCTGCCAGTGGTGGCTGTCAGAATACCTGAACAGCAGCTGCATCTAATTGGAGTTCAGCCACAAATTTGCCAGCCGGCTTCTTTGAAAAGAGTTGATTGGTTCATTAAGAATCTGACAAAATTCAGTATTTGCCTACCTTTCCTGTGTCGGTGTGGCAAGCATTGTTCCCCATGATTAAGCTCCGGGGGTAGAGTGAAACACGTTGGGGACATTGCCTGGCTGGAGCCTGGGCTAAGGCCGTTACACTTTCTTACCTGGGGTTTGCAGAGATGTGCAGCTCATATAAACATTTTCTTCCTTAATTACTTGCCGCCCACCCAACGTCAAATGATGACGGAGCAGTGCGGCTCTCGTTCTGGGACAGCGTCATATGACGGCGTGGCCCCATGTTCCCAGGACCCAGCGCGACCCCGATCTCTGTAAAGAGCCGATAACGTGGCTCTTTAACCAAGTGATCAGCTGTGTCCAATCAGTTAGGTTGGGAGGACTCCTCCTTTGCCCAAGGAGACTCCCAAAGTTGGCCTTCAACTTCCCGGTTTACAGCATTCCAGAGCATAAGATGTCCCCAATGCATGGCATAATGCAGGGGTCTCCAAACAAAGGGTCAGTTTACAGTCCTTCAGACTTTGGGGGTGGGGTATACTGTAGTCAGTGGGAATAAACAATTTTTCTGGCTTGATAGTCAGTGGGGAATAAAGGGGAGTAAAAAAATACATAGCACTTGTGGTCAGTAGGAAGAGGAATAATGCCCAGTCATTGGTAGTAGTGGGAGGAATGGTAAGAATAGTGCCCCGCGGTTGGTGTCAGTGGGAGGAATTGTGCCCCACTATTGGTGTCAGTGGGAGGAATTGTGCCCCACTGTTGGGGTCAGTGGGAGGAATAGTGCCCCTGGGACTACTAGCATAATGCAACAAAGGCACCTCTCTCTTTGCCTAAAATATTGCACTGGGGGGTATTGACCAGTGTGTAATTTCTTAAACGCTGTGATTTGCATACAGATTCAGGGGACTCCTGGGATACAGCCAAGAAGAATTTCAGTGCAATTGAGGTATGTCCAGGCACCTGTTTTCACAAAGACAGGTGTATGTTATTAAACACACAACACAATAAAAAAAAAGCTATAAACACAAATTGCTTACACAATATATCATAAAAGCCTCTTCAAAAACAGCATGATGAAGCTTCTGTTGATGGATAGTAGAGGAAGACTCCGTGTTTGACCATCTATAGAAAGTGTAATTGCAATTCAGTATTTCTACAGATTTCTCTAGTAGTGCATTTCAACATTTAGCCTTCAGTCTCCCAATTCATGTGACCAAAAGCAGAATGCTTTTGTTTGGAGACTGCGGGAAACGCTGATGCCTCCTTCTATTCATGTGACAATACAATCTTGAAATGTTTTATCTGCCTGGCAGAAGACAGCTATGAGGATATGTGCAAGCACAAGTACCTCTTCAGTTTTCATCCTCTTTTAATCCTTATTTTAATTCCTGAAAGCAGAATGCTGCAGCAATATGCTTGTCCCATATTCCTAGCCTGTTTGTCTATATTAACACTGGAACTACTTGTCCTTACTCTATATGGTTTGTTCTTTGTAATAAAAAAAGTAACTAATTGCAGCAAAAATATGGTAACTAGTGGGTTAAAAAAAAAAAAGTTTTTTTGAGGTTGTAGCGCGAGTCAAATCTTAGTCAGTAGAAATCCCCCAAAAAATCAGAAGTACTTTAAAATGTCTTTTTTTTTCTCCTAGTTTTGTGCAATAACGAGTAAAATGGAACTAGAATAAAGGCGAAAACTTAATGAATCCAAAATTAGATGCAAAAGTAAAGCCCTATGTGTATTCTAAAAGTTGCTACAGTCTTAGCCCATGCAGGGCAGATTTGTCCTATGCTGCTGCAGCTGTAGCTGCTGACTTTTAATAAGATGACACTTACTACCTGTCCATGGATCCAGTGCCGTCCTTTACTAGTCTTCGTCTAGGCGATCCGAGCGGCAGTGGGAACGGGTACCCGGGTTTAACATGACACTCTCGTATCTGGAATTACTGTCTTATGATACCCTCAACCCTGCAAATACAAAGTTTCCAGTGCTGAACAGAGTAGCAGGGAGGGAATAAAATGGTAATTATTTGCAGTAGGGGAAGCTATTAGAGGCCAATTCCACCCTTTGCAGGAACAAAAAAACAATTGTACCCATATTGATTGAAAAAAATGTGCATTTGTTATTTTTTGCATTGGAGCCTGCAAAGCATTGCAACTATGAGCAGTGGATCAGGGCCACAATGCTCAGCTTCCTGCATACTGTTCCTCCAGCTGAAGGAAGTATCAATGGACTACAGGTGCAGTAATGTTACCAGACTTGTGCGCCATTGAGAACTACGGGTCCTTCTGCTACAGGGGCAGATAGGACTCCTAGTCTTTTCATTCACAGATCCTGTAAACGAATGACATGGCTATGTAGGAGGCAATAAAATGACTGGGTGTTCCAAGGAGAAGAACCCCCAGATTCAGTAAAGGAGGAGGGCGCGCTGCAGATTATGGCTGTGTTTCATGTTACACCCTAACTATAGGTTTGTCAGAAAGGCGCATTTGGATTTTAAAGCCAACATGTTGGTTTGCCATTATTGAGCAAAGCACTGGTTTGCTTTAAAAGAAGTAACACAAACTAAAGACTTGTTAAAGAAGCCCTAACGATTCCCTTTTTTTTTTTTAAATCACAGAAGACTTTCAGACAAAAACAAGGAATACCTTTTGCCTTGTTAAACATTATTCAGACATGAACTGTTAATCTAATTGAACAAAACATAGACTTCCCTCATTTTGTAAAAAAAAAAAAAAAAAAAGTTTGTATTCATCTTTCAGGAGAAGGATCTGAGACTGACTTTTTTGGTAGCTTTAATCCGCTAAAGCCCTTTAATTTTCAGTAGGTCAAAGGGCTGTTAGTTCAGACACATTTTAAATGGTTCTAAGTCCAAACTTTTTAATGAAGGCAGGTTTATGGAAGACTCATATTCTAATTTCATTTTGTATTCTCTTTACAGAATGATTCCATCATCCAGCAAATCGTTTTTCCTAAGTGACCTGGTGTCATCTCGTAATTATGACCTGTGTGTCCTGGCGGTATATGACGATGGCACAACTGCTTTGACTGCAACCCGGGTGATAGGCTGTGTACAATTTACAACCGAACAGGAGTATAAGCAGTGTCGATCCCTCCATGCTCAGTTTCTTGGTGGAACAATGATCATTATCATTGGTGGTATCATTGTGGCCTCCGTCCTGGTCTTCATTTTTATTCTACTCATGAAATACAAAGTCTACAATAACCACCCCAAATCAAAACCAGCCAAGGTTACAAACGTGTGCTCTCAAACCAATGGTAGCCAGAGCGGTACAATTGGACGCTCATCTTCAAAACTCAATGAGAGAAGAGACAGTATTATGCAGGACATCTCTGGAACATCCATCAAAGGCAAAACCATAGTTGACCTCACCCCAGATGGCGAAAAAGTGACTGTAACTGACACTACCTTTATAACAAATGACGTTCTCTCTCACTAGCAAAATATCAATACCACAAACTTATGCACCTCTTTTAAAGGGACAATCAAAGAACTAGTTATTGTGGTACCGTTAAGGACATTTTCATGCAAGGAGTCGTCTTTTCGGCTTCATACCTATTGTCTATTTTTAAGATCAGATGGTTACAACAAAAAGCTATTTTTTTAATCTGTAAAAATGATTACTGCATTCTTAACTATTTTTTGGTTCAATATTATTAAATATAAAGTGTGTGACAAAAAAACGGCTAACTAGAAATATTTGGTTTTAAACAATGGCACTTAAAAGGAAGGATAATAAATGTTTCTTTGGTTATTTTATGTTCCAATGGCCTGAACTAACTGCATAAAGGTTTATGTAAAGAATTTTGACTTGTCCCATTTGAGCCCCAGAGATTATCTTAGCCCAATCACAGATGCAGATCCTAACCACATTCTTAGGACCCCTTTCACATGGGCCGTGTTCTTTCTGATCAACGGGATCTGTTTGCAGATCATAGGAGAACAGAAGTCACTTTTGTGGCATCCGTGTCCTTTCAGTCTTTTGTTACCTGAGTTTTGTGAACCCATATTTGATACAAAGGCAGTTGCATGTAAACATCAGACTACCTCCAATCTGTCACACTTAGGCAGAAAAAAAAACTGAAAAGGGTGCAGACATTTTCCTTTTTTTTTCTGGCCCTGGACAGACTCAGATAATTTTAAATGCAAGCATGTCTGTTTACATCTGTCTGTCCATAGACTTACACTGAGCTTCTGAACTGGTCCACCTAAAAAAAAAAAACAGGTGGACCTGATCGGACCACCCATGCCTTTACATTTTGTCCACTAGGAGACCTCCACAGTCCAAACACACAGGGGTCCTAAGGTCTACCTCAATTTACAGTCTTAACAATTGAACATTCTAATGGGCCACTAGCTGTTGGTTACCTTTTTTTAGAGCCTGAATGTCAGTTTCTGAGTTTCAATGGCTTAAAAACAAAAAAAAAAAAGAATGGTTAATTGGTGGTTGTGCACAGCTCAGGCTACTCAGTTCTGGTCATTGTACTGTATGCTTTTTTTTTTTCAAAATTTTTTTATTCAGCATATCAGAAATTAAACATACAAGACATTGGACAGGTAGTACATCAAGTATAGTCAGCAACTAATTCACAGTGATCCAGACAATAATGTAACCATCAACATTCCATAACCATAATGTCCTGAATCTCCAACCTTATCTCGCACCCCGGAACAGTTGCTTTTTTTTTAAAACAATAGAAACCAATCAATGCAACCAAACTTCCCCCCTAACTTGCCCCTTAGTCGAAGGAAGTAACCAATCCTCCCTCTTCGTGAAGGGCAGAACCCTAACCCCCCCTCCCCCCAGGGATTTCAATGTTTATTTTAGATAGCCATGGGCAATGGGATACAGCTTCTCATAGCCTACTACACCCTTCTAACTTTAATATTCATTCGTCCAATCACTATGCTCATATTCCAACCCTCTGGCTGGACTCTGCTGTTGGGATTTCTCTCTTGTGGCATGTCCACAACTCTAGGTCCCTTCTTCATCCAGTGTGTTCTTGGAGTCCACCCATCTAAACCATATCTTCCTGAATTTCTTGGGGGCACCCCTGGCCTCATACGTCATCCTATATAAAAGTACATCCGCATTTACTACTTTTAGCCACATCCCTACTGTCAGTTGCTCTCCATAAATCCAGCGCCTGGCTATCAGTTTTCTTACTCCAAAAGTATAGGATCCTAAGGAACAGTTTAGTGTATGCATTCATCTCCTCCTGGTCAAAGACCCCTAGGAGGCAACGCAAGGGAGAACAGATATTAGGTATTCCAAAGTTATCAGAAATAAATTCAGTCACTTGAGACCATAACGGTCTTATTCTAGGGCATTCCCACACCATATGGATGAAGGTCCCTTCTGCCCCCATACATTTATAACAGACTGCGGAGTTCCTCCTAATCATTCGGTATATTATAGTTGTCATGTAGTACATCTGGTGAAGGTATCGAAATTGAATCATCTTATCCGTGAAAGAGATGACAGATACAAGATAAGTATCCAGAACTTCCTGCCATATCTCCTCAGACAACTCCGGCACAATAGTCACCCACCGAGCCCTGGCCTTGGATAGCAACCCCGAGTTCCCAGGACCCATTGCTCTATAGTATCTAGAAATTCGTTTAGTTGGATCCGGGTCAATTAGAACCGTCTCCAGCTCCATGTTCTGTACTTGGGGCTCTCCATTCCCAAACTGAGACACCGCTGCATTATGCAGCTGGGCATAGCAGAAATGCCAGGTCCTGGGTGTCACGGAACGTCCCACACTCCGCTTGAGTGCTTCCATCATATACCACTTCCTCCCAGTCTGTATACAGATATCCCAACCTCTCTGAGCACAAACAAGGCGACACTTACTTGTTGCTACCAAGAACTCACTTTATTCAGAACCAGAATACAGTCTTATATACACAGGAGAAGATTACTCTAACAATACAAACGTAACCTAATTAACATGAGCTAATTATCTAATCCTTTATACAGCCTAGGTGACTGAGACATGACCTTTCGCCCAGACTTGTGGTCACCGAGCTTCACAAAGTTATATCAACACAATATCAGTCGTCCCGTCTCCTACATTGTATAGAGGACAATGTCATTAGCTCATTCAATTAACATAAACACAGGTTGATGACACCAGCATCTCCTCACAGGATGTGTCCCAACAGAATGAATCAGTCTTATCAGCATATATACACGACTGAGTCCGATTAATACAGTTCAAACCGGACCTCCAATTCACCCCACAAAGAGCACCGTTCCATTGAAAATCTAGGGCCCATAATCAAAAGGCAACAGGCTAGCGTTCAGTCCCCTCCAATAGCCTCTGTCTCGGGTGAGTCTGTCACACTGGGTATTCCAAATTGTTTCCTCAGTTGTGTAAAAGTGGAAAATCTGTTGTCCTGGCATATATGATGTAAATATTTTATACCATGCTTTGCCCATATCTGTCCGTCTATTAATTAAAAAAATTCCTCCAAGGATTTATTACACCACAAAGGGTTATTTGGGGATAGCCATAGGGGCCCATCCTTCCTCCGTTGGGAACAGAGATGGAATATTTTACCAGGAAGCGCCATGACTGATCCCACCTTCCTCCCCGGCATCCCCTTCCTGTAGACCATATTTAGTAGGGTTTCTTGCAAGGTGTCAACCGCTGCTTCCAATAGAGTAGTGGCATTGGGTATCTGGGGAAAAAGTAGGCAGTGTAGAAAGGGCAAATGTGATGCAAAAAAATAAGAGCAGAAGGGCCAACCCCCCCCCCCCCCCCCCCATTGTAACTGGTAATTTTAGAACAGCTAGAGAGACTCTGGGGGCTCCTGATCCCCACAGGAATCCCACAATAATGGATTCATTGGTTCTAAAAATCTGCAGCGTCACAAAGACTGGGGAATTTGAGAAGATGTAGAGAAATTTAGGGAGAAAAATCATCTTAAAACAAATTTATTCGTCCCATCAATGTGATCGGCAAATTCCGCCATTTCTGTACCTTCTCTCTAAAGGCCCCGATAATTGATGACAGATTAGTCTCCAGAAATTGTGAAATAGGGAGCTGTACCACAATCCCTAAATATTTAAAAGAAGTAGACAAAGGAATGGGACATTCAGATAGGAGAACCACTGCATCATCTATGGGAAAAAGGGACGATTTCGTCCAATTAATTCTAAATCCGGAGTATACTCCAACTTCCTGAAGCAGCCCAAAGGCCCCCAAAAGCGATGCAGATACAAAAGCATGTAATTTGCATAGAGAGACACACATTCTTCAAACTCCCCAATTTGCAGACCCGACAGAGTAGGAATAGATCTCAGCTTTGCTGCCAGGGGCTCTATGGCCAGAGCAAACAGGAGGGGTGACAGCGGGCACCCCTGCCTGGTTCCCCTGGATATAGGGAAGGCGTCTGAGATAATACCATTAACCCTTATTCTGACCAGTGGATCTGTGTACAGCAGCCGCACCCAGGAGATGAAGACAGGTTCAAAGCCATAAGATTCTAAAAGGCGAAACAAGTATGCCCACTCTACTAAGTCAAAAGCCTTTTTTGTATCTAAGGAGGCTACTACTCTTGTCCCGGAGTTGTCATGTACAGTCTGGAGCTTCACAAACAAACAGTCTCCTAATGTTCATCTGTGCACATCTCTCCTGGATAAATCCTGTCTGGTCCGCATCCACCAATTTTAGGATAACTGTAACCTCCCTGCAATATTTTTAGCCAGAATTTTGCTATCCACATTCATCAGCGAGATCAGACAATAGGAATCACACTCCCGAGGATCCTTCCCACCTTTTGGGATCAGAACAACCAACGCTTCCCTCAGAGGGTGGCAATCTACCATCTGACCTAGCCGAATTAAACACTCGCCGCAGGCGAGGCACTAGACCACATTTAAAAGTGCGGTACCACTCCGAGGGGAGACCATCAAGACCTGGAGATTTCCGAGGTGCAAAGGAAGAGATCGCCCCCTCCACTTCCTCTACAGCAGGGGTGTCCAAACTATGGCCCTCCAGTTGTTCAGGAACTACAATTCCCATCATGCCTAGTAATCTCTGTGAATTTCAGAGTTTTACAATGCTTCATGGGAAGTGTAGTTCTGCAACAGCTGGAGGGCCGTAGTTTGGACACCCCTGCTCTACAGTGATATCTGCTTCTAAAACATCACTGTCTTCGTTTGTCAGCATAGGCAAGTCAATATCAGCCAGGTAAGTCTCTAATGCTTCTCCCCCCGCAGCAGGACAGGACACACAAAGTTCCTTATAGAATTGAGTAAAGATTCCTAGGATTCCAGCCAAGTCACAAATCTCAGACCCCTGCCTGTCATATATGCTTCTAATATACACACGGAGGTATTCTGGCCTTGCCAGGTATGCCAGGAGCCTACTATTCTTGTCCCCAAACTCAAAGATGTGCCTTTGCTGTGCGAGTCTAAGTTTTTTGGTTTGGTCAGTCAAAACAGTATGGTATTTCCTAGTTCTTTCCTGTAGTGTCATCAGTCTCCCTCTAGTGGGCTCCCGGACATATTCTGCTAGTGATACTTCTGTTTCCCTATCCTGTAATGAAGAGGCTAACTGTTTTTTTGAACCTGCTCACCTCCGCCATAAACACCCCCCTCAGAGTGGCCTTAAAGGCCTCCCATTGGATAAGAGGAGACCCAGTATTTCCATTTTTAGCCCAGAAGTGATTAATCGCCTCAGTACACTTAATCATCACATATTCCTCTTGTAGCCAACTAGCCTCCATCCGCCAGTGACAGACACCCCGGCTTTGGCCCCAGAATGAGTTCCAGCAACATGGGAGAATGGTCAGACAGGGCTCTAGGTAGGTAGAATACCCCCCAGACTAGCTTCATACCCTCCCAATCAGCCAGGATCGTGTCTATTCTGGAGAGCGTCTTGTGCGTTTCCGAATAACAGGAGTACTCCTTAGTATCAGGATGGTAAAAGCGGCAGACATCCCTAAACCCATGTGTAGACAGCCATCCCGCCAAGGGGGCTGGTGCCCCAGATAATGCACCCAGCCATTCCATGGCTGAGTCCGCCACTGCATTAAAATCCCCCAAAATGCAAATCTTCCCTTCCGCTATCTCCTATGTGGCCCGTGTCATCCAACATGTCATCCAAATGGGATAGCAAAAAGGGAGGAGGCACATATAAATTTACAAATCTAATGTACCTGTTCATCACCTGCACCACCAGTATAACATATCTCCCCTTAACATCAGTCTTAACTGCATGTATGGAGATGGGCATAGCTTTTGTGACCAGTGTAGAAACCCCCCTAGCATATGAAGAAAAACTGGCATGGTAAGCTCCAGCAATATGGGCCCTTTTTTAGAGAGAGAACCCTGGAACGCTGTAAATGAGTCTCCTGCAGAAGGATATAATGTGGTTTATACCTTTTTTATATAGTAAAAAAAAAAATCAGTGAGCATTTAAATTTGGAATTAAGGCCTCTGACATTCCAGGCCAAAACCCTAAGATTCCCCTCCATGGCAAGTGAGCATTAGGCAGGTGATCTCCCCCCTGGCACGCAGGGAGCCAAATGATCAGGGCCCCAGAGTTCCCCTCCCACACATACAGAGCACAGTAGCAGTATAACTGTATAGGACTTTTTGCACCCCAACTGAATATAGATAATCACAGCCAGACACAAATACATTTTCCACAACAATGAAAACTTCCCCAATCACCCCTCCCCGCACCCAGCCCCAACATGCCATGCACTTTGCTCCCATAACCGTGTATCAAAAGAGGTAACGGATGTGTGATTTAATGCAGTCACACAGGACCCAGCACCATAAGGTAACAGTCCTGAAGTTCAGTCCAGGAACAGTTTTTCAGTCAAAAAAATATAAAAGAAGAAAACCTTTTGCCGTATAGAGAACAGTCTGCTGCTTGCATATAATTATTCCATGTTGGAAGCCTGCAAATAGTATATGGGTTTATAGCATCTCAATCAGGTTTCTGAGCTGCCAGGGAAAAATAGAACAATGGTTGTGAATCCTAGGCAGAATGTTACCCAAGAGAGAAAATGTCAAAAAAAGAGGAAAGAAGCCACAACGAACATATACTTATCCAGGGGAGAGAATTTCTCAGAGAAAAAGAAAAAAACAGCAGGCACTTTCAAAATCCCTTTTCTCTGGTCTATAGCTTCCTTATAGGTGGTCAGGGGGGACGGGAAGAAGCTCCACCCCGCGGGCATCCAGCCATTCTGAAGCTTCAGTAAGAGTACTGAAAAAATAGGCTTTTCCATTTTCCTCAATGAGCAGTTTAGCGGGATATAACATACTGTAGATCAAGTTAAGATCCCTAAGACGCTTTTTTATTGGTTGAAATGAGACCCTCTGTTTCTGAGTGGCAGCTGAGAATTCAGGGTAAATGGATATTCGGTAGCCATTAAACTCCAGCTCAGGGACAGTCCTAGCTCCCTTCAGAAAATTCTCCCGGTCACGGAAATGTAATACCTTTGCTATCATAGATCTGGGAAGTGCTCCCTTTGGCGGAGCATGGCTTGGGACACGGTGTGCCCCTTCAATAGCAAACATTTTGGTGAAAGTATCAGGAGCCATGTGCTCTCCAAGCCAGTTCTCCAGAAATTCTTCCCTGTGTTTCCCCTCCACCCCCTCAGGGAACCCCACCAGCCGTATGTTATTCCTTCTCATGCCATCTTCCATGTCAGCCATCTTTAAAGTGTGTTCAGAGAGGGTTTTCTTGGTCACCTGCGCAGCAGTGTCCAGAGGCCTGGCGGTATCTTCCAGGGAGGCAATGTGATGGTCTGCAGCCTGAGCCTTTTCCCTGAGTTTCTGCATATCATGCTTCATGAATGAGGACTCCATCTTAAGTTCCCCAAAATAATCAGTTTGGTTTGACATCCCTGTATGGCAGCCATTATCTGTGTAAGAGACAGTTCATCTTCCTCCTCCACCCCCTGCCAGCTCTGACCATGCGGTCATTTAGTCTGTCCAGTGATCTCGCTCCCCTCTGTACATAAGCCCTCTGGGGTCTGGGACTCTGGTGAGGGAGACGCTGTTTGTGAATTCTCCACAGACCTCTGGAGCAGCGGCCATTCCTCTTCCTCCCGTTATCCAATGCCATTTTGAGAGCCCCATGCAAAGCGGGCCACTCGTTCTCCAAGCGTTTTGGGCCAGGGGGGCCCATATTTGACCATCCTCTGAGGTTTCCCGGAGGTCCCAGCACAAATCCCCAGCAGCTCAGCTCCAAAATCGGGTGCTGCTAACACAGGATCAGGTAAGGATTACAAGCCTGCAGCTAGAGCTCTGTCTCTGCATTCCTCACATGCTGTGCGCCAGCTCTGACCCCCCCCCCCCGGTTATTGTATGCTTACTGGAGCCCAGATTGTGTTGGACTTTAAAAGAAAATGAATGTATGGGGGTCATCTGGTGAGCCAGCTATTACCTCATGTTGGCAGTTTTTTGTTTTTTTTTGCATTCAAGTAGAGGGTTGCTTAAAGTAAAAGCCTGGTCAAAACATTTTATAGTTAAAGTCGTATTAAACCCCAAACTATAAGGCTGGTTTTACACAGTCCGAACAGGTCCACCTGTCAGGCCCGCCATTGTTCCCCATGGAGCGGTGGGTGTCAGCGGACATGTGTCTGCTGACACCTGCTAGCATCTGATCCAATCCTGTCCATCAAAAGTAGACAGACAGGGGATCCATTCCCTATCCATCTGGCAGGGCGGATGGAAATGGACAGGCAGTCTGTTTCCATCCGACCGCCCAATAGAGAACAGTGGGGCTGTGTCTGTGTCTGCTCTGCAAAGCAGGGAATAAAAACCAGCACATCCCTTAGTAAAATCAGCACACATTACACATAGTAAACATTATACACACATTTAACCCTGTGATCACCCAAGATGTTAACCCCTTCCCAGCCAGTGTCATTAGTACAGTGTTAGTGTATATTATTAGCACTGATCACTGTAGTAGTGTCACTGGAGATGTCAGTTCCCACAAAGTATCAGTGTTAGATTGCCCGCTGTCCCTCTAGAAGTCGCAGATTATCCCCATTACTAGTAAAAATAAATAAAAATACGCTATAACTTTTACGCAAACTAAGCAATATACACGTTTTGGGAATTTTTTTCACCAAAGACATGTAGCAGAATACATTTTGGCCTAAATTTATGGAGCAATTATATTTTTTTATTTATTTTTTGGATATGTTTTATAACAGAAAGTAAAAAATATTGTTTTTCTCAAAATGTATGTTTTTTGTTTTTTTTAGTTATAGCGCAAAAATAAAAAAAGCCCAGTGGTGTTCAAATACCACCAAAAGAAAGCTCTATTTGTGGGGAAAACAATGGCATAAATTTTGTTTGTTTACAGTATTGCATGACCTTGTAATCGCCAGTTAAAGTTAAATGGCCTGGTTATGAAGGGGGTAAAACCTCCTGGAGCCTAAGCGGTTAAAAAAAACACACCGCCAGTGCTCAGGGCGGCTGTGTCGATGTTGCAGCTATTCTCCACCCAACGAACGTTTCGTTCAATGGAACGTCTTCCTGTGGCATTTGAGTAGTGGCGAATGAAAACTACAATACTTTATGGAGTACAGACTAGCCGACACCAGAAGGCGCTCATCCTCTCCCAACTTTCCACAGAGCAAATGCACCTGCAAAGATTAACCAGTGCAGCTACCTCAGACAAAAGTCCACAGAATAAACCAAGGAAATATGTTTAATAAGAATGTTAAAATTAACTGTTTAATTTAAGGGAGTAATCCCTAGCAGGACTTAAATGTTCAAACAAAATAATAAAGCCCATTCAGATAAGGATATAGCACCATCGGTTTACATAGAAAAAGGTTAATGACAACCATCAACATTAGCCTTCTATGCATACATAAACGCATAGATTCAAGCTAAAGGGATTAAAACCAACAAAATAATACCTCATAAATTGAGGATATGATACCTAGAAAATGCTGATGATAATCACCAGCAATAAATTACTACGCAGATGTAAACACATAAATATCAATCTATTCTACAAAGATCACATAAAATAAATAATGGATAAAATAGAAAATGTATCAGTACTTAACTATTATTGATAAAGAAATTAATTTTCCACTCAACATTCAATCCTAATGGATTATAAGACTTCAATTACTAAATCCAACATGTTTCCCGTTGTGAGACATTATTACTTCCCCTCCAGTGCTCTCTATTCCTACCACCTTTAAACAAGCAGGATGCTTATGATGACATAGCGCAAATGCTTAGAAAAATTATGGCTTTTAGACCCTTTCTTAAAATTAGTTAAATGCTCCCCAATTCTAACATGTAGTGCCCTTTTAGTCCCACCCACATACTGCAGGTGGCATGGGCACTCCAGGAGATAAACAACATTCTTAGTGGAACAGGTAATAAACCGATCAATTTTATACACCTTTTGGATTAACAGTGGACTGAAAAGATTTTGTTCCAACAGCAATAAAGCCACAACTCCTACAGACTGGGCATTTCCTTCATGAAAACAAAAAAAAGTGGGTCGTTCAGGGTTGTTCAATAACATTTTCCATTTTTTTCCTATTGGGATAAAGGTTTTAAATAAATAAAAGCTGATCATTGTAGGCACCTGTCAGTGGTAAGTCTAGATTCACATCTGTGCAGTTCCCCCGCTGGCAGCTAAAAGGGTAAAAAAAAGAATTGCCGGCAAAAAAAATTCATGAAAAAAACGGCGTGGGGTCCCCCCCTCAGAATACCTACCAGGTACTTCGGGTCTGGTATGGATTTGGAGGGAAACCCCATGCCAAAATGAAAAAAAAAAAAAAAAATGGCGTGGGGTCTGCCCATGGGGACAAGGGCCTCTTCCTCACAACCCTTTCGCCATTTTTTAGGGGGGATTTTGTTGTGGGGTTCTCCTCCAAATCCATATCAGACCTGAAGGGCCTGGTATTGATCTGGGGGGATCCCACACCGTTTTTTCACTAATTTTTGTACAGGCAATTCTTTTTTTTTACATTCAGCTGACTAATCGGTTGTTAAGGATGCGCTGGCCAGCTTCCCTGGCCACTCCTTAGCGACCAGCCATATACAGTGTTTTTAAAGGGGATACATTTTTTTTAAAAAGCAAAACGCATCAAAAATGCAACATTTGCGTTTCTGGTGCAACTCTATTGAAGTCTATTACATGCAAAACGCAATCTGCTGTGGGAAAAAAAAAGTCCCTGACCCTTTCCAAAAAGGTACCAGCTGAAAAACGCATAGATGTGAACGTGTACCATAGAAAACCATGTTAAATGGATTGCAGTAAGTTTCTGCAAATTGCAAAACACATCAAAGAGTGCATAGGTGTGAATGTAGGATAAATGGTTTGTCTCATCCCTGCAACTGCTACATTAGCAAGAGCTTGTTTTTTTAAAAAAAACAATAGACTTACCAGAGGGAAAGAGAGCCTGAAAAAGAAAACTAATGCAGCTATCATATCTAAGAGTTGGTAGGCTGAAATTGTTTTTCTCTGTTTTTGGGTTTAATACTACTTTAAAGCGCTTGTTACCCTAAATATTTGGCCCCCTGTATCACCTAGCTAGCTGCCATAACCCTGGTATCCTCTTGTTCAGCTGGAGGTCCACTTCAAGATAAAAGTGGTCTCTGCAGCAGATTCGCCGCGAGATCACTTTTATCGGTGGTGGGAGAGGAGCCCCCCTCCTGCCACACTCCAGTGCCCTCCGCCGCTTAACGGAGCCATCGCTGCAGGGTGGAAGCAACGTCAAAACGGGCCATATTATTTAATTTTTTTTTTTTTCAATTACAAATATATACATATTTTTTTTTATTGCATTTAAGTGTAAATATGAGATCTGAGGTCTTTTTGACCCCAGATCTCATATTTAGGAGGTCCTGTCATGCTTTTTTTCTATTTTTTTAAACAGTGTAAAAATAAAAAATAAAAGGTAAAATAAATAAGAAAAAAAAACATTTTTAACCGAGCTACGTCCCGCCGAGCTCGCGTGCAGAAGCAAGCACATACGTGAGTAGCGCCCTCATATAAAACCACACATGTGAGGTATCGCCACGATCGGTAGAGCAAGAGCAATAAATCTAGCCCTAGACCTCCTTTGTAACTCAAAACATGCAACCTGCAGATTTTTTTAAATGTCGCCTATGGAGATTTTAAAGGGTAAAAGTTTGTCACCATTCCACAAGCGGGCGCAATTTTGAAGCGTGACATGTTGGGTATCAATTTACATGGCTTAACATTATCTTTCACGATATTAAAAAAAATTGGGCTAACTTTACTGTTGTCTTATTTTTTAATTCAAAAAAGTGTATTTTTTCCAAAAAAAGTGCGTTTGTAAGACCGCTGCGCAAATACGGTGTGACAAAGTATTGCAACAACCACCATTTTATTCTCTAGAGGGTTAGAGAAAAAATGTATAATATTTGGGGGTTCCAAGTAATTTTCTAGTAAAAAAAAACTGTTTTCAACTTGTAAACAACACATCTAAAAAAGAGGCTCGGCCCTTAAGTGGCTGTCATCTCTATCCCGCAGCAGCTCCTCCTCTGACCTGCAGTTGACTGAACAGTCCTATTCATTTTAATGGGACGGCTGGTGATGCGGCAGTGACACAACAAGGTGAGGGACGTGGCAGCAGCAGGTGAGTGGATGCCCGCTAACAGGCGCTGCCATGATGGATCTGCAATGACAGGTGCTCTTTAAAATATAAGGACTTATTCTAGCTGGTAGTTAGAATCTTTAATATTTGCAAACAAAATGAAGGTTTTTCTGTTTAGAAATATTAAGCTGTCAGGTTAGTAAAACAGCGATATCAGAACCAATGAAATCATACAGTTTGTAGTGTACATAGATTTGTAAAACAATGGGATAAAGGAATATTCCTGAACTTTGTTTTATCTCATGGTTACTGTGAAATTGTGTGAATGCATCAATGCAGTGCATGTCATCTCAGCTTGCAGAGCTTGGATTAATTGAATGAGTTTACCAAAAATGTAAATATTGCAGAACATACAGCCTCATTCTACATAACTAAGCTCAATTTTGTGCTAAATAAACTAAATCATTAATGTATCTTAAATAGAAAAAAAAACTAGATTTTTACTCCAAAAGCATTTTATTTAAAAAAAAAAAATCAGATTTTTTTTTAAATTTAAATCTGATTTTTTCTGATTTTTCAAAATATAATTCATTGATTTTTATCCACCCTGTCCCCCAGCCTGTGAGTAGACAGTTAAAGCAGTAGTAAACTTATTGAAACAAACAAAAAAAACATTTTTTCCTGCAAGGTAATATAGTAATGTGCTAGTATGCACCGCATACTAGCACGTTATGAGAGACTTGCCTTGAAACGAAGCCCTCCAGCGGCACGTTTTCACCTCTCAAGGGTGAAGACCTTCACCCGGTCTTCCTTTGGGGTTCGTAGGCTGCTGCATCTTGAATGGCTGATCTGTGATTACATCACTCCTGCGCATGCGCATGGGAGTCTCGGGCACAGCTATGCTGTTCCTTCAGAGTGCTGTTTACTAAAATATCTCCTAAACTGTGCACGTTTAGGAGATATTCATTTTATCTACAGGTAAGCTTTATTATAAGCTTACTACCACTTTAAAGGATAAACAGCAGACTGTTGAGCTCATCTCTTTAACTCTATCAGCATTTTCCTTGTTGGAACCAGTCAGTTTTGCTGCAGTGCTTATGTACTATGTGCTGCTGCTCCCTCTCCCAGTCTATGCTGTGCTGTACAAGGGATTACAAGTCAAATTCAGACACACACACACACACACACACACTACAGCCCAGCTAGGATTAGAATGTTAACCCCAAAGCCTTTTATAACAGTTCAGCATTGACAGTTACCATATTTTTAACCTCATAAGTTCACTTTAAAGCAGAAGTAAAGTTGGAAAAAAAAACTTCTCCCTGCAAGGTAAAGTTATAATGGGCTTGTATGCAACACATACTAGCACATTAAGAAAAAAACGTACTTGAAACAAAGCCCTCCAGAAGTGAGCGGTCACCGCTGACAGGGCTTCCATCCTCACCCGGTCTTCCTTCCACGATCTTGGGGTGCGATCCTTTGAGTGGCCGAGCCACAATGATTCCACTCCTGCGCACTGTTTATGACATAGGGCTCTGAAGGAACAGTACAGGTATGCCGCTCCTTCAGGTGATGTCACAGGCTGCAGGAACACTGAATATCTCCTAAATTGTGCACGTTTAGGAGATATTCCTTGTACCTATAGGTAAGCTTACCTGTAGGTCAAAGTGTCCAGAGGGACTTTACTGCCACTTTAACCAGTTGCCGACCGCCGCACGCCAATGTACGTCGGAACAATGGCATGGGCAGGCATAAGGGCTTACCTGTATGTTCCTGCCTGCCTGCGGGCGGGGGGTCCGATCGCCCCCCCCCCCCCCCGGTGCCTGCGGCGGTCAGATTCATGTCAGGAGCGATCCGAGGTGAGGGGGAGGCCACTGATTCATGGCCACCCCCTCAGGATCGCACCTGGCGAATGACAGGCTTCCTCTGCTGCTGTAATGTAAACAGCGGCAGAGGAAGTGATGTCATCGCTCCTCGGGAAGCCTTTTCATTTCGGCTCCCGAGGAGAGAAGACATCCAAGTAAGTGCACCAAACACAACACTTACAGTAGAACACTCTAGGCACACATTTCACCCCCCAATCACCCTCCTGTCACGGTGACACCAATAGCAGTTTTTTTTTTTCTGATTATTGCATTGGTGTCATTTTGTGACAGTTATAAGTGGTAGGGCAGTTAGTGTTAGGCCCCTTTAGGTCTAGGATACCCCCTAATAAAGTTTTAACCCCGTGATCACCCCCCGTCGCCAGTGTCACTAAGCAATTGTTTTTCTGATCGCTGTATTTAGGTTCGCCGTCAGCTTTTTATAGCGTCAGGGACCCCCATATACTACCTAGTAAAGGTTTTAACCCCCTGATTGCCCCCTAGTTAACCTTTTCACCAGTGATCAACATATAACTGTTACAGGTGACGCTGGTTAGTTAGTTTGTTTATTATAGTTTCAGGGCACCCGCCGTTTATTACCTAATAAAGGTTTAACTCCCTAATCGCCCAGCGGTGATATAAGTTAAGTTTTAGGGTCAGATAGGGTCTGCGTCGCCCCAGGCAGCGTCAGGTTAGTGCCAGTACCGCTAACACCCACGCACGCAGCATACACCTCCCTTAGTGGTATAGTATCTGAACGGATCAATATCTGATCCAATCAGATCTATACTAGTGTCCCCAGCAGTTTAGGGTTCCCAAAAAATCAGTGTTAGCGGGATCAGCCCAGATACCTGCTAGCAGCTGCGTTTTGCCCCTCGGCCCAGCTCACCCAAGTGCAGTATCGATCGATCACTGTCACTTACAAAACACTAAACGCATAACTGCAGCGTTCGCAGAGTCAGGCCTGATCCTTGCGATCACTAGCAGTTTTTTGGTAGCATTTTGATACAGTCGCTATCAGTCAGAAGCTTTTTTGCCTGTGAGTCTCACTAGTGTACCACTAAACTTAGAGCCCAAAATGGCAAATCGAAGGTACACTAGTGAAGAGGCCTACACGTTTCTGAGCATGATAGATAGTGAAGAGGAAGTCACTCATCTGTCAGATTCAGGCTCAGAATACAATCCTGTAGAGGACCGCAGCTCCATGACAGATAGCTCTGACGACGGAGTTGTGGTCCCTGCCAAGGTCAGGTGTACCCGACCCCGATCTTCTTCTTCTTCTTCTGCTGTTGAGGTGCAAGAACCGCAGGGCTCTCGTATGGAGCAGAGCAGTACTAGCGCCGCTATTCCTTCTGGTGAATTGGCAAGCGCCAGCGGCCTAGTACACCCTGGTCGTACATCCAGCACTGCAGTAACACTTGGTGACGTGGCGAGTCCCATAAGTGCAGTTCAAGCTGGCGAGGTGGCAAGCACAAGTAGTGTCCCGCTGCCACCAAGAAGACGAACACAGGCCCTTCGTGCCTATAATGCCCTTCCTGCTGCATTCGCCAATCCTAATTGGGAACCCACCACTTCTGCAGCACCCTTACTTCCCCCATTCACTGGCCAACCTGGCATTCAGGTGGAAACAATTGATTTTACGCCACTTGATTTTTATTTGCTGTTTTTCACCGAAGATCTCTATAGATCTATTGTGGACCAAAGCAATTTGTACGCTGGTCAACACATCGCCACTAATCCCCAGTCCTCCCTTGCCAGAGATTGGAGACCAATTACGATTTCCGAATTTAAGCTCTTTCTGGGCCTTTCCCTCAACATGGGCATAACTAAAAAGAGTGAGTTGCGGTCATATTGGTCCACTGACCCGATTCACCATATGCCCTTGTTCTCGGCTTCCATGACCAGGGCACGATACGAGCAGATCTTGCGGTTCATGCACTTCAACAACAATGAACTCTGTCGTCCTCGTGGAGACCCTGGATACGATCGGCTCTACAAAATTCGGCCCCTCGTAATCCACTTCAACCAAAGTTTTGCAGACTTGTTTACTCCCCATCAAGTTGTCTGCGTTGATGAGTCCCTGATTAAGTTTTCTGGCTGCTTGTCATTCAAACAGTACCTTCCCAGCAAGCGTGCCAGATACGGGGTCAGGATGTATAAGATCTGTGACAGGGCCACAGGCTATACATGTAGTTTTATGGTTTACGAGGGAAAAGATAGTCACGTAGAGCCGACAAACTGCCCTGACTACATAGGAAGCGCTGGCAAGATTGTGCGGGACTTGGTGTCACCCTTATTCGGAAAGGGGTACCACTTATATGTGGACAATTCTTACACAAGCGTGGCACTTTTTAGTCACCTTTTTGATCATTAGATTGGAGCATGTGGCACCGTGCGACCTAATCGCCGGGGCTTTCCCCAGCGGCTTGTAGATTCCCGTGTTAGGCTGGAGGAGAGAGCTTGCTTCAAGTGTAATAATTTGCTCGCTATGAAGTGGAGGGATAATGAGAATGTTTTCGTTCTTACCTCCCTTCATGCAGACACGACGGTCCAAATATCTACGGCGACTGGTGTTGTGGAGAAACCCCTCTGTGTCCACGAATATAACCAAAATATGGGAGGGGTGGACCTCAACGACCAGTTGTTGGCGCCGTACCTAGTTGCCCGTAAGGCCAGACGCTGGTATAAAAAAAGTGTCTGTATACTTAGGTCAGTTGGCTTTGCTGAACGCTCATGTGCTATACAAAGCTTCAGGACGGACTGGATCCTTCCTTAAATTCCAGGAAGAGATCGTCAGAGCCCTTCTGTTTCCAGACAGTGCTCCACCTCACCTTCCCAATCCAAATGCAGTAAGCCGGCTGCATGAGAGGCATTTTCCTTATGTCCTCCCGTGTACCCCTACCCAACGAGCCTCCCAAAGAAAATGTTGTGTCTGCAAAAAGCGTGGATATAGGCGTGACACCCGCTATTATTGTCCTTCCTCTCCTGACAATCCTGGTCTTTGCATAGGTAAATGTTTTAAGCGCTACCATACAGTAGTTGAGTTTTAGCGTAGGGTACAGCATTGCACAGACTAGGCACACTTTCATAGGGTCTCCAAAGATGCCATCGCATTTTGAGAGACCCAAACCTGGAACCAGTTACAGTTACAAAAGTTAGTTATAAAAAAAAAAAAATGTACACAAAAAAAAATATAAAAAACAAAAAACAAAAATAGTTGTCGTTTTATTGTTCTCTCTCTCTCTCTATTCTCTCTCTATTGTTCTGCTCTTTTTTACTGTATTCTATTCTGCAATGTTTTATTGTTGTTATGTTTTATCATTTTTGCTTTTCAGGTATGTAATTTTTTTATACTTTACTGTTTACTGTGTTTTATTGTTAACCATTTTTTTTGTTTTCAGGTACGCCATTCAGCTGCAGCGCGGATTTATTTATCTTGACAGCAACAGCGTTTGCTCCCACGATACATAAAGCCGTGACTCCAGCGGTGCCGGAGGTGATTTCACCATCACAGTTACATAATTGAGCATATATGCCAAAGCATGGGGGCAGAAGGGGCGGAGGAGCGATTTGCTCCTACCTTTTGCGGGTGGATGCCCCCATGCTTCAGCATATATATATTTTAGGCACAGGTTGCGTTAAAAAATGTTTTATTTTTTACTATTTTTTTTGTGTTTGTTTTGCAGGTATGGTAAGTCTTACTGTTATACTGTAATGTTACTTTGTTTTTTTGTTAACCATCCTTTGCTTAGCAGGTACGCCATTCAGTTGCAGCGCGGATTAATTTAACTTGACAGCAACAGCGTTTGCTCCCACGATACATAAAGCCGTGACTCCAGCGCTGTCGGAGGGGATTTCACCACCACAGTTAAAAAAAGAGCATATATGCCAAAGCATGGGGGCAGCAGGGGCGGAGGAGCGATTTGCTCCTAACTTTTGGGGTGGATGCCCCCATGCTTCGGCATATATAAATGGTGCATGTATGCCCATCATTAGAAGTGGGTGGATGAAGGGAGGTATTCTAATGGTGGGCATCAATCTCTTTTTTTTCGTTCAGCCCACAGGCTGCATGAAAAAAAAAAAAGATTACAATATATGCCCAACAAGGACCAGCAATGTACTGGTATGTTGCTGAACTTTAAGTGGTTATACCAGAATGATGTCTGCAGGTTTAGGTATCATCTTGGTATCATTCTTTTCAGCCAGCAGTCGGCTTTCATGTAAAAGCAGTCCTAGTGGCTAATTAGCCTCTAGACTGACAAGCAGTGGGATGGAATGTCTTCCATGGTTTTCTCTGGCTCTCCTGTCCCAACAGGGAACCCGAGAATGCAGCCGGTGATTCGGCCAGCTGACCATAGAGCTGATCAGAGACCTGAGTGGCTCCAATCATCTCTATGGCCTAAGAAACCGGAAGCTACGAGCATTTCATGACTTAGATTTCGCCGGATGTAAACAGCGCCATTGGGAAATTGGGGAAGCATTTTATCACACCGATCTTGGTGTGGTCAGATGCTTTGAGGGCAGAGGAGAAATCTAGGGTCTAATAGACCACAATTTTTTTCAAAAAAAAAGAGTACCTGTCACTACCTATTGCTATCATAAAGGATATTTACATTCCCTGAGATAACAATAAAAACGGTTAAAAAAAAAAAAAAAAAAGAAAAATGAAAGGAACAGTTTAAAAATAAGAATCTGGCGTAAAGGGGAATGCAAGCGTCGGTCTGGCGTCAAATGTAAACAGCAATTACACCATGCATGTGAGGCTTTTAAAAATGTATGTAGTTTGTCGCCACTGCACATTTGTGCGCAATTTTAAAGCATGTCGTGTTTGGTATCTATGTGATCGGCCTAAGATCATCTTTTTTATTTCATCAAACATTTGGGCAATATAGTGTGTTTTAGTGCATTAAAATTTTTTTAAAAAGTGTGTTTTTTCCCCCAAAAAAGCGTTTTAAAAATCGCTGCGCAAATACTGTGTGAAAAAAAAATGAAACACCCACCATTTTAATTTGTAGGGCCTTTGCTTTAAAAAAATATATAATGTTTGGAGGTTCAAAGTAATTTTCTTGCAAAAAAAAAAAAATTTTCATGTAAACAAAAAGTGTCAGAAAGGGCTTTGTCTTCAAGTGGTTAGAAGAGTGGGTGATGTGTGACGTAAGCTTCTAAATGTTGTGCATAAAATGCCAGGACAGTTCAAACCCCCCCCCAAATGACCCCATTTTGGAAAGTAGACACCCCAAGCTATTTGCTGAGAGGCATGTCGAGTCCATGGAATATTTTATATCGTGACACAAGTTGCGGGAAAAAGAAATTTTTTTTTTTTTTTTTGCACAAAGTTGTCACTAAATGATATATTGCTCAAACATGCCATGGGAATATGTGAAATTACACACCAAAATACATTCTGTTGCTTCTCCTGAGTACAGAGATACCACATGTGTGAGACTTTTTTGGGAGCCTAGCCGCGTACAGGGACCCCGAAAACCAAGCACCACCTTCAGGGTTTCTAAGAGTGTAAATTTTTAATTTCACTCCTCACTGCCTATCACAGTTTCGTAAGCCATGGAATGCCCAGATGGCACAAGCCCCCCACCCCCCCAATGACCCCATTTTGGAAAGTAGACACCCCAAGCTATTTGCTGAGAGGTATAGTGAGTATTTTGCAGACCTCGCTTTTTGTCACAAAGTTTTGAAAATTGAAATAAGAAAAAAAAAAAAATACATTTTTCTTTTCTTTCTTCATTTTCAAAAACAAAGTGAGAGCTGCAAAATACTCACCATGCCTCTCAGCAAATAGCTTTAGGTGTCTACTTTCCAAAGTGGGGTCATTTGGGGGGGTTTGTGCCATCTTAGCATTTTATGGCCTTCAAAACTGTGATAGGTAGTGAGAAATGAAATAAAAAATTTACGCCCTTAGAAAGCCTGAAGGCCGTGATTGGTTTTCGGGGCCCCGTACGCAGTTAGGCTCCAAAAAAGTCCCACACATGTGGTATCCCCGTACTCAGGAGAAGCAGCTAAATGTATTTTGGGGTGCAATTCCACATATAACCATGGCATGTGTGAGCAATATATCATTTAGTGACAACTTTTTGTAAAATATTTTTTTTGTCAATCACTTGGGACAAAAAAATAAAATATTCAATGGGCTCAACATGCCTCTCAGCAATTTCCTTGGGGTGTCTACTTTCCAAAATGGAGTCATTTGGGGGGGTGGGTGTACTGCCCTGCCATTTTAGCACCTCAAGAAATGAGATAGGCAGTCATAAACTAAAAGCTGTGTAAATTCCATAAAATGTACCCTAGTTTGAAGACGTTATAACTTTTGCGCAAACCAATAAATATACGCTTATTGACTTTTTTTTACCAAAGACATGTGGCCGAATACATTTTGGCCTAAATGTATGACTAAAATTGAGTTTGTTGGATTTTCTTTATAACAAAAAGTTGAAAATATCACTTTTTTTTAAATTTTCGGTTTTTCCGTTTATAGCGCAAAAAATAAAAACTGCAGAAGTGATCAAATACCATCAAACGAAAGCTCTATTTGTGGGAAGAAAAAGGTGCAGGTTTAGGAAAATTATTACTCCACACTGTCTTACCGCTATCCCTTTAAAGGTGTAGCGAAGGATTTCCTCAATCTGATTTTTGCTCAGCAGCCTACAGTATAATCATTTGCTGCAGCAGTTGAACCATCAAGCTTTTTATACCATATCTTGCAGAATAAAAAGCATCTAATTTACTAATAACTGTTCCCTTGAGGAATGACTATGTTCAATCCAATGAGGTTTATGCACTATTTCTCCAATAAATGTTTGGAATTAGGCTGAATGAATATATTTACAAAAAAGTTCAGTTCTGCTCTGGCGACGACGCCCATAAATAATTAAAAACACAGCAGTTCGTCTATTTACACTTGGAATGCTTTTTCTAGCTGTTGAATCAAAGTTTCTTAACTCTTAAACCAAAAACTGAAGAACCAGTAAAATAAAATTCATATACTTTCTGGAGTAAGTTCATATCTTCTACATAGATTATGTCTCATATAGCTGTGGCCAATTGACCTCTTATTTGATTAAATCAGTGATCTTTTTTAGCTATCTGTATGTAGAACATAGGATGCTAGGTAAATTTTATTTTTGGCCGCTTCTGTAGTCAAGGGAGCAGCCATTGTTGCTCTGGTCTGTTCAGGGTTTCACAGGTTAAGAAGTTTGATTGCTTCCCCCTGCCACTGGAAGAAGCTTCAAGGCCATGGGGAGGGAGATTTAATAGACCAGCCTTAATATTTATCATACCCTAGCAAATCCCTGGAGGGGAAAGTACAGAAAGTGGCTGGAGAGGTGCTAAATAGTCTGGAGCCCAGGGGAGATTGTTCTTTCTTTAGCAGGCAGCCAATGAACTGGGTGGCTGTACTTTGAGGCCTCAGCTGTGACAAAACTGAGGACCTGAAGTGATCTTTTAAGGAGCTGGCTCTAGGACTTAACCATAAGGGCTCTGATGTGGATTAGGATTGTCTCCCTTACTGGACTGCTTCCGGAGGAAGCTGGAAGGTGCACAACTGTCCTGGGGACTTGGGAGTACTGACCTTGAATTGTGGCCCCTGGTGACTGGGTGTCTTTAGAATGCAAGTGCCCAAAAGGTAGCTATGGACTGAGATGGCTCTCGGAGTCTCAGAATACGGGCCATGCCCCTGTCCTCTGCAGAATTTTGGATCAGGAGCCTAGAAAAGAGTGTCCTTCTCTTACTGTGCAGCGTTTGAGCATTTTGGAGTACCCCATGCCCTAGCAACTCTCCTGTTTAAAGTTCTTAAAAGAAATAGGATATCAAAAAGGCATCCCCTAGACCAGGCATGTCCAAAGTCTGGCCCGTGGGCCAATCACGGCCCACGGTCCGGTTTTGAGCGGCCCGCCTGGTTATCTAAACATGTAGATCTTTTGTGGCCCTCGATGATCTCCCAGCGCCGGGGCCACAAAACATATATAGACTGGCTGCCTCAGAGGGAGGAGGCGGGATGAGTGCCGTGCACACAGGAGTAGTATTTCCTGTTTACACAGCAGCCTCTGTAATAGGAAGTCTCCGGCGCTGCCATTGGACGATTGCTCTGTCCATCAAAGAAGGCAGGACTTTCTCTTAAAGAGGTCGCTGTGTAAACAGGAGATTCTCCAGTAGGATATCTTTGGCGCTTGTCCTGCCCCTTCCATGTGCCCTCCAAGGCTGCACTGATGGTAATGGTGAGTGCATTCCTGGCAATGGTCTGTGCTGCATTCCTGGCAATGGTGAGTGAATTCCTGGCAATGGTGGGGCTGCATTCCTGGCAATGGTGGGTGCATTCCTGGCAATGGTGGGGCTGCATTCCTGGCAATGGTGGGGCTGCATTCCTGGCAATGGTGGGGCTGCATTCCTGGCAATGGTGGGGCTGCATTCCTGGCAATGGTGGGGCTGCATTCCTGGCAATGGTGGGGCTGCATTCCTGGCAATGGTGGGGCTGCATTCCTGGCAATGGTGGGTGCTGCATTCCTGGCAATGGTGAGTGAATTCCTGGCAATTGTGGGGCTGCATTCCTAGCAATGGTGAACGCATTCCTGCCAATAATGGGTGCTGCATTCATGGCAATGGTGAGTGCATTCCTGGCAATGGTGGGTGCTGCATTTCTGGCAATGGTGGGTGCTGCATTTCTGGCAATGATGGGTGCATTCCTGGCAATGATGGGTGCATTCCTGGCAATGATGGGTGCTGCATTCCTGGCAATGGTGAGTGCATTCCTGGCAATGGTGGGTGCTGCATTCCTGGCAATGGTGGGTGCTGCATTCCTGGCAATGGTGGGTGCTGCATTCCTGGCAATGGTGGATGCTGCATTCCTGGCAATGGTGGATGCTGCATTCCTAGCAATGGTGGGGCTGCATTCCTGGCAATGGTGGGTGCATTCCTGGCAATGGTGGGTGCTGCATTCCTGGCAATGGTGAGTGAATTCCTGGCAATGGTGAGTGAATTCCTGGCAATGGTGGGGCTGCATTCCTGGCAATGGTGGGTGCTGCATTCCTGGCAATAGTGAACGCATTCCTGCCAATGATGGGTGCTGCATTCCTGGCAATGGTGAGTGCATTCCTGGCAATGGTGGGTGCTGCATTTCTGGCAATGGTGGGTGCATTCCTGGCAATGATGGGTGCTGCATTCCTGGCAATGGTGGGTGCTGCATTCCTGGCAATGGTGGGTGCATTCCTAGCAATGGTGGGTGCTGCCTTCCTGGCAATGGTGGGTGCTGCCTTCCTGGCAATGGTGGGTGCTGCATTCCTAGCAATGGTGGGTGCTGCATTCATGGCAATCAGGGGTCTGCAGATGGGCACTGCCCCCTATTTTGCTTCACAGTTCTTTATTTAAAATTTTAGGTTTTTTTCCTGAAACTTCCCTCTTAAAGTGAAGGTGCGTGTTATACACCAATAAATACAGTATATCCAAATAATATGCCTGAGCTCATCTCTTTACTCACACAAAGCCACAAAGGCAAGAGAATTCTTGTTGGGCAGTGTATTAGTGCTCAAACGAACATACTTAGACCGAATTTTAATGGTTCAAAGAATGTCAGGCAAAATGGTCGGCCCTCGTGCATGATCACTTCATCAAATCTGGCCCTCTTTGAAAAAAGTTTGGACACCCCTGCCCTAGACTGACAAAAATAAAGTGCTAATAAAAACAGGCAATGTGACAATATACTCATAAGTGCATGTGAATACATTCAATAAGTGTAAAAACTTGAGAATCTTAAAAATAGATACAGTCCATAAATTGAGATCAAGTATGCTCTCAATGAAAGTAGTGGATAAAAGTTCATCTAAATAATTCCAAACAAAATTGCTCCATGTGCGTGCAATCTGCCACTGCAAATCAACGTGTGTGCTTCCTCCAGGGTGAGCACACATACGCAGGTGTGGACCCTCTGGGCTTAAAGGGGGCCCCTGTTGATCACTAAGGGAGACCCGCTACTACAAATATTGTGGTGTTGGTTAGTGGATATTAACCCTTTGTGACATTTTGACTGACCCTGTAGTGAAGTCTATTGAGAGGCCATATTGCACTATCCCTCTTAAATGCATCACCTTCTATCTATTAACTTTCTTTCTGCTGCTCAGAACTGTGTCCCTGAACATCTGAGAGATATCTAATATTATACCCCTGATAATTAACCCTTAACTGGACACTTCTCAAGCTTGGTGCTCTTAGGAAATTGTTCTACAACTCGTTTCCTCGTTACAGAAACTATTACCTCTAGCGCACCAGCATCTTCAAGAGCTCCAACGTAACTGGCCAAAGACTTCCTTTACCTAACGCCCGCCCACCGTATAGACAAATGACGGCAGGTGGGGTGCTCTGTTGTCCTGGGACAAGGTCATATGATGTTGCCCCAGTCTCACCCTGATTGCGCGCCCGCAGAGGCACGGAGAGTGGCAATCGCGGGCATGCTGTGTCACTGGGACACGGCGCAACCCTGATCTTGGTAAAGAGCCGATGTGATCAGCTGTGTCCAATCACAGCTGATCACATTTAAACAAGGAAATGCTGGTTATCGGCTCTCCTCGCCTCACAATGACAGGGTGTGAGGAGAGGAGAGCTCATCAGCAGCATCTCCTCACAGGGGAAACCTGTACAGATTATCAGGGCACTAATCATCAATGCCCGATTATCAGTGCAGCCCCAGTAGTGCCCAGCAGCGATTCCAGTCTGTGCCATCAGTGATGCATATTAGTGACTCCTCATTAGTGCCACCTCATCAATGCCCTTCAGTGCCATCTCATCAGTGCCACCTACCAGTTTCCATTAGTGCAGCCTCATCAGTGAAGGAGTAAAATTACTTATTTACAAGATTTTCAAAATGTTCAGTCTTTTTTCATTTTGTTAGCAAAAAACCCAGCAGTGATTATATACTACCAAAAGAAAGCTCTATTTGTGTGAAAAAAAATGATAAAAATGTAATTTGGGTACAGTATGACCATGCAATTGTAAAAGTGTGACAGCCCTGAAAGCTAAAAATTGGCCTGGGCACAAAGGGGGCTAAAAATGCCAAGCATAGAAGCGGTTAAAGTGATATTAAAGTCTTGTTTTGTTTTTTTTTTTCTTTAAAAATAACACAGCATGTTATACTTACATGCTCTATGCAGTGGTTTTGAAAGAGCAGCCTAAATCCTCCTCTTCTCGGGCCCTCTCCGGTGCTTCTGGCCCCTCCCTCCTACAGAGTACCCCACAGCTTGCTATGGGGTCACCTGAGCCGAGCTTCTGCTCGGTGTGTCTATTCAGACAAAGAGCCGTGGCTCAGCCCCACCCCCTCTAGCTCACTGACTTTGACAGCAGCGGGAGCCAATGGCGCCTGCTGTGGTCTCAGCCCATGAGGGGGGAGAGTCCCCAGACTTTGTGGCTCTAGTGCGATATCACTGGATTGAGATGGGGCTCAGGTAAGTATTAGGGGGCCTGCTGCACTCAGAAGGTTTTTTATCTTACTCTATGAATGGACACACAGAGCAGCGGCTCGGCTCGGGTGCCCCCATAGCAAGCTGCGAGTGTACTCTGCAAGAGGGAGGGGCCAGGAGCGCCGGCGAGGGACCCGAGAAGAGGAGGATTTGGGCTGCTCTGTGCATTAAGACAAAAAAAACCTCCAGCCTTTAGAACCACTTTAAGGACTGTGTTAGAGTACCTGGTATCCTGCATAGTCAAGAGTTTGAGATTACTTTGCAGTTATTGAATTATAGCCTAGGTCTAACCTCCTCACCGTAAGTGACAGTAGACGACTTAGTCATTATTCTCTTGATATGAAGCTCACCATCTATGCTGCTCATTTTCAGTGGGGGAGGCTACAGTATATGCCGACCCTAACAGAACGTAAGGTGGCACTCCTACTATATTGTTTGATATTGGAAACAGTATATGCCAAAAACTGTTTTGCGTTGTAATATTTTGTCTTTTTTCAGGGTCTCGAGTGTCATTTCTGGATGACCCTAAGGCCCCTTTCACATGAGGCGGACTCCGTTTCTACGGAGCCCGCCTCGGTCCGCCGACTCAGCGGGAGATCTGTCCGTTGATCTCCGCTGAGCCGGCGGATGACAGGTCCCTCTCTGCTCACTGAGCAGGGAAGGGGCTTGTCAGGCGCCGCTGCCGCCTATGGAGGGATCGGACGAAAACGGACAGCGTGTCCGTTTTCGTCAGATCTCACCCGATCCGATCCGCCAGCGACGGATCTGGACGTAGAGCCATCCGTCTGCTTTTAGCGGATCGGACGGGGTCGGATGTCAGCGGACATGTCTCCGCTGACATCCGACGCTCCATAGGCTAACATGGATCGCCCGTTCAGGTCCGCCGTCAAAACTGACAGGCGGACCTGAACGGTCCGATCGTGTGAAAGGGGCCTAAGGTACAAGCCAAAAGTTATCATTCTTTGTCTATTGACATGTATACCCGAGGTGTCAGAGGTGAAAAGGTCTGTGTAGAGGTCAAGATAAGAAGAGAAGACCCAAAACAATCAGCGGCTCCTGCGGGGGTTGTGCTACGGTAACTAAACCCAAGAATGGAATTATATTGCTGTTCAGTCTTAAGATGTGGTGGCTGCATTGGAGTTTTCTTTTTTCTTAAGCTAGGAACATTTTCAATGACAGAAAATAGCTGTTGATCCTGCTGTGTCCTTGTCCTTGTCATTTCCTGTAAGCATCATATCTTCCTTTGTAGCTATCCTTGGCAAACTACCAATCTCACTGCCTTCCATGTAATGGAGATGGAGAGATACGGACATGTTTGTAGTCCATATCAGGACAGCAGCCTGGGGTGACAACCATGCCTTCTTCCATGGAAACAGTAGCCACCCAGGGATATGAAGTGTGTTATCTGTAAGAAAAACAGATAAAAATCAAGCAAAAAAAAAAAAAAGAAGAAGGATGACAAATGCAGCCAACACATCAAGGACTGTAAATATATGCAATATATTATTTTTAAAATATACAAAGCATTCTGTAAATGGACAAGGAGATAGGCGGGTGGATGAACATCACCACCTCCACTTTATACAATCACAGAATGCCTTACATATGATACGTACACTGATCGGCCACAACTTCATGACCACCCATCTAATATCGAGTAGGTCCCTATTTTTCCCGACAAAACAGCCCTGACCAATAGAGGCATGAATGCCGCTAGACCTCTAAAGTTATGCTGTGGTGTCCGGCAAAACCAAACTGTCAAACCATCCAATGGCTGGTGTCATAACTGATCACATGTGCAGCATCATGGCAGTTGTAGATTAAACAGAGGCTTCCTTGGCTGAAAACAATAGGGGGGGGGGGGTTTACTTACACTTTAAGACCTGTAAGCTGTGAGCTGAGGCCTTCAAGGATCAGACTTAACTTTTTAGCACTTCCCACAGATGTTCAAAGGCATTGAGATCTGGAGCAATTTTGGAGGACAAGTCAAAACCTCAAACTAGTTGTGTTTCTCAAACCATTCTTCAACCATTTTTGCAGCGTGGCAGGGCGCATTATCCTGCTGAAAGAGCCCACTGCCATCAGAGCATACCAGTTCCATGAAGAGGTGTACTTGGTTAGAAACAATGTTTAGGTTGGTGGTACATGTCAAGTAACATCGAAATTAATGTCAGGACCCAAGCTTTCCCAGGAAAACATTGCCCAAAGCATCACACCGCCTCCGCCAGCTTGCAATTTTCCTACACTGTATCCTGGTGCCATCTCCTCCCCAGGTAAGTGACGTGCATGGATTCCAGCTATCCATATGACGTAAAAGAAAATGTGATCCGACCAGGCCACCTTTTTCCATTCCTCTGTAGTCCAGTTCTGATGCTTATGTGCCCACTATAGACACTTTTGGCTGTGGGCACGGGTCAGCATGAGCACCCTTACTAGTCTGCAGCTACGCAGCCCCATATAACTTGTGATGCCCATTATGTATGCTTTCAACACAAACTTCAAGGACAACATGTTTACTTGCTGCCTAATATATCCCACTGACTTGCAGATGCCATTGTATCAATTTAATAGGATTTTATAACAACTTACCTGTAAAATCCTTTTCTTGAAGTACATCACGGGACACAGAGCACCATAGTAATTATTATGTGGTTATAGACCATCTTCAGGTGATGGACACTGGCACACTCTAAACAGGAAGTTGCCTCCCTATATAACCCCTCCCACACAGGGATCACCTCAGTTTTTGTAACAAAGCAATATACATACAAAAGAGGGGAGGGACTTCTGTGTCCCGTGATGTACTTCAAGAAAAAGGATTTTACAGGTAAGCTGTTATAAAAATCCTATTTTCTTTATCGTACATCACGGGACACAGAGCACCATAGTAATTACTACAGTCAGATCCATATATATTGGGACATCGACACAATTCTAATCTTGTTGGCTCTATACACCACCACAATGGATTTGAAATGAAACGAACAAGATGTGCTTTAACCGCAGACTTTCAGCTTTAATTTGAGGGTATTTACATCCAAATCAGGTGAACAGTGTAGGAATTACAACAGTTTGTATATGTGCCTCCCACTTTTTAAGGGACCAAAAGTAATGGGACAATTGGCTGCTCAGCTGTTCCATGGCCAGGTGTGTGTTATTCCCTCATTATCCCATTTACAAGGAGCAGACAAAAGGTCCAGAGTTCATCTCAAGTGTGCCATTTGCATTTGGAATCATTTTTATGATCATGTTATGCGATCACATGTTGTGTGTGGGGAAGGGAGATCTATCGTAATCCTTTCCACTCCAGGAAGAGGATGCGATTAAGCAGCTAACCTCTATAGTAACCCTTTCAATCAAAGCTGAGGACAAATGTCTTCAGTAACATAAACAGGGGCTGGCACTGTTACTCCCTGCTTTGTCTGGTGAGGAACGTACTATGGAAGCATGACCAGGGTCCCCAGAGCCTGATGGGGATGCCTTTGGAGCCTTTTTTGAGGGGGTGAAACCACCTTTTTAGAAAGCATAGTGCAAAGCAACAATCAGAGGTAAAAAGAGCCAAGCGCACCCACTGCTGAGCCTTAGTCCAGCAATAAATGCTGCTAATAACAATCAGCCTGATGCTTGGGCAAAAAGTGTCATTCAGAATGCCTGCATATACCACCTATATGCCACCCAAGCCGCTGCTGTGTCTCCTCCTTCAGTCAGATGTTTTCCTGACTGAAGTTTCTTAAGGACTGAGCCAACCTGCGCTGCCGTGTGAAGAAACGCATGGATGCGAATTCACATACCGGCCTTTAAAATGTGATTGCCGCTCGGGATCTCGGCGGTGGCAGCGGGGGGGAGAGAGGCGGTGGGAAGGAAGCCATCCAAGCCAAGGAGGAAAAAACTTCAGAGGGAGGAAGCCAGACCGCCCGCTGCCTGAGCGCTGGTCTATGCAGGGGGAAACAGAAACAGCCGCTGCTGCCATGGGGAGACCCCAGCAATCCCCCTGCCCTTCATCCATAGTGGCTGCGACCGTCCTGGGAGAGACCCCCTGAGAGGTATGCAAAGTTTCTTTTTTGCAAACACAAGGCATATACAGAGAGGCATGGCTACTGTGAAGATGACCTTTAGGTAAGCTCACTAAACCATCTAATGGCGATTCTTAGGCATGACAAGAACATTTTTTTTTGCTCAAAGAAGTATCCTTAAGTGAACCAAGTTCCTTAGGACCTTCACTTACCTGATCCCTGCCACAGAATTCTGCTGAATAATCAGACAGACCCAATTTTCACCCATCACGGCGGGCTAAGTCAAAGACCTTCATGGACCGGGTTCCTTAAAAAGGGGTTCCACTCCCCTGAACCTTTATAGCACCCTGCCAGGAAGGCTTTGGTATTTTGATAAATAACCAAAGAACTGGGTCCCAGGGTCCAGCCCTCCAAGAGAGGCATTACAGGCAAAACCTTGTTTCTTCGGTGAAGAGGCCCGGGTACTATCCACTTTGGCCTTTAAATGGCACTTTGAATGGATCCGGTTTGTTAGCTTGCTCGTCCAGCAAAGATTGCTCCAGTGGAGCTCTTCATAATACATCTTTAACCATGACTAACACCTTAGACACTGGCGAAAAAACTAAGGTGAGAGGGGTTATATAGGGAGGCAACTTCCTGTTTAGGGTGTGGCAGTGTCCATCACCTGAAGGTGGCCTATAACCACATAGTAATTACTATGATGCTCTGTATCCCGTGATGTACGATAAAGAAAATCAGTGTTATTTACTTAACCTGTCAGTGCTCAGGAAGTTATTGCTGATCGGTGTGTATTAGTTTTAGGTTTAAACTTGAGACAGGGATCGCTGTGTTTGACTTGGCATCATTCTACCTCCTTCCTTAAGTTATTGACCACACAGGGAGTGCATACAATTACATTCTAAACAAATGGCCCTTTTTTTCGTCCTTTAGCCTTTAGGAGGGCTGGATCGTGGTCAGCAGGAGTGGACATTTTTCTGGCATCAGTAGGAGTAAACATCATCACGTTTGGCATTAGATTAGAGGAATAGTGCCCCATCGTTGGTATCATAGGAAGTAATCATGCCCCATTAATGGTGTCAGTGGGAGAAATGGCGTTCCATTGTTGGTGCTAGATGGCAGAATAGTGTCTCGTATCAGTGGGAGGATTAGTGGCCCAAGGGCCGGATAAAGACAAGCAAAGGGCCGCAGTTTGGAGACCACTGAACTAAAGTATGTTGTGCCATACTGCACTCAGTGGTTATACCTGCTAACCTTCACTTCACTACAGGACACGGTAGTGACATAAGGGTCAGCATGGAGCGGCAGTAACCTGTGCAGGTAATAGGAGATATAAATATTTACTTTTCTTTTGCAGGGAGAGCTTTTTGGCAAGTGTTATTTTCCTGACGGGGTCACTCTAATTGATCACGTAATTGATCACGCATGCTGAGAATTACCAATAAATATCTGTCCCTTTAGGCACCATTCGCTTGGGTGTTTAGCCACACTGTAAATACCAACAGCAAGAATCTACTGATTCCTACGGCTGGGATTGACAGCCATGTGCGGATGGACAACTGTGGCTGCTGTGCCCGTGCACTGCAATGACAGACTGTCCAGTGCATCCAGCTGTGTGAACAGTCACAAATAGCTGCAGTCACCTACAGCCTATCATGGGGAGTACAAGCTCGGTGGCTGCAGTTATCCGCACACAGCTGTCAATTCTAGCCACAAGAATCAGTATGTAGGTGGAGCCAGGGCTGCCCCACATTCAACACTGACTCCAGGGCTTACGTGACTCTTTGCCCATTCTACACTTCCCTGTGTGAAGATGGTGGCTGGGACAGGACACTTTCACACTCCTGGTTGCTCCTGTTCAACCCCCTTACTTCTAGGGGTACCCACACGCTGGCCTCATTCTTTCCAGGCTCAGACAGGTTACCACAGATAATATGTGTTCTCACGTTTCCCCAGGCTTTGGCTGGGGAAATGTCCAGCCCAGACATTCACATGGATGTCAAGTTTTAGGAACAACTTCCTTAACTAAACTGTAAGAAATAGCAGCATGACAGTTCAAGTTCTCACCCATCTTGCAAATTCTCTAGACAACGGCAGAGGTCAAATTTAATCACTCTGGGCTGAGAGATACTCGTGTCTCAAGCGTTGGGCAAACTTGATTAGCCTACATTCTTTATCTACCTAAGTCCTCCATTTATTTCCCTCCACCCATAGGGGTAGAACCAGGAAAGGGACCCATTCCTCTCAGCTTTTCTCCTCTTTGTGCTCAGTTAGACTTTACCTCTGCCTGGGAGACAGGCGAATTATGGAAAGCCCTGCTCTACCCCCAATGGGGGAGACCTGGAACAGAGCAAGCCTAATCCTCCTCTCCTGCCACACCTCTCTCCTCCTGCCCCCCCCCCCCTTCTAAAAAATGGGTTCCCAGATTCCTCCTCTTAGGAGGAGCAACCCTTAAAGAGACCCACTCTAATCTCTACCGGCCTACAAGTAGTTTTAACGAGGTCCTTGGTTGGTTGGTGTCATTCTTTATTGAATCTATACCAAATAAGAGGCATTTGTTAAATGCCACAGTGTGCAATCATCTCAAATAAAGCAAACTCCAAAAAAACAAGCATCTGGCTGGGACTTTATAGGCGCCTGGTCATTTGAAAAAATGCTAACAAAATTCTAAAATCATAGACAATCTTTATTTGAACGTTAAAAAGTGATCATGGCTGATCAAAGTAAAATTTGTGTAGTCCTTGGCTTATACATTATACCACTGTTTTGCTCAATTTATTAAAGTAGAACCATAGACAAAACTTTTTTTTCCCATTTTGGATAGAGTAGGGGAGGATTATAACCCTTGTCAGATTTTTTTCACCATCTGTGTCAAATCTCTGCAAATTAAAGGAATTCCTTGGGGATCCCCAGCGTCCTCATTGGAAGATTTCCCCTCTATTACTTTTCTGTGGACAACCCAAAATTTGGGACTTTCTTTACTTTCACTTTCAATGATAATGGTAAACAGGACAAATAGAGAGGATGAATCTCCTTAACAGGGACACAGCAAAAAAAAAAAAAAAACTGACAGGTGGTCTAATCCCTCTCCACTGTATCCAAAACTAGAAAAAGGGTTTTGCTTTTAGTTATACTTTAACTTCTTCACGACCGCGCTATAGCCAAATGACAGCTACAGCGCAGTCGCACATTTTCGGAAAGACGTCCTCCTGTGACTGTGCTCCCCGCATGCCACCTGCGGCGCACATCGTCAGTGATCTGTGATCGCTGTGTCCTTCAGACACTGCAATCCCAGATCGGGGTAAAGAGCCAATCACAGTGTCCTGATCATCAGTGCAGCCCCAATAGTGCCCTTTAGTTCTGCCAGTCAGTGCAGCCTATTGTTGCCGCCTCATCAGTGCAGCCTTACTTACAACATTTTATAACAGAAACTAAGGCAAACTTTTTTCAAAAACGTCAATCTTTTTTCTTTTAGCGAAAAAAAAACCCAGTGGCAATTAAATACCACCAAAATAAAAGACTCTGGCTGTCTTAAAAGACACTACAAATTTTGTTTGGTTGCATGACCGTGTAGTTGTTATTTAAAGTGCAAAAGCGCTGAAAACTGGCCTGTGCAGGAAGAGGGTGAAAGTGGCAGTTAGGCAAGTGGTTAAAGTCAGAGCCATCTTCAACGCAGGGCAAAAGAGGCAGCTGCCCTGGGGCCAGTCATTGTTGGGGGACCCAAAGCAGCTGCCCCTTGAGCCTGCGCTGCTACCCGCTGATGGCCAGAGTTCCACCACCTGTTGCCTTAGTCACGCTAGCTTTTCACTACTGTCCTCCGGGAGAGGGGTGCTGCTTCTGTATTTACAAGTGGCAGTGCTTCTCTCTGTTCAGCCTTTCAGACCACTCTCTGCTCCATACATCACACATACACAGGCAGAAGCTCCTCCAAAGACTGGCAGCTGCACGAACATGCTGTGAGTTGTAGCTGCTCTTCTGCAGCACCACTCTGTTTTCTAGTTGGTGAGAGATAGTAATAAACTGTTGGCACTATACAAATCCCGTACAATAATAATCCCCCTCCCCCCAGTACAGAGGAAAGCTAGTAGGACAGATCGGACAGATAGTAGGAACTTATGCTATCTTCCTACTAAAAAGAGACAGCGATATGTCTCCTCCTCTAGTAAGTCACATCCCCAAACAGTTAGAAACACCTAGCAGGGAACACATTTAACCCCTTGATCACTCCCTAGTGTTAACCCTTTTACGGCCAGTGACATTTACACAGTAATCAGTGCATTTTTATAGCACTGATCGCTGTATAAATGTTAATGGTCTCATAAATGTGTCAAAAGTGTCCAATCTGTCCGCCGCAATGTCGCAGTCTCGCTAAAAATTGCAGTAAATACTAGTAAAAAAATAATAATAAAAATGCCATAAATCTATTCCCTATTTTGTAGACGCTATAACATTTGCGCAAACCAATCAATATATGCTTATTTCGTTTTACCAAACATATGTAGAAGAATATATATCGGCCTAAACTGATGAAGAAATTTCTTTTCCATTTTTTTGGGGGGATATTTATTCTAGCAAATAGTATAAAATATTGTGTTTTTTTTCAAAATCGTCACTCTTTTTTGTTTATAGCGCAAAAAATAAAAACCACAGAGGTGATCAAATACCAACAAAAGAAAGCTCTATTTGTGGGAAAAAAAGGACGTCAATTTTGTTTGGGTATAGCGTTGTGCGACCGCGCAATTGTCAGTTAAAGCGACGTAGTGCCGTATCATTAAAAATGGCCTGGTCATTAAGGGGGAAATTTTTCCGGTCCTTAAGTGGCGCCGGACACACGGCTGTCTATGGGAAGCTTCCCAGCTTGCAATCAGCCGATTTCAAGCTGGGAAGCTGATTTGCCAATGTTTAGAGAGTGTTCGGGGCATAAGCGATGTGCACCAATACTCCCCACTCTACTGTCATTTGTCTCTGGCCTCCTTTCCTATCTTTTTATTGGCCTGGACCGGAGGACAGTGGGTGGTGCTTTTTGCGGCACCACTTCCAGTTTCCTGGCTCACCGGTGTGTGCTCTGAGAGTATAGTCAGTAAGGCCCCTTTCACACTGGGGCGGTAGGGGGCGTCGGCGGTAAAACAGCGCTATATTTAGCACTGTTTTACCGCGGTATTCGGCCGCTAGCGGTGCGGTTTTAACCCCCCCCCCGCTGGCGGACGAAAAAGGGTTAAAACCCCTCGTATAGCGCGGCTATAGCCGCGGTATTACCGCGGTATAGCCGCGCTGTCCCATTGATTTCAATGGGCAGGAGCGGTTTAGGAGCGGTGAATGCACCGCTCCAAAGAAGCGGCTGACAGATTTTTTTTTTTCTCCTGCCAGCGCACCGCTTCAGTGTGAAAGCCCTCGGGCTTTCACACTGAACAAACAGCGGAGGCTGTTTAGGGGCGGTTTGCAGGTGCTATTTTTAGCGCAATAACGCCTGCAAACCGCCCCAGTGTGAAAGGGGTCTACTGGAGTGAAGGATGGTCAGGCTGCGGTATAGTGGGGTCCATATTTCCGGTATGGAGGGCAGTGGTGCAGTACTGGCAGTATAGCGGAGGTCAGTGTTGGTACCGGGGGAGAGGAGAATGGTCAAGCTCGGGGGTGTATTGTCGGCGCTCCGCCCCCTTGCCGTACCCCGAGGGGTCTGGGGGTGACATCGGGGGGCTGGCGACGGTCCCAGCGCAGAAGATGCTGAGACCCCCCCCAGCCTGAGCCCCATGTGACCAGGGAGGTGTCTGGCTGGCTGGGGAGGGAGGGGGGTGAGGCAACCTCTGCTGCTCGAATGGCTGCAGTGTAAGCGGAGGATCTGCTGTGAGGCTGCACCGAGGAGGATCGTGGGGACATGGCCAGGATCCTGAAGGTAAGAGAGCAACGACCGATCCACAAATAGAGATCCCCGACTAAGAATGAAAGCTGAGTGACAGATGGGCACAGTGACAGTGATCTGAGTGACAGATGGGCACAGTGACAGTGATCTGAGTGACAGATGGGCACAGTGACAGTGATCTGAGTGACAGATGGGCACAGTGGTTGCATTTTAAGCAATTGATGGGCACAGTGAGGTTGCCATTGATGGGCACAGTGGCTGCAATTTATGTTTTTTTTTTCAGTATTTTTCAGAATTTTTCAGCACCAGCCACCACTGCCCACAACACATAGAGAAACCCCTTCCTGGAGGCACAAGAGCAAGCAGGGGACAGTCGGAGCAGGTCAGCATGCCTGGGAGATCTCCTGAGAAGTCAGCCGGGTGGGCTGGTAAGTGTTCAGTCTGCTGAAAAGAAGAGAGAGGAAACCCCAGTGCCACACATCCATGTATGTGGTATAAAGTTGAAAGAGACAACCTCAGTCCGGCTCCGGCCCGGCCACGACCCCAATGCGTTTTGCTCCGCCCCAGAGCTTAACGACTTCAGTTCCGGAAAGTTTTTACCCCCCTAATGACTAGAGCATTTTTTGCGATATGGCACTATGTCGTTTTAACTGAAAATTGCATGGTTGTGCAACGTTGTACCCAAACAAAATTGAAGTCCTTTTTTTTCCCACAAATAGAGCTTTTTTTTTGGTGGTATTTAATCACCTCTGTGTTTTTTATTTTTTGTGCTATAAAACAAAAAAATGAGCGACAAAACTTTTTTTTTACTTTCTGCTATAATACATATCCCAAAAAAATATACATATATTAAAAAAAACTAATTTATTCATCAGTTTAGGCCGATATATATATATATTCTTCTACATATTTTTGGTAAAAAAAAATGATATTGATTGGTTTGCACAAAAGTTATCGCGTCTACAAACTACGGGATCAATTTAGGGACTTTTATTTATTTTTTATTGTTTTTACTAGTAATGGTGATGATCTGCGATTTTTAGCAGGACTGCGACATTGCGGCGGACAAATCTGACTCCAAATTACACTTTTTTGGGGACCAGTGACATGATTACATTGATCAGTGCTATAAAAATGCACTGATCAATGTAAAAATTACACTGGCTAGGAAGGGGTTAACACTAGGGGGTGATCAAGGGTTTAAGTGTGTTCCTCAATGTGTTTTAACTGTATGGGGGGGGCGGATGGGCTTACTGAAACATGACAGATCACTGTTCCCGATCACTGGGAGCAGTAGATCCCTGTTATGTCACTAGGCAGAACGGGGAAATGCCTTGTTCACATAGGCAGTTCCCCGTTCTGCCTCTCCTCGCCACAATCGCGGACCACCGGCGGACATAGAGTCCGTGGGCACGCTCCTGCATCGCTTGCTATCCTGCTTTTATGGAGTGATGCACAGGTACGTCGGTTTGTGCAGGAGAGACATTCTGCCGACGTATAACGATGTGAGCCGGTCGGCAAGTGGTTAATCATGAAGATGGTGTGTTCACTCTGGGAGGACTGTGGAGAGAGAGAGTGTAAGTCTGGGGGAATTGTGGAGAAGTTAGCCAGGAGGGCTATTGAAAGGGGCAGCTGTAGCCAGGCAGGCTGGTATCGCCTAAAGAGGTGGTGCTGGGATCAGTAGTCACAGGAGGGATGTATGCTGGACACTCACTTTTTTGCTACACAACTAAGGGGCCTTGAGTTCCTGCCTATAACAGGCTTTTTCTCCAAATCGATGTGTCTGATCTGCTGTGTCAGATCCACTATCAGTGTGCCAGTGGAGTACTGCAAGAAAGCGAGTGCTGGAGGACGCAGAGGAGTGTATATAGACTGTATATAGGAAAAGTTGTCCCCTAAAGTTGTTCTGAAGTCAAGTGGGCATCCACTAATTCCCAATCCCCATCCAAATTCTAATCCTTCAATAAAATAACAAAAACAAAAGTACTGCCCTGTTTTCTGATTCTGAAGTGACTGTGAAAATTTGGCGTGCCTGGCTGTGCAGGGTGGGGGATCCCAAACTAGTTGCGGCTCCTTAGTGGGTGCGCTACACAAGCTTTTTCTCTCCCCTGATGTACTAGCTCTGATCTTAGCATTTGAGAGCTCACTCCTGTGATGGTGGAGGAGAGAGGACTGGGCCTCGCACCATCCTGGGACTATTCTAGTCAGGCTTCTTGAGGTACATAAATGGCCAACAACACCTAAAGCAAGGGCAATATTTAACTTTAGTCAGAGCTGCGGAGTTTTTTTTTATCTACAGATGCCCCTTATCTTATTAGGCAGGTATTTGGTAATGGTGAACTAACCCTTTAAACCTAACCTTCCTCTTTTTTTACAATCATTCTAAAAATACCATTTCTAGATTGTACAGAACCTTTTATTGTCCAATGCTGCTACCCAGTGGTCACCATTTTAAATTACAACTGACAATTCTACTACAACTTAAATGCATAATATTCATTATTACGGGAGAAGAAAGACAGAATACAAATTCATTAAATCACCAGTCTGTCTTATATTATTATATAGACCAGGGGTCTCCAAACTGCGGCCCGCGAGTCGGATGTGGCCCTTTGCTTGCCTTCATCTGGCCCTCGGGTCACCATTTTTCCACTGACACCAAAGATGGGGAACAAATTCCTCTTACTGACACCAATAATGGGACACTATTCTTCCTACCAACACCAATAATGGGACACTATTCCTCCCACTGACACCAATAATGGGACACTATTCTTGCTACTGACACCAATGATGGGGCACCATTCCTCCCCCTGACACCAGTGGGGCACCATTCCTCCCCCTGACACCAATGGGGCACCATTCCTCCCCCTGACACCAATGGGGCACCATTCCTCCCCCTGACACCAATGATGTAATTTATTTACTCCCACTGACCACCAAGCCTATGGCATTTTCTACTCCCACTGGCCACAGTCTGGCCCCCTAAAATTTGAAGGGCAGTAAACTAGCTCTTTGTTTCGAAAGTTTGAAGACCCCTGATATAGACAGATCTGAACAGTTTTTAACATGCAGGTTATGATCACCCCTGCCCACAGAGCACTCACATTTTCAATGGTCTCCTCTCATTTGTACATAAACTGATGGAGAAGTTTTGGTTTATGGTGCCTACAGCAACTAATCTGATCTTCTTTTCACTCCTCTTTGGGCCCTGAGAGAGGAAGAATCTGATGGCTTGCTACAGGTGACAACTTCCCCTCACAATAGAACTAATACAGGCTGGAATGACTTTCCCTGAACGTACCACCTGGCAGAGCGGTATTCAGATCCTAAAATACAACATTTTACGCATTGATTCTACCAACAAGGGGTTTGCTGCCTTTTTTTTTTTTTTTTAAATGAGGAGCAAAGCTCCACAAACAGAAGAAATCAACACAAACCAACATGCAGCAGTGTAGGACAAGTGGGACTGCCTAAGGGCCGGTTCACACGGGGGCGACTTGTCAGGCGACCTAGCCGCCTGACAAGTCGCCTCCCGTTCTGTACAATGGAACCGTTCTAACCGGAGCGACGCAAGTCGCTCCGACTTAGAAGAAAGGTTCCTGTACTACTTTGGGGGCGACTTGCATAGACTTCTATACAGAAGTCGTCTTGCAAGTCGCCGCAGCAGTCGTGTGCAGGTCGCCTCGGTGAGGCGACCTGCAAGTCGTGCCGCTTCTAATGTGAACCGGCACTGTAGCTTATAAAGATTACAGGTATTTAAGGAAATAAAGGTCCACTGAGTATACTTTTAGTAATAAAGACTGTCACATACAGGAAAAAAAAAGCTAAATTCCTGAGGGGAGGGCAATGGTGGAAATGTGCAGACCATATGGAGTTTGTGAAGCAATGCCGCCTATCGTTGCCACCTCATCCTTGCCCATCAGTGCAGCCTCATCAGCGCACATCACTGAAGGAGAAAAATTACTTATTTACAAAATTTTATAACAGAAACTAAGGCAAACTTTTCTCAAAAATGTCAATCTTTTTTCGTTTAGCAAAAAAAAACCCAGTGGCAATTAAATACCACAAAAAGAAAGTTTTAGCTGGCTCAAAAAGCCAATACTAATTTTGTTTGGGTACACTGTTGCATGACTGCGCAATTGTCACTCAAAGTACGACAGCACTGAAAGCTGAAAACTGGCCTGTGCAGGAAGAGGGTGAAATTGCCAGGTAGGCAAGTGGTTAACGGCAGGGCCATCTTTAATGCAGGGCAAAAGAGCAGCTGCCCTGGGCCCAGTCATTGTTGGGGGGCCCAACAAGTGTCCATTTTCAAATTCTTCATTTCTTTACAGGAATAGAGAGATAAATCTGTGGGAACATACTACATCCCCAAATGTTCATATTTCATACCAAAAAACACATTTCATAATCCTATTTCCCTTTCTACTCATATCTCCTAGAAAGGTCAAGCTTTACCTTTTATTTATCTATCTCCATTTCCAAATCAAAATCTGCGTTCCTGTTATTTTAATCTAATTTATACATACAAGACAAAGACAATTCCCCTTTATCTCCTCTTAGGCCCCTTTCACACGAGGCGGACTCCGCTTCCACGAAGTCTGCCATCGGTCCGCCGGCTCAGCGGGAGATCAGTCCGTTGATCTCCGCTGAGCCGGCAGATGACAGGTCCCTCTCTGCTCACTGAGCGGGGAGGGGCTTGTCAGGCGCTGCTGCCGCCTATGGAGGGATCGGATGAAAACGGACAGCATGTCCCTTTTCGTCAGATCTCACCCGATCCGATCTGCCAGCGACGGATCTGGACGTAGGGCCATCCGTCTGCTTTTAGCGGATCGGACCGTGTCGGATGTCAGCGGACATGTCTCTGCTGACATCCGTCGCTCCATAGGCTAACATGGAGCGACCGTTCAGGTCCGCCGTCAAAACTGACAGGCGGACCTGAACGGTCCGATTGTGTGAAAGGGGCCTTATTCTATAGCCAGAAACCCTAAAAGGCCACAATCAAACACCCACAAAAAAAAAACAAAAACAAAGAAAAACCCTCCCCTGGTAGCCTCCCCATCCAGCAAGGTTCCGGACCATCTGACTATATCCCTCCATTTGCCCCTTCTGCATACCCTACTCTCCTTGCTCCTCTCCAATCAGCTTCTTCCCCTCCTCCGTTTGTAAAAATACCTCCTAAGAAGCCCATATTTAGGTAGTATGTTCCATTCTATTCGGAGTCATAGGTAACAAGTTTTCCATTATCCCAATTCTTCTGACTTTATTAAGCCACAGAGAGATCTGGGGCGTTCGTGGCTCCTTCCAACACATGGGAATGCAGCTTTTTGCTGCATTCACCAAGTGGCTTACGACTGAGTTCTTGTATCTCTTAGTTGGAATTTGTGAGCACTGTAATAAGAAAAAAGCCGGGTCCTCGGGAATCTGATATTCAGTGAATAATTGACTGATTCTCTGTACTTCTTGCCAAAACTATCTAATTACTGGACACGACCAAAAAATATGAAATATAGTGCCTCGTTCTTGACAGCCTCTCCAGCAACAATCTAATGCATCTGGGAAGAATTTGTTCAATATTGGACGGGGTATAGCACCAGCATGTTAGTAACTTATAATTCAACTCCTGTATCTTAGTACACAGATGATTTTAGTGTCCAATACTGCTACCCAGTGGTCACCATTTTACACTACATCTTAAATGCATAGAATTCATTATTACAAGTGAGAGAAGAAAGAATACAAATTCAATAAATCACCAGTCAGTTTTATTATATACACATACACACACACACACACACACACACACATACATACACACACCGGGGGTGTCCAAACTGAACGTACCATTTAAATCAGCTAAATACATTCCAGGCACATCAAAACATAAGGCATAAAAAAATTTTGCTTTCTTTGGGAAGCAGACCCAGAATAGAAAAGTCTGTCCCCTGCCAGCATGCTGCAGAGAAGGACCCTTGCATCCGTGTTTAAGAAGTAGTCTCTCTACAGAGGTCTGACACAAAGCACATGCTCCCTGCTGATTGGAGAGCTATAGGTGTGACTCGGTGGATGGCGTCAGATGTACTCTAAGGTTTCGTATCTACATTGTGATTTTTTCATATAAGTAGAGCTCCTTTTTAATAAAAATTCTTTTAGGGTGTATTTCCCTTTAAAATCTAGTAGCCAGGGTGTCCCCGTTCCGAGTTGCTCTGGCCCATAAACTGAGATTGGGAGACAAAGGTTTCTATATTTTTTTGTTTTTTCAGTAAGCAGTAATTGGGAGCTTTCCGTTAGCCGCCGGTAACTGTGCTGGGAGCGCGCAGGGCGAGTGCTCTCGGCACAGCTGTATTTACCTTCTGGTATGCAAAAATGTTGCTACTCGGCGTTAAGGCACCAAGATGTTAATGGCCAAAGAGATGCACCTGCAAAATTGTTATCAATATAGCAAACTATGCTAAGGTGCTACACTGCAGGAGATTTGGCAGCTACTGTACAAGTGTATTAAGATTCCTTTTAAAATGAATGGCACAGGAAGCATAGTGTGTATTTGAAATAACAGTGGTAAAACGCATATTTTAACATGCAGCATCAGTAAACAAAAAAAAGACACAGGAGAGAACAAACGCCTAGTGCATTACCCAAAATGTATTATGAGGAACAAGAACATAAGCAAATGGGTATTTAGAAAAGAAGTAGAAAAGAAGGCATTAAAAGCATGAAGCACAATACAGTGCAGGAATCGCGTGATGGAACGAACGCTACAGTGAGTGCTGCTGGTAAACTGACATGAAGCTAAACCACAGGGCGTACCCTCGAAATGCATCAGCTTACCAGCACCACTGTAGCACTCGTTCCATCATGCGATTCATGCACTGGCTTGCGCTTCAATTCAATTTTAATGCCTTCTTTTTTTCTATTTTTTTTAGTACCCATTTGCTTATGTTCTTGTTCCACATAATAAATCTCGGGTAATGCACTAGGTATTTGTGCTCTCCTAGCGGCTATTGCAGCCGCTACCAATAATTACAAGAGAGCCCAGCGGGCTGGTTGTAACCAAGTTGATCGATCAACTTGGTACATTCAACCTGCCCATTAACGGTTCAAATCTCGGCCTGTTCCTGCTGAACCAGCCAAGATTCAAACTGTGTATAGCTGGCCTAAGCATTCCATACAAATAGTATCAAGTCAGCCAGATCTTCAGTGCATAGTTGAAAAACAGATGTAAACAGACAGACGGTCTGTTTTTGCATTGGCAGTGGATGTAAAAAAAAAAAAAAAAAAACTGTAAAACTGATGAAAAACGGATGTAAACTTTGTCCCTTTTTCATTTGAAAAAACGTGACTGAGCTGATGAAATGAGCGGTCTGCATGTGTGAAAGGGGGCTTATACTTTCACATTACTTAGCACACAAGCATGAATCATATAATTAAAACTACATCTGATGCTCGATCTACTTTAAATGCATTTCTCTCTACAAGCACACAGTCAGTGTTAATTAAAAGGTAACTTAGTGTTTAGAACTATTTCATTTGTTCCAATAAGCAATTTTAGAAGATTTTCAGGAAATGTTTCAATTACTGTTTAACAACACAGTCAATTAGATTTAAATCAGGTCATTTGAGTAAGTTTGATTGTGGAAGTTAAAAATGTACCATTTCTATTTCACCCTGCTATTTGGGACAGTTCTAGCAGCACAAATTAAAGGCATAATAACGCCTTCATTTACTTTCCACTGTGCAATATATAAAAAGAATCAAACATACTTTATTCAACCCTCTAAGACGACCTCTCATTAATTTCACCCAAGAAGACCCTCAGGTCTCAGGAAACACCTGCTAAAAAATAATATCTACATTTCATGGTACATTAGCATGATCAGTATGCTGTGGAAAGTTTTAAATGAAAGAATAAATGTAGCATACCTTGGGTATTTGGCACTCAGAGCAGACCATTTTTTAAAGCCCTTGCCTACTCTCTACTCTTTATACACCAAATGTATTTCTAGTAATGATCATGAAAATAATTATTATAAATATTGGCCTGAAAGCAACTATCAACAGTGGAATTTGTAGTGCCTCTTACATTGGTGGTTAGTGGAGCGTTAACCCCTTGCATTCATTGTTATTGGAGAGGTGCCCCCTTACATGGGATGTCAGTGGAGAGGTGCCCCCTTACATGGGATGTCAGTGGAGAGGTGCCCCCTTACATGGGATGTCAGTGGAGAGGTGCCCCCTTACATGGGATGTCAGTGGAGAGGTGCCCCCTTACATGGGATGTCAGTGGAGAGGTGCCCCCTTACATGGGATGCCAGTGGAGAGGTGCTGCCTTACATGGGATGTCAGTAGAGAAGTGCCCTCTTAAACGGGATGTCAGTGAATGGGTACCCCCTTAAATAGGATGTCAGTGAAGAGGTGCTGCCTCAAATAGGAGGTCAGTGGAGGGGTGGCTCCTTACATGGGATGCCAGTGGAGGGGTGCCCCCTTACACGAGGATGTCAATGGAGAGGTGGCCCCTTAAATACGATGTCAATGGAGGGCTGCCATCTTATATGGTACATCAATGGAAAATTGGCATATTGGGTGAGATAACCATATTGGGAGACAATATATTGTTTGCGTTTTCTTCCTGGTTTGGTGCCTGTTTTCCTTGATATAGAACTACTATTAAGTACTAAGTATTACTTTCAGTGATTTTCTTTTATATTGTGTACGTCTTTTATAAGCTGCCTGATGAAGGTACACGCATGCTCCGAACGCAAGCGCTCAAGCCATGCCCACCACTTCCTCCAGCGTCTGACAAACTCCTGCTGACGTGCCTGTGTGTGATCCATCTGCCTCGGGGCTGCGGACGCCACTGCAGCGGTCGGGGATTGCCTTCATCATCACTGCTGCCCAGCCAGAATCACAGAGGGAGCATCCAGCACAGTTGAGAGGAAAAAACTTCTGATCCAAATGCCTGCTTAACACTGCTACAATGTGAGTGTGTTTTTTTAAAGCATATTAAAGCTTTTTACCTTATTTATTATGCTTAGAGTAGCGCTGCTTGCTTATATATATATATATATATATATATATATATTCCAACCTCTACATCACTTACACCTGACCTCTGAACTCTGCATCACTTAATACTGAACCCCTGCACTCGTGTCCCTTTAAGCCACAGCCAGTATTCAATGAAAATCACACCCAATTTTGCTGTGGCGCTCGGCACCGCACTTTTTCTCAGCTGTAGGGGCTCGATCTTACACTCAGGCCCACTGCTTTCAGAAAATGCCCCTGACCTGAGCTCATCATTGCGCATCCATTCCAGATGCTTATATGTGACATCACATACAAGGACGTGGGGTGGATGCAAAAGGTGGATTAGCGGGGATAGGTGTGCCAGGACAGGTAGATGTGTCTCATCTCCGCTTCCTTGCGCCACTCTGCATATCATAGATGAGAAAAGGGTACAGCAGTGGAGCAGATGAGTAGGAGGGTACTATGGTGGGGCAGATGAGCAGGGAGGTACGGTGGTGGAAGAGATGAGAAAGGGGTTCAGCGGTGGGACAGAAGATCAAGTGGGTTACAGTGATGGGGCAGATGAGCAGGGGGGGTTAGCGTTGTGCCAGATGAGAAGGGGGTTACAGTGGTAGGACAGAGGGGCAGGTGGGGTTCAGTGATGGGCCAGATGAGAAGGGGGTTATAGTGGTGGTACAGATGAGCAGGAGGTTACACTGGTGGGACAGAAGAGCAGGAGGGTACAGCGGCAGGGCAGAGGAGAAAGGAGGTACATTGGTGGGACAGATGAGCAGGGGGGTACAGTGGTGGGGAAGAAGAGCAGGGGGGTACAGCGGTGAGACAGATGAGCAGGGGGGGGTTACAGTGGTGGGGCAGATGGGTTCAGTGTTAGGACAGGTGAGAAGTGGTTCAGCGCTGAGACAGAAGAGCATGGAGGTACAGCGGTGGAACAGATATGCAAGGAGATACAGTGGTGGGGCAGATGAAAAAGGGGGTACATTGTTGGAACAGATGAGCAGGGGGGAGGGTGGTTACAGTGGTGGGACAGAAGAGCAGGGTAGGACAGTGAGGGGACACACAAGCAGTGGGGGCAGTGATCAGAGGTGTGAATGAAGGTGCATGAATTGGGGCTGATCTGAGGACTGGAGGTGCAGGAATTGGGGCTGATCTAAGGCATGAGAGTGCAGGATGTTAATTTGTCACTACTCAAGTAGTTTACAACATTTACTTTATAAAAAATCCATTTTCGTGATTGAGAGTGTGGAGTGAAATTTTTTTTGTTATAAAATTGGCACGCTCAATTTCTTTGAAAACATTTTTCGGCACACTGTGCTCAAAATGTTCCCTACCCCTGCTCTATTGTATCTTGTGCATAGGCGTTTGAGGGGCGTTTTCTAACACCTCCCAAACGCCTGCTTTTAATGCCAGTGGGAACTTTATGCGCCCATCAACAAATTGGCCAAAAAAAAAAGCAAAGCATAAAAAAGTCAAGACACTAATTGCGGCAGAATCGTGGAAAAAAAAATTGCATGTGCAAAAACGGTCTTATTGTTCCTCTTTAGCAATGTCTCTGGGACATAATTGAGAAATCCCCCCCCCCCCCCCCGTACGTCTACCAAAACATTTAAACAAATATACTGCCATTGACCATAAACAGGAATCATGCCTTTTAAAGAATGTAATATCATCCATATTTTATTCTAGGATCCTAAGACAGCCCATGTTATCTAATATATTAATGTATCTGCTCTTTACCTGCAGGAGCTGGAAGATTCCCTTCAATACACCTCCATACAAAATCATCCATCTGGAAGAATGAAGCAGTGGTCTGCCTGATGGTAATAACCCAACACCTGCTGATTGTTAAAGAGACCTTCCCCTTAGCTGGATTTGAAAAGGAATGAAACAAAAAAAGATACTGACAAATATCAGACATCTTATCTTTTAGGAAGAAATTGATCTCCTGCCATTTGCTGGAGGTGGGTCACACGACCACTGTGGTTGCTTTTGTCATTTTGTCTTTTGTTGATGGAGAGAATAACAATATATGCCGAGCTCCTAAGAAGCTTTGCCTGTACATCTCCCTCCAGTACAGACCTTGTGAGATGGTGTGGCATTTGTAACATGACCTGCTACGTGTTTCTTCTCCAAAGGGACATTTGGTTTTTAAGATTTTTATTTCCCTTATCTTCTTGTTGCATTATTATTATTATAATAAAACAGGATTTCAATAGCGCCAACAGTTTGTGCAGTGCTTTACAACATGATTATTTTGATTAGTTGCTAAAGCAAAGAAACAGATTTGCTTTAAGGCCTCATTTTCACTTGTGATTGGGGATCTCAAATGTGCAATCTTACTGCCCCCCGCCCCCACCCTTAGGCTGCAAAGGCAGCAGATGGGAGTTTACACAGGTCACAATGCTTTGCATCATAGCTCTCCAGCTCTCCAACAATTCATTCAGTTGAATGGGGGGTGCCCGTTAACCGCCCCACAAACAGGTGCAATGCACACAGTTGTGGCACATCAGGGTTTAAGGGGTTAAAAAAGACAGTGATTAGCCAATATAATGCCTTTTCACTGCCCCTCAAATACCCTCTGAAGCACAATCCAGTGTGGATCACTCTTCAGAGGGCATTGCCTAAAGATGATCTATAGGAGTTAGACAAAATCTGCTCTTGCAGTGAGCCCCCCACATGCAGGGTGTAAATGTCTGTTCAGTCTAGGGGTGTAGGGATAATATGTAATACTTCCCTTATTCCTGCCTCTAGTAGGTTCCATTTATCCAGCACTGTTGCCACTCATTAAGACACTTTGGGGGTTATTTACTAAAGGAAAATCCACTTTGCACTAAAAGTGCACTTGGAAGTGCAGTCGCTGTAGATCCGAGGGGGATATGCAAGGAAAATAAAAAACAGCATTTTAGCTTGCACATGATTGGATGATAAAATCAGCAGAGCTTCCACTCATTTCAGATCTACCCCTTAGATTTAGAGCGACTTCACTTCCAAGTACACTTTCAGTGCAAAGTGGATTTGCCTTTTGAAAATAACCCCGTTTGAATGCTTACCTTCTTCAAGTAAAATGCAGGGTTACTAGCCCTGTACTGTATGTGATGGGGACCATCCACAGCCTGGAGCTTTGGGCAGATGAGAATAGCACTGGAGCCGATGGAGTAACCAATTCAGCTTATTTCTGCACCCCTAGACTAAAGAAGCATTTAACCATTGTAGTGCAGGGGACCCCACCGCAAGGGTAGATTTTGTCTAATTCCCAAGAATTAAAGTGATTTACCTCCACTGTGCAGTTCGTTTTGCACAGTGTGGCCCAGATCATTGTCTTCTGGGGTCCCTGGGCGGCGCTCGTGGCTACTCCTCACATCGGTAAACTCCCTGGGAGAAGTGCTCTCCCGGGGGGGGTTTACCTTGCGGGTGAGCTCCCGAGTGCAGCATTTGCGTCCATAGATACAGAATTGCGGACTTGGCCCTGCCCCCCGGGTCATTGGATTTGATTGACAGCAGAGGCAGCCAACGGCTGTGCTGCTATCAATTTATCCAATCAAGAGCCGTGAACCCCAGGCAGAGAGGAAGAGCGCATCTCTGCGAGGGAACAAACGGGCTCAGGTGAGTAAAATGGGGGGACTGGGGGGCTGTTCAGTGTCAGAAGTTTTTTCACCTTAATGCATAGGATGCATTAAGATGAAAAAACATGAGGGTTTACAACCCCTTTAAGCCTGAAGTGGTACAAAACCCAGGACCCTGCATTCACTATATCTGGTCTCCCACAGTACACAGAACATGGAAATGCAATTATTTTAGTAAATATAAACTGCTATATACATTTTCTTATCAGCAGTATATAGCAGTCTTGTGACTTCTATTAGTGCCTGGTTAAAGCTTGTAGGAGTTTTCCCACTGCACTGGCTGTCCTATCAGGATGCAGGACCCCTGACCCTCTGCCTGGACAGTGCTGATTGGTCCTGTACTGACCACATGCACTCTCCCAAGAAAAAAAAACTCTCTAGCAATGCACATAAAACTGAGCATGTGCAGCCTGACTCCAGTAACTCTATCTTATACAGATTCATTTTGGAGTCAGTGGAAGAAGGGGAGGATCAGAGAAGACAGGATCAAACAGCCTTTTCACACAATGCAGAGGATTAATCCACAGTGAGTATAACAAGCATGCTTTACTGCATATACAGACTGATTTTACTATTGTGGATTTAGTAATACTTTAACCACTTGCCAACCAGCCGCTGTATATATACGGCGGCAGGTCAGCTCTATTGCACAAACTGGCGTACCCGTACGGTGGTCCGTGCATGTGACATTGTGGGCGCTGTGCCCGCTGCACACCACGGGACCGGTCCCGCGGACTCTATGTCCACTGGCGACCCACGATCATGGTACATAGAGGCAGAACAGGCCTCTGCCTATGTAAATGTGGCGGATCCCTGTTCTGACAGGAGGCATCATGGAGATCTGCTGTTCCCAGTGATCAGGAACAGCGATCTCTGTGTTGTTCCAGTGAGACCAGCCCCCACACAGTTAGAACACACCCAGGGACCACAGTTAACCCCTTGATCGCCCCCTAGTGTTAACCCCTTCCCTGCCAGTGTCATTTAAAACATTGATTTTTGGATGCAGAGTTGTGACACAGAATTGAGTTCTGTATACCAGCATATCGCCAACTTCATTATAAAGGACATCTTTAATTTCCACACGGAGAAAACACCCCGGTGAGGCACCCCCAGGATCTCTTCTCCAGTGTACCATTGGGATCTCCTCTCCATTGCCAGTGGGCAATTTTAAACCTGTTTGACTCATTCAGCATATGCTGTTTTGGGTCCCAACCTTTCGGTAAGCCTCCATTCATATGGGTGGTGGTATTTGCACAAGTGTGGTTTTGCACAAATCCCTGAGTAAGCTTCCAGGACCGTGGATCTTCCTTTGGTACTCATCTTCTGTGTCATTGCCATTGGGCAATAAAGGCTTGTGTTGACCTATGTAGAATATGCTATTTTTAGGTCCAAAATCTATGGTACGCCTCCATTACTTTGGGGATTGTTTAATCACTATTTTAGTCATATGTCCACGTGGTGATTTTCATGTTTTCACAACAAAATGGACTTTGATTTATTGATAATGGACATTTAGTATTTCAGGATTTTTATATGTTGATATTCACAATTGTTATTTTACTTATATAAATTATAACGCTGCACTTATTTATATATTTTATGGTTTACAGCAAAAATTCTATTTGCAGTGTCAGCAGCTTACACATTTGAGTTAGCGCAAAGTTATTTGTTTTTTCCATCTATGTCCACTGGCGACCCACGATCGTGGTACATAGAGGCAGAACAGTGCTCTGCCTATGTAAATGTGGCGGATGCCTGTTCTGACAGGAGGCATCATGGAGATCTGCTGTTCCCAGTGATCAGGAACAGCGATCTCTGTGTTGTTCCAGTGAGACCAGCCCCCACACAGTTAGAACACACCCAGGGACCACAGTTAACCCCTTGATCGCCCCCTAGTGTTAACCCCTTTCCTGCCAGTGTCATTTAAACATTGATCAGTGCATTTTTTTTTAGCACTGATCAATGTAATAATGTCACTGGTCCCCAAAAAGTGTCACTTAGGGTCAGATTTGTCTGCCGCAATGTCGCAGTCCCACTAAAAATCGCAGATCGACGATATTACCAGTAAAAATATTTTAAAAAAATAAAAGTGCATACATTTTTTCCATAGTTTGTAGACACAATAATGTTTGCGAAAACCAATCAATATACGCTTATTGCGATTTTTTTTTTTAACAAAAATTTGTAGCAGAATACATATTGGCCTAAACTGATGAATACGTTTGTTTTTTACATATTTTTTGGGATATGTATTATAGCAGAAAGTAAAAAAATATATATATTTTTTTTTCAAAATTGTTGGCCTTTTTTTGTTTGTAGCACAAAAAATAAAAAAATGCAGAGGTGAAAAATACAACAAGAAAAGATGACGGGTCCTATAGAAGTATACCTGCAAGTAAATATAAATTAAAGTGGATGCAAACCCAAAATGTATTTTTTTTAATTAAGGCTTGCACCTTGTATAGTATAGGATTTCATGTCATCTGTGCTCAGTCTTGTTAATCCAGCTCTGAGCAGTTCTCTTTCTTTTTTCAGTGAGAGAAAAACGGTCAGACCATGAGTGACAGGTAATTTTCCTTATCTCATGCACAAGCGAGCGTGAGAGAGGCATTCTGTGTACTTTCCCAGTGTCATCATGCCCCTCTCTCAGCGTCTCTCAGCTAATAACCCAGCTCTCCACTACAGCCTGTGTAGTGTCCCCTGTGCGCGCACCTTACACATACCAATCGCGAGGTTCGTCCTCGCAAAGCTGCCTGGACAAAGGGGAGTGTAGAGGTGGGCGGGGAGTCTAGTGACGTCACGACTCCACCCACCGAGCTCCGGAACATAGCACCGCCCATGGATTTTGGAGATTTGCGGGACTTGGTGTGCAGAAGGGGGTAATTTTTAAAAGGTAGGGATACATGCAGGAGGTATACAGATATACTTTTGAAAGATGGCAATAGTTGATTATCATGAGTAGTGGGTTTACATCCACTTTAAATCAATCCTTTTGCCACTCACCCTTATAGGGTGTTGCTGCTGTAGCCAACCAGACTAGGCATACAAAAAGGAAGCCCAGGTAAGATTACCCAGGGGGAAAGCGGCTGCTCAGGCAGCAAAGGGCAATAATAAAGACTGATAAAAAGTGCAAAACGATGTATTAAGTTGAAGGTTGAGGAATAAAAACATACTTAATATACAGAAACATTGGTAGCGTCTTCACCAGTACCGGTTAATAGGATCCCACACTGGTATAGAGAAATGTGAGTGACAGACAATGGACAGACAGACACTTGGAAAATCACATACAAATAACAAAAATCAACACAAAGTCCGGATGCCAAAAACACCATACACACAGAGATTGTCAGCGGGATTCCCTGCATGCCTAATTAAAAAATGTATTCCAGTAGGATACAGTATAGACAATCTGTGTATGTATGGCCCCAGGGATAGGAAAGTGCAGTTACGAAAGCTGTGCTAGGTTCAAATGGAAGGCCGGCTGTTGCTGGGGTTTGTGAAGTAGAAATCACAGACTATATGCTATTGTTTTGAGCATCCGCACATAAATCCATGCTGTGATCACTGGGATCAGATGAGGGGTGGATGGAGGTTGCTTGTATCAGCTATTTAGTCTAGAATGTAGAGCCCCTAGCATAAAATGAACAGTCACCACATTGAGACTAAAAAGGCTGCTGCTAGGTGTCCATTGGCTGCTGTTTTAAGAGGCAATAGTCTCTTAGCCTAAAGATGGATGCCTGCATGTATGATGTTGCTCAGGGTCCCAGGTCTACTGGCATATAGAGTGTAGTCAGATCTGAGCCAGTCATGCAATAGAGGTAGAGTCCATCAGGTATCTGAAAGTACTGGCCAAAGTGAATTGAGACCAAGATGACAGGCAGACCGTGTGTCAGATTATCATGCAGCCAATTGCAATTATGCACAGCACTTCCTATGGAGTGCTTAAAGCAGAAGGAGACGCTACATTACCACATCCTGTAGATTGCAGATCTTCCAGGCTCACCGCCATGATCGTAGAGTCCGTGCTGTATATCCCAGGCTATCCGTGACCAGGTGAGAGGATTCAGCAACCTGGTAGCCTTGGGAGCCGGATGGTTCACAGGGTGATTCGCGGTGGTTCAGTTCAAATCTGCATGTGGTTCGAATCGCCAATCATCTCGCTGCCATTCCTAATGTCTGTTAGATCGGGGGATCGTTTGAGTGGCTTCACATGACTGTAATGACGTCAACGCGTTTTACAGCGTAGAGTGGCATAGCTTCGTCTGGAGTGTGTGTGTACAGGACAACAAATTACATTAAAAAAAAACGACATGATCGGTGAGCATGGAAAAAACAGCAAGGAAAATTTATAATGCCTTTAGAGAAAACCTGCTCTGGAAATAACATGAATAAAGATAATCCACCTGGTTTAGAGTAGGAACCATAAAGTGCTAGAATTGAAAGCGGCGTTCCACCCAAAAGTAGAAGTTCCGTTTTAAGGACTCCTTACCCCCTTACTTGCCACATTTGGCATGTCATTTTTTTTGGAGGGGGAGTGGGTACCTAGTTTTGACAGGTACCCAGCTCCCACTTCCGCTCGGGCCGCCTGGGCGACTCTAGCAGAAGTTCTGCACTCCCCCTCCCTCCCTGCAATCTTCTGGGAAATGTCAAAGATGCCAGAAGATTGCCTGGCCATTGAGGAGGCGCAGCGCGACTTGTGCATGTGCAACCGGCTGTGAAGCCGCAAGCTGTCGCAGCCAGGTGCCCACACTTGTGATGCCGGTGCCGGGGAGAGGCGAAGGAGATAAGCGAGGGTTCGGGTGGCTGGATTGTGGGACAGGTGAGGGTGTGTTTATTTTAAAAGTCAGTAGCTACACTTTTTGTAGCTGCTGACTTTTAATAAACACAAAAACAACTGGAGCTCCGCTTTAACTTCAGGTACTACTAGACTCCTGCATAATTTCCAGTCTTGGGAATAGGGAGAGCAAGCAAATGGCCATGTGATACTGCTCTGTGTTTGAGTGACCCCCTATCAGCAAGATTTCTGGCTCCCAGGTGTCTTCTATACAGACAACGAGGTGAGATTAGGATCACTCTCTTAAAGGGAGTGCTCCTAATCTCAGCCTGTCACCTGTATAAAAAAAAAGATACCTGTCTACAGAAGCAATCAATCAATCAGATTCCAATCTCTGCACTATGGTCAAGAACAAAGAGCTGTCCAAGGATGTCAGGGACAAGATTGTAGACCTACGCAAGGCTGGAATGGGCTACAAGACCATCGCCAAGCAGCTTGGTGAAAGGGTGACAACAGTTGGTGCGATTATTCACAAATGAAAGAAATACAAAATAACTGTCACTCTCCCTTAGTCTGGGGCACCATGCAAGATCTCACCTCGTGGAGTTTCAATGATCATAAGAAAGGTGAGGAATCAGCCCAGAACTACACAGGAGAATCTTGTCAATGATCTCAAGGCAGCTGGGACCAAGGTCACAAAGAAAACAACTGATAACACACTACACCATGAAGAACTGAAATCCTGCAGTGTCTGCTCAAGAAAGCACAGTGTGAGCCTGGGTTCACACATGAGCGGTGCGAATTGGAGCTCAGGTTTCAGTGGGAAGATAAAAATCAGTTGTTCAGAGGTTCATCTGCGTTTTAGCTGTGGATCAGTGAGCAGGGAGAGGGAGGGGGGAGAGGGGGAGGTGTAGTGAGGAGAAGGAGAAAATCCATGTTCAGAACGCAATGCATCTGCGAATCAGATGCGTTCCCATAGAAGATAATGGGCTTGTAGTTCGCACCGCAATGCCCAGAAAACGCACACATTTTTTGTGCAATGCGCAGTGCGAATGCAACGCACATATGTGAACCAGATGCACTCATATGAATGTATTTTAAAATGTCCTGCGAACTGGATGCGATGTAAGCAGCATCTAATTTGCAAAAGTGTGAACGGGGGCTGAATGTACAGGCCCGTCTGAACCTAATAAACATCTGAATGATTCAGAGGAGAACTGGGTGAAAGTGTTTTGGTCAGATGAGACCAAAATCAAGCTCTTTGGCATCAACTCAACTCACCATGTTTGGAGGAGGAGGAATCCTGCCTATGACCCCAAGAACATCATCCCCATCGTCAAACATGGAGGTGCTTTGGGGTTGTTTTTCTGCTAAGCGGACAGAACAACTTCACCACATCAAAGGGACGATGGGTGGGGTCATGTACCGTCAAATCTTGGGCGAGAACCTCTTTCCCTCAGCCAGGACATTGAAAATGGGTCGTGGATGGGTATTCCATCATGACAATGACCCAAAACACACAGCCAAGGCAACAAAGGAGTGGCTTAAGCACATTAAGGTCCTGGAGTGATCTAGCCAGTCTCCAGACCTTAATCCCATAAAAAATATGTGGAGGGAGCTGAAGGTTCGAGTTACCAAATGTCAGCCTCGAAACCTTAATGACTTGCAGGAGATCTGCAAAGAGGAATGGGACAAAACCCTACCTGAGCAGTAGCAGACCGTCCCCTCATCCATGCGTCCGGCCCCTAATCTACATGCAGGGCGCCAGAGATGTGGATTTTAATGTTTTTTTTTTTTTTTTAAGCACATGATTAGAGCCTGAGGCTTTAATTGGGTTAAAAAAGGTGGGCTTGGAGCACAGAGCACTGCACCCTGAACCCACCCAGTTGTGTGACAATGGCAAATAATTTTTTCGCTATGGTCTTCCTTATTCTCCTCCCGGCCAATCAGGAAATGGGTCTTAAGACCTGGCTGAGAGAAGCGATCATATTGGCCACTAAGGGAAGGAGGAGGGAAGCCGCCATGAAGCCGGAGACGCAGGGTGTCCCTGCCGAGGAGGAAGCCTCCACCAGGGAGACGCAGGAAGGAGCCCAAGCTGCTAAACGGGGTAAGTGTGGGCTGGTGGGGGGACAGATAAGTGAGTTACGGACCCACAGGGGGGGGGGGGGTTGTGGCGACGTGTGTCTTGTTTGCCTCCCCCAACCCCCCCAAAATATACAGCATCGGCTGCCACTGCTCCTGAGATGTGTGCAAACCTGGTGGCCAACTACAAGAAACATCGGACCTCTGTGATTGCCAACAAGGGTTTTGCCACCAAGTACAAAGTCATGTTTTGCAAAGGGGTCAAATACTTATTACTTACATTAAAATGCAAATCAATTTATAACTTTTTTGAAATGGGTTTTTCTGGATATTTTTGTTGTTATTCTGTCTCTCACTGTTAAAATAAACCTACCATTAAAATTATAGACTGATCATTTCTTTGTCAGTGGGCAAACGTACAAAATCAGCAGGGGATCAAATACTTTTTTCCCTCACTGTATATGCTACTAAGCTTGTAAGGGTAGGGTGCACATCTTGTGATGGACAAGTGACCTCTCCTCCATGTGTTCCCCATTAACTTGTTGGGCACCAAGTGCAGATCATACAGGAGGCCTACTCCGGGTGGCTACTTCTGGGCTAAGCCAGGCAGGTTTTCCAAAGGCACACTCATCATTGCTGGGACCTGACAAGGGCTGTGGTCATGTGAAGAATCAAATTTTAAGGCAGCCCTTTCACTCAAAGATATTTCACTTGTGTGTAAAGTTATGTGGAATCCCTTTTGAGTACATGGTCCCATATACAGTACTACACACTTTTACAGGTGTATATGTTGCATTAGGAGGGACATGCGGAGCCTATGCCCACTCCACTAGTCAGCATACTTTGCCACCTCACTCCCTGTAGCAGAATAGGGATCCCTGCCAAGCACATAGCATGGAACCCATGCATGCTCACCTAACCCTTTGTGTTCTGTATCAAGTGACCAGGCTGTGACTCTCCATGACACCAGTTTGTTCCTGGGACCGACAGCTAGGGAGGGAGGGAGCTATAACACCAGACTCCCTCACACCTGGAGAACCTGTCACTCTACCAGGTACCACACCAACCGGTTGCAGTTAACCTTTTGCTGCTGAAATGTGACCAGAACCTTCTGTGTACTGTCACGGGCTGTTGCAGTCTCAGACACTTGTGTGTGTGCGTGACAGGACCCCATGTGCACCAATTAACTTCAGACCAGGCTTATTGCGGTTAATAACTTTCACTAAAAGTATGATAAGCATACATGACAGAACGTCCTTTCCCTATCTAACGCTAATAGTGGCTGGCCCAGAGTACCTGTGCAGGTAAAGTCAAAAGCTGGCATGTCTTGATTGGAGATGTTCAAGCTTAGGCGAATTCCAGAAAAGCCGTGCTCCACAGAACTGCAAGTTAAAGGAATTATTAAGTCTCAGCACAGTCCCATGTCACTGACCAGATTTGGCCTGACCCAACCCTTGAGATCCGAACCTCTGCCTTTTATATATCACAGGACAGGAGGCTGGACCCCCAAAAGTTAACCCTTCATCTCCCCAACCTGCGCAGCTACACTAATCTAACTAGCATTAACACCGTAGACAACCTGCTTACAAGCTTAGTGTTTTCAATTTCATACATTTTGTGTAACAATGCTTAAATCCAACTCGGGGATCCATGCTCCCCATCCCTGAGGACCCCCTGCAGTATGTTTTTTTTTTTTTTTTTTTTTTTACTTATCTATTTCAGAAGTCTCGTGGTCAGACACATTTTGTGCAGTGTCCTCGTCTTCTACCAGCAGTGGGAAGGGTTAGATGATGGAGACATTGGCACTGCATCAATACAATGCAAGGGCAATATGCTCAGGGGGCAAAACCATGATGCACTGCACATTGTTGTTTCCTATAAGTCATCCAGGTGGCAAAGAAAACGTAATGTGCAGGACAGCTCTGGATTGAAGGGGGGTATTGCAGCCAGAGCTGTTATTATATATATATTTTTAACTTTCTGGGGACATTTTTTAAAAAAACACACACAAAACATTTTCTGAAGACCAGTTAGATCTGCCCACAGCACATGTGGCACATTCCCCACTATTTATAGCACCAAAAAAAATATACACTTGAACACACAGCTAACTTCCTACTATCCGTGCCACCAGTGAAGTCTACAGTCCAGCACACACAATGAGAGATCACACCAAATAGATCTGTACTCGATCACACACAGCTCACTCCAGAGGCATAAGTAGAACCTTCAGGGCCTCCGTGCAAGAAACAACCGTGCTTGGTGACATCAGCATTTCATTACACACAGCTCACTCTCCAGTATCCATTTCATGGCAGAGACCTGCACATCAGCAAACACAGCTCACTCCCCAGTATCCATGTCACTGGAAGGATCTGCACTCTTAGCACATGCAGCTCACACCCCAGTAGCTTTACTGTTACAGTAGGTGTCTGTTGCTTGCTGCGATAGGGGGCAGTGAGGTGCTCGATTCAGTGCATCATATGTCTTTCTTTTTTTCCATTTGGTACAAACTTTTAAGAAGTGTACAAAACATACAGTTCATTCATAGCGCTGTACAGCAGCATGATGCGCAGCACTGACATACAGTGCCACTTGATTCTATACGGTGCGCTTCAATAAAATGCAGCATTTCAGCACAGCCCTAGGCTACATTGCAACATGAATTGGACAGATAGGAAACAACTGTTTCCTGTGTGTCCTTGCAGTGACAGACGTTTTACAATGCATTATAACATCTCACTGCACTGTGTGAATCAGCCCTTATACTTACCTGCTCTGTGCAATGTAATTACACAGAGAGGTCCCGAACCTCCTCCAAATGCGCCAAGGAAAGCTTCTTGCTATGGCGGCACTCACGCGGGCTTGCTCCTGGGCCTCGCTGTCTGCATCTTGGCCCCTCCCGCCTTCTCATCACTGGCTTTGATTGACAGCAGCGGGAGCCAATGGCTCCCATTGCCTTCACAAAGCCCAAAAGACCAGGAAGTGAGGGGATAGAAGTGTTGCAGACATGCACAGCGCTGGATCAAATGAGGGCACAGGTAAGTAAAAGGAGAGATGGGGGGGGGGGGGGTACTGGTGTAGCAGTAGCTTTGCATCTTCATTCCATTGTCAAGCTGGCCAGTAATCTTAATGAATAGAGACACAGCTTGTCAGCTTTGCATGAGGAACTTCCCCCCTCCCTTTTTTCTGCTCACAGACTTGTTCACAGGCAAGACAGCCCACTCTGCCCTTTCACCTAATTCTTCATAGGCAGAGTCGAGTTGACCAATCAAAGGACTGGAGGAGATGCAAAGAACTCCAGGAGATTGAGTTCCCAGCACAGACTGCTTGATTGAAATCGACATGCACACATCCCAAGAAGCACTGCTGCATGGGAGAAGTTTAACCCCGAAGGCTTTCTGGGAGAAGGGGCAGAGTTACCATGAGGCACGAGAGTCTAGACGTGGGGGACAGAGGGCTGCCTGCCAAAGCCAGGAAGTCGGCAGCGGACACCCTGGGGCTAAAAGAGGACTCTGAGTGCATCCCTAGGCATCTAGATCAGCGTGGGTTGTACCGTGAAGAGGTGTCAATCGGACACTTGCAAGGACCGGTACCACAGTATCTTCCCCTGCGGCCTTTGGGCACAGGAGTTGGTGAGCAGGCTTTCGCCCAATCCTCCATAAGCCAGAACTCGGATTTACCCTTGTTGCCCTGCCTTCCTTTGTTACATGGAACGGTGATGCTGTTACACTCTGTTTGGCAGTGAAAGCACTTGCCCACTATCCCATAGGATTACAATACTGGTTGCTTGTCAAGCCCTTTGGATGTACTGTGTTCACCTCATTACAGGAGATCAACAAGTGTACCACCATAAAGTAACTCCAGATCTTAAGGACCCAGATCTTAAGGACACTGGGGGTTGATTCAGTGCACTGGGTCAGGTATTGAAGTTAAAGCGGGGGTCCACCTATCTATCGTTTTGTTTTTTTTGGAGTTCATTCACAAACTTTTCTTCTCATGATTATATACTCACATGTTCTGTGTAATAAGTCCGCCTGTGTCCGATTTCGTTGTAAAGAATAACTTATAAAATTCACTGAAGGCGGTTTCCATCTTCATTGTGGGCATTTGAAGCCCACAAGCATGTATTTCCTGGATGCGGTGAATGCTGTGCTCCCAGCATTCACCGAGATGTTGTGATGACGCTGTTGCACAATGCATGCTGGGAAGCCTGAGACTAGCTCCCAGGGAACTGTGGGAGGTCTGGGAGAGGCTAAAAACACGCCTACTCCCATGGGAGGAAAACCAGGAAGTGCTAAGAAGATTAGAAAAAAAAAAGGTAATTATGGCGATTTAAATTTTTTTACACAGCATGTCAGCATCTAGGCAAGGAAGAGAATGCATAGAGATAATGTTCAAAATTTGGGTGGAACCCCGCTTTAAGCAGGCCTGCTGGGACTGTGGTGCTAGGGTGAAGAAGGGAGTGGATTGACAGACAAAGATAAGGTCATGCCTTCACCCTCCTGGTGCCTGGACTCATATAGCCCAATTTAGTTGAGGTTGTCACATGCTCTATTGAAGTTAATAGTACACTTTCTTGACTTGCTATTCTCATGTTTTTACCTCTGCTCTTGGGGCCATTTCACTTAAAAGGAGTCATCTATGAGCAGACGAATTTGACCTTGTTGATTTTTCCTGTAACTTTTTGTCTTGTTATACCTGCTTACTATTACTGTGACTGTTTCATTCTCTTTCAAGTAAGCACACAGTAAAATTTACTTTCTGATTTCACTATAACCTGATTCGTTTACTGTGGTATATACACTACACTACTGCCAGGTGTGCCAGTGGGGTTGAGTCTGTCCTTGGGGTTGAAGAGGCAGAGAACCAACAATATTCAAGTGGTAGCGCTACACTGGTGCCTAAACATTTTTTACCTTAATGCAATGAATGCATTAATGTAAAAAAATGTTTAGGCTTTATACCCACTTTGAATTTTTTTTTTTTGTGGACTTAACTGAATAGGTTTACTTTACAAGTTATGAATCTTTGGCCATTTGTAATTATATTTCAAAGCTCAAGATTCTATACATAAATGGTTGTAGTACTAGAAGAAAACTCTAGATGTCACTTGCGGCTCAAATACCTACCAATATCAAGTTGTGTAAAAAGGAAGGCCATACAATCAATAAAGGGTTTGTTATATACACACATACATACATCAGCTCCTCTATTAGAGGCTGGCATAGCACACTGTGTCAGTAGTTTTACAAAACGAGTGTTGTAAATACCTAATTTGACAGGCCGGTGACATGAGTCACAGCCGCTTTCCAGCTCTGATGGATGGCTTCTGAGGGAAGGGCCATGATCTCCCTCAGACGTCAGCCGGGGAGATCACAAGCTGCTCATCTCCACTGCAGAAGCCGTGTATCAGAGCTGGAAAGCGGCCGCGAGTCACGTGATCAGCCTGAAGACAGCTCAAATGAAGTATTTACAACACTAGTTTTGTAAAACTAATGACATAGCGTGCCACGCCAGCCTCTAATAGAGAGGCCGGCAATGAAAATTGTATGATTTTATTTTACAAGCAATAGCGGCAGGGGGGCGGGGCCAGACACTGACGCAAATGACGGAGAAAGGATGAGGGGGGAGAGTAGAGGGGACAGCATACGACAGAGGGACGTACTTTGACCATGGTGATCAGGGCAGAGCAGCCCTGGTTATCGTTTATTTAAAGAGGGTATACAAGCAGTGCAATGTTCAGGTTTTTTTTTTTTTTTTTTTTAGTTTAGAGGGTGGGGGGAGGTTGGGCAGATTACACAGCACAAGCGATGTGTTATCTGCTTTAAGGGACCAGAATCTACATTTTTTGGGGGGGGTTAACAAAACACTTTAAGCCAAAACTTTTTTTTTTCTATAGGTTTGGATAGGGTATGGAGTTCTTAAAACCCCCAAAAAATTCAAATCGCACATATATAAACTACTGTGCAAAAGTTTTAGGCAGGTGTGAAAAAATGCCGTAAATTAAGAATACTTTCAGAAATAGAAGTGTTCATTTATTTTTAGCAACAAAATGGAAAGTGCAGTGGGTATGGAAAATAATCACCCCACCCCCTCTCCTTTTAAAGGGATCACATTTTGTTGCTTTGCAGCCTGAACTGAAGGCAGACAGTTTTTGTTTTATATAGCTGTATTTACTCAGTGCAACTTATAACATCCAAATGAAAGATATAACACCATTTTTTCAAAAACAGAATCACCGAGTTGGAAAAAGGATTATCCCCACCCCATGTCAGTATTTTGTTGGCCCACATATGCGTTTATGGTGTTGTAATATGTCTCTACCAAACTTTGCAATATTTGCCCACTCTTCTTTGCAAAACTGTTCAGTTAAATTTGATGATCATTTGTGGACTGCAGTCTTCAAGTCATTCCACAGATTTTCAATGGGGTTGAAGTCTGGGCTCTAAGCCATGCAAGGACATTCACCTTTGTCTCCTTCAACCACTGTGTGGTCATTATTTTCTGTGTACTTTGGGTCATTGACTTGGTGGAAGGTAAACCTTCTTCCCACTGACAAAATCCTGGCAGAGGGCAGCAGATTTTCCTCAAGAATTTGAAGCCATTTTGCCCCATCCATTTTTCATTCTATCCTGACAAGTGCTCCAAAGAAAAAAAAAAAAAAAAAAAAAAAAAAAAAAACACACACACACACACACACACACAACACAAACACCCATACCCCCATCTAACTCCTGCATGTTTTTGTCTTATGTGTACACTTAACAGTGCATGCAGAATGGCAATTACATTCCAACTCCATTTTTTTGGAATACAGAGACGATATCTGGGTACAATTTGTCTCCCCACAGCTTTGTGCGTTTTTACATGCATCATGTAAAAAGAATTGCCAGCAAAAAAAAAATGATAATATATGATGTGGGAGTCTCCCCCCTCCCCCCAAGTCCCAGACCCGTTTGAGGATGCAACCCCCCGAACCATATCAGGCCACATGCCCTCAACTTGGGGGGGGAATAGAATCAGAGGCTTTGGGTGTTAGTCATTCCTCTCCCAACATGGAGTCACCACGCACAGCTCCTCACGCTATTGCCCATCAGCTGACTTTCTCCTCCAGTTTCCACCTCCCGACATCTGTCTGCAGCAATGGGGGGGAGCCGTGGAGTGCATGGGCAGGCGGGCGGTCCGCTGTGTGGATATGGCAGAGAGTGCTCTGCCGACTCCCATCATTGACTCACAGCAGCAGGCCCCCCCTCACAGTGGAATAAGCGGTGGGCCCTCCCACAGTGGTGGAACTCCAGGGCATGGTCACAAGTGCGACCATTACTACCCCCTGGTAGTTCCGCCACTGAAACGGGTTTTGCTTTTTCAACAAAGTTTTCTTTTATAAGAAGATTTCAATAGTCAACAACCAAGACGTTAAAGGGAAATTTTTATTTTAAAACAAGGGATTCAAGTTTTCACAATCAAGCTCAAGTAGTATTGCACATAAATGAATAGCAAATCATGAAAAAAAAAAATTATATATATAATTTTTTTTTTTTATTTATATATTAAAAAACACAAAAAAAAAAAAAAAAAAAAAAATCAAAAATGTGTTACCAATCCTAAGGTTACATTCGATTCACTTCTAAACAAAAATCACACTCCTTTCTGACTAGTGGTTAGAGTAATGAGCCATTTTGAAAGAATCCATTCACCCAAAACCATTACATTTTTGGCAAAGGCTGGAAACTTAGTGTTGTTAAACCCAGGGCCCTGCATTCACTATATTATAGTCTCCAACAGAACATGGAAATGCAATTTTAGTAACTATAAACTGCTAAATACCTTTTCTCATCAGTATATAACAGTTTAACTATCAGTGTCCAGCCAAGCACTGGTTAAAGCTTGTAGGAGGAGTTTTCACTCTGACTGTCCTATAAGGCTGCATGACCCCTGACCTGGACAGTGCTGATTGGCCCTGTGCTGATCATATGCACGCTCCCCCCCCCCCCCCCCCCCCCCCAAAAAAAAAATATAAAAACCCCTCTAGCAGTGCACACCAAACTGGACATGTGCAGAGTGCCCCCCAGGCTCTGTACTATCAGGAGATGAATTGGGGACTGTGGAAGAAGGGGGAAGATCAGAGACCACCAGATCAAACAGCCTTTTTACACAATGCAGAGGATTAACCCCTTTGGTTCCACAGGGAGTATAACAAGCATGCATATACAGACTGATTTTACTGTTGTGGGTTTGGTAACTTTAAAGGGCAAGGCCAACTGATATATCCATTATAGGCAAATTATAGTGGCCTGAGTTACTTGCTGCCTCGTTCTATTACTTAGATTACGTAGGGATCACAGCTAGCCATACAAGCATAGACTGATCTCATTCAGCCTAACAGATTCCCCCATCTATGCTAAACATCATGGATGAAGGAATCTCCCTGCCAGCTATTGTATTTAAATAGGACATTAAGACTGCTGCTGTGGCTAAAAATGACTGCATCTGACTGGATGCAGTTGCTGTTCAGCCCCCAATTTTCCTCCAGCTACTTTAATTTTTCAAATCAAGGTTTGTCAGAAGGAATGGGCCCAAAATTAGAGCTATTTCTAGCTTACAACAGATGTCCCTGCCATAGTGTTCCTTAAATACTGACTGTCCTCACACCTATTGTATTCTTAGTAGGGCTTCATTCACACCAGCAGCAGAGGAAAGATGAAAACTGGTGTTTGACCTGCATTTTTACTACCTGACAGTCCACCAGCAAGTTATCATTGCCGACGACATGTCTGCACACCATCACAGCACATTTTTGTCAAAATTGGAAGGCGGTGCCACCGCAAATTAAAACAAATCCAGGAGGCAGTACATCACCACTGAACAGCCCGTCACCAGCTCTGAAAGAATGTAAAAGAGGCCTAAAACAAGCAAATTAAAAATCTCGCCAGGATGATGGGAACCTCTCTAAAAATGCCATAAAACACAAGTGCAGATTTCTTACCAGAGTCCCTGAGAAATATAGGAAACATCATGGGGTGGACCAAAACATTTTTCTTTATGTACATCAAGGACCCCTGGTGGTGGGATCTTTCAGCCTGTCTCCAAACCCACAGCAGCAATATAAAGGCAGAAGAGATTGTTTTGTTTCTGAAATCTTAGTGAATGACTAAGTTTTGGTGTCAAGGAGTAGATTTTTTAGCAGTTAAGCTAATGCTATGGAGCAACATTATAGCATGCTTCAGGTTCAAATGTTGGGGTTTAATTGTACTGAGAAAGTATGAAGGTTGCCATTCCCGACTCTTCTGAAAATACCTTTTCCCTGTTTGTTATTCTGGTTTAGTATTTTTCCAGTCCTATGACCCAGATAAGTGTAAGGCTGTGGGTATATTTTATGAGTTAAGTGTTGAAGGATTATTTATTTTTTTAATGCGTTACGGGGATTGTGTCAGTGATAGGTAAAGTGACCCTGGAAAAGAAAATAGTATTTTAAATGCTTACTTTTTCCTAGTACAGCCCCCTTTCCTCCTGGCTTATTCGAGCCCTTTTCCCTTCTGTGACGGTACTCCTCCACTACATAGCATTTTTTATGTAGCTGGCAGGGGAGCAGCCAAGAGAAACACTATAAAATGTCAATGACAGTCTGCAGTCTAGATGAGAAGGCTTTTAGGGCCAGTTCACACCATGCCTGCATAGAAACACTGTTCTCCTGTGCGATTCATACAGCATTCAAAATGCAGTCCAATTAAGATCTGCAGCAGGTGTGAATAAGTTAATGACACCCCAAACACAGGTCACAAAAGACAGTGAGTTTGCCCACACCAGATCACATGGTACAATAGTATGCAATTGAGTTGCTGTGCATTTCTGAAATTATTGCATGCACTTTGGTGCAGTGCGATTTTAGCCCATTTGAATTGAAATTGCACAGAACCGCATGTGAATTGCCCAGAGCATTCAATATGAACCGACCCTTACAGATACATGAAATGCAGAAGTTACTTTAAATGTTCACAATCTTATGTGAAGATTGATAAAATTAATGACCCGATTACAGGGTCTTTTAAATGTGTAAAAAGCCAGGAAATGTCAGGAAGGCTGCCCTTCAATTACCCATGATGATCAGTTTTGGGTACATTGTCCCTTTTAAAAAGAAAGCTATGCCAATATATCTGTGGAAGAGACTACAGCTGATGTGTTAATTCAGAAGTACATGTGCGATGTCCCTTCCTCTCATTTGCAGATTTGTGACAGAACATTGTTAATGTGTTGCAAAACTGTCATCTACTGAAGAAGATACAGTAAGGGGAATTAAGGTCAGCTTTACTCATTCTTACGTATGCGGGATCCGATTCCTGATTGGTGCTGCAACCAAGTCAAACATTACCATCAAATTAGGTAGCACAAGTTAAAGAACAATGGATCTCTGTGTTTCATAAGAAAACAGACACTAGGAATTCATGCTCATTAGCATAGGGCAGAGAAAGGATAGCAATCATTCAGAAAGCTCACTGGCTCCGATTAGGCAGCTCGCGTGCACACAGGGGCTACCATCCAATTGGTACCCTGAAAGTCACTAAAAGCATAATCCAAAAATAAGTCGCACCAGACCAAAATAGGAAGAATCCAAATCGCTTCAAAGGAGTTCTATGGTCACAGCACACATTTTCATTTTAGATCATCAGCACTGTAGTAGTAATGCAAACAATAGATATTTGTGAAAATCAAATAAGCCCATAAAAAAAAAAAAAAAAAAAAAAAAAAAAAAGGTTCTCCACTCATGTTGGAAGTGTTGCCTGTCTACTGGTCATCTCTTTTCACCACTCTGCTCAGTTTATATTCAATGTCTGAGGACTACACATACATCCCATGGTACCTTGCTGTCTGAACGCAGTGATGTGGTGCATTTCCTATATGGGCTATGCCTCCTGACCACATCTGTAGTTCAGAAGGCAGGAAAAAACAATCATGTTTCAGGGGCCAAAAACATCCCCTTTCATTAGGATTACAAGAAAGTATGATTTACAGAAGTACTGTCCATATTTTAATACTTTTTTTGTAGGTTTTTGAGTCCCAAAATGCATTGGCTGCTTTTTGGGCCATTAAAGCGATCTGGAATCTTACAATTTTGGTGTGGTACTCCCGTTAGTATAGGCTTCCAAAAAAAAAAAAAAGTAAGAGATTGTCTAGCATCAGGGAAGAGGATTACCTAATCTGAACAATAATCAAAAGTAAAAACGTGAAGTCAAAAGAGAACATATCTGGACCTGTGGTCCATTTTCCAGTGGCAGAAATTTGTACAGCTGCCAAGCCTCAGTGTCATGACTAAAGGATATGGTCAACTTTCAAACAAGTTACACCTGTATTTAGGGTGTAACTGTTCAGACAGAACCTCCTCTCTGCCTAACCCGACCTTCCCTGTGACAGACGGGAGTTCATCTCTCCCATAGCCACATTTAAGGCCTCATGCACACTGGACATTAAATAACGTTATAAAACTGCCAGTAAATACACACACATATTTGATCCAAAAAAAAAAAAAAAAAGAAAGCCCCTCCTCAGAACCCACTAGTTTTGGGGGTTTTTGTAAAGCCAAAAAAACACCCCAGCCAAAAACTGCTGATAACAGACTATGTGTGCATGGACACATAGGATAACATGATGGGGAGTTTATTGACTGTAGGAAAAATGTCTGAAGCCAAAAATAGCTGCTGTAAAAATGTCCAAAAACATCCAGTGTGCATGAGGCCTTAAAGTCAGTGCAGGGCTTTGCCTGCACAGCTGTGTTATTCATTCACAGAAACCTATGAATGAAGAAACAAGTCGCATTTGTCACCACAGCAGATGGCTTGTACTTCTCAATGGACTGCGAGTGCACTGATGAGCGCCCTCGTAGTTCAGCAACACTTCCTACAGCTCTCTAACAGTATCTGCAGGAGCCTGACATTGTACCCACAATCCACTGCTTGAGGGTGTGAACACAAAAAAAAAAAAAAAAAAAAAAAAAAAGGGAAGCAAATTTTTCTTGCAAAATAGGTGCATTATTATTATTATTTTTTCAGAAAGGTAAACTATGCCTTTAAATTTTACAACACTACCAAATGAGCTCACAATTCTGTGCTGGAGTTACAAAAGCTAATGATACACAGATCATGAATGTTATAGAATTGACTACACTAATGCAGCAAAATCCCCCACAATGGTTAACGCCACTTTAAGCCTAGTACACATTCGGCCAGTGTGTACTGCCGCTGGTCTGACAGAAGCCAGCTTCTGTTAAAGGGGTCATGACTGGACAAGGTCTACCGACCACCTCCCGATCAGCACTCTCAGCCAATGGCTGAGAATGCTGACCGAAGTGTTCCGGTGTGGGGGCCTGAGCTGTCAGTTTTTTGTTTTTTATGTTCAGCCCGCTAGGTTGAAAAAAAAAAAAAAAAATTGTTAGCATGTACTAGGCTTTAGACCGGAAATGCCCATGGGGGGGGGGGGGGGGGGGGGGGGGGGGGGGGGGAGCAAACATGATCAGTTCACAGCAGCAAATAAATTTGTAGTCACATCAGATGAATCACTGCAGTACAAGATTGGGTCACTAGCACTATGCAGCACCAATAAGGTAAGCAGGTTAAAAGAATGGTTTTAATCTAAGTTATAGCAGTGATTTAAAGTGGTAGTAAAGGCTTTATTATTTATACCTACAGGTAAGCGTATTATAAGGCTTACCTGAAGGTACAGTAAATATCTCCTAAACTTGCACCGTTTAGGAGATTTATATTAGCAGCACCGGTGAGGTCATCAGCACATGCACACTGCACTCTCAATGGACGGCGTGCCATCCAAAAAACAGCCGTGCTGCGGCAATGACTCCCACGCAT